>NC_090817.1:19628873-20242207 GCF_000390325.3 Nicotiana tomentosiformis | reverse complement strand
TAAATCTGCTTCTCTTTGTTCCTACGAACAGAATTGTTCCATTATTACCAACAGAATAGAACACCCTTGTTCGGAAATAATCGACTGAACAAGAGTGGTCCATAGGATAGTCATATTATAGTCTTTTCCAATGCAATAAAGTTACGTAGTGTCTATTTATCTTTGATATAAGGGGTATTTCCATGGGTTTGCCTTGGTATCGTGTTCATACCGTTGTATTGAATGATCCCGGTCGGTTACTTTCTGTTCATATAATGCATACAGCTCTGGTTGCTGGTTGGGCCGGTTCGATGGCTCTGTATGAATTAGCGGTTTTTGATCCTTCTGATCCTGTTCTTGATCCAATGTGGAGACAGGGTATGTTCGTTATACCCTTCATGACTCGTTTAGGAATAACCAATTCATGGGGCGGTTGGAGTATCACAGGGGGGACTGTAACGAATCCGGGTATTTGGAGTTACGAAGGTGTAGCTGGAGCACATATTGTGTTTTCTGGCTTATGCTTTTTGGCAGCTATCTGGCATTGGGTGTATTGGGATCTAGAAATATTTTGTGATGAACGTACAGGAAAACCCTCTTTGGATTTGCCAAAAATCTTTGGAATTCATTTATTTCTCTCAGGGGTGGCTTGTTTTGGTTTTGGTGCATTTCATGTAACAGGCTTGTATGGTCCCGGAATATGGGTGTCCGACCCTTATGGACTAACGGGAAAAGTACAACCTGTAAATCCAGCGTGGGGCGTGGAAGGTTTTGATCCTTCTGTTCTAGGAGGAATAGACTCTCATCATATTGCAGCAGGAACATTGGGCATATATATATATATAAAAAAAACATAAAAATATAGAAAGTACATTAAAAGTTTATGAAAATCAAAGGATTAAGGAAACTCATAAAAAACCAAAATATCTAACATGTTTTACAAGTATAAACAAAGCAATAATGTTAAAATTGTTATCAAACTACATATTTGATTACTTCCCTAAAAGGCTAGAAGTTATAAATTATTATCAAACTACACATTTAATTACCTTCCTCAAATTAATAATCAATAAACTTTATCAATATTATTATTCAAAATAGTACTCCTTTAGAAATAAATACAAAGTATTAAAGTCTCTTTTGGTAGACAAAAAACCAAGAAATAAAAATCAATAGCATCTGAAGATATACTGTTCGACTATCTATATATTCAGAGAAAATGTTCAAATAATATTAACCCTCACGATGTTCTCACTTAGTAAATATACAATACTATGACTCGTTATTTGAGTTAAGATCATTCATTTGTTAATGTATTTTGAGGGTCAACGCTATTAATTAGAAAATTTAACAGATGATTTACCTAATACTTATTGAGTGAGCACGAACGCTGAGCGATAGGCGTGTAGGGCGCATAATCTTATGTTTGAGATGCATGTAAACCTCACAAATTAAGCCCTACACTTGAGCCGCCTCAAGGCATTGTGCAAATGCCTCGCCCAGGAGCTAGTCGTGGACGAGCCTTTTAAAATATTAAGCAACAAGAAGAGAAATATTCTATATTGTAGGTAATTATCACAATATTTTAACAAATTAATTATTAAATATAAAGGGTTTGATATTTTATTAAGACAAAGAATGATTTAAAATTTAGAAAATATAGAGAAATTTCCAATTGTAGATGTAAATGTTCGTAATTACCGACAAATAATATGACATTTAAAGTAAGGTCATATTTTTTTGTCATTTGTATCAAAATTATTTTTACAACATTTGATATAAGTGTCGTATTTTTACTACAGTTTGGACCAAATGTCATTGTTTTTATGATATTTTATACCAAATGTCGTCCTTTTTACGACATTTTGTATCAAATATCTATTTTTTACGATATTTTGTAGCAAATGTCGTACTTTTTACGATATTTCTTAAAAAATGTCATTATGTTGACGACATTTTGTATCAAATGTCATTGTTTTTATGATATTTCCTATCAAATGTCATTTTTTTACGACATTTAATATCAAATGTCATTGTTTCTACGACAATTAATATTAAATGTCGTAGTTTTATGACATTTTGTTATAAATGTCAAAAAACAAAATTTTTCCGACATTTATTTCAATAGTCACTAAATAAATATCGTCGTATCCTCAATTTCTTATAGTATTTATAGATAGAAAAAGATGTTACATAGAATATTGATAAGTTATGTGCCTTGTTATGTTTTGATGATCTAACAAACTTAATGATAAGAACCAGATCGGGAACATGTCACATATCCTCAAGGTGCCAAAGCACAACAAATGTCAAGTTTGGGCACAAGTTCCAACAGCTAGAGTCAAAGAGACGACGGAGAGAACAGATGGACATCAGTTCCCTTGCTGACTGTACTAGTCAACTGCTCACAGCTGTAAAGTCGCTGCAATTGTTCCTCTGCACACACGCAACAGTGTGAACAGTGCAACAACCACTTTATGAGGAATGCCTTGTACCGGATATTTGCTTGCATCATCTAAGTGACATCATGAAGCAATGACGAAAATACACACTTGCACATCCGAGAATTAATCAAGTTTCCTCTCAGGTGTGTTGCCATCTTGCAAGTGACTTCCATGCTTCAAGAACAAAGAACAACATAAAGAAGGACTAACTTCCAGCATTGTATTATTATATGTTCTTAGTTGTGTTTCACCTTTGTTAGAGTGATTTACTTGTAATTCCTACTTAGCTTATCTAGAAGCATTGTGTAGAAAACTATTTGTAAAACCATAAACCTTGTGTTTGTGTCTTGGCTAGAGTTAGTCGAGTTGAGCTTTGTAATAGAGTTATTACAAAGTGGCTTGTAATTGAGTTATTACAAGTGAGTGAGGGATTAAGAGTTTAATTCCTAGGTTACAATATTTTGTAATCTAAAAGTTGCTCGGTTAGTGAAGTTGAAATCCTACGAGTGTAGGTCGTGGTTTTTAATCTCGTGAGCTGGGAGATTTCCACGTAAAACTCTACCGCGTCATTTAATTATCTCTTATTGTGTGTATTATGTGGGAATTGATAGAAAATTAGGTTCTCTATATAGTTTGGTGGATCATAAATTTCTATCAATTGTTATCAGAGCAGGTTCTTTCTATCAGGCTAACACCTAGAGAGGATCCAAATGGCTGCTCCACCAAACTTTGATGAAGGTCAATCAACCTACAGATCACCAAGATTCAATGGACAGTACTATGGATGGTGGAAGACAAGGATGCATGATTTTATCATGGCTGAAGATTCATAGCTCTCGGATGTTATCTGTGATGGACCCTTCGTCCTTATGAAGACCATTGGCAAACCAGCAGTGATAATTCCCAAGACAAGTAAGGAGTACAACGATGCTGACCGCAAAGCTATAGACAAGAACTTATGAGCAAAAAAGATCCTCGTCTGTGGTATTGGACCAAACAAATACAACAGGATCTCTGCCGGTCAATCAGCCAAGGAGATGTGGGAAGCTCTCCAAACGGCACAGAAAGGAACAACTCAAGTCAAGCAGTCGAAGATCGACATGCTCAACACTGAGTATGAACTTTTCAGGATGAAGGATGATGAATCCATTTAGGATATTCACACTCGATTCACCTCCATCATCAATGAGCTTCACTCTCTGGGAGAAATCATTTCAAGGAACAAACTTGACAGGAAAATACTTAGTGTACTACCTGGTTCCTGGGAAAGCAAGGTCAATACTATCATAGAGGCAATGGATCTGCAAAAGCTGACCATTGATGAACTCATTGGAAATCTGAAGACATATGAAATGAAGAAAAAGAAGGACCATGAAAGAATAGAACCTAAGAAGGAGAAGAACCTGATCCTTAAGGATGTCAATAATGACTCAAGTGGAGAGGATGCTGACATGGCCTATCTAATAAAAAGATTTCAGAAAATGGTGCGCAGAAATGGAGGCATTCCAAAAAGGGGTAGCTCCAGCAGACCAAAAGGCTATGACTTGTGTCATAAATGTGGAAAGACGGGATATTTCATCAAAGAGTATCCTTTACACAAGCAAGATTAGTACAAACACAATATAGACAAAGCAGTGAAGAGGAACCGGGTTCCTGACAAAAGATTCTAGAGACAAGAAGACACTGACAATGTTGTGAAACAAGCTCTTGCTGCATGGGCAGATTCTTCCAGCGAATCTGGAGAAGATGATGTACAAGGTGATACCTCCATGGTTGTAGTTGAAAGTGAAGCAGCTGAATATGACTCTATCTTTGCCCTGATGGCAAAATCTAACGATGATGAAGATGACGATGATGATGATGATGATGTGGGAGCAGTGAAAGAAAGCAGCCCGAAATGGTAAATGGGTAGTGGTTACTTTAAGTATATGACTGGAAGCATCGATGATTTTCTTTCACTCAAAACCCTGCAAAGAGGGAGTGTGTCCTTTAGCAATAGCATAAAGGGATACATTCTGGGAGTATGAAGATTTGGGAAGACGCTCACTCACTCAATTGAGAATGTGTATTATGTGAATGGCTTGAAATATAGCCTACTGAGTGTCTCTCAAATCTGCGACAAAGGAAACAAAGTGGAATTTGTGTCCAAAACCTGCACAGTCACAAATCTTGTGACTGGTGAAGTGGTTCTGGTGGCAAAAAGATACAAAAATATTTATGTTGCTGATTCTCAGTCCTTGCACAATGGGGATTCTACATGCTTGAGTGTTGTTGATGAAAATGTTGAATCGTGGCACAAAAGATTGGGTCATGCAAGCTTTACATTGCTGAACAAATTGGTTAAGAAGGACCTGGTTCGTGGACTGCCTATGTCAAATTTCAAAGATCACAAGGTGTGTGATGCATGTGTAAAAACAACTGTCACAATGCAAGCTCATACCAAATATTGTCTGCTTTGGTGCAATAGACCTTACAAATTTATTTCTTGTATTAGGTCATTATCGAGCCTATAATCGTGCTCCCTTATCTCATATTGATGTGGTATTCGCTTAAAATATCATGTGCACCTTTTCTTTGAAAGCTCACCAACCTAGAAACCCGTCAGTTCTCTCTTCGACTCGCCCTCGTCTACCCGCCATCCTTCATAGGCATCAGAAACTTGATATGTGATGATTATTTAATGTCTTTGTAAAATTATACTCCCTCCGTTCCAATTTATGTGGATATGTTTGACTGAGCACGGAGTTTAAGAAAAAATGAAGACTTTTGGAATTTGTGGTCCTAAACAATTCAAAAATAGGCCCAGAGTATTTGTGTGGTTATAAAAACTTCTCATTAAGGGTAGAATTGTAAGTTTAAGCAAAATTATTTCCAAATTTAGAAATGGGTCATTCTTTTTGGAACGGACCAAAAAGGAAATAGGTTCACATAAACTGGAACAGAGGGAGTAGATACATATGTAGTTTATTATTCAAGCGTTTTAGATTCTTTTCAATAATTATTTTTTTTCAACTGATAATATAGTCAATTCATGCAATTCATTTTTTTCCGAGACATTATTGATTTTAAATAAGATTTTAACCAAGGTAACTATTCACATTAATCAATAATCAACATGGACACTTGGAATATAATTTCTTATCTCTATGTATATTAAAATCGAGTAATTTAATTTTTCAGCTTGCACAATTTCTCCTAGCACTTACCATTCCAATCTAGGGTGTGTCACGATCTAATTAGCTTGAAGCGAATCTACTAAGACATCGAAAGAAATACCAAATCAAAGTTGTAAAAATTAATTCAGTTAAGTTTCAGTGGACTACTATTTTAATTATCTACCACTTTCATCTTTGATTACCTCTATAAAATCCCTCAGGTAAGAATTATGTGACTAATGATTGGTAATAAGCTGATAACAAATGATTAAAAATTTTCCCTTATCTTAATAAGAAATAATAATTATTTGAATTATATATTTTATGTCTAATAGGAATAATTTTAGGGGGTTAATTATCTAGTCTAGAATAAAAAGCGAAGAAATAGAATAAAGGACAATAAAAGAATAGGGAAAGAAACTTGGTACGCAAGACTCTAAAGGAAACGCGGTATTAATCCTATTCCCAATCAAATTGGGTATTAGTCTCACCTATTTAACTCTGTAAACACTAAACCCTATAATCTCAACAACTTTCATTCAACATGTCTCATACTACAACTATGTTGCAAACAAGAGATCAAGCGCCCAGAAATATGGCTACAAGAGCTCGAATGAGTGTCAACTATAGTATCATGCCTCATTGTTCGTGGGTGCCACCATCAGCTCCTCATAGTGTTCTTGATAAACTTGATGATGAGATAGAAAAAGAAGAGTTTGGGGTTGACATATCTGATCAGTATAGTGTTAATCATTATGCTTTTCCGGTGCCACAATCTGATGATAATCTTGATGATGAAATTGAAGAAGAAATAGAAGAAGAAGAAGAAGAAGAAGAAGAAGAAGAAGAAGAAGAAGAAGAAGAAGAAGAAGAAGAAGAAGAAGAAGAAGAAGAAGAAGAAGAAGAAGAAGAAGAAGAAGAAGAAGAAGAAGAAGAAGAAGAAGAAGAAGAAGAAGAAGAAGAAGAAGAAGAAGAAGAAGAAGAAGAAGAAGAAGAAGAAGAGTTTGGGGTTGACATATATGATAGTCTTGATAGAGAAATAGAAAAAGAGTTTGGGATTGACATATCTGAGTATTTAGAAACAAGAATATTTTATGCTCCAATATGTGAAGATGAAGAAAAAGATGCATGTTTCATCTGTGCATATGAATATGAATATGATGATATCATTGGCACACTTCAATGTGGCCATGACTTTCATGCAGATTGCGCCAAGAAGTGGCTACTGACGAGGACGAAATCATGTCCGTGTTGTAGCGATCCAGTTCTGCCCATCCATGATTAATCTTGAGAATTCAATGATAGCTCTAGTTTTGTATCAGTATTATTGTTATTACTTTTATCTTTACTCATCGTAGTTACTGACCTATCAAACTTTTAGTATTTTAGTCTTAGCTGATTTGAGTTTCTGCTGTTTAAGTGATTCTGTAATACTTTAGACATGGGATTAAGAAGAAACCCTCCCTAGGAGGTGGGCTTCTTAATTCCATTAAGGCAAGAATTATTAGCAGGTTTTGTTTGTTTTTGAGCTTGATTAGAGAAGACAGCAGACCGGGTTGTGGCCTAGCTGAAGTTTTGTAATTCTCTTGGTGATTAATAAAAAACTTTAGTACCATAAAAAAGTTGTCTGTCCCCTGTTCGTTCCTAGTGCTGTGGCTACTTTTTGGCACATATGCTTATAACACAAATGGAGTTCTGTGGATACTGGCCATGTAACCTTTTTACGTCATCTATAACACAATTTCATGGGTCAAACTGGTATTTATGATTTTCTCGAGCGACCCCAAATTAAAGAGCTAATCAGTTCCCTACATATGTGGGGCACATGTTAAAGAAAAACAAAGAAGAAAATTGGAGGTGCGTAACTTTGTTGACAATTTTGTTGAAGAAAATGGGAGGTGACTAATTTTGTTGACAACTTTGTTGAAAAAAATGGGAGGTGCCTAACTTTGTTGAAAAATTATACGATTAAATCAACAATAAGACAACTTCTTTGTAATAGTTGAATGGCATCTCTTACTATAAATAGAGGCCTCAATTCTTCATTTCAATCACACCAACATAAGAGAGAAGCAATAGAAGTTAGAGAGAGTAATCCACAGATTGTAGTCTGTGAGATAAATAGTGAGTGTGAGTAATATTGTAGTGGAGTATTTTAAATAAAGAGTGTTATTTCTTTCAAGATTGTAGTAGTCTATTGACACTACTAAATTGTAAAATTATAGTGGTTATATTGCTCCGCTCGGGTATTGTATTTTGCCCATTAAAAGAGTTGGTGTCGTTGTTACTCTCTTATGTTATTATTATTTGTCGTGGATATTATTCCTGGGCGGGATTATTATTTTTCCCAACAACGTGGTATCAGAGCCATGGCAAATAATAGTACGTTGTCTTTTCAGTACCTCCGTCTCACAAAATATAATTATCAGAAATGGTGTCTACGTATGAAAGTCATTCTTGGCTCTCAGGATGTGTGGAAAATCGTAGATAGAAGGTATGCAAAACCCGATAATGAGGAAGATCTTCCTCAAAATGAAAAAGATGTCTTAGCAAAGACAAGGAAGAAGGATCAACAAGCCCTCACGCTCATCCATCAATGTCTGGATGATGCCATGTTCGAGAAGGTGGCGGATGCTACCACCTCAAAGGAAGCTTGGGAGATTTTACAAAATTCTCTTCAAGGAGTTGACAAGGTGAGGAAAGTAAAACTTCAAACTCTAAAGGCTGATTTTGAAGTTTTAAAAATGAAAGAATCCGAATGCATTTCAGATTATTGTTCAAAAGTGAAGGCTATTGTAAATCAATTAAGAAGATATGGGGAGGACATAAAAGATGTCTGTGTGGTAGAAAAGATCTTTCGCACTTTAACACCTAAATTTAATTTTGTGGTGTGTGATATTGAGGAGTCTAAAGATTTAAACTCTATGATGGTAGAGCAATTGGAGGTTATTTACAAGACCCATGAAGAAAAGATCAAGAAGAGATAAGAAGTGTTATTGGAGCAACTTCTTAAAACTCAGGCATCCTTCAAAGATTATAGAGGTAAAAAGAGCTATCGAGGGAATGGGCGGGGACGAGGCTGTGGTAGTCATGGAAGAGGAAGAAGCAACGCTAACAACTTCAACAATGAAATTAAAATCCACCAGACATTCAGAGGTCGTGATCGTGGACGACATAGAGGAGGAAGAGGACGTGGCTACTACCAAGAAATGGACAAAGGTATAACAAATCCAAAATTGAGTGCTATAATTGTCATAAATTTGGCCAGTACTCTTAAGAATATCGTAGCAATGTTAAAGAAAAAGCTAACCTTGTTGACGACAAAAAAGAAGAAGTTGAGTCAACGCTGTTGATGGCACTGAAGGAAGAAGATACGGATGATTGCAGCTGGTGGTATTTGGACAATGGAGCAAGCAATCATATGTGTGGATGCAAAGAGAAGTTTGTAGAGATCAATAAAATGGTGAGAGGTAATGTGTCCTTTAGAGATACCTCAAAGATTCAAATTGAAGGGATAGGTACGATTCTAATCTCCTGTAAAGATGGTAGTCACAAGTTAATTCAAGATGTTTATTATGTCACAAAATTAAAAAGTAATATTTTGAGTTTGGGCCAACTTCTTAAAAAGGAATATGACATCCACATGAAAAATATGCATCTTTGGCTTAGAGATTCAAGTGGAATTCTAATTGCTAAAGTGCATATGGCTAAGAATAGATTATTCTCTTTGAATCTTAAGAAAATTGATGCAAAGTGTTTAAAGGCTAATGTACAAGATGAATCATGGTATTGGCACATACGATTTGGGCACTTAAATTTGAAGCGCTCAAATCAATGGGAGAAAAGAACATGATGCATGGGATACCATCAATAAGTCATCCCAATCAATTGTGTAAAGCTTGTCTTCTTGGAAAACATGCAAGGAGGAGTTTTCCAAAGGAGGCCATGTCAAGATCAACCAAGCCGTTTCAGCTTGTTCACACTTATGTGTGTGAACCAATCAATCTACCTTCCTTTGGTAAAAATAAATACTTTCTACTTTTTATTGATGACTTAAGTAGAAAGACTTGGGTTTATTTCTTGAACCAAAAATCTGAAGCTTTTGTTACTTTTAAAAATTTTAAAGTACTTGTAGAAAAAGAAAGTGGCTATAAAATAAAAGCTTTAAGGTCCGATAGAGGAGGCGAATTCACTTTAAAAGAATTTAATGACTTTTGTAAATCTCATGAAATTCGTCACCTTCTAACGGTACCTTATTCACCCCAACAAAATAGAGTTACAGAGAGAAAGAATCGAACGATTCTTAATATAGCTAGATGTATGTTAAAAGCTAAAAATATACCCAAGGAATTTTGGGCAGAAGCTGTATCTTGTGCAGTTTATTTGAACAACAGATCTCCAACAAAGAATGTTAGAGATCAAACCCCTCAAGAAGCATGGAGTGGAAGAAAGCCAAGTGTCAAGCACTTGAGAATCTTTGGGAGCAGAGCCTATGCTCATGTGCCACATCAAGGGAGAGCGAAGCTTGACGATCGAAGTGTCAAACATGTGTTTGTTGGCTATGATACGAGTTCAAAAGGCTACAAGTTATACAACCCAAGTAGCGGCAAGATGGTGGTAAGTCGCGATGTTGGATTTGATGAATGATTGGCATGGAACTGGGAAGCTCAGGAAGAAACTTCATATGATTTTCTTCCATACTTTGGTGATGAACAAGAACCAGAGACCGTGCAACCTGTGTAGGATAAAACTCCACCTCCTTCTCCAACAAATGTTGCATCTCTCTTTTCTCAAGAAAGTTCAAATTAACAACCGCATAGGACAAGGAGTATTCAAGAACTCTATGAGGACACCGAGGAAGTTACTAATTTTAATTTTTTATATTGTCTCTTTGCTGATAGTGAACCAATAAACTTTGATGAAGCTATTGAAGACAAAGGGTGGAGACAAGCCATGCAGGAGGAGATCGAGTCAATAGAGAAGAACAACACTTGGGAGTTAACAACACTTCCCAAGGGTCATCGAGCAATTGGAGTTAAATAGGTATACAAGGCAAAGAAGAATGTTGATGGAGATGTGGAGAGATACAAGGCACGACTTGTGGCTAAAGGCTACAAGCAAAGGCAAGGCATTGACTATGAAGAAGTCTATGCACCTATTGCCCGCATGGAGACGATTCGTTTGCTTATCTCTTTGGCGGCGCAAATGAAGTGGAAGATCCATCAACTAGATGTCAAGTCAGCTTTTTTAAATGGCTATCTTGAAGAAGAAGTCTATGTTGAACAACCATTGGGCTTTGTGGTAAATAACCACGAAGATAAAGTATTGCGGTTGAAGAAAGCTTTATATGGATTAAAACAAGCCCCACAAGCATGGAATAGTTGTATCGACAAGTATTTTCAAATATAATGGGTTTACTCGTTGTCTCCATGAATATGCTCTTTACCTTAAAGTTTATACTAATGGAGATATCTTGCTTGTTTGTCTTTATGTTGACGATCTTATTTTCACGGGTAATAACCCAAGTTTGTTTGAAACTTTTAAGAAAGATATATCTCGTGAGTTCGAGATGACAGATGTAGGGCTCATGTCATACTACTTGGGCCTAGAAGTGAAGCAGATGGAGGATGGATTTTTCATCTCTCAAGAAAGCTATACAAAGAAGATCTTGAAGAAGTTCAACATGCTCGATTGCAATCCCGTGAATACACTGATGGAGAGTGGGACAAAATTGTCCAAGTTTGATGAAGGAGAAAATGTGGATCCGACATTTTTCAAAAGTCTTGTGGGAAGATTGAGGTACTTGACTTGTATTAGGTCAGATATACTCTTTGCAGTTATAGTAGTAAGAAGTTTCATGGAAGCTCCTACCTCCACCCATTTGAAAGTCACTAGAAGAATTCTTCGTTACCTAAAAGGTACGATCGATATTGGGTTATTTTATTCTTCTTCTAATGATTTCAATCTTATGGGATTTTGTGGTAGTGATTATGTGAGAGATATTGATGATAGAAAAAGCACAACTGGCTTTGTGTTTTTCTTGGGTGATTTTATTATTTCTTGGAGTTCAAAGAAACTGTCCATAGTTACTCTCTCGACTTGTGAAGCCGAATATATAGCAGCAACATCATCTACCTGTTATGTTATTTGGCTAAGAAGATTATTGAAGGAGCTCAATTTGCCACAAATTGAAGCTACATAGATTTGTTTTGATAACAAATTTGCATAGGCACTCGCCAAGAATCCGGTGTATCATGATCGAAGCAAGCATATAGATACAAGATATCACTTCTTCAGAGAGTGCATTGCCAAGAAGGAAGTCAAGCTCAAATATGTGAAGTCTCATGATCAAGCTGCAGATATCTTTACAAAACCTCTTAAGTTTGAGGATTTTTAGAGATTGAGATCAAGTCTTGGAATGAAAAAGAAAAATCAAAATTAAGGGAGAGATTTGTGGGGTTCAAATAAGAAAAACAAAGAAGAAAATGTGAGGTGTCTAACTTTGTTGACAACTTTGTTGAACAAAATGGGAGGTGCCTAATTTTGTTGACAACTTTGTTAAAGAAAAATGTGAGGTGCCTAACTTTGTTGAAAAATTATAGGACTAAATCAACAACAAGACATTTTCTTTGTAGTAGTTGAATGACACCCTTACTATAAATAGAGGCATCTAGGGGTGTTCAAAACCAAACCAAAACCGAAAACCAAACCGAAACCGAAACTTAATGGCTTATTGGTATCGGGTTAACGGTTTAACGGACGGGGAACAGATTGAAATTTTTTTATTAACGGCCTATCGGTTTGGGGGCGGATTATTCAATTTTCTTAACGGATAATCCGTTAACCCGTTAAGAATATATATATATATATATAATTTATTTTTATTCATATATATTAAATATCAAAAACTCTTCCACTTCTTCCAGCTATTTGCTTAGCTTATTCTCCCACCCTACTATAAGATTGTTTAAGCTGTTGTCTATGGTTCACCTCAGCTTTGTTTTTTAAAATTAATGCATATTGTCTATGTTTAATAGAAGAATAACAGTGTTGTTGCCACAACTTTTATCCCACAATATTGACAATAGTACTGTCTTGAATTATGTTCTGGGGAAATAGCGCATCTGCGTTTCCTGTAAATTGTTTACTACTTATAATCCATCCCTATTTCTATACATAACTGCCTTTTGCTCGGTGTTGTTTGTATGGTTAATGATATAGCGTGAAATGCCTGGTTAAGAGTTTAAGTTAGAAATTTGAAGTTGTTGTTTGAACTTTGAAGGTGCATAAATTCAAGCTATAATAGGCGTTAGCTGCAGGCCAAACATTTCTGTGTATTCTGCTCACTTATGGATTAATCATTTTAAAATATGTATCCTGGACTCACTTTGAATATAGACTGAAATTTCCTATTATGAATTTGTATGCTAGGCGTTAACAGACATATGTATGTCTGGACTCATGTAATGTAGTCTGCTTTGGGATTTAATGGTAGGCGTTAACATACATGTATGTCTGGACTCATATGTAGTCTGTTTTGGGATGTAATCTAGCCTATAATGTGTTCTACTTTTTTTACTCTACAACACATGACACACTACATTATTCTTATATAGGCGTTAGCAGACATGTTTGTCGGGACTCAATGTGTAATTTCCTATTATGAATTTGTATGCTAGGCGGTCAACAAACAATTAATGCACGCAATATAAATTTAATTAGGCCGATAAACCGCCCGATAAGAGCTAAACCGATACCAATCCGCCCGATATCTTATCGGGTGGCTAGCGGATTAATACATTTAAAAGCCGATAACCGTTAAGCCAAACCGTTAAGAGTAATTAACCGCCAAATCCGCCCGATAAGCAGCCCTAGAGGCATCCATTCTTCATTTCAATCACACCAAAATAATAGAGAAGCAATATAAGTTAGAGAGAGTAATCTTCAGATTGTAGTCCGTGAGATAAATAGTGAGTGAATAATATTGTAATGAAATGTTTTAAATAAAGAGTGTTATTTCTTTCAAGATTATAGTAGTCTCTTGACACTACTGAGTTGCAATATTATAGTGGTTATATTGCTCTGCTCGGGTATTGTATTTTACCCATTAAAAAAGTTGGTGTCATTATTACTCTCTTGTGTTATTATTATTTATCGTGGATATTATTCCTGGACGGAATCATTATTTTTCCCAACAACATCGAAGGCAAACTTTTAAGATCTACCAAAAGTATAAGACTGAAAAAGCGTCCTCGGCATACTCCTCACATCACAGTAAATATTACTGAATCTAAACCAAAATATTGTTCCAAAAGAAGGGCAGTAATAAGACAATCAGTCAACAACTAATCAAAATAACGTGTACAAAATTGGCACAAACAGAGAGAGAGAGAGAGCACTAATATCTTCTGTAACATGAGAAATTGAAAATATTCGTCAGTCCATGACTAATCAAACAATCAAGTACAAGGCAGGATAAAATGTGTTCATACACGTATCAGTTCAAATCTTTTCCAAACAAATATACCCTATCTTAGAGGTCCACAAGAAGCTAATACTATAATCATTGACCAAGGGAAGCAAAATATAGAAACAAGGATAAAGAATGCTATGAAGTCACTTGGATAATCAATCTTGGGGCTGCACTCAATTCAGTAATGCCTAGTGGGTCCAGTTAATAAAGCTCCCATTGATAAGCAATCCATGTGGTTACTTCCTAGTATATAGAGGGAGAAGTACAACTGCCATGTCAATTTTTGTGCTCAAAACAAAGAGAACCTCTTCAACCATTCGTATTACTCTTTGTTCTAAGAAGAACAGCACCCGGCTTTCTTTACTTCAGAAACATCATCCTTCCCTCCAACATTAATAGTTTGCCCCTTCGGTAATGCTGCAGGGTCATCTCCTACTTCAAGAGCTTTCCTGCTAACAACGCGGTGTATTTGAGTGAGCACTTCTGTGAAGGCATTGTCCACGTTCATGGACTCCAACGCAGATGTTTCCATGAAAAACGTACTTTCCTTCTCAGCAAACGTCTTGGCATCCTCAGTTGAAACAGCCCGCAGATGACGCAAATCTGCCTTATTACCCACCAGCATTATGACAATGCTAGAGTCGGTGTGGTCTCGGAGCTCTTTTAACCATCTCTCTACATTCTCAAAGGTTACATGACGAGTGACATCATAGACAAGCAATGCACCGACAGCTCCTCGATAGTAGGCACTTGTGATTGCGCGATATCTTAAACAAAGAGCACAAATTGAGAAATTATTATGATAAAAAACATCGAATCAAAACATTTCCATATTGGAAAGTACGATAGAAAATAACATAGTAATTGTACCAGGAAAAACAAGATGAACATAAAATATTTATAGGACCTTAGACTGTAAAAGCTATAGAAACATGGGTCAGTCAAGGCTGGAAACCTACTACAACAATAGATAGGAGAAAATAAGGAATGAAAAGAGGCCCCTAGTACATCAAACTTATTTATAACAAGAACATGACCACATCTCATTTCAGACTTCAAAACGAACGAAAAAATAACAGCTGAAATCATTTCAGAGATCAATGTTAGCCTAATGAAACAAAATCAAGAAAGAACATTTCATCTTAGATCTATGATTCAAAAAAAGTGAAGACTAATTTAACTTTGAAGACTGATCCCCTTGGGGTAGGGTGGGCAGAAATCTATAAACTCAAAAGGTCACTGTTGTAGCCTTGCCATCCTAGCTGATCACCTGGCTCTTTTGTTTGAGGAAAACCACATGAAATACATTAAACTCTATGATTAGGCGGTGGAATACAATAAAAGGGAGATTCAAGGAGAGCCAGAAAAGAGCTTGAACTCCTTTTCTAGCCTGGGCATGCAGCTCACTTGTGAAGTGGTCTCAGTAACAATTGGAGGCTAGCTTGTTCTGGACGAGAAATATAAGGAAAAAAAGTCATTGGCTTTCTGAGAGCAATCTGTCCAATTCTCTTGCCCTCGAATTACGAAAAGACTGTTGGTGCTAGAAGAAAAAAAGGCAGTGGTTTTACCTATGAGACTGAGATTTCAGGGGCGGAGCTAGTTTGAAGGAAGGGGGTTCAATTGAGCCTCCTTCGCTGAACAATTATAATAGGGCTAAAACTAGTTATTTTGGTTATATATAAGCGATTGAATCCCCTTGACATAAGGAAAAGTTCTAGAAAGTGGTAAAAGGGGTTCAAAATATGACTTTAGGTCATAGGTTCAAATCCCAAGTATGACAATTTTTGAATCCCTCTTGTTTAAATTCCTGGTTCCAGTTTCCACCACTGTGAGACAAGAAATCTCCAAAATTTATTCACACAGAACAGTTCTGTGCTTCTTACTCTCACAATCTCATACAGTTCAATATGTTATCAAAAGCAAAGAGTGAAAAAACAATTTGGGCTTTATGAAAGCAAAAACCTTTGATGAAGAAGTGAAATTGAAAGATAAAAATATCACAATGTGTAGTTCAAGAATAATAACAACAATTATATAACCAGAAGAACCGGAAAAAAATACAACTAGGTAAAGTATTCAGGTGGCAATTTTTTCGACGGTGGTGTTCGGGCCAGCTTGCACACACTCAACTATTCCGAGTACCTGTTAGCTCCCACCAACATAGGTACGGGTATTTAGGTGGCATTTGTTTCAGCAAAAATTGACATTTTTTCTTTTCAACCAAAGGCAATTAGATTTTTTTTTTGTTGCAAAACCTGAGCTTTCTCTAATGATAAATTTGAAATAAAAAATGTCAACATTTTCTGATACAAACACCATCTATCGTTTAGTAATGTTCGTATCAGATCTGATTTTGCCACAAAAACGGAACCCTAACAAGTTATATAACGTCAATTGAGCAAAGCAATTTGTATCAGAATTTCAGATCTCAAATATTTACAGTTCAATGAATACAGTAAAAAAGGAAATTGAGTAAATGAAAAATGGAGATACCGTTCTTGACCGGCGGTATCCCAAATCTGAGCCTTGACCACTTTATCGTCTACACGAATGCTACGAGTGGCGAATTCAACGCCGATCGTTGACTTTGACTCGAGACTGAACTCGTTGCGAGTGAATCTGGAGAGGAGGTTGGATTTACCGACGCCGGAATCGCCGATCAATACAACCTTGAATAAATAATCGTAATCGTCGTCCGCTCTGTATGCGCCCATTACTGTCTATTCTAGGTCTCTCAGTGTGTGTCTGTGTGTGTACAGAGGAGGAGATATGATGGGTTTGGGAAGAAATGCAGAAAGAGGAGCGGAGTGGAGCACCGCTACAAGGAGGAGAGGGACACCTATTCAAAGATTTTAGGCACGTTCATTCTACTTTTTTACGTGACCCTCTTAATGGTCCAAATATGTATATGTTTTTTCAATTTCTAAATTTAGTTGCAAAAGACCGGAAATAATTGTGGGGTGTCCACCGGGGCGGGCGTTCGGTCGATTCGGTTCGTTTTGAAAAAATTCGGTTCGATTATTTGATTTTTGGTTTTGTAAAAGTAGTAATCGAAATCGAACTGAAATAAGTTCGGTTCAGTTCGGTTTTTTAATTTCGATTCGGTTTATTTCTATTCGGTTTTCGGTTTGAACATTATCATATTGGGCTCTCTATATATAATAATTGGACTGACGAATTTGTTGGTTTTATTTCAAAATTTCGGCAAGTTAGAATAAAATGGTAAGTTTGGATTGGGTCTTTGATGGACTTCAAAATTGGGCCTATATTATTACCTATGGGCTTAGCCTATGTATAACTTAAAGAATCTACATGCTAATAATTCGTTTTTTCAGTTAACCGAACCAAATAAATTAATAACCGAAAACCGAATCGAAAAATTCAAATTTTAAAATTTAAAACTGAAACCGACCGAAAAAACTGAAACCGAAATAAAAATATTTTCGGTCGGTCGATTTCTTCGGTTCATACCGAAATATGCCCACCCCTAGTGTCCACACACAAGACTAATGTCCGGGAGAAGTCTGAGTACCCGATGAGTTACTATTGTTTCGACCTTTGGCTTCTCAAGGAGTCTCTTTTACCATCTTAATATTTATGGTGTGCATTAGGGCGATACACAATTTTAAATGTGGGGTAGGGAGATTGTTTGGGTAATTTTCTTTGTCATTTTAACTTAGTTGTAATACTCTTTCGTAACTTAGTGGTTGCTTAAAAAAAGGAAGAAATTTTTATAAACACTAAAATCTTGTTGTCTTAAATCGCACACGCAAGTATACGCAGTCAATCAAGTAATAAAGAGTGAGTAGAGTATCATTCCCACGAAAACTTATGATCAATTATCAACTAAATCAAGCAAATTCTTATTTATCGTGTTAAGAACAATTTTAAGGTGATATTTTTTTATTAATTCTACTACTTGAGTTGTGATTAAAAATAAGAACTAATTAACTAACATACTTAGCACGAAGATTTTAATTCAATTAGAACTAATATTCTAGGGTCGTAATTGGATAATAATCCTATTGAATTCTTCAATCAACTCAACTTATTAATTAATCTGGGCTATTAGTGTTACACCCCACGCCTAAATAAAAGCTTGGTAAGTGTGGCTTTTAGCACGACCAATCAGTCGGCGACGCGTTGAGGGCAGGAGATAGCTACACATTTTATTAAGATTCCGCCAGTTGTCACCGGGTGCTACACCCGGGGAGGGGCAACCCACTTTGCATGTGGAGCGGCAGAACTTCCTATGCTTGGTAACGGTATAAAAGGGGTAGGGAGACTCATTCTCTCTCATTCTAGAAGTATCACCAACACTTATTCTCCCAAAATACTCTCTACGCCCCTTTAGTGTCTCCAAGCAAATTACGGCAAAGTCGAAGATGAATCTGAATCTAGCAAGATCTAGAGTGAAGAAGCTTGGAATTATCTTTGTAATAGTTATTATCTTGTTGCATCGACTTTGGAAATTCGTTGAAGGCGAGGTTAACCATCCTAGAGGTGTAGCTAGTTCTTCAATAAAGTATGTAGGGCAACCTTTTTTTCTTGGCATAAGTTAGGGTAAGTCTCTCCTTCCTTCTAAATGATTCCTGCACTATAAGGTCTGGTAGTTCTAAACCCCTCTCAATGATGTTGTTCTATCCCTGTACATTTCTATTGGTGGCATTCCTTGTAAAGTCTAAAATATTCCAGCTGGTATTTTGAGGTCATAGTGCTTGATTCATTCTGAGTTTAAAATAATATCTCTTGAAATTGGCATCGCATTGCACTTATATTTATATGTATCTATTTACTTTACTGAGACGTGCTAGAAACGATCGGGTACAATACCTATTGTACAACCACTGATCAGTTGGGTACGATAGATATAATGTGATATACTACCGAGCCCTTATGTAGCCGGGTACGACTGAGCCATTGTGTGGTCGGGTACGACCGAGCTCTCTAAGAATGTCAGGTACGGAACGATGTGATATAAGACACTATCGAGCCCTCATGTGGTGGGATATGACCGATACCTCTATGACGTCGGGTATGATGTGATATAGGAAATAAATCTTACCGAGTCCTCTACGAGGCCAGAGTACAATATAAAGTAAGATGCCCCAACAAAAGGCTAAGTAATTCTATATTGTATTTAATGCATAGATTCAGTAAGTGGCTAACCATTCGTAAAGTTGCATCTTTATAAGTTATGGCTTCTATAGTTTATGCCCTTGGTGGCTTGTATTCGGTACCCAAGTTGAAATCATGCAATCATATCTCTAATATATATTATATCTCTGATTTACATGCTTCCTTAGCCTTACATACTCAGTGTATTTTTCGTACTGACGCCTCTTTCTTTTGGGTGTTGTGTTCATGCCCACAGGTACAGATTGGCCTGGCGATGCCCCTCTCCGGTAGGTGCGCAATTTAGTTATTGGTTGTTGCTCTCTACTTCTTTGGAGTAGCTTTTCAAAGGTCTATATGTACTAAAGCATGTGTCTTAATAATTTTGTGTATGGTGGGGCCCTGTCCCAAGCAACTTGTGCAAACGTATATTTCTTTTGGTACTCTTAGAGGCTTGCATACTAGGGTTAGTGTTCGGTTATATGCAAAGGTTGGATATGATTATGTTGGTGATCATGTATAAAATGCAGTGTTTCTTTTACTAATCAATTGTACACTTTTTAATTCTGGTGATTATTACTTGGAGGCCTCAATGGCCCAAATTGTATGAATAAAAAGATGTATGGGCATGTTTCGGTTCGCGCAGGCCTCCGGGCATCGGTTGCCGGTCACACCTCCCAAGGTTGGGATGTGACAATTATCCTACAACGACAATAATACTTGTAAAAATTTGACAACTTATACTCGTCTATTCAATTTATTCTAAACCTAATATTTCTATGAGATTAGAGATAAAAAGAACGCATTGATAACCTCTTGCACGATAGGCTAAGCACGGCAAATAGGTATATTTCTATCAGTATTCGTAAATTAATTCCCCAATGACTAGGTTTAAGATCGCGCTCTATTCAATCCTTTTACAATCAAGAATTACCTTTTTCAAGTTCAACTCAAGATTCATATATAGTATTTCATTGTTAGCTAGGTGGTAAAATAATTAGGCTCAAGATATGAATAAACAATATAATATGATAAATTAAATTGTAATATCAATATTCGAATATCAACATTCATATAAAATGATAACCTTAGAATAAACGAGTTTAGCCACACATAGTCATGGTAGAAATCTCAAGTAATTCCAAATAATACATAAAAACAATAAAATAAGGGAAAAATTAGAACTGGGGACTAATTTCACGGCCTCCAAACTATGTGATAGCTTTATCTATGCTTCCAAGTGTGTTAGATGACCTAAAATATGTGTTTTTAACTTATATATGCATACAAAGTCGTGGGGGCAGAGTTTTCCTTTTCTTTTTCCTTTTCCGAGTCAACTTCACAGATTGATGCTACGCAGGATGCTTCACGTCCGATTCAGTTTGAACTTCCTAGCAACTCCGATGCACCCAGGTGCAGATGCTAAGGCGGAGATTTTCTTGAGACTTCACTACTAAGGTTGTTGACTATCCAATTTGCATGCTAAGTTGCAAGCAAATCTTGCACACTTTGTTCCTTTAACCGAAGTATATTTTTGTTACATTTTTATATCCGAAAGTCCTGAACTACCACACACTACTCAGCTAGTATAAAAATTAATAATTAATATAATTTAGGCATATTCACCATAAAATAGCACCATAAAGCAGTTAAAATATGGGTAAAGTAACATTAAAATATATAACAATATGTCCAACATCACCACCCCACACTTAAAGTTTTGTTCGTCCTCGAGCAGTAAAGTCAACCTATAATAGACCGAACAAAATTAAGCTCATCTCTTAGGCCTCAACTACCAAAGTTTTCAATTAAGCACATCAAACTCATAACTAAGTCACACTTTCAATTTAAGTTCAAGCACACCCATGACATTGGTTGATACCAACAATTAGCCCCTTGCACATGAATTGTTTAACTTACCTCCCCATGTTCAAAATAATCAAATAGCAAATTTGGGACATCTCAACCTCAAAAACTCACTCCGTAGCATAACTACTTCGAGGCCAACTTACTTGCTCTGGCTAAAGAGCCTAATAAATTCACCTATCCATCATGAAATATGTTCCCTCACCACAAAACAAAAAGAGATAGTCCACACACTCAAATAAAATTCGAACGTAACTTAAGGACTTCAAACAATGAAAGAAATCACTCACTCTCTCAAAGAAGTTCACATGCGCACAAAAGGTACCAAAGGCTTGCTAGTTAAGTAAATCTCTACTAATGTAGGCATGCTCAGTCTAAAATTAATTAGGACTTCTTAAGGGTTGTAATGTATGCTAAGGGACGGGTAGAATGAATATGGGTAATAGTGACTTAGCTTTCCCGACCACTTACTGTTGCACCCTATTTTGCACGAGTCAAAACAAGATTCAACTTGTGGGTTCTCTGTTGTTGATAATAGAGAGTCGCCACCTAATATTTAAAGGTATACTAGGGTACCTATTTAATTACTAAAAGTCATGTTCTTTATTAGTCTGCTAACCGGTGATATTTTGGGTAAGGGTTCTTATTTTTCTAAGGGGAATGTGTTAGGCACCCTTTAAAATCTACCTGAGATAGATCCATAGGACTTTGACTAGGTTTAAAAGGTTAGTTGTTTGCATTCTACTTAGTTAATGTTAAAGGGTACGTCTTACTGTATATCTACGTGAGAGTATGATGTTAATAATGGGGATCCGAGATTTTAAAAGTGTATGAGTTTATAAAAAGTCTTGAAAACTAATGTTGGTGTGTATTATTGAAAGAATTAAAAATATGTACATGAATGGTTGATATTTATAAATATGTGGAAAGGGACTAAGTTATAAAATACTTTGTTTGTAAAGAATGGGTGTTCATGTAATTCTAAAAGATGTTGTAAGGAAGTGAGCTTAAGATATACCTTAGCTTCTAAAATCATTAAATATTAGACTTGAGGAATCGTCTTAAAAATATTTGTTGGGAGGCAACACTTAGATTTTGAAAGAGTCAATTTTCTGTTTTAGAAAGCCAGTCTTGCGATTCATTTCAAGTTTTTGTAAAAGGGACTGCCATCCTTGCTAAATTATTTCAGCTTCAAAATCTTTATGAAAGGTTAGTAAAACATAACATATTAATAGTGTGAATGGCATAAGATTAACGAATTGAGAATTAGTTACTACCTAATAAATTCTTTTTAACCCTATGTATTTTAAGGCTTGCCTAAGTTATCTATGTAATTCAAAAGATAAAGTAAAATATTAAGTCAAATATTATGAGAGCAGTATCATGCACGTGTAAAATAATATAAATAACGAAATATAATAAAGCAGTAAAGGGGTGAGGAGTCACTCTGGTTTGGGCCTGAAAGAGGTAGGCCCAGCAATCAACAGGGACAAATAATAATAAGCTCCAGACTTTCAGATGCACTGATGCGAGGTTTGGGTGTGAGTTCTTTGACAATTCAGCAGGCCCAATTGGTTCACATGTTCAAAAGAAAGAGAGAAAGTCATTAGATATAATACTCTATAACCATGCATGAAATATATAAGTAAGGGACTTGAAATAAATGTGACAACTAACAGAAACTAAATATTATAAAAGGTTATACTAATGTGGGGTCACATATGGTGAAGTAATTTACATTGAAAATCTTTTGTTGTCATTAAACACTAAACTTAAAAGAAGTAATGAATGTTAATGGATTAGAGGCTAAGGGTAGAGTTCCGCTCAAGGTCAAGCTGCCTTTGAATCCCCTAACACTTTAAAGTTCCCAAGGGTCTCAAGGCCTAGGGAAATGCTTGTGCCAGGGAGAGCAACCCAACCAAAAGCTAAACTCTACTCCCAAATACCCCTAACCATTAACGACTCACTCTTCCCCATAGGTTTAAGTTCCAATGAGGCATTTTCATTGTAAATCCTATCACCACAACAATGCCACACCACAGAAGTGTATGCCTTTCTCATGAGGCCAAAATAGAAACATTATAAGACTACAAGACAGTTTGTCTGCATTTTTACAACCATATTTCCAAACTAAGTGGATGATTAACACATTAAACATGCTCAAAGAGATAAGCTTCAAACACACATAGAAGCAGGGATGCTACTACTAAAGAAACAAACACATGTGATCAAGTATCTTAAGGATAGAGAAAGAGCACACAATTCAAGTTTGTAATAGTTTTTGAACACATATGAATCTGCCTTAACAACCCTTAATTAGACTAATTATATTGGTTTAACTCAAGACTTGTCATTTAGTACACACTGGTTAACAATACGAATGGAAACTTCTGAAAGTATCAACAAGGATTCAAACAAACAGTCATAGTTGGAACCTTTACAAATGCTATCAGAGATATAAAAAATACAACTAGAGTTTCAACAAGACTGCATATTTATAGATTTAAATGGAACTCCTAAGAGTGCTTAACAGAATCTCAAACCATCAGTCTTACTTATCTTTAAAATTGATGACATGATCACCTCTTTCTAAGAGTGTTAACTTTACACTAATCTCATTAAGAACAAGTAGGTTGTTATATCTAAGCAGTAGAAACAAGAGATTTTTCTTAGAGTTCACATGCTAGGTTTAATTCCTTTAAAAATGCTTAGTGAGGCTTCAAGTTAGTGTGAACATGTATGAGATTATGAAGGACAAACAGAAGCAGTGAAAACCCAGAATGAGTGCAGGATCACAAGAGCATACACAAAGGGCACTTAGTAGAGATAATATTAGGGAAGTATTGCCAACAATATCACTATGTGAATTTCACAAGAGGTGAAGGTGTCATCCATAAGCTAGGTCTTGACTTATGTTAGATGATGAGTTGCTAGCTTTATTTAGGAGTCTCTTAAGAGCATTTGCAAAGGTGTTTGTGCTAGTTGATAAGCTAATATTACCTTAACTATATGACATGATTACTTTCTTTTCAAAGAGCTCTAAGTTTCATGTCCATACTGACTTTATTTGAAGGTTAAGGCACATTGCAATACTCAAGCAAAACAGATAATGTCAAAGATTTTCATTAGTTCCAATAGTGGATTACAACATACTCATATAACTTAGCAAGTTCTGATGATACTGGGTGCACATGCATAACCATGAGCATGAGCATGAGGGACAAATGGAGGCCTATTTAGAAACAAAGATGAATGCAAGACTCTCATTCAAGTGCACACATGAGATGCTCCAGTCAAAGTTATAACTTTACAAATAAGATTATGTTTCAAACATCATGGAATCAAGTCAATGACATCATTAAGAAATTCAGGACAATGGAGACTTTATACTAAGTATGTTTAGTTCAGCTGTACAGATTGAGGGTGATAATCTAAACATGATGAAGTTTTGTTCAACTTACTGACATAATAGTTAATGACTAGTCACAACGGATATGATTATAGCCTAATTCATAAAAGATAACTTGATCATGACAGAATACATACAAAAATAGTTCCAGGAGTTCATTAGAGTTAACCTAGTTACCTAAGATACCATTTTATGCAATGAGGCTCACAAATGTGATCAACAGTTATATAAAGATACAAAGACTTTCACAGTAATGTCTCAAAGACTGCTTCAGAATTAACAAACTCTCATGTGAAGAAAGAACGTAATTTAAACATTTAAACTGACATACTTCAACTAAGTGAAACCTTGGGATTAGATTGTTCTAATCAAAATCATCAAATACACAACCTCAAGTACAGAACAACAGACTACACTAAACAGAATTAGTGTGATAGACATGAAGGCCACTGCAAAATATTAAAGAAATCTGAAGTCTGAACAAATATAGGAAACTATTAAGGCATATGTCACGACCCAAAATCCATTAAAGGTCATGGTGGCGCTGGACACCACTGTCAAGTAAGCCAACACTAAATAGTTAATTAAATCCTCATTTTAATATTTTTGAAATCGTAAATTTACTTCAATTTATCTAGTAAGAGAAGAAGTTACAGAATAAATAACAATATTTTCCAATTCCAATAGTGAACATCCCATAATCTTTCCAGACCCCGGTGTCACAAGTGCATGAGCATTTTCTAGGAGTTTAAAATAAAATAACATAACTGTCCAGAATACAAATTTAGACAGGAAAGAAAGTACAATACTCTGAAGGAGACTCTGATGGATGCGGATCGTATATAAGATGCAGCTCACCTAAGTCCCCGTAATAACTGCGCTACTGTGCCCACAAGGCCACTAGTCATATATGTACCTGCACAAAACATGCAGCAAGTATAGTATGAGTACGTAAATTAACACGTACCCAGTAAGTATCCCTTCTAACCTCGAAGAAGTAGTGGCGAGGGGTCGACTTCGACACTTACTATGGGCTATAAGTAAATAAAATAATATCATTAAATTAGACATGGATTAATTAATGCGGTTGCAAGCCCATTATTCTGAAGTAAGTAAGCAATTCTTTTCTAATTAAGAACTCTCCAAATTGATTTCCCATTATTTAACAATTTATCTCAGGCCGAGAAGGCAATATCAATTATTACAATTTCCAAATCAATCAATTAAATTATGCGCAAATCATGCCGAGGTCGTATGGCCCAATCCAAAAAATATTTAAACTGTGCACTGCAGAGGGTCCTATGGCGCGAACCATATATGCATCTATTTATTACTGAGGCGCTCGGCCCGATCCACAAATAACAAAATAAAATTCAAGAAAACACAAGTTTTTCATTTACAGTCAAGTATCACATACAAACCTTCAAGTAAGTGAATTTAACCTTATACATTTTTTTAATCAATTTCTATCATGACTAGGTGATTATATTAGCAAGTAAGGGCACAAACATTCCAAGTATAGAATGATACAAGTCCTAAAATACCCGTACAATAGCATAATAGTAGCTACGTATGGACTCTCGTCACTTCGTACGTACGTAGCCCCCACAATTAGGTACAAACATTTATTTAATTCACCTATGGGGTTAAAATCTCTCTTACAAGGTTAGAAAAGAGACTTATCTCGCTCAAAATTCCATAATCAACTTCTGAGCCCTTCAAACAACTTGAATCGATGCACAACGCTCCAAAACTAGCCAATGATTATGCAAACCCATTAGTATATACTCAAATACTCAATATAATCCAATTTATAATAATTTCTAACCCCGATCGAAAAGTCGATAAAGATTAACCTTGGGCCCACGTGCCCGAATTCCGAAATTTTTTGAAGATAATTATTACCCATAACCTTATGAACTCAAATATATAATTTATTCCCAATTCTATGCCTAAATTTGTGGTCAAAATCCAAAATATCAAATTCTACCAAAACCCCCACAATTTATACTAATTTCCATGTTCAAATCTATATAAACTCATGTATTTAACTCAAAATTGTGAAGAAAGCACTTACCACATTATGATTGATGAAGATGTCACTCCAATGTGCTCCAAAATCGGCTCCCATGGGCGAAAGTGAAATGAAATAGAGCCAAAACCTCGCTTTAAAGGAGACACTGCACAGCCCCGACTTCCGCACCTGTGGCCTCTTCGTCACATCTGCGGTCTCGCAGGTGCAGCCATAACCTCGCACCTGCGCATTCCCTCTGCCTAGCTCGACTCCGCACCTACGCTTTTCCTTCCGCATCTGCGCCTTCGCAGGTGCGGACATACCCTCGCACCTGTGCTCCCAGATTCTTCTCTCACTCTCGCACCTGCGACGCACCTCCGTATCTGCGACCTCGCAGGTGCGGACAACCCTTCGCACCTGCGGTCACTGCCCAGCTTTGCCCTAACCAAACCTGCGACTACTGGCTCGCACTTTCGGCCCTTATTGCGCATGTGCGATCACACCAGATATCGGTTGCCTCATCTTTTATTCCAAGTCCAAACTCGATCTGTTAACCATCCGGAATCCACCCGAGGCCCTCGGGACCTCAACCAATTATACCAACATGTCCCAAAACACATTACGAACTTAGTCTAGCCTTCAAATCACATAAAATGATGTCGAATTCATGAATCGCACCCCATTCCAAGCTTAATGAACTTTAGAATTTCAAACTTCTATATTCGTTGCCGAAGCCTATCAAATCATGCCCGATTGACCTCAAAATTTTGTACACAAGTCACATTTGACATTATGGACCTACTCTAACTTCCGGAATCGGATTTCAACCCCGATATCAAAAAGTCCACTTCCGGTCAAATTTCTCAAAAACCTTCAAATTTCTGTCTTTAGCCAAATGACTCCAAAATTACCTACGGACCTCCGAATCCACTTCCGGACCCGCTCCCAATACCAGAATCACCATACATAGCTATTTCCAGACTCAGAATCCCAAACAGACATGGATAACATTGAAATGCACTTCAACACAAATTTATGAAATTCTTCCAAAATGCCAACTTCCACAATAGGCGCCGAAACGCTCCCGGGTCATCCAAAACCCGATCCGGACATACGCCCAAGTCCGAATTCATCATACAAACCTGTTGGAACCTTCAAATCTTGATTCCGAGATCGTTTACTAAAAAATCTAATTTTAGTAAATTCTTCCATCTTAAAGCTTCCGAAATGAGAATATTTCTTTTCAAATCAACTCTGAACTTCCAAAATTTCAAATTTGACCACGCGTACTTATCATAATACCTGAAGTGAAGTTGTTCATGGCCTCAAACTGCTGAACGACGCACTGGAGCTCAAAATGACCGGTCGGGTTTTTACATTCTCTCCCACTTAAACATACGTTCGTCCTCGAACGTGGTAAGAACTGTGCTGGAGTTGTCCGTAATCACTGTTTAACACCTCGTGCACCTACATGTGCTACCACAACTCAGTTGAGCATATTAGTTTGATCAAATCTGAAGATATTCTCTTTTATTTAGGCAAATAAGCCTTAGAGCCCAGTTCCAACATCCGAAATTTCTCTGCCAGGCCTGCTTCCAACATACGAGCACCGTATCAATCACCACGCATTGTACCAGAACATGATTGCATACCTTTGCTGAATTCACACTATGCACTACATAACTCACATGACCATAATAACTTCCTCTGATAACAATAGCTGAAATTCCACGAATCTGATGCTCACAATGCACCTCATGACATATATAAGTCTTGTTCCAACTCTTGCAATACCGACACGATGGAAGAGATGTGTATAAATTCATAACCAACTGCAGAGTCAACAAATCATTAAATCTCTCCATTTGACCAGAATCATCACCCCCATTATGAACCAAATAATGGTATTTGCTCTTTAATATACTTCATATAATCCGATCGCACTGATTCCAGATCCAAAATCTCGTCTCACCCAGTGCAAGCTGCTCCAGCAACAAGCCACCCCATATATGACCAAAAGTCTCATATAATGCCGCAATGTGCAATAAGCTACAAACTCGAACGTGATACATAAGGAAAAAGAATCTCTGGAAAGGATTACTCAACTCGCGTAACTAATTAGACACCCGAAAAGGTGTCATAAACCTTCCTCAGAAAATGGGATACAAAACACTCAAAATAGAATATAAGGGACTGTACTCAACATCACACTGTTGCGGCGTGCAACCCGATCCAAACAACATACCCGTGGCGGCGTGCCACTCGATCCACACATAAAATCTATAAGGAAATACTTACCGAGCTAGAATGCTCGTTACTACAAAATACCCGAATATCGGCCATAAGCACGCTAAGTGCATAATACCATCCTTGGGAGGACAAATAACACCATACGCTACAAAACTCAAGCACAACTAAGGTGTGATATATGATCTTAATTCTCGAGAGCCATCCTACTCACATAACACCATCGCTGCACAGAACCTTAACACATAGGACATTTATCAGGCCGTTTCACAATTCACACGTCAAAATATAGTATTACATGAAATAGCCGACGATGAAATAACATCCAACATTTGAATACTCCTCCACAAGGAGCGCTAAGCTGAAATGAACACATTCGGCCTGATATTGAGCCCACATTCATAACTAGATACATCCACGGACCTCAGGCTGATTTCCGACTATACCGCACTAGGCTAATACCCTTTCAAGGATCCAGGGTAAACCTTTTTCCCACGATACATAAGAACAACCATCATAACCGGAACAAACTTTCATAGTCCACAACCAAATGAACCGAGCGCCCTCCAGGTATAAATTCTTGAATTAGCGATATCGCCACAAAATTCATACTTGGTTTCAATATTCACTCAATCAAGTGACTACACGTCACACTTATACCTTCTTCCCGTGGGATACTTTCCCACGACCTTCCGCACCAGGTAACAAGTTTGCACATCCATACCACCGACCGCACTAAAGTTGTAAAGCAAATCAAGGATTCACAAATCAATACACAAGGCCTCTTACACATGACATCGACCTTAGGTGACGCCGAACACAATACCATATTACTTTAAACATCTAAATACTTTTTCCTGCTCATCTGAGCTCATGACGTCCTTGTCAACACCGAACCGTAATCTCGAATCCTCAACTTTCGAATCCCATGCTACTTGATGCACTAAATCACACCAATGTGCAAGAGTACAAGAATTTCATCATAACTCCTGAACCACTAATATGGTAAACACTTCATCATACAGAAACCTTCTACTTAACTCATTTCAAGAGAACCATTGCAATACGTCACTGAATTCTTATATCCGTAGAAAATACCAACCTCAAGTAGTGGTCTAAACCACCATAACTCTTTTGGGATCCATCTACACATAACATGCCATAATACTTGAATTCCTCCAAATAAAATCAATTACGGCAACCGTCAACCCTTGCACGTACCACCACAAATCATATGCATAACTCAATACGCTGAAGGAACTGATCATTGCCACCATCATGCCAATTCAACCATTGTTAGCCTACCCGTCCTTTCCCAATTTATTCTTAACTTGCCTTAAAAATAATAATAGCCCCAATCATTACATCACGAACCTAATTCCGCACTCATCCCGAGTGAACTTATTTCACGAGACCATGCTGTCTCAAATCCCACGAGCCATCTCCTACCCTCCTTGTGTGCATGTTCGCATCTTCAACTGGTACACCTATTCCGGAAAAATCCCTCTATGAATCCTAAGTTATTTTCTTCCATTACTCCAATGCTACACCGCAACCCAAAGATAGCGTAGAACACTCCAAGTCCATTTCATAATCCGCTGCAAAAGTTCGATATTCAACCATACTATGGACTCAAAATCCTTAGGAACCACACCTTAACTTTTGAATCCACTAGGACCGTTATTGAGAGTTACCCACTCTGACTTGGTCCTGAATATAATCAATTCCAAGGCTCTGCTAGCACATGAGCACCCTCTCAAAGAAGCACATGCCGAATCATCTTCCTTATAACGCGCCTCTACACGAAACATAAATCCCGAGTCTTCCCAAAGCCTGAACATGAACGGATAAGGCCAACTATAGCACACATTCCTCAAATCGCTTTCTCCAATTACCACTGATGCTCCCTTTTCCTTAGTCGTAATAACCCATCAACATGCCAATAACCAGAAATCTTACAAATAGACGACCATGCAATCCAACTGTAGGCGGTGGGACTCTCCCACTTAGCTTGAAGCTACTATTTCATAAACTTGGAACCCACCAAGATTCCTCCTTCATCGACATGATCTAGCACAATCACCCCACCAAATTCCTCGAAATCATTCCATTAATCTTTAATGAACACTCCAGACCACTAACCATATTTACATATTCAATCTCTTACCGGGTAGCCAGTAAAATTCTTCGTAGAAGCTTCGTCAACACCACACGACTGCTAACCTGCTCACAGGAGATAACCCACCTGTGAAAATTACATGCCAACGTACTCCAACATCACTGCACTGGGTATAAATACTACGAAATCAATAGACTATCCTGAGTCCAAGCTCATTCACTAGCTGCACCAGCCCGTTCACTCCCCATTGACATCAACTAAACGCGAGACAATACATTCCAATCCAAAGTCATGTTGTATCCTTCTTCATATCAAGCAAATCCTATATGTCGTTCCTAATCTCCCGATGTAAAACAACCGATGCTCCAAATTAGGTCCATAAACCCAGTCACTATCCACCCTAAATCCCAAATCACTCAAAACCTTTCTCAAGGCGTGTATTCATCCTATCACATAGCCCACATGCTACTCTCCCACTCTCCCACTTTGGTCAAACCCTCTCTTCTTTAAGCAACTATTCGACTTCTGTTTCTTACACTTGGCCTTCTAGAATTTTAACCACTGTAAGACACCTCCCTCATGTCCTTCCTCATCCTTCACTGCCCAGTTGTTGCCTTAAATCAAAATCTACCTCTGTAGCACTTGAACCGATAGATTGCTACCAGCTTTAAACCCTTCCGGAAATCATCTTTCTCGAGCCATCAATATCGGGAATTTCCGATTTGATCCTGAACCACTACACACTGCGATCTCTGACAGTCGCTTTCTCGGCACCATTTATAATACTCTGCCCCAAGGTGAATTTAAGGAAATCATAACACCAGTGAGCTTAACACATCAAAATCAATCGAGGACGATGACGCCACATCACACACAAAGATTCTATCATGCTCGAAAATATCGAGTCCCGGTACTCCATCAACCCAAGTTTAAACATTCCTAGCCCGATTGCCTTTCCTTCACCAGAAATAAAATACTGGATCTGCGAATCTTGCACTGAGTAAACCTCCTTCCAAGTTTTTCACTGCTTCGACGCATAGACAAGCATCCTTCCATTACACAAACACGGTGCGATGGCAACGCACGAATCGTCATACCAATTGGCACATAGCCCCAAAACCATTAGAAATACAGCTACAGAGCTGAGATGATAGAACAACCTTCCACAAGGCGACGATGTTAGCCCAATCGAATATGCAGGGAGAAACATCCTGCTCTACATCATTAGAGCCATTAAAATTCCCTGATTCCAATTTATAATGAGTGCTTCGCGTCGCATAAGATTTAATAGGAAGGAAATGAAGGCATAAACCTCAAAGGAATCGGATCGCACGATGAGGAATCAAGAAGGGAAGTTCTCCTAACAGCCCTGTAGCCTCTCGAAGATAAGTACAGACGTTTCCGTACCGATCCGCAATACTCTACTAGACTCGCTCATGACTCGTGAGACCTAAGTGAATCTAGTGCTCTGATACCATGTTGTCACGACCCATAATCCGTTAAAGGTCATGATGGCGCCGGACACCACTGTCAGACAAGCCAACACTAAATAGTTAATTAAATCCTCATTTTAATATTTTTGAAATCATAAATTTACTTTAATTTATCTAGTAAGATATGAATTTATAGAATAAATAACATTGTTTTCCAATTCCAATAGTGAACATCCCATAATCTTCCCAGAACTCGGTGTCACAAGTGCATGAGTATTTTCTAGGAGTTTAAAATAAAATACCCTAACTTTCTGGAATAAAAATTTGGACAGGAAAGAAAGTACAATACTCTGAAGGAGATTCTGCTGATTGCGGATCGTATATAAGATGCTGCTCACCTAAATCCCCGTAATAACCGCGCCTCTGCGCCCACAAGGCCACTAGTCATATATGTACCTGCACAAAACATGCAGCAAGTGTAGTATGAGTACGTAAATCAACGCGTACCCAGTAAGTATCCCGCCTAACCTCGAAGAAGTAGTGACGAGGGGTCGACTTCGACACTTACTATGGGCTATAAGTAAATAAAATAATATCATTAAATTAGACATGTATTAATTAATGCGGTTGCAAGCCCATTATTCTGAAGTAAGTAAGCAGTTCTTTTCTAATTAAGAACTCTCCAAACTGAATTCCCATTATATAATAATTTATCTCAGGCCGAGAAGGCAATATCAATTATTACAATTTCCAAATCAATCAATTAAATCATGCGCAAACCATGCCGAGGTCGTACGGCCCAATCCAACAAATATTTAAACTGTGCACTGCCAGAGGGTCAAATGGCGCGAACCATAGATGCATCTATTTACTACCGAGGCGCTCGGCCCGATCCACAAATAACAAAAAATATTTCAAGAAAACACAAGTTTCTCATTTACAGTCAAGTATCACATACAAACCTTCAAGTAAGTTAATTTAACCTTATACAATTTTTTTATCAATTTCTATCATGACAAGATGATTATATTAGCAAGTAAGGGCACAAACATTCCAAGTATAGCATGATACATGTCCTAAACTACCCGGACAATAGCATAATAGTTGCTATGTACGGACACTCGTCACCTCGTATGTACGTAACTCCCAGAATTAGGTACAAACATTTATTTAATTCACCTATGGGGTAATTCCCTCTTAAAAAATTTGAAAGGCGACTTACCTCGCTCCGAAGTTCCATAACCGGCTTTCGGGCCCTTCAAATAACTTGAATCGATGCATAACGCTCCAAACCTAGCCAATGACTATGCAAACCCATTAATATATACTCAAATACTCAATATAATCCAATTTATAATAATTTCTAACCTCGATCAAAAAGTTGATAAAAATCACCCTCAGGCCCACGAGCCCGGATTCCAAAAAATTTCGAAGATAATCATTACCCATAATCTTATGAACTCAAATATATGATTTATCCCCAATTCCATGCCCAAATTCGTGGTCAAAATCTAAAATATCAAATTCAGGGTTTTCTACCAAAACCCCCACAATTTATACTAATTTCCATGTTCAAATTCATATAAACTCATGTGTTTAACTCAAAACTGTGAAGAAAGCACTTACCACATTATGATTGATGAAGATGGCACTCCAATGTGCTATAAAATCGACTCCCATGGGCGAAAATAAAATGAGATAGAGCCAAACCATCGCTTTAAAGGAGACACTGCCCACCCCTGACTTCCGCACCTGCGGCCTCTTCGTCGCATCTGCGGTCTCGCAGGTGCGGCCATAACCTCGCACCTGCGCATTCCCTCTGCCTAGCTCGACTCCGCACCTGCGCCTTTCCTTCCGCATCTGCGCCTTCATAGGTGCGGACATACCCTCGCACCTGCCCTCCCATATTCTTCTCTCACTCTCGCACCTGCGACGCACCTCCGCATCTACGACCTCGCCGGTGCGGACAACCCTTCGCACCTGTGGTCACTGCCCAACTTCTCCCAAACCGCACCTGCGACTACTGGCCGGCACCTACGACCTCGCACCTGCAGCCCTTATTGCGCAGGTGCGATCACACCAGATATCAGCTGCCTCATCTTTTCTTCCAAGTCCAAACTCAATCCGTTAACCATCCAGAATCCATCCGAGGCCCTCAGGACCTCAACCAATTATACCAACACGTCCCAAAACATATTATGAACTTAGTCTAGCCTTCCAATGACATCAAACAACGTCGAATTCATGAATCGTACCCCATTCCAAGCTTAATGAACTTTAGAATTTCAAACTTCTACATTCGATGTCGAAGCCTATCAAATCACGTTCGATTGACCTCAAATTTTGCACACAAGTCACATTTGACATTACGGACCTACTCCAACTTTCGGAATCGGATTCTGACCCCGATATCAAAAAGTTCACTTTCGGTCAAACTTCTGAAAAACCTTCAAATTTCTATCTTTAGCCAAATGACTCCAAAATGGCCTACGGACCTCCGAATCCTCTTCCGGACGCGCTTCCAATACCAGAATCACCATACGGAACTATTCCCAGACTCGGAATCCCAAACGGACATGGATAACATTGAAATTCACTTCAACCCAAATTTATGAAATTCTTCCAAAATGCCAACTTCCACAGTAGGCGCCGAAACGTTCCCGGGTCATCCAAAACCCGATCCGGGCATACGCCCAAGTCCGAATTCATCATACAAACTTGTTGAAACCTTCAAATCTCGATTCCGAGATCGTTTACTCAAAATTCGAATCTTAGTAAATTCTTCCAACTTAAAGCTTCCGAAATGAGAATTATTCTTTTCAAATCAACTCTGAACTTCCGAAATTTCAATTCCAACCACGCATACCAGTCATAATACCTGAAGTGAAGTTTCTCATGGCCTCAAGCTGCTGAACGATGTGCTAGAGCTCAACCGGTCGGGGCGTTATAGTATATTAAGGAGCTTAATTGTATAGGCTGTTTGATTCAGAATAATATTCACCAAAGTCACATAATAGTCAATTAATACTAATTCGAGACACATAATATCAAAGCATAACTGTCGATCACAAATCAGTAACAATTCATTATGAGGGAGAAAAAATAGTCATAAACTGATTACAATCATCATAAACAAAATCAGTCAATAGAAAGACAACAATGTATTCATAATTTTGAATAAAACAATCGAATGAGAAGGGGTCGAAGTATACTCACCTCCTTTTGAGCAGCAATCCAAACAAAGGTTTTGATTAGCTGTATAGGAACCAAAGTTTCAAACTTTGAAAAGTTAAAGAACTCAGAAACAAAAGAGAATCAAAAGTCAGTGAAGAAACTAAACTTTGAAATCTCAGAGTTATTTTTTGTGTGTGTTCGTATTAGGCCTTATCTCTTGTTAGGTGAGAGCATTGAAAGCACTATTTATTGTCACAATCCAAAATCCCCATAGGCATCGTGATGGCACCTAATCTCTAAGACTAGGTAAGTCGATTACTTACAACAATTAAGCAATTTAACAATGATAATTTTAAATAAAGTTTAATATGAATACCGAAACAAAAGGAAATAAGTCTACGGGCAATAATCATATCAACCTCCCAAAACTAGGTAATACAGAGTCACAAACTCTAGCCGAATACATTGAAAGATTTCAAAGATCGAAATACAATATTGCTCAAATAACAAGCTAATAGTACAATGAAAGGAAAGGACTCCAAGGGACTGCGACGACCAAGCAACTCTACCTTGAATCCTCACGATCAATAATCTAACTCTGCCCAAGTCTAATATCTCCAACACTTGGCTCTACACATTAATCTTCACAAGTGTAGTATGAGTACACCATGATCGGTACCTAGTAAGTATCAAGACTAACCTCGGTAGAGTAGTGACGAGGTACAAGTCAAGACACCTACTAGTCAAAATAATCGGTGCAGTATAGAAGTATAAAGCTAATAATGGAAGAGAGAATCAGTAAAGAGAAACAAGAATCAATATATGATATAAACAGTAAAGTAATACGAACACCGTGAAAGTACCATTGAAACCAAATAAGGAAAACAAAAACTACCAATTAAGTTAATCTGTTCTATCACAAGTTTCACAACGAAATTACTCTAAGATACCACTCATAGTCATAAGTCACGGCTTTCAATCCACCATCATATGCTCACGGTAACTTGTGCCCACGTTTCAAATCACAACCGCACGGACAACTCACGTGACAATATCTCAATCCTCCCGGCATGATCATAGGCTCACAATAATAATACACTCGGCAAGATAACATGCTCAATATCACAATCCACCCGGCATGGTCATAGGCTCAATATCAACATGAAGGTAGATAATACAAGAATACATGGGCATGATCAATAAATGTCAAGTTTCATACTCCTGAACTAGAATAAGTGGCATGCTACGGTGTATGCTTGTGCGCGTATACTATTACTACCCAAGTCAATAAGTTATATCAAAGACATCGAGTAGCTCGTGGAAGCAACACAAAATGTCACATAAGATGTATGACATACACAAGGAAAAACACACCATCACACGAATATCACCAACAAAATACCCCAAGCCATCACACATCATCTATGACATTGCCAACCTTATATCTCCGATAGCCACCCGTATCACTCCGCATAATAACTACCCTTATCTCTTCGCCCAGAAAATAACACAATAGCCACTCGTATCACTCAGCACAATCAACAACAGTGAGATGCCACCCTTATGCTCCACATAACAACAACGGTGAGATGCCACCCCTTATACTCCGCATAACAATAACCAATCCACACAACAATTCACATATTCTACATCACAACAACACGGCATATCGACTCGTACCACAAGTGCTCATAGGCCACAACTTTTTCAAAAGAACCAACAATATCAATATTACCATAACAAATAGCCCACGACTCAAACATAATGCGTATAGAATCTCAATAACAACAAAATGAACGAGAAAGTAACTAAACTATGAACAACACTCCCTTTAAACATGACTTCAATTAAAATAGATTAATGATTTTTAATAACTTCAACTTCAATTAATTTCTTAAGGATAAACTCGATATGAAGGTATTTCCATGAAATGGCAAACTTCGGATTCTAACGTATGAAATAGGCTAACAATGAAAGAGATGGAACAAACTAGCAACTATGTCAAAATGCATGAGAATAACCCGACAACAAAAAGATATCACGTAACAACAATTTCAATTAAGAGTAACTCAACAATAAAAGAAGTCACATAATGATAAAAGAGGTAACAACTTCAAATAAAGCATATAAGAGTAAACTTAACAAGTAAATGATGTGACACATAACAACAACTTTAAATAAAGCTTGTGAAAGTAAACAAGACAATTAAAAGATATAACATATGCTAAAAATTCCAAATAAATACATGAAAGAAGCCTAAGAGTCTAAACCGGTCAATTTTCACATATAAGCTTGAGTACTTACTCGCCACCTCACGTACACGACTTTCACATGACACAAATTAGCATAAACGACTCAAATCCTAAGAAGTAGTTCCCCCACATAAAGTTAGGCAAGATACGTACCTCAAAAAAGCGAAATCAATACTCTAAAATGATCTTCTTGTGTAAAACAATCCCCGGATAACTCAAATCTAGCCAAAATAACTCAATATCATAAATAAAAACTATAGGAAATAATCCGGATAATAAAGCTTGGATCTTTAATGAAAACTAAAAAGTTAACCCCTAACCCGCACCTTGGAACCTGACAAAACCTATAAAATTTGAACACCCATCCCGATACGAGTCCAACCATACCAAAATTATCCAATTCCGACATCAAATCGGCCTTCAAATCCTTATTTTATATTTTTGAAAGTTTTTACAAAAAATCTCATTTTCTCCAATTCAAATTACTAATTTAATGATAAAAATAAATATGAAAACATGAAATATAATTTAATCCGGGTAAAGAATTGTTATCCCAATTCAAAGTGTGAAAGTCCTATTCAAAATCTCCCAAATCCGAGCTCCGTAGCTCAAAATATGATAAAATGACCAAGACCTTCAAAATAGAGTACTTTAAACACTGCTCTAGAGGTACCCTTTATGATCGCAGTCACAAACCACGCGATCGCTATTCAAAAACTTTCAGCACATATTTTACCCTTCGCGGTCGCCGCCATTTCCCCGCGATCGCGATGAACAAATTTTCAATACCCTTCCCAAACTCTTCTTATACATTCTGTAGTATATCATCCAAAACATTTTGTACAAAAACTCCAAATGATAAACGGTTTGATTTTCTGAAAACTAGACATAAAGGGCTACAACTTTCATATTTGGATCATCTCCAAATTCCTTATAGATTGCAAGATATAAGCTTTCAAAGTCAGTCTTGTTATAGTAGAAATTTCTTCTACGTGATCGCAAAAAGTCTTCCGCGATCGCGATTCACAGTGCCCCAAACAACAATTTTCTCTTTGCGAACGTAACCAAATATCCTCGATCGAGATGCATACCCCTTTGGCTAAAAACTAGTAGCTAAAAATGGCCTAAAAATAGTCCGAAATCACCCCGAAACTCACCCAAGCCCCTCGGGACCCGGTCCGAACATACCAACAAGTCCCAAAATATATTATGGACCTACTAGAGGCTTCAAATCACACATAATAACATCAAAACCATGAATCATTGATCAAGATCAATCACTTAAGTTTATAAACTTTAAACTTCGAACCAAGAGTCCGGTTTAAGCCTAACCAATTTAGAATAAATCCAAATTTTGCATACGAATTCCAAATGACATATCGACCCTATTCCAACTCCCGAAACAATAATCCGAACCCGATAATATCGAAGTCAACTCCCGGTCAAACTTATGAACATTCCAAACCTTCAAATTTTTAACTTTCTCCAAAATGCATATCAAATCAACCTATGGACCTCCAAATCTAAATCCAGACATATGCCTAAGCCCAAAATTAGCATACGAAGCTACCGGAATCATCAAAATACCATTCCGGAGTCATCTACACAAAAGTCAAACTCCGATCAACTCTTACCGCTTAAGCTTCTAAAATAAGAATCATCCTTCCAAATCAATTCAGATTCATCCGAAAACCAAACCCGACCACACACGCAAGTCACAATATATAATATGAAGCTGCTCGAGACCTTAAGCCACCCAACAGGATGCTAATTCTCAAAATGACCGATTAGGTCGTTACATTCTCCCCTTCTTAAACAATCATTTGTCGTCGAACGTGCCAAGAACCGGTCTGAAGCCACAAAATCACTGAATGAACTCACCATATATATACTCGTAGGTGATCCCACATCACCCCAATCCACATAGGCCCGACAACACCATCTCAATTAAAAATATTTACTGCCACCCACATCGATAAGCCTTAGAACCAATTGTTTCTCCATCTGATCATTTCCCAAAGACCTGATTCCCACATAAGCACATTGTACCAACCTCAACCCATAGCTCATGCATACACCTAAACGGTATGACCACCCGACATAATACATCACCCACATGAACATACCATCATCTCTGTCCACAATAGCTTCCCATAATCAAATCTAGCATCGGTAAATAACCTCATGACAACTAAAACCTTGTCTTGATGCAAGAAATATGAAGATCTCATAACCACTCATCCAAATCAACAAGTCACAGCCAACGCCACCTGAGCACATACCTCGCAAGCTAAGACCAATAAGCACAATGCGAATATGACTGAGAGAGCTATCAAACAAGTCTGACAGGCACAACTCCCTATCAGTACCATACTACGAGTCCATTACACAAGGGAGAATCAAAACATATGAACTAATCATAAGGATCTCATTCTTATATAACTCCACCAGGCATGTAGCCCGGATCAAACATGTCAAACCACACGAAAATGCGAGGATCCCATCCTCAGCTCTGAATCACAAGTAGAATACACATCATACCAACCAAAACCTTTCACTAACTCAATTATGCAAAACAAAATCACAATACGTAACGAACTTCCCATACTGGTAGAGTATGTCAATCACAAATCGTAACCAAACCATTCAGAAATCACATCCAAACCTACCGTAATGAGTAAAAGAAAAGTTCATTCTAGTCTTATAGCTCTCAATTGTGAACAAACCAAGATGATAGACACGGGCTACCACTATAGAATCTCCTAACAGGGGTAAACACACCCATATATGAAGCAAGATAGGAGGAATCACTCTGATAAACATGACCGAATCAAAATAAAACAAATGCTCCTCTACGACAAATCAAAACCATACCTGTAATGACACCATCTGGTGCAGTGGCCTCAACCCTACCATGAAAAGCATATCAATGGGCCAGACTTCCACATCTAGGGTGCCCTCTATCCGCCTGTTCTCCAACCCTAGCTGGCTGTGCATGTGGGGTAGAAATTGGAATGAGGCCCATAGCCTGAGTGCTATGATGGAATCCACCTCTCCCAAATATTGGACAATCTCTCACAATGAGCCTTGTATCGCCACACTCTTAACAACCCCTGTGCTGGCATGGCTGCTCGTACTGAGTCTGTGCCGGATAACCAGAATAACTGCGGTAGGAACCCCGTGCAGGTGGTGCACTAAAAAATGATTTCCCCATATGAGTACCCTAACTAACTAGAGCACCACGAGTAGTCTGAAGTGCGGACTGGGCTTGCTAACTGGTCGAGCCTCAGCCGTGATGCGTCATAGCTGAAGAGTAGAATCTATTGAATCCTCCAGAACCTCGAGACCTCTTGGTGTCCTTATCTTCCCTCTCCTCACCCCGAATATGCTATAATCTCCTAGCAATCTGTATAACCTGCTGAAATGGAGTATCAGTCTCCAACTCCTGAGCTATGCTGAATCTAAGGTCGTAACTGAGCCATTCGATAAATATGCGTACTCGCTCTCTAAATGTAGGAACTATAGTAGGTGCATGATGGGATAACTCACTAAACCTGATGGCATACTCTGACACTGTAATGGTGACCTGACGTAGCAGTTCGAACTCTGTGCGCCACGCATCCCGGAGGGTTTGGGGAACAAACTCCCTCAAGAACATCTCTGAAAACTGAGCCCAAGTTGGTGGTGCTGCATCGGCTAATCTACCCTCCTCATAAACCTGCCACCACTGCCCTCGACAGCTGAAATGTAGTAAAAGCAACTCCACTCACCTCCACAATACCCATGGTGCGAAGGATACGGTGACACTACTCTAGAAAGCCCTATGCATACTCGATATTTGTGCCATTGAAAATAGGTGGACTATACCTCTTGAACCTCTCAAGTCTCTTCTCCTCTTTCTCTAATGCACCTAGCCGGACCTTAGGCTGAACTAGAATAACAGGTTGTACCGGCACCACACCCGGAACCTGACCAATATGGGCCTGCTACTCTAGAGTATAGGCAGTGAGGGTTTGAGCTCCTCCACATAATAACAAGATGACCGTACAATGAAAGGAAATGACTCCAAGGGACTGCGACGACCAAACAACTCTACCTTGAATCCTCGCGATCAATAAGCTAACTCTGCCCAAGTCCGATATCTCCAATACCAGGATCTACACAAAAAATTGCAGAAGGGTAGTATGAATACACCATGATCGATTCCTAGTAAGTATCAAGACTAACCTCGGTTGAGTAGTGACGAGGTAAAAGTCAAGTAACCTACTAGTCAAAATAACTTGTGCAGTATAGAAGTATTAATTTAATAATGGAAGTGGGAATCAGTAAATGGAAACAAGAATCAAGATATGATATAAACAATAAAGTAATACGAACACCGTGAAAGTACCATTAAAACCAAAGAAGGAAAACAAGAACTACCAATTAAGTCAAGCCATTCTAGCAAAGGTTTTGCAAATTACTCCAAGATACCTCATCACATAGTCACAAGTCACGGATCTCAACCCACCATCATATGATCACGGCACCTTGTGGCCACATTTCAAATCACAGCCGCACGGATAACTTACGTGCCAATATCTCAATCTTCCCGGAATGATCATAGTCTCACAATCATAATCCGCCCGACATGATCACATGCTCAATTTCACAATCCACATGGCATGGTAAAAGGCTCAATATCACAATCCACCTAACATGGTCACAAGCTCAATATCAACATGGAGGTAGATAATACAAGAATGCAGGGGCATGATCAGTAAATGTCAAGTTTCATACTACTGAACTAGGATAAGTGGCATGCTACGGTGTATGTTTGTGTGTGTGTACTATTACAGCCCAAGTCAAAAAGTAATATCAAAGACATCGAGTAGCTCATCGAAGAACCACAACAAGTCATGTAAGATGTATGACATACATAAGGAAAAACACACCATCGCATGAATATTACCAACAAAATTTCCCAGGCCATAATACATCATCCCTGACATTGACACCCTTATCTCTCTAATAGCCACCTGTATCACTCTGATAGCCACCAGTATCACTCCACATAATAGCCACCTTTATCGTTCCGCCCGAACAATAACACAATAACCACCCATATCACTCCACATAATATCCACCATTATCGCTCCGCCTGGACAGTAACACAATAGCCACCCGTATCACTCTTCACAATCAACAACAATGAGAAGCCACCCTTATACTCCGCATAAAAAAAACTTATCCACACAACAATTCACACATGCTACATCACAACAACACGATATATCGACTTGTACCACAAGTGCCCATAGGCCACAACCTTTCCAAAAGAACCAATGTGTATAGAATCTCAATAACAACAAAATGAAAGAGAAAGTAACTCAACTATAAACAACACTCCCTTTAAACACGACTTTAATTAAAATATATTAATGATTTTTAATAACTTCAACTTCAATTAATTTCTTAAGGATAAACTCGATATGAAGGTATTTCCATGAAATGGCAAACTTCGGATTCTAGCATATGAAATAGGCTAACAATGAAAGAGATGACACGAACTAGCAACTACGTCAAAATGCATGAGAAAAACCCGGCAACAAAAAGGATATCATGTAACAACAATTTCAATTAAGAGTAACTCAACAATAAAGGAAGTCACATAATGATAAAAGTTGTAACAACTTCAAATAAAGAATATAAGAGTAAACTTGACAAGTAAAGGATGTGACATGTAACAACAACTTCTAATAAAGCATGAGAAAGTAAGAAAGACAATTTAAATATATAACATGTGCTAAAAAACCCAAAAAAAATACATGAAAGAAGCCTAAGAGTCTAAATCGGTCAATTTCCACGTATAAGCCCGAGTACGTACTCGTCACCTCCCGTACACGGCTTTCACATGACACAAATTAGCACAAACGACCCAAACACTAAGGGGTATTTCCTCCACACAAAGTTAGGCAACATACTTACCTCAAAGAAGCCAAATCAATACTCTAAAATGACCTTCTTATGTAAAACATTCTCTGGATGGCTCAAATCTAACCAAAATAACTTAATAGCATAAATAAAAACTATAAGAAATAATTCTAGATAATAAACCTTCGATCTTTAATGAAAACTAAAAGGTCAACCTAAAAAGTCAACCCCAAGCCCGCATCTCAGAACCCATAAAACCCACAAAATCTGACCACCCTATTCTGATGCGAGTCCAACCATACTAAAATTATTCAATTCCGACATCAAATCGGCCTTCAAATCCTCATTTTATATTTTTGAAAATGTTACAACAAATTCTCATTTTCTCCAATTCAAATCACTAATATAATGATAAAAACAAAGATGAAAATATGAAATATAATCAAATTCGGGTAAAGAAACTTTACCCCAATCCAAAGTGTGAAATATCCTCTTCAAAATCGCCCAAATCCGAGCTCTGTAGCTCAAAATATGATAAAATGACCAAGACCTTCGAAATAGAGTACTTTAAACACTGCTCTAGAGGTATTCTTCGCGATCGCGGTCACCAACCATGCGATCGCGATTCAAAAACTTTCCAACACACATTTTACCCTTCACGATCGCGGCCATTTCCCCACGATTGGGTTGAACAAATTTCCAATACCCTTCCCAAAGTCTTCTTAGACAGCCTATAGTATATCGGCCATAACGTTTTGTACAAAATGCCAAATGATAAATGGTTTGATTGAAAATTAGACACAAAGGGCTACAACTTCCATTTTTGGATGATCTCCAAATTCCTTATAGATTGCAAGATATAAGCTTTCAAAGTGAGTCAAGTGACAACAGAAATTTCTTCTACACGATCGAAAAATGGCTTCAGCGATCCCGACTCATAGTGCTCCAAACAGTAATTTCCTCTTGGAGAACGCGGCCAAATGTCCGCGATCGTGATGCACACCCATGTGGCAAAAATTCAACAGCTAAAAATGGCCTAGAAATGGTCTGAAACCACCCTGAAACTCACCCGAGCCCCTCGGTACCCCGTCCGAACATACCAACAACATCCAAAATAAATTATGGACCTACTCGAGGCCTCAAATTATACATAATAACATCAAAACCATGAATCACCGATCAAGATAAATCTCTTAAGTTCATAAACTTCAAACTTCGAACCAAACATCTGATTCAAGCCTAACCAATCCAAAATGTATCCAAATTTGGCATAGAATTTCCAAATGACATATCGAACCTATTCCAACTCCCAGAACAATAATCCGAACCTGATAACATCGAAGTCAACTCCCAGTAAAACTTATGAACATTCCAAACTTTTAAATTTCCAACTTTCACCAAAATGTATCAAATCATCCTACGGACCTTTAAATCCAAATCCGGACATACGCCTAATTCCAAAATCACCATACAAAGCTACTAGAATCATCAAACTACCATTCTGGAGTCGTCTACACCAATGTCAAACTCTGGTTAACTCTTACCGCTTAAGATTCTAAAATAAGAATCATCCTTCCAAAACAATCCGGAATCATCCGAAAACCTATTCCAACCACACAGGGAAGTCACAATACATAATACGATGCTACTTGAGACCTTAAGCTACCAAACGAGATGCTAATTCTCAAAACAATCGATCGAGTCGTTACATTTATAGTGGCATTCAATACCTTAGGTTCAACAGATTCAAATTAGATCGTGGAAGATGACAGAGAGTTGATGATATGAGCGCGATTGAGTGAAAACTAGAGATGAATAGAGGGAAAATAGTGAAGTTATTTACATGAGAGGAGGAAGCAACCATTGAAGGCACATAACTATCAGACAAACCCTAAAACCCAGAGGTCACTGCGTTTGACCTCTGGGTAAAGAATCCTCATGATGAATCTTTTGAAAAAACTCCATGCATGCTCTGATTTGACGGAGCATAAGAGGATTTGAGCGATTTGAAGTTGCATCTTTAAGCTAGGGTTCCAGATTTGAGGGATTTGAAATTAAGTGATGAAATGGGGAAGATATCCGCGAGATTTGCGGCTGGGGAAGACAAACGACATAATTTGGATCAAGATTTGTAACCTTGCACTAATTTGTGCAAGGTTTTGAAGACTGATGTAGTAACATGCTAGAGAGAACAAAGAGGAAAAGGGAAAGAAGAGGTGACAAGTCTCTAATGAAATGATTTAGGGTTAGGGGATTCTTTGGGGGTTAAAAATGTGAGATTGAATATGGGCCGTTGGATCATTTGATCAACGACCCTAATATTTTGGGTGATAAATTTTTTAGAAAATGCTTAAATTACTAAAATAGGCGACCGTTGGATCTCTTTGATCAGATGGTTGAGATTAAATCTTAAAAGATTAAAGAAAAAAATAAAAAAGGGAGATTAAACGTGGACCGTTGATGAAATAGATCAACAATTCAGATCTGTTGTGCTTTCTTTGTGAGTGAGTGAGACAGGTGACGTGGCGTGATTTCATTGGTTTGGAGAGGAGGTCATGGTTTGCCAAGTTGGAAGGGAATGTGATCGTTTGGACTGGGTATTTTTCGGATTGATCTTGTCATTGGGGCCAAAATGAATTTAAGAGATGGTCATTTTGCATTTAAAAGAGAATTGCAATTATAGCCTTTAGCCATATTTAATCCCTTTTGAAATTAAATTACATAAACTTAATTATTTTTAATAAAATTATAATTATCATATACACTACTAATTATTGTAAAATAATGAATTATAAAATTACTCTATTTTTCAAACTGTAATATTAGTTTCGAATTATTGAAATGATAGACCAATTAACTAAAATCGAAGAAATAACTAATTAAAATAATTACAAGACCTATATAATATATATAAGGTTATTTTACTAATCGTAAAATATTAAGTATGATATATTTAAAATTACCATTATAAAATTGATTTATTAATACCAAATTCTTTTGGTAACTAAAATTTTTTATTTACTAAGTAATATTTGCACATTTGATTCTCTTTATATCTTGATCTGGACAATAGTCCCAGATTCAGCTATCCATTCCTTTCCTGCTACTCCTACCTATTCATTACTACCTTTTTACATATCTATATGAACAGTAGGATAGTAGTTTAACTCTAGTAACCTTCTCTTCAATCGTTGCTTCAAATTCCGACGACAATGTATTTCCTGTGTTAACAGTCGAGTGATTATTTCAACATTCCTCTGTGTTGCTTGAAAGATTTGTGCATTCCTCTCTTGCCATATATAGTATATGCTTCCAGCTATTGTCATCATGTAAATTTCAGCGTTGGAGCTTCTACCTTTATAGTGTTGTTCAGCCCATTCCAATTCCTGATCCCACGTCATCACCTATCTATGAACCCTCTGCCAGTCCAACACTGCTGCCCATACTTTTGTTGAGAATGAATATTTGAAGAATAGGTGATCGATAGTTTCTTCTTCTGTGTGACACAGTGGGCAGGTAGTATCTTCCAAGCTACCCCATCTCCTCAATCTGTCCCCTGTTAGTAGTCTTCTGTGTGCATCCAGGAATAAGATGAATATCCACTTAGGTAACCCAGCATTGTTGCATATCAACCTTCTCCATGGTACCTTACTAAACTCTCCTCTAAGTTACAAGTACATGGCCTTGGTTGGGAATTTTTCCATTCTCAATACTTCTTCTTCTAAGTAGCCAGCTTCCTCACAGTATTTCTTGGCTTTTAGTATCTTCTGGATCACCCACGTTGCTTGCTTTGGTTTAGATCCCCACATTGAGTTGTATTTCTTATAGTATACATGGACCCATTAAACCCACATTTTGTCTTTCTTCTTATACAGATTCCGCAGTAACTTGCAGATAGCTGCTTTATTCCATATGCCTATATCTAATAGGTTTAACCCACCTGCTGTTCTTTGCTATCACAATCTGTCCCAGGCTATGAGTTCTTTCATTGTGACCTCCATATCTCCAGTCCGTAGAAACCTTCCACACATGCTTTCAATCAATTGAATCAGTTTCTTGGGCAGTAGGAATATCTGAGACCAAAACACTTAAATGGAGAATAATACACTCTTAATAAGCTGGATTCTTCTTGCATAGGAAAGAAACCTAGTAGTCCAAGATTTTATTCTCCCTAGCATTTTCTCAATAAGGGGATGCCATTGCACTAGTGATAGCCTTTTAGTACTCAAAGGTATCCCAGGTATCTCACTGGAAGAGTCCCTTTAGAGGAACCTAGCATTTGCAGTATTTCCTGTTGTATTTTCTCCCTGACTCCTCCAAAATAGATGGAGCTTTTTTCAGCATTGTCAACTAATCCAAAAGCTTGTGAGAACTCTTTAAAGCATTGATATAATATCTGCACAGATATAGTATCACCTCTAAAGAATAGTAACAGATCATCAGCAAAACTAAGTTGTATTATGTTCATCTTGGCACACTTAGGGTGATAGTTAAAATTTGGATTCATCTTTAATGTCTTCAACAGTCTGGTTAAGTATTCCATGGACAATACAAATAGGTAAGGAGACAAAGGATCACCCTGTCTCAGTCCCTTTTTAGCAGGAAATGGGGTTGAATATTACCCATTGATGATGATGGATAAGAGATACTTCTCACACACCTCATAATCCAGTAAACAAATTTTCGTGGTACATGCAGACTCTTTAGGACTTGCTCCATATAATCTCATTCAATAGAGTCGTAGGACTTCATCATATCTAGTTTCAACATGCATCTTGGAGATAAGCCTTTCCTACCATATCCTTTAACGAGCTCATGACTCATTATTATGTTGTCATTTATCAATCTTCCCGGCACAAATGCAGACTGACTTCTATCTACTATATCATCCATTACGCCATGCAGTCTATTTATTATCACCTTCGAGATGATTTTGTATAAGAGAGTGAAACAAGATATTGGTCGGAATTCAGTAATTCTGGATGGATTTGTTACCTTAGGCACCAGGGTAACTGTTGTGCAATTGATAGCCTGGTACAGGTTATCTCTTGAGAAGAATTCCATCATTACATCTGCTATCTTGAAAACATAGGTGTTATTGATAAAAAAAAATATATTTAAATATTCATTTTAAATTATTAAGTATAAATAAATTAATTTTAAAAGGGAGGGTCAAAATTGGTCGTCAACAGCTGTCCCTCTTTGACCGGAGACGATAAAAGAGTTTTTGGACAAAGAAATTGAACCAAAGCCAATTTTGACCCGACTTTAGGCATATATTTCAGGAATAACATGAAGATTATGAGTTGTAGGATTAGTAAGATTTCAAGAGAATTTTGGAGAGTTGGGAGCCGAATTCTGGCTTTGAATTACTTACATACCTGGGGCTTAACGAGGATCAGATCTCATGTAGTTCTAGAGTGAAGACTTTTAAGGAAGTGATGCTCTCAAGAATTGCCCCAGTATCGTATTGAGACGATACTGCAAGATGGAGTATTTGGCACTCACGATAGCTTTGAATTTGCGGCTTGACTTGAATGATTTGAAAAATTAGAGTTCCCCTGATCATATTTGAATTTGGATCCTTGGCCCGCTTATGAGTTGGTTGTCCCTCATACTGTTGTAGATTGGTTTGCTGCTTAGAAGAAGTTTCACATTGCGACGTTTGTTCCTGCAAAAAGATGAAATACACATATACCCATATATTGCAATGCAAAATATGCTAAGATGTGATGTAAATGATGCAGGAATGATAATGACTGGCTGCCGGTGAGTTGCTATTTGGGATCAGGATGATGAGATACGTGAATTTGACTCATTTTATAGCCGGGTTGTGTACCATTCCACATCTGTCGGAGCATTAAGTCTCCTCGTGTCAGGAGTAATTGAGTTGTAATGTAGAATGCGTCTTTGCTTGCTGGGAGAGTTTTGCATTGAAAGTATCTCCGCCTGATGGGAGTGATTGACTTGTAGAGTGCGTCTCCGCTTGTTGGGAGATCTTTGTACTAAAACTGTAAAGTATCTCCGCTTGATAAGAGCGATTGACTTGTAGAGTGTGTCTCTGTTTGTTGGGATAGGTTTGCACTGTAAAATCTAGAGTATCTCCGCTTGATGAGAGCGATTGACTTAAACGTAAAGCATCTCTGCATGATGGGAGTTTCTGACTTGAAAAAAACATAATCATGCATGTAAGCTGCATGAGCAAAAGGTCAAAAAATTCGAAATAACAAAAAAAAAAAGCATGCCCAAGAAATACTCTTGACTATGAGGCTAAGTTGTGGCCATCGATTGGCAGAATGTTGGCGACGGGATTTGTTGCTATCTATTCTGATCTCCGATGCGGTAGAGTGGCGGTGCAGATCGTTCCCATTGATGGAGCGAACAAATTGCTATATACAGGGCCTCAATTTGCGAAGCCGATGCTTTGATTTGTACAGGGCACTCCAATCGATTGAGCTGGAAATTTACTATATACATGGCTCCAATTGGTGAAGCCAACAACTCGTTTTGTACAAGGTGCTCCGATTGATTGAGTTGACGATTATATACAGGGCTCCAATTGGTGAAGCTGGCAGCTCGCTATATACAACATGCTCTATTCAGTTGAGCAGACAGTTTCCTATGTACAATGTGCCTTGTTCGCGTTAGCGGTCTGATTCTGAAATACTTGCAAAGGATTCAAGAGTTAGTTTTAGTTATACGAGGAAATATTGAAATGGAGAAAAAGGGATAATCGTCCTGAGAGAGCGGCATATCCATCATTTGCCCTAGTGTATTTCCAGCAGTTCCTTTTGTCCTATTGACCCTACACTCAAAGAATAATTCTTAGCAGGGGGTGTTGGTTTGTGTGGACCGTAGTCCTGGCCTTGCCTCGATTTTGATGAAGTTATGCCATAAAGTTCAGTAGGCGGAACAAATTATGATATTTTTAGAAAACATTTTAGAAAATCTTTGTTTTATGGAAAAATGTCGTCGTTCCGGATTATGACATGTTTTTGAAAGTTCCTTAAATACGAGCATTGTTTCCTGGAAACACTATCCCATTGGTGTTGATTCTCCATGATACTTTTGATGATGTGGCTGCTTGTCGTTACGATTGCGTCATAATCTGAATTAATGCACTATAAAGGTTTACTAGGGTATGATTGAACCCTTTTAGGCTGCCTACGTATCCGAAATGGAATCAGGTCTGAACGTAGATTGTGGATAATGATAAAGAAAATATAATGAATATGACAGAGCCTAACTCAGGCAACCTACGTATCCAAATGGAATCAGGTCAAAACATAGTTCGATTACAACATATGAAAAAATGATGAGATTTAAAATGGAATGGCCGAGTATGACTTAGACTGCCTATATATCCTAATGGAATTAGGCTAGAACGTAGTTCAATTACAAAAGATGACTGAATTCGATGAGGATTCCCTACGTATTCCTTTAAGAGGAAATCAAATCGTGGCTTAGTTCCGGGTAACATACAAAATGATATTTGGATTTTCTATTACAAAAGAAAAGAGGGAGACTGAAACCGAACCCTACGTGAGTTGCCTAAGTATTCCTCCGTGGGACGTCAGCTTGAGCGTAGTTCTTTTACATCCAAACTCTATGTAATGACCCGACCGGTCGTTTTGAGAATTTAAGTCCCGTTCGGTGACGTAAGGCCCTGATAAGCTTCGTATTATGTGTATTGACGTGCGTGGTTGAATTAAGTTACCGGAGGATTCAGAGTGATTTGGGACACTTAGTCCCTAAAACGGAAGCTTCAGTCTTAGAATTTTTACCATAGTCGGAACTGTGTGATGATGACTCAGGAATGGAGTTCCGTCGGTTCTGTTAGCTCCGTCGGGTGAATTCGGACTTAGGAGCGTATCCGAACTGTGAATCTGAGGTCTGTAGCTGATTTAGGCAAGAATTGGCAAAAGTCGAATTTTTAGAGTTTTGGACCGGAAGTGCACTATTTGATATCGGGGTCGGAATGCGATTTCAAGAGTTGGAATAACTCCGTTATGTTATTTGGGACTTGCCTGCAAAATTTGACATCATTCCGGGTTGGTTTGATAGGTTTCAGAACGAGTTTTAGAAGTTGGAAGTTCATAAGTTCGATTCGTGGTGCGATTTGTATTTTCGATGTTGTTTGATGTGATTTGAGACCTCGAGCGAGTCAGTGTTACGTTGTGGAACTTGTTTGTATGTTTAGACGGGGTCCTGGGGGCCTCGAGTATGTTTTGGATAGGCTACAGACCATTTCTTTCTATTTTTGAACTGCTAGTTCTGATGTCCTTCTTCGCGATCGCGAAGATCCTTTCGCGTTCGCGAAGTATCTCTGCTGACCGCCTCAATTTCCTTCTTTGCATTCGCGTAATATGCCTCACGATCGTGTAGCTCTACACATTTCCTTTATCGCATTCGCATCCCCCAGTACGCGGTCGCATAGTAAAAACCAGCCCCTAAGCACTGGAGGTTTTACTCTTCGCGTTCACATAACTCCTTTCGCGATCGCGTAAGCCTGCCTTCCCCCTTTTTCGCGTTCACGTGCCATTTCACGCGCTCGTGTAGCCTATTTTCCGGGCCATTAATTTTTCCCTCTTCTCGATCGCACTGTTCCTTACGCGATCGCGTAATGCATTTCGGGCAGTATCCATTTCCTCTTCGCGATCGTAGCTCCTCTTCCACGATCGCGATGCTTTCAGGCCTGGGTAGAATATAAGTTTTCCAAATCGAGGGTTAGGCCATTTTATGACATTTTGACTTGTAGAGCTCGGTTTTGAACGATTCCTTATGGGTTTTTCAAGCAAATAGATTGGGTAAGTGTTCTTCACCTAGAATTTATTTATTTTCATGATTATATCTTTATTTTTATCATTTAATTTGTGTTTTGAGTTGAGGAAAATGGTGGTTTTTGAAGAAAATTTCAAAGTGGAAAAATCACGATTTGAGGGACGAAATGGTATCGGAATTTGATGATTTTAGTATGGTTAGACTCGTGAGTTAATGAGTGTTTGTATATTGTAACTTTTGTCGGGTTCCGAGACGTGGGCCCCACAGGCGACTTTTGGGTTAAATTTCGGATTTTTGTAGAAAATTTGTATTCTCATATGGAATTTATTCCTACAATTTGTATTGATTGAATCGAATTAATTATGACTAGATTCGAGCCGATCGGAGTCGGAAAATCGAGGAAAGGGCATACTACTTGACTGATTGAGCTCAGTTTGAGGTAAGTATCTTGCCTAACCTCGAGTGGGGTAATTACCCCTTAGGCATTGAGTCTTATGTGCAATTTGTGTAATTAAAAACCGTGTACGCGAGGTGACAAGTACGTACTTGGGTTATACGTGCAAATTACATTGATTAAAATCCTTAGACGCCCTTATGTATTAAATGAGAAATTATTAGTACTTATTAAATCCTTTAATTGTCTTGCCTAAATTCTTGTTTTGTTGGATTTATTTCTATATGATGATTTGGTGGGATTGCCACCTTGATTCTTATGTGAAATATTATTTGTTGAGTTGTTCACTCTCGGATATATTTGTTAAAAAATTTGTGCACACTATGGTCGCGCCATGAGCTCCTTATTATGGAAATTTATGTATTATTAAATTCTATGATATGTTGTAATATGTGTGCACTGGATGTGCAATTTGTGATAAATTATAATAATTGAGCACTTGATGTGCAAATTTGTGTAAATTTGTGATATGTTGTAATATTTGAGCACTTGAGGTGCAGTTTATGAGATGTGATATTGGCACGTTATTTTGTTGGGAAGTTTTGTTTGGGTGTTTGCACGAGATTTCTGTCGTGCTATTGTTACTATTGATATTTGCACATGCGGCGTGACAAGGTGATATATATATATATATATATAACTATTGATATTTGTACATGCGGCGTGACAAGGTGATATATATATATATATATATATATATATATATATATATATATATATATATATGTGTGTGTGTGTGTGTGTGGGTGGGTGGGTGGGTTGCGCATGTGGCGAGACAAGGTGGGAACATTATTATGCACGTGTGGCGAGATAAGGCGGGTACTTACTTTATTAGTGCACACGTGGCGACACAAGGGGGGCATTGTTGTTGTTGCATATTTACTTTTGGGACTACGAGACGGTATCTCGGGAGTGCCCTTTTGTTGACATCTCTCTATGGTTGCACTTGTCTTTGGTTATTGCATTTTCGTGTTAGGACAATCCTTGTGATCTGCCGTGATGTATTATTTAATTTTCACTATGTGTTTGTATTCCTTGTTGTACTGTGTTGGCTTAGGTTTTTTAGTACGAGACTCTGAAGATTTATATTCCTGGAATTTAACTGATTTTGATGACTGAGTTATTTTAAATAAAAGAAGTTACTATTATGTTTTAAATTAATAAGTTTTACATCTGAAGCAATAGATTATCTGATATTTTATTTAAATTGAAATGTAATTTTTCTTTACTCAAACAAATTCTAAAATAAACTCATTTCTTTGTTGAATTCTTACTTGGTTAAAAATTTGTAACCTTACTTTATTAAAAATAATTAATCGTGTGGATTTTTATGTATTGAAATATTTAGCACGAGAGTTGTTCGTGCGGTTGTGATAAAGATATGGGCACGAAATGCCGTGAGAATATGACAAGGAGCTGAGAACTGTACGTTATGATTATGATATGAGATAATTGTTTTGAAAGAGTTTTTATATTCAAAGGATACTTATTGGAAGAAATATATTTGGAGGGTATTCATTTGAAGAGATTATATGTGAAAGACTTGTCTAATTGATTATACTTGTGTTCTTTCTTATTTGTCAGAGTAATAATTGTGGTGTTCTTGTTGCCTTACTGTTTATATCACTGTTATTTGTTCTCGATTATTTTAGTATAGCACAGGTTATTGCGGTTGTAATCGATTATGAACAACTATTAAGATCAGAGATGTGGTGATGGGCATACATATGATGTGCTTCATGTCCTGATATCGTTATGCAGTGCTTGTAATGTTATTGATTTATACATTGTGGTACCTTGTTGGGTTATGGATGTGTTGTTAAGAGTTGTTTTGGTGTTACTCTGGCAGGTGGATAGGCCAATTACAAGGGAGACTCTGCCGAAAATTCTGAAAACTTTGGGAGTTAGTAAAAATTTGGGGGATTGAGACGTGCAAAAGAAGATATAAGTTATGTTATGTGTTTGAGCGCGAATGATTCTAAGCGGGGGAGAATGTAACACTCCAGAAAAGTTTTGGAGTACTTCAACACTATCAAGAAAGTTGAGGTGTGCGTGGGCCCGAGTTGCTATAGCCAGTTGAGACTAATACCATGTGTTGTTGTGAAAATCAGGCCTTTTTAAAATGTTGGAGTGTAAGAAATTGGTCTTAAAGTTTACAAATACGGATAAAAGAAAAAATCTCAAATGATATGGTGTTGTCGAGCTTGTCTCATATGCGGTAACATAGGATCAACCGTGAGTATATGTGTAAAAGTAAAATCATTAATTTGGTAACCTCTGAATAATTCTTAGCACGTTCGAGAACGAACGTTTGTTTAAGAGGTGGAGAATGTAACAACCGGGCCGGTCATTTTGAGAATTTAAGTCCCGTTCAGCGGCGTAAGTCCCTGAGCAGCTTCGTATTATGTGTATTGACTTGCGTGCATGGTTGAATTCAGTTACCAGAGGATTCAGAGTGATTTGGGACACTTAGTCCCTAAAACGGAAGCTTAAGTCTCAGGATTTTGACCGTAGTTATAGCTATGTGAAGAAGACTCTAGAATGGAGTTCTGTCGGTTCCGTTAGCTCCGTTGGGTGATTTTGGACTTAGGAGCGTCTTCGGACTGTGAATCTGAGGTCTGTAGCTGATTAAGGCTTGAAATGGCAAAAGTCAATTTTTTGAAGTTTTGGACTGGAAGTGGACTTCTGATATTGGGGTCAGAATGCGATTTCGGGAGTTGGAACAATTCCGTTATGTTATTTGGGACTTGCCCGCAAAATTTGACGTCATTCCGGGTTGGTTTGATAGGTTTCGGCATGAGCTTTAGAAGTTGAAAGTTTTGGAAGTTCATAAATTTGATTCGTGGTGCGATTTGTATTTTCGGCGTTGTTTGATGTGATTTGAGACCTCGAGCGAGTCTGTGTTAGGTTATGGAACTTGTTTGTGTGTTTAGACGGGGTCTCGGGGGTCTCGGGTGTGTTTCGGATAGGCTACTAACCATTTCCTTCTATTTTTGAACTGTTGGTTCTGGTGTCTGATGTCCTTCTTCGCGATCGCGATGATCCTTTCGCGTTCGTGAAGTGTATCTGCTAACCGCCTCAATTTCCTTCTTCGCGTTCGCGTAATACGCCTCGCGATCGTGTAGCTCTGCACATTTCCTTCATCGCGTCCCCCAGTCCGCATTCGTGTAGTAGAAACCAGGCCCTAAGCATTGGAGGTCGTTACGCTTCACATTCGCATAACTCCTTCCGCAATCGTGTAAGCCTGCCTTCCCCCTTCTTCGCATTCGCGTTCCATTTCACGCATTCGCGTAGCCCAATTTCTGTGCCATTAATATTTCCCTATTCGCGATCGCACTGTTCCTTACGCGATCGCATAATGCATTCCGGGCAGTAGCCATTTCCTCTTCGCGATCACAACTCCTCTTCCGTGATCGCGATGCTTTCAGGCCTGGGCAGAATATAAGTTTTCCAAATCGAGGGTTAGGCCATTTTATCATATTTTGACTTGTAGAGCTCGGTTTTGAACGATTCCTTAGGGGGTTTCAAGCAAATAGATTGGGTAAGTGTTCTTCACCTAGAATTTATTTGTTTTCATGATTCTATCTTTATTTTTATCATTTAATTTGTGTTTTGAGTTGAGGAAAATGGTGGTTTTTGAAGAAAATTTCAAAGTGGAAAAATCACGATTTGAGGGACGAAATGGTATCGGAATTTGATGATTTTAGTATGGTTAGACTCGTGAGTGAATGAGTATTTGTATATTGTTACTTTTGTCGGGTTCCGAGACGTTGGCCCCACGGGTGACTTTTGGGTTAAATTTCGGGTTTTTGTAGAAAATTTGTATTCTCATATGGAATTTATTCCTACAATTTGTATTGATTGAATCGAATTAATTATGACTAGATTCTAGCCGATCGGAGTCAGAAAATCGAGGAAAGGGCATACTACTTGACTGATTGAGCGCAGTTTGAGGTAAGTATTTTGTCTAACCTCGAGTGAGGAAATAACCTCTTAGGCATTGAGTCTTATGTGCAATTTATGTAATTGAAAACCATGTACGTGAGGTGACGAGTACGTACTTGAGTTATATATGTAAATTACATTGGTTAAAATCCTTAGACGCCCTAATGTATTAAATGAGCAATTATTGGTACTTATTAAATTCTTTAATTATCTTGCCTAAATTCTTGTTTTGTTGGATTTGTTTCTATATGATGATTTGGTGGGATTGCCACCTTCATTCTTATGTGAAATATTATTTGTTTAGTTGTTCACTCCCAGATATAATTGTTAAAACTTTTGTGCACGCTATGGTCGAGCCATGGGCTCCTCATTATGGAAATTTATGTATTATTAAATTCTATGATATGTTGTAATATTTGAGCACTGGATGTACAATATGTGATAAATTATAATAATTGAGCACTTGATATGCAAATCTGTGATATGTTGTAATATTTGAGCACTTGAGGTGAAGTTTATGAGATGTGATATTGGCATATTATTTTGTTGGGAATTTTGTTCGGGTGTTTGCACGAGGTTTCTGCCGTGCTATTGTTACTATTGATATTTGCACATGCAGCGTGACAAGGCGGGATATATATATATATATATATATATATATATATATATATATATATATATATATATATATAGATGTGTGTGTGTGGGGGGGGGGGGGTTGCGCATGTAGCGAGACAAGGTGGGAACATTATTATGCATGTGTGGCGAGACAAGACGAGCACTTACTTTATTATTGTACACATGGCGATACAAGGTGGGCTATGTCGGGAATTAAATTGTGATTATTTGTGATAGCCTGGGGGCATTGTTGTTGTTGCATATTTACTTTTGGAACTACGAGACGGTATCTCGGGAGTGCCCTTTTGCTGACATCTCTCTATGGTTGCACTTATCTTTGGTTATTGCATTTCCGTGTTAGGACAATCCTTGTGATCTGTCGTGATGTATTATTTGATTTTCACTATGTTTATCTTTTCCTTGTTGTACTGTGTTGGCTTGAGACTTTTTAGTATGAAAATCTGAAGATTTATATTCATGGTTTTTAACCGATTTTGATGACCGGGTTGCTTTAAATAAAAGAAGCTACTATTATGTTTTAAATTAATAAGTTTTACATCTGAAGCAATAGATTATCTAATATTTTATTTAAATTGAAATGTCATTTTTCTTTACTCAAACAAATTCTAAAATAAACTCATTTCTTTGTTGAATTCTTACTTGGTTAAAAATTTGTAACCTTACTTTATTAAAAATAATTAATCGTGTGGATTTTTATGTATTGAAATATTTAGCACGAGAGTTGTTCGTGCGTATCTGATAGAGATATGGGCACGAAATTTCGTGAGAATATGACAAGGGGCTGAGAACCGTACCTTATGATTATGATCTGGGATAATTTTTTTGAAAGAGTTTTTATATTCGAAGGATACTTATTGGAAGAAATATATTTGGAGGGTATTCATTTGAAGATATTATATGTGAAAGACTTGTCTAATTGATTGTACTTGTGTTCTTTCTTATTTGTCGAAGTAATAATTGTGGTGTTCTTGCTGCCTTACTGTTTATATCACTGCTATTTGTTCTCGTTTATTTTAGTATGGAACAGGTTATTTAACTAGTGAGTGTCTTGACTGTACCTCGTCACTACTCCACTGAGGTTAGTCTTGATAATTACTAGGCATCGCTGTGGTTTGCTCATTCTACACTTCTGCACATTTTTGTGCAGATCCAGGTATTGTTCGTTAGTAGCTGTGTGGGTCATTGCTGTGGAGACTCAAGGTAAACCTGTTGCTGCATTCGCAGGCTTCGGAGTCACCTTCAAGTTTTCATTTTGCACTGTTTAATCTTATTTTTGGACAGTCGTATTTAGAAGTTTTCTAGCAAACACTCTGTAGAGCTTATGACTTGTACTACCAGGTTTTGGGAATTGTATATTTTAAGAGATTTCTATTTCAAATGATTAGATGTTATTTAAATAATGTTGTTGTTTCAATTAATGTTAGGCTTACCTAGTCCCTATGACTAGGTGTCATCAGGATACCCAAACAGAGGGGAAATTGGGTTGTGACACCCTAACTCTATTGTCTTCAAACGTAGTATCTTTTGATTGTGTCTGAGTTGATAGATTTCGTGCTGACTCTTTCGTCCATTTCTGCAAAGATTAGAGTTCCACCCGACAACACTCGATGGACCACGTAAGAACCTTGCCAATTTGGTGCTAGCTTTCCTTTGGCTTCTTCTTGGTGGAGTTTTTTTTCTTCAGAACCTTTGCCCTGGTGTGAACTTGTGAGGCTTCATACTTTTGTTGAACACATTGGCCATCCTATTTTGGTACAATTGACCATGACATATTGCATCCATTCTCTTCTTGTCAATGAGCAAGAGTTGCTCCTGTTTGACTTTTATCCATTCTGCATCGTCCAACTTGAATTTATGGATGACTCTTAAGGATGGTATCTCAACCTCTGCGGGTATTACAACTTCGGTACCATATACCAACATGTATGGCGTCACCCCAGTGGATGTTCTCATGGTGGTCCGATAACACAGTAAGGCAAATGATAACTTCTCGCGCCATTGCCTATGATTGTCCACTATCTTTCGTAGAATCCTCTTGATGCTCTTGTTGGCTGCTTCAACTACCCATTCATTTATGGTCTGTAGGTTATGGAGTTACAGTGGACAATTCTAAACGTCTCTCAAATTTCTCTCATGATATCACTATTGAGATTAGTTATGTTGTCAATGATGATTGAATCGGGTATTTCAAATGGGCAAACGATTTTGTTTCGGACAAAGTCTACCACTAACTTCTTTGTGATAGCCTTGTAGGTAGATGCTTCAATTCATTTAATGAAGTAGTCAATGGCTACCAAGATGAAACAGTGCTCGTTTGATGCGGCGGGCTCTATAGGTCAAATCACATCCATGCCCCAAGAGGCAAACAACCAAGGCGAACCCATTACATTCAACTCATTAGGCGGATCTCGGATTAAATCCCCATGGATCTGGCAGTGGTGACATTTCTGCATGTAGCGGATACTATCGCTTTCCATGGCCATCCAAAAGTATTCGGCTCTCAAGATCTTCTTGGCTAAGGTGAAACCGTTCATGTGGGGTCCACATGTTCCTGCATGTATCTCTTCTAATAGTCTGGTTGCTTCGACGACATCTACATATCTAAACAGACCGAAATCTGGGGGTCCTCCTATTAGGACTTCCCCGTTAAGGAAAAAATGATTTGCCAACCTCCTGAGCGCTCACTTCTGACTATTAGTGGCACTCTCTTATTTCAAGGAACCTTTTGATGTCGTGGTACCATGGTTTACTGTCTGGCTTGTCGTCTACATGAAAATAGTACGCATGTTGATCTCCAATTTCTACCTCGATAGGGTTGATATAATTCTTGTCTGGATGCTGAATCATGGATGATAGGGTTGCAAAAACGTCGGCAAACTCGTTCTAGATCCTGGGAATGTGCTTGAACTTGATCTTCGTGAACTTCTTGCACAACTATTTTACACAATGCAGGTATGGAAGAATTTTGACGTTCTTGGTGGACCATTCCCCTTGGACTTGATGTATCAATAAATCAGAATCCCTTATGACCAAAAGCTTTTTGATGTTCATGTTGACTGCCATCTTGATCCCGAGGATGCACGATTTGTATTTGGCCATATTATTAGTGCAAGGGAACCTTATCTTTGCTGATGTTGGATAATGTTGTCCTGACTCCGAAATTAGGATAGCCCCAATTCCTACTTAGAAATTTTCCGCTCCATCGAAGAACATTCTCCATACAGGGTATGACTCTGCGATATCTTCTCCGGCGAACAACACCTCATAATCGGGAAAGTATGTATCGAGTGGTTCATAATCCTTTTCCACTATATTCTCTGCGAGGTGGTCGGCTAAAGCTTGTCCTTTGATGGCCTTTTGTGTTATGTACACAATGTCAAATTTGCTAAGAAGAATCTGCCATTTAGCTAGCTTTCCTACAGGCATTTGCTTTTGAAAGATATACTTGAGCAGTTCGAGCTGATATATCAAATGCTTGGTGTACGCAGACATGTAATGCCTCAATTTCTCAGCGATCCAAGTCAAAGCACAACAAGTGCGGTCTATCAAAGTGTATTTGGCCTCACATGGTGTGAATTTCTTGCTCAAGTATTAGATGTCCTGCTAATTTCTTCCGGTTTCGTTGTGCTGTCCCAACACACATCCAAATGCATTATCCAAGACCAACAGGTACAATAACAATGGTTTCCCGGGGTTGGAAGGAACCAACACTGGCAGATTTGACAAATACTCCTTAATTCTGTTGAAGGCTTTCTGACACTCTTCTGTCCACTTTGAGGCAACTTCTTTCTTCAGCATCTTTCTTACTCTTTGACGGTGGAAACTCTTGAATGGCTTTTATCTTTGAAGGATCCAATTATATCCCTTTTCTGCTTATGATGAAACCCAGGAATTTTCCAGCAGGGAACGCACATTTTGCAGGGTTTAATTTCAAACTATATCTTCGTAAACATTTGAAATATTTCCTCAAGTCGTCCAAATATTCTGAACTTTTCCTAGACTTGATGATGACATCATCCACATATACATCGATCTCTTTATGGATAATATCATGAAAAAGGGTGATCATGGCCTTCATGTAAGTAGCACCGTCATTTTTGAGACCGAACATCATGACTTTGTAGCAATAGACTCCCCAAGGTGTAGTGAAGGCTGTCTTTTCTGCATCTTCTTTGTGCATTAGGATCTCGTGGTACCCTGCAAAGCAATCCACTAACAATTGCAGTTCATGCTTCGTGCAGTTGTTGATGAGGATATGAATATTCGGCAAAGGGAATCATCCTTTGGATTGGCGTTGTTGAGATCTCGATAATCCACACATATCTTGGTCTTCCCATCTTTCTTGGGTATTGGGATGATATTTGCTAGCTAGGTGGGATAGTTGGTAACCCTCACTATATTTGCTTGTATTTGCTTGGTTACTTCTTTCTTTATCATCAAACTCAGGCCAGACTTACATTTTCTGGGTTTTTGTTTGACTTGTGGTATAGCGGGATTTGGTAGGTAATCAATGCGAAACGAGATCCGTACTTAACCCAGGAATGTCATCATATGACCATGCGAACATATTGATGTATTGTCGTAGGAGCTCAACCAATTCTTCCATCAGCTCTGCTTCTAGATGGATGTTGATTCGGGTTTCTCTTACATCTTCTTCACTTCCGAGGTTGACCACTTCTGTCTCATCAAGGTTAGGCTTTTTCTGAATTTCCAGTTGTTCGATATCTTTTGAGAGATTGCCTGGCATCATAATCTCATCATATTTATCATAATATGGATCGCTTTGCTCGAGGGTTTTATTATATGTCATAATCGTGGAATGTGGGTTTTTATCGTTTTGATTACTAAAAAGAAAAACTAGGTATAAATGAAGTGATAAATAACTTTGCAATAAGTTTAAGAATGCAATTTTTTTTATTTCATCAATAGAGGAATGTCTGAGCGTTCAAAGAGGCAAATGATAAAAAGGTACTTACACAGTTCAGGCCTCACTTGATCGTGTACCTTTTGAAAAACATTTACAATTCCACACTACCAAGACTCCCGGCGAACTAAAGATGGGCTGGCAGTCCAATTCTGTAGGTCCTCTTTTGGTTCGGCATTCTGAATGGTCGGTATCATGATATCAATTCCTTCACAGCATTCTTCGGTCATGGTCATGAACAACCTTCCTATTCCACCGACGATGTCGTCCTCTGGTGCTGAGTTCTGGACCGTACCCGAAACATGCTTTGGCACAAAATCCTTTCCCCCAAAGGTACTGGTACAAGTCTTCCCAATCGGAGGCTAATATCCTATACCGACTCTACTTTTTTGCCTATTTGGCTCAATCGACTCTGTTATCCTGCCTGATCGGACTCCCAGTGTGGTTCCTGGTCTATATCTGTATTCTATCATTTCTTTCATGACCATTTTTATCCATACAACGATTGCATTCCCAAATTTTGCTCAGTCTTTTCTATTTCAGTGGTCTGCATGATCTCAACTGCATGGAAAGCGACCCCGTCTAGTCCTTTTATGAATGAGACTACATGTTCTAGATAAGCTGACTGGCTCCATTTGTCGTGGACTATGATCATTTGACAACCCCATTCAAATTTCACACATTGGTGCAGGGTAGATGGGAAAGCCCCTGCCATGTGTATCCAAGGTCTTCATAGTAGTAAGTTGTATGAAGATGAAATATCCATCACTTGGAATAGTATGGAAAACTCAACTTGTCCAATCTGTAGAGCCAAATAGAGTACTCCAATGACATCTTTCTGTGACCCGTCAAAAGTCCTTACTCTCACATGACTTTCATTGACTTCTCTCTGGTGTATACCCACCTCTCGTAGAGTAGAGAGTGGCCATATATTAATTCTTGATCCTCCATCAACCAATACTCAGGACACTACCTTATCTCCATATTTTACAGTGATGTGTAGAGCTTTGTGTGACCTACGACTTCGATAGGAACCTCATCTCTTTGAAAAGTGATCATGTCTTCTTCGACCATTTTCCCAATAGTTGTTGATAGTGCCTCGTTGGTGGTGTTTCTCGACACGCTCACCCCACTTAACACTTTTATCAGGGCGTCTTTATGACTATCAGAACTCATCAGTAAATCTATGATTGATATTTGTGCCAGAGTTTTCTTCGGTTGTTCATCTACAGAGTATTATTTGGTCGACATCCTCTTCCAGAATTATGTAGCCTCGGGATCTATTATATTTCATCTCTGACCCTGCTCTCTCCCCAGATTCCCTCGGTTTGCATCCTCATGATTGTAGCACCTCCCCGACCTAGTCATACTGTGAGCTGTTGTGGAATCTTTCATCTTGGCTTTCCCCTTATGTTGATATATCCACGGGACTATTTTGTATTCCTGATCCTCTTCATCCCTGGTAGCAGTGGTGGGTTACTGCTGGTAAGTCTGGACCATCACCGTAGGTTTCAATTGTATTGTGAACATCAGAGTCCTCTGAGGTGGGACCCTTGCATCCTCAGAGTTTCCTACCGTGACAATGGTTTCTTTCAAGTCACATTCTTCATCTAAATTGATCATGTTAGCCCTTTGATTTCAGTGATTTAGCCATGGATTTCAGTTCACATTGAGCAGAGCCAGGGTGCACTGAATGGCTCCACTTTTGATCAATGACTCGATTTTATTTTTCAGCTTGAAACAATCTTCAATATCATTCCCCGGTACGTTTGAGTGGTACACCTACCATTTGGTTGCATCAAAAGACTTTGAGGGATACTTAGGAACCCTTCCTTCTATTGGATGTATTAGGGTGTAGTTTCTGGGACCTCTTTCTTCAAAATTTGGGCGAGGTAGGGGTGTATTAGAGCGCCGATTTTGATGAGTGGTGGTTTGAACTGTAGTGTATGGTCGTGGTGGGTTTCAACTTTTATGGTCTCGAGGTAGGTTATGTTAAGGGTGGGGGTTGTAATATGGCTCTGTGTTGTAGACTGGAGTATAAGTAGATGGTTGTGGGGAATGGTTGTTTGGAGAATAAATGGTGTTTCCATGATGTGGATTGGCTTGATAATAAGGGACGACTATTGATACCTCTTCCTTTTTCTTCTTTTCGCTACCTATTGATATTGATTGGATTGCTTTACTAGCTGTTTGCAGTGCAACCATGGATTGTACCTTGCCGGACTTTATACCTTCTTCTAAGAAATCTCCCATTTTGACCAGTTCGGCCTGATGAAGTACTTAGTCAATTCACTGTCGTCCAACGGAGGTTGTGCCCTGGCGGCCTCTGATTTCCACCGACGTGCATATTCTTGGAATGATTTAGACGACTTATTCTGTAGGTTTACCAGTGCAAAACTATCGGGAGTGATCTCTGTGTTGAATCAAAAGCGATTCATGATATCTTCCGCTATATCCTGCCATGTCCTCCAGATTCATGGATCTTGTCGAGTATATCAAGTAAGCGCTTCCCCTTATTAGGCTTCTTATGAGAAACTTCATTCTCATCTTCTCGTTTCTTCCCACTCCAACTCACTTGTCATAATAGGCTCTTAAGTGTGCATGTGGGTCACCCGTACCATCAAAGATATCAAACTTTGGAGGCTTGAACACTGTCAGCATATCCACATCAAGATGGATACACAGATCCTCATAGCCTTGACTTTCGCTCCCTGGAGCGACTTGAAGGTTCTTCATTTGTTTTCTGAAGGCTTGTAATTTCTTAGACATTGACTCCTCCTCCTTACACCTAGCTTCCATTTCCATTTCGGCGTACTGGTCAATTTCATAAGGCACCCTAAACGTGACAGGTGCTGTAAAGGTGGGTTCAGAAACGGCATAGACGGGAGGAACATATCACTCATGTGCAGCGGTATGTGCTGGTTTTGGTTAGTGGTATAGATGACTCCGTCACGAGGAGGGGTGTGAACTGTGTTGGTGGTAACTAGTGGGTTTTGTGGTGTTTGAATGTAATGTGGTACATATGGAGTGTGGACATGAGGATTTGGTGGTTTTGCAGGGGTTACTGGAGGTATAATCCAAGTGGTAGGGATCGAAATCGGGGTGGTGTTAATCTGGCGAGTAGTAGAAGGAAAGTGGTTGGGTATTGAATTATGAGAAGGAAAACGGGGTGGTTGTGGGAGCGTTGTCACGACCAGATGTGCCAATTCCCGGATATGTTGTACTTCCTCCCTTAAAGATTCCATCTCCTGGGCCATCCTATCTACATGTTCATCATTCCTCTTATCATACCTTTCTCCCGATCGCCCCGGGCTATCAGCTATTACTAGATCATGTTCGGTGGGCTTATCTGTCACATACATCTTCCCTTTCAATATGAGATTGTATAGTGGTTCCGCCAGTTTTGGGTCGACACAAACCAACATTCTTTGGGCAATAATAATAACTTAAGAAACGAAAAGAAAGAAAAATAAAAAGAACATAAGTTAGTTTCATCATTTATACTAGTAATAGGTAACACAGAGCCGTTAGTTCACGTATTCAGAAAATCACGTTTTCATAGAATTCGTGGGACCTCTCTTTGCCAGAGGTAGGCCTAAGTCGCTAATAACTGACAAAAAATCAGATTTGACACATTCAGATCCGAAGCAAATTTTGTTTTCATTGATAGTGTTTAGATTGTGATAAGCGGGAGTAAAGGTCACATCATTATTTCCAACCTTTACATAATTACATGGGCTGAAACAACTTGCCCTTAGGGAAATAAGAAAACTTAGGATAAAGATACAATGTGGGAAAAGAAGGGAAATCAACCAACTCCTAGTAACCATCCCTGGAATCATTCCCTATTTGCTCTTCTTCTTCCGGTTCTCCCCCTTGATCTTCTTCAAATTCCTCTTCATCGTCATTGAGCTTAGATCCTTCCTATGGATCTCCTCCGGTTCTATCTCAGACTCTAACTGGATACACTCCACTACTAGGTCATCATCCTCAGTGGGTGGTAGCATGTGATCAATGGACCTCAGGACCACTTGGCGATGCATAGAGATAGTCACAAGATAGTGTGGCAAGATCTCAAGATAGATTTGCAAAGCCGCCAATGTGTCCTCCAGCTAGGCTATTCCCTACTTGTTTGGTCGGGCTAGCTCGTCTTCTTCACTGATCTAGACATAATATTCCAGAGTTCACCCGAGTTGTAACCCATTGGCATTGTGACCAGATCATTCCACTATTCTTGGAGCCTTCTTATCCTTGGTATTGGGATCTGCCCGTTGTATTCGTCCTCATACAGTGTTGTCCTCATCCAGAGGGGCACATCCTGAATCAATCTGAACTGTCTGAGAACCCGTAAGGGTGAGTATGGATGGATGCCCTCAAGTCCTATTAACTCAATAAAGTATTTCTGAGGAGTCCTTAAGATTGGCCTTCCGCCTAGCCATGACAGCTTCCAATTGACCCATTCTCCGCTTAGGTTAGTCAGCGTCTCTCTTCACTCTTCCTGCCCATGTGGGGAGATCCAATGTCTCATCCTTTTGTTGTGGCTGCAAATCATGTTGTTGATTCCCACAAAGTAGTCAACTATGGCCTCTCGCTGAAAGAAATGCTCTGTGGATGAGATTTGAAGTAGCAAGTTACAGCCTTTGAAGAAATCATTTCCTCAGGAACATGCGGACAAAGCCCTGAGAATCTCAGCTAACACCATGGGTACTAGATTAACTTGGAAGTTACCTTGGAATGTCGCTAGAACCACTTGTAACAAGTTGATATTCATCTGTCCTCTTCTTTGCATGAAAACCAGCAGTCTCAGTAGTGCCAATGAGAGGGTTATGGGCCAAAGACTCTCCCACATTTCCTGATCAAACTGAAATTCTCCCAAGTACCGTTCATAGCTTTCACGATATCTAAACCATTCGAACAATTGGTCCAGGCTTACCCATCAATCCTTGATGTTTCTCAAACCCCGACTCTTTGCCTGACCCAAAGAATCAAGAAACCTGTAGTTGGGCATGGTGACTGGTAGTATCGATTTTTTATCTATAAATGGCAGCTCCGTGAAACTGGTAACTTCTTCTAACGTCGGCACTAACTCAAAATCAGCAAATTTGAACACCACCTTGGCTGGGTCCCAGAACTTTATCAGCATGCGAGTAACCACCTTGTCAGCTCGGATGTTTAGCAAAGCAGTTAGTGCTCCTAAGTATGTCCGGATTTCATCTCCATATTCTCAGCATATATTCTTCCACAATTGTTTCAGCTTGTGTGGTGCTCCCATTACCATATTGATCTAGGGGATGTTTTGATTGATTTCCATTTCTGAAGTGGGTAAAGAAAGGGTTTGATAAGTGTTTTCTTCAGATATTAAGTGTCTTATCACGATTTGTTTGTCTTTCCACAAAAGTCATGTCGTTGGGTGCATGACCCGTTGACATTAGGGTGGCTTTCTAATTGTGGATCGATGCTAAGGACCGACTCACCTAAGGTTTATGCAATATGACCTATGTTTTCTAGAGTGGAGTGTTTCCTACTTTTAAATTGGACTGAAGACTGTGAGAAGTTATGTTAGTTGACCTGAAAAAGGCATTCTCTGAAACTAAAGAATTTTAAAAAGAAGGTTCGGAGGGGTGTAAAAGACAACCCTCACGTGCCATTGTGTGCGATAGTGTATGGCCAAGACTTGATAGGAAGGAGTGTGATGACAACATATATAAAGCGGTAACAAATAGTGATGTAATAATAATAATAGTTCTAGATAAGTAAACAAGCATGATAATGAGAAAGTAAGGCAGGTAAGCATATAATTGCAAATTAAATATGGTTAAAGCAGTGTATAAATAAATCTATGTTCCAAGTCTAGTCTAAGTATGCTAAGGTCAGAACCTAAGTGTGAAATCCCCAGCAGAGTCACCATGTTGTCGCACCCTATTTTTCACGAGTCAAAAAAAGATTCAACTTGTAGTTTCTCTGTTATTGATAAAAGAGAGTCACCACCTAATAGTTAATGGTATACAAGGGTACCTATTTAATTACTAAAAGTTATGTTCTTTATTAGTCTGCTAACCGGTGATATTTTGGGTAAGGGTTCTTGTTCTTCTAAGGGGAAGGTGTTAGGCACCCCTTAAAACCTACCTAAGGTATCTTCATAGGACTTAAACTAGGTTTGAAGGATAAGTCATTTGCATTCTACTTAATTAATGTTAAATGGTACGTCTTACTTATATCTAAGTGAGAGTATAATGTTAATAAAGAGGATCCAAGATTTTAAAAGCGTATGAGTTTATACAGTGTCTTGAAAACTAATGTCGGTGTGTATTATTGAAAGAATTAAAAATATGTACATGAATGGTTGATATTTGTAAACATGTGGAAATGGGCTAAGTTATAATACACTCTGTTTTTAAAAAATTGGCGTTCATGTAATTATAAAAGATGTTGTAAGGAAGTGATTCTAAGATATACCTTAGCTTCTGAAATCATTAAATATTAGACATGAGGAACCGTCTTGAAAATCTTTGCTGGGCGGCAGCACTTAGATTTTGAAAGAGTCAGTTTACTTTTTTTAGAAAGCCAGTCTTGCGATTCATTTCTGGTTTTTGAAAAAGGGACTGTTGTCTTTGCTAAGTTATTATAACTTCAAAGTCTTCATGAAAGGTTAGTTAAACATAACAGATTAATAGCGTGAATGACATAAGATTAACGAATTGAGAATTAGTTACTACCTAATATTTTTTTTAACCCTATGTCTTTTAAGGCTAGCCTAAGTTGCCTATGTAATTCAAAAGATAAAGTAACATATTAAGTCAAATATTATGAGAGCAGTGTCATACACATGTAAAAGAATATAAATAACGAAATATAATGAAGCAGTAAATGGGTGAGACAGGGACGGACAACAATAAGCTCCGGACTTTCAGATGCACTGGTGCGAGGTTTGGGCCTCAGTTCTTTGAGAATTCAGCAGGCCCAATTGGTTCACATGTTCAAAATAAATAAAGAAAGTCATTAAATATAATACTCTATAACCATGCATGAAATATATAAGTAAAGGACTTGAACAAAATATGACAACTAATAGTAACTAAATATTATGAAAGGTTATACTAATGTGGGGTCACATATAGTGAAGTGATTTACATTGAAAACCTTTCGTTGTTATTAAACACTAAACCTAAAAGGAGTAATGAATGACCATCGATTAGAGGCTAAGGGTAGAGTTCCACTCAAGGTCAAAGCTCCCATTGAATCCCCTCACACTTCAACGTTCCCAAGAGTCTCAAGGCCCATGGCAATGCTCGTGCCAGGGAGAGCAACCCAACCAAGAGCTAAACTCTACTCCCAAATACCCCTAATGATTAACGACTCACTCTTTCCTACACGTTTAAGTGACAATGAGGCACTTTCATTGTAAATCCTATCACCATAACAATGCCACACCACAAAAGTGTATGCCTTTCTCATGAGGCCAAAATAGAAATATTATAAGACTACAAGACAGTTTGTCTGCATTATCACAACCATATTTACAAACTAAGTCGATGGTTAACACATTAAACATGATCAAAGAGATAAGCTTCAAACACACAAAGAGGTAGGTTGTAATGACCCAACCAGTTGTTTTGAGTATTATGACCCTGTTCCCCCCATTTATTGTACATTCTGTGTTTGTTTGTTGTTATGTGACTTTCCAGGGTGGTTGAGGATGTTTCGAAATGAATTGGGACACTTAGTCCCAAGGTTAGAAGCCTAAGTTGAAAGAATTGACCGGATATTGACTTATATGTAAATGACTCTGAAATAGAGTTTGATGGTCCCGATAGCTCCGTATGGTGATTTTGGACTTAGGAGTGTGTCCGAATATTGATTTGGAAGTCCGTAGGTGATTTTGGCTTGAATTGGCAAAAATTGAAAAATAATAAAGTTTGGAGAGTTGAGAAGTTTGACCGAGAGTTGACTTTGTAGTTACCGACATCAGATTTTGGTTCATGAAGTTGTAATAGGCCCATTGTGTTATTTATTACTTGTTTGCAAAATTTGAGGTTAATCGGAGTTGGTTTGATAGGTTTTGACATCGATTGTAGAAGTTGGAAATTCATTAGTTTCAATAGGCTTGAATTTGGGTGCGATTTGTGTTTTTGATGTTGTTTGATGTGATTCGAGGCCTCGACTAATTTTGTTTCGTGTTTTAGGACTTGTTAGTATGTTTGGTTAAGGTCCCGAGGGCCTCGGGTGAATTTCAGATGGTTAACGGATTAGAATTTTGACATAGATGACTGTTGGTTTTTTGTGTTCTCGTTTCCTTCTTCGCGATCGCGAGGATAGGTCCGCGATCATGAAGGGTCTTTGAGGACTGTTGTATTTTTGTCTTCGCGTTCGCAAAGTAAGGGACGTGATCGCGGAAGTTTATGAACTTGTGCTTCACGAACGCATACAGTGGATCGTGTTCGGGTATAAGGAAGTGAGGCAGCTGGGGAAGCACGCGATGTTCTTCGCGTTCGTGAGTGGTGGATCCCGATCTGTCACGACCCAAAATTTAACCATGGTCGTGATGGCGCCTATCGTGTTATAAGGCAAGCCTATTTCCCCAAATATTACTACTAAATCGATTATAAGAATTTAATAAAACAATACCAACATTTGAATTTCTCATAAACTAAATCAACTCTAAATATAATATAGAAAATACGAAAACGAGCATGAGTGTCTAAAACTATAAACTAAGATATATAAACTGCCTAACTGTCCAAAAGAAGAAATGACAAAAGGAGTAACAAGGTCTTGCGGACGCTAGGAGCTACCTTGCAATCTCCACAAATAGCCGGCCTGAACTCAACGATCGTCGTGCTCTAACTCACCTAGATCTGCACATAAAGTGCATAGTGTAGTATGATTACAACCGACTCAGTAGTAACATAAATAACTAAGGAACTGAGCAGTAGTGACGAGCTAAATAAAATAGTCCAATTATTTATTTCCACAATTAAGTACAAACATGAGTAGACAGGTAATTTCATAAATCAGTAAGACTACAAGGAAAATTAACAGGTAAATGCATCAACAACACAAATAAACACAACCTCACAGTAGTGTCACTCCATCGCTCATCACTCGCACTCAACACTCAAAACACTTTGTGCTCACTGGGTTGTGTGTACAAACTCCGGAGGGTCTCCCAAAGCCCAAGCGCTAAGCATAGACAAATCACGTGCCATCGTATCAATACCTGGATCCGCACGGTCAACTCATGTGCTACGCGAACAACTCACGCGCTATGGTATCAATACCTGGACCCGCACAGTCAACTCACATGCTATGTGGAAAACTCACGCGCTATGGTATTAATATCCTCACAACCAGGCCCTCGGCCTCACTCAATCATGCACCTCACTAGCCTCACCATCATCAACAAATAAGGGAATAAAGCCCACATCAAGTATCATAGCATATTAGCAAATAATATAGACTGAGGTAAACATGTATAATAATTTCTATGACTGAGTACAAATAATGTGAGCGTGAATAAAGCCTAAGCATGATCTCTAACATGAAGGTAGACAAATTCAACAACAAGTAATTACGTAAACATAGATGATGTCCATAAGGCCTCACGGGACGGACCAAGTCTCAATCCCTCGAGGTATACACCCACACGCCTGTCACCTAGCGTGGGTATCACCTCTAAACAGTCACACGATATCAAATTCTCCGGGTTTATACCCTCAAAGCCAGAGCTAAAACTGTTACTTACCTTAACAATATAAAATTCTACTCTGGGATGCCTTCGTCTCTGGACTCGGTCTCCAAAAGCTTTGAATCTAACCAAAATCAGAATACTACTATCAACATAGGCTAAAGAATCGAATTCCACAATAAAAACTACATAAATAGGCCAAAAATCCAAAATCGGCCAACACCCGGCCCCCGGGCCCACATCTCGAAACCAGTCAAAATGGCATAATTATAACCCTCGTCCTATCCTGAGTCTAACCATATAAAATTTATCAAAATCGGACTCCGTTTGGTCCCTCAAATCCCTACCTAAACTCTCCAAAACTCGAGCCCTAACTCCTTCAATTTCACTTTGAAATCATCAATCAAATCCCAAAAACGAAAATGGATTCATGAAATATAACCACATCTAAGCAGAGAACACTTATCCCAATCCTTATAGTGAAAATCGCCTAAATCCGAGCTCCCCAACTCAAAATATGACCGAATGAACAAACTCTCGTTTTATAAATTTTTCTGCCAGCTATTTTACCTCGTTTCTCATGACAAATGATCTCGAAACTCGTTTTTTATGCCTCCAATGGATTTCTTGTGAAACTTTAGTCAAGTTAGGTTTTTGAATCACTAAATTTAACCTTGTAATGGAGGAGATATGTAGGTTTTAATATTTGCAAATCGTGCAGATTTTTAAATACGCCTTCAGTGGCAATGGCGTAATTAATTTGAAAAATCTGGCAACCTAATTCTTAGTAAAATGATCATAAAATCCTCATACGATGTCCAAATTCGACTATTCTTTTTGCTATGCGTCCGTATTTATGATACGGATCTAATGATTCAATCAAAAAAGAAATTAGAACTCATTTGTTCAACGTGATATCATTTATGTTTGAAGAAACGGCGTCGAAACATAAGAAAAACGAGCGCAACACAACCCAAACCTATATGAAACTCACCTGAGGCCCTTGGGACCTCAACCAATAATTCCAACAAGTCATATATCACTACCCGAACTTAATCAAACTTTCGTAACACCCAAAACAACACCAAAACACCAAATCAACCTCGGATTCAAGCCTAAGAACTTCTAAACTTCCAACTTTCGCCAATTCAAGCCTAAGAACTTCTAAACTTCCAACTTTCGCCAATTCAAGCCTAATTCTACCATAGACCTCCAAATTACATTCCGGACACACTCCTAAGTCTTAAAATCACCCAACGAAGCTAATCGAATCATAAAATTCTACATCCGAATTCGTTTACTCATAAGTTAACTTCCGGTTGACTTTTCTAACTTAACGTTCTAACTAAGAGACTAAGTGCTCATTTCACTCCAAAACTACTCCGGACCCAAACCTACCAACTCGATACAACTCAATACCGCTGAACAATACATAAAGAAGCAGGAATGGGAAAACAGGGCTATAACTCTCGGAACGACTGGCTGGGTCGTTACACGATCGCATAAGCTTGGGAAGGTGGTTCTCCGCATTCACGACTAGGTTCACAAGATCGCGAAAGAGGATTTATGAGTTGGGTAGAGTTGTTCTACCCGATCACGATTATTGGTCCGCAATCGCGAAAGCCAATAACTAGGCAACATATATAAATTTCAAAAATGAGTGTTTGAAGGGATTTTCAAGGAGTTGATTGAAGTAAGTGATTCTAACTCGATTTTGGTTGTTATACATGAATCCCGTTATTTTTCGTCATTTAATTAGTGATTTGAGTTGGAAAATTTGGGAAAAAATGGTGAAACTTCTTAGACTGCATTTTGGGGATTTGAAAGGCGATTTGCGATCGGATTTGAATAATTTTAGTATGGTTGGACTTAACATTGCATGGGTGTTCAGATTTTATAAATTTTGTTGGATTCCAAAATATGGGCTCGGGATTGACTTTTGGGTTGACTTTTTAACTTTGGTTTAAAAACTTAACTTTATCATTTGGAGTCAATTCATATGGCTTGTGTTAATAGTATTACGTTATTTTTGGTTAGATTTGAGCCTTCCGAAGATTGATACGCGTGGGAAAGGCTTGCTAGCAGAGTGATTTGATTTGTTTGAGGTAAGTATCTTATTTAAACTCGGTTGAGGCACTAGTTGCCTGAATTGTTGTGATAGCTACATGCTATCGGGTGCGTACATGCGTGGGGATGGACCCATGTGCAGCCATCGGAATTGTTTATTCATGTTCGAGTTGTGCGCGGGCTCTTATAATCCTAGAATTTGACTGTTGAACCTTAAACTAAGATGCTTCGCACATTTGTGAAATTGTTGTGAACTATTTGAGCCATGTTTGAGGCTACATATGAGCTTAATCCCTGAATGTACTGATAAATGTTATTCTTTGATAAAATTGCCAGTTTGAGTTATAATAGTACACTTACACATGCCTACACTTTAGCATGTCGTTTATACTAGTACATGAGCATGAGATTTGTTATTCACTCATTTCTTACATGTATACTTGTTTATTTGCTCTTGTATGATATGTATGGACTGGGGGCATGTGACCACGCAGAGCGGAGTGTGTTGTTGTTCCTATGACCATACCGGGTAGATGATGTTAAGGGTATGTGAGTTGTCCGTACAGTATATGAGTTGTCCGTGCGGATCCATATATTGATATTATTGGCACGTGATTTGTCCGTGCAGCATGTGAGTTGTCCATGCAGGTTCTATTATTAGCACGTTAGTTGTCCGTGCAGCACGTGAGTGTCTATGCAGTGTGTGGATACATATCTATCCCCTTAGGGTCACCCACTCATGTTTTTCTCTTAATGGTGTACACGCGGATATTGGAAATATTGATTAATGGTTTGGAACGGATATGAAAAAGTGAGGGAATCTGGTCAGTGTGTTGTCGGATTTTGCATTTCATCTTTGCTTGCAATTTCATCTTTGCTTCCAATTTCCTTGATTATTTATCTAATTTAATTACATATCACCTCTATATGCCTAGATATTGTCTCAGCAGAGTATTTGAGAAATTTTATACATACACACACGGATGTCTTCTTACTAAACTTGGGGATTTGATTTCAATATTATTCTGTACTTGTTTAAAGAGATGAAACTACACAGGTGATAGCTACTATCATTAATAATTTGTGCTTCACCATGTCTAATTACGAGACTTATTGAGTACATTGGGTAGGTTGTACTCATACTACACTCTGCACTTAATTATGCAGATCTGGGTGTGGGGACCAGTTATCAGCAGTAGGTTGCTTGTTGGACTATCTTCTAGAGGCGAGATAGAGCTGCATCCTTGGTCGCAGTTTGACTTGTCGTTTCCTTTCATACTGCTGTTATAGTTCAGACAGTGTATTTGTTGTTCAGTTTCAGACTTGTATCACATTTTAGTAGCTCATGACTCTGCACTTACCAGTTTCTGGATAAATTTACTTGTATTAGCAGTGTTTATTGTATTGAGACCTCAGGTTTATGCTAATTCCATGAATTTCGTTATTATGTTGCCTTCGTTATCATGGTTCGGCTTGCCTAGCTTGTATGTTAGGCTCTATCACATCGGGTTGGTATTTTGGGTCAAGACACAGGTACGCTACTACTAAAGAACCAAACACATATGATCAAGTATCTTAAGGATAGAGAAAGAGCATACGGTTCAAGTCTGCAATAGTTTATGAACATAGATGCACCTGCCTTAACAACCCTTAATTAGACTAATTACAGATTGATTTACCTAAAATCTTGCCATTTAGTACACACATGCTAACAATACTAATGGAAACTTCTGAAAGTATCAACAAGGATTCAGACAAACAGTCATAGTTGGAGCCTTTACAGATGCTATCAGAGATATAAAAAATACACCATAGTTTCAACAAGACTGCAGATTTACAGATTTAAATGGAACTCCTAAGAGTGCTTAACAGAATCTCAAACCATCAGTCTTACTTATCTTTGAAATTGATGACACGATCACCTCTTTCTAAGAGCGTTAACTTCACAATGATCTCATTAAGAACAAGCATGATGTAATATCTAAGCAGTAGCAATAAGAGATTTTCCTTAGAGTTCACAGGCTAGGTTTAATTTCTATAAAAGAGCTTAGTGAGGCTTCAAGACAGTGTGAACATGTGTGAGATCATGAAGGACAAATAGAAACATTGAAGAACCAGAAATAGTGGAGGATCAAAAGAGCATACACAAATGGCACTTAGTAAAGATCATATTAGGGAAGTACTGTAAATAGTATCACTATGTCTTGACTATATTAGATGATGAGTTGCTAGCTTCATTTAGGAGTCTCTTAAGAGAATTAGCAGAGGTGTTTGTGCTAGTTGACATGCCAATATTACCCTAAGTATATGACATGATTACTTTCTTTTCAAAGAGCTCTAAGTTTCACATTCATACTGACTTTATTTGAAGGTTAAGGCACATTGCAATACTCAGACAAAGCAGATAATGTCAAAATCTTTCATTAGTTCCAATAGTGGATTACAACATACTCATAAAACTTAGCATGTTCTGATGATATTGGTGCACAGGCATGAGCATGAGGAACAAATGGAGGCCTATTTGGAAATAGAGATGTATGCAAGACTTCACTCAAGTGCACACATGAGATGCTCCAGTCAAAGTTATAATTGTATAAACAAGATTGAGTTTCAAACATCATGGAATCAAGTCAATAACATCGTTAAGAAATTCAGGACAATGGAGACTTTATACTAAGTATGTTTAGTTCAGCTGTACAGATTGAGAGTGATAATCTAAACATGATGAAGTTATGTTCAACTTACTGACATAATAAAATATGTACAAGAATAGTTCCAAGAGTTCATTAAAGTTAACCTAGTTACCTAAGATACCATTTGATGCAATGAGGCTCAGAAATGTGATCAACAGTTATATAAAGATACAAAGACTTTCACAGTAATGTCTCAAAGACTACTTCAGAATTAAGAAACTCTCATGTGAAGAAAGAACATAATTTAAACATTTAAACTGACATACTTCAACTAAGTAAAACATTGCAATTAGACTGTTCTAGTCAAAATCATCAAAGACACAACCTCAAGTACCGAACAACAGACTACACTAAACAAAATTAGTGTGGTAGACATGAAGGCCACTATAGAATATTAAAGAAATCTAAAGTCTGAACAAATATGGGAAACTATTAAGGCATATTAAGGAGCTTAATTGTATAGGATGTGTGATTCAAAATAATAGTCATCAAAGTCACATAATATTCAATTAATATTGATTCGAGACACATAATATCAAAGCATAGTTGTCAATCACAAATCAGTAACCATTCACTATGAGCGAGAAAAAAGAGTCATAAACTGATTACAAACATCATAAACAAAAGCAGTCAATAGAAAGACAACAATGTATTCATAGTTTTGAATAAAATAATCGAATGAGAAGGGGTCGAAGTATACTGACCTCCTTTTGATCAGCAAACCAAATAAAGGTTTTTCTTAGCCGTATAGGAACCAAAGTTTCAAACTTTGAGTAGTGAAAGAACTCGAAAAAAGAGAACTAGAAGTTAGTGATAAAACTAAACTTTGAAATCTCAGAGTTGTTTTTTTGTGTGTTCGTATTAGGTCTTAGCTCTTGTTAGGTGAAGCATTAAAAGCCTTATTTATAGTGGTATCCAATGTCGTATGTTCAACATATTCAAATTAGATAGTGGAAGATGATGGAGAGTTGATGATGTGAGCACGACTGAGTATAAACTAGATACGAACGGAGGGAAAATAGTGAAATAATTTACCTGAGAGGAGGAAGCAACCGTTGAAGACATAGAACCATCGGACAAACCCTAAAACCCATAGGTCACTGTGTTAGCCCTCTCGGTAAAGAATCCTCATGATGAATCTTCTGAAAAAACTCCATGCATGCTCCGATTTGATAGAGCATAAGAGGATTTGAGTGATTTGAAGTTTCATCTTTAAGCTAGGGTTCCATATTTGAAGAATTTGAAAGTAAGTGATGAAATGGGGAAGATATCAGCAGGATTTACGGTTGGGGAAGACAAAAGGCATGATTTGGGTCAAAATTTTTGACCTTGCACAAATTTGTGCAAGGTTTTGAAGACTAATGTAGTAGCAGGCTAGAGAGAACAGAGAAGAAAGGGGAAAGAAGAGGCAGCCGGTCTCTGATGAAATTATTTAGGGTTAGGGGCTTCTTTGGACCGTTGGATCATTTGATCATCGGCCCTGATATATGGGAGATAAATTTTTTAGAAAATGCTTAAATTACTAAAATAAGCGACATCTCTCTTATCAGTCGGTTGAGATTAAGTCTTAAAAGATTAAAGTACAAAAGAAAAAGGGAGATTAAATGTGGACCGTTGATGAAATATATCAACAGTCTAGATCTGCTGTGCTTTCTTTGTGAGTGAGTGAGATAGGTGATGTGGCGTAATTTCATTGGTTCGGGGAGGAGGTCATGTATTGCTAAGTTGGAAAGGAATGGGGTTGTTTGGACTGGGTATTTTTCGGATTGGGCTTGCCAATTGAGGCAAAATGAATTTAAGAGATGGCCATTTTGCATTTAATAGAGAATTGCAATTATAGCCTTTAGCCAATTTTAATCCCTTTCGAAATTAAATTACATAAACTTAATTATTTTTAATAAAATTATAGTTATCATACACACTACTAGTTATTGTAAAGTAATGAATTATAATTTACTCTATTTTTTAAACTGTAATATTAGTTTCGAATCATTGAAATGATACACCAATTAACTAAAATCGAAAAAATAACTAATTAAACTAATTGCAAGACCTATGTAATATATATATAAGGCTATTTTACTAATCGTAAAATAGTAAATATGATATACTTAAAATTATAATTTTAACATTAATTTATTTATAAAAATAGGTGTTATTGATAAAAATATATATATTTAAATATTTATTGTAAATTATTATGTATAAATTAATTAATTTAAAAAGGGAGGGTCAAAACTGATCTTCAACACTTACAACATAATAACTAACAGCGCACTTCCTTTTTTTCAAGTACCCACCTTTATAAATGTTTCTCAACACCTAATCTTTGCCTTTAATTAATTTTCCTCTTCTATCACTTTTATTGTAACGACCTGACCGGTCGTTTCGAGCTCTAGTACGTTGTTCGGCGGTTTGAGGCCTTGAGTAGCTTCACTTCATATTCTATGACTTGTACGTGTGGTCGGAATTGAATTTTGGGAAGTTCGGAGTTGATTTGGAAAGCAAATTCTAAATTCGGAAGCATTTCAGTGCTTATTATGGAAAGTTGTCATTTTGAAGGTTTTAGAATTTTATAAGTTTGGTTTGAAGTGGATTTTATTGTTATCGATGTCCGTTTGAGGTTCCGAGCCTTAGAATAGGCTCGTATCGCGATTTGTCACTTGCACGCAAAGTTTGGCTTCATTCCGAAATGTTTAAGCATGAATCGGACGCGTTTATCGAAGTTTGAAGTTTGAAAGTTGAAAGAAAGGTTTTGGATGTCGATCCGTAATTTTTATGTTGTTTGACGTGATTCAAGTCTTCAACTAAGTCCGTATCATGTTTTGCGATATGTTGGTATATTTGGACGGGGTCCTAGGGGCCACAGGTTTGATTCAGATCGAAATCGGAGCAAGATTTTGGCCTTATACAATTTCCGGTGGCAGCACATCTGGTATAACCGCACCTGCGAGGTTTTTGCCACAGGTGCGGAGCCACAGAAGAGGCCAAGAGGGTCGCAGAAGAGGTTTTGGGCGAGCTGGGCAGCGGCCGTAGGTTCGAGATTATTTTTACATCTGCGATGGCGCAGATGCAGCTTTCTGGAGTGCAAAAGCGGAGTGGAGCACAGAAGCGGAGTGGAGCACAAAATCAAGGAAGATTTATCGCACCTGCGTTGTCATAGAAGCGGGACTTTGTCCATAGGTGCGAAGGGGCGGCCTACAGTGCTTTCCGCAAGAGCGGATGTGTTGCCGCAGAAGCGGAATCGCAAAAGCGACCATTGGCTTCGCAGATGCGAAAATCGCCTGGGCATAATGTATAAGTCAGCCAAATCAGGTTTTGGCTCATTTCAACTCCTTTCTCTTATTGGAGTCGGCCTTGGGGGCGATTTTGGAGTGCCATTTTTGTCATCCTTCATGAGGTAAGTGATTCCTACCATTGTGAGTTAAATACACGTTGCGAGGGCTACGTACGCACGTGGTAATAAGAGTCTGTACGTAGCTAGATTATGTTATGTCCGGGTAGACATAGGTTCCCGCCATGCTATAACTGTACTATTTGAGTTGTCCCTCGTCTATTAAATTCCTTTATTTTATGTTACGACTTGATTCTAGACTTGCTATTGTAGAGATTTCATGGGCTTCATGATTGGCCGCAGAATAATTATACTACTTTTATGAATTTCTCCCGCGTTATGCATTTTTATCTAAAGGTTTTCCTTAAAATTCATAACTCACACATTTATTTTTGAGTGGGGTCAAGGCTTAGTTAAAGCTTCTTATTCTAATGGGATCATCACGTTCGCCTCGACGGGATTATGTAACACACTCTCATGGGAGCGGGTCATTCGCTTCGGCAGTATAATAGATGCATCTATGGTTCGTGTTGTTTAACCCTCGGTAGTGCACACATTATGATGGGATAGGGTTGTATGCCTCGGCATTTTTATAAAACACCCTTATGGAATCGTGCGTAATACTTGACAAGAAGCCAGTGTATCTGTGAGTTTTCCTATTTTGAATTTTGACGACCTATCTGGTGAGGTCCATTATATATATATATATATATATATATATATATATATATATATATATATATATATATATATATACATGCTCCAGTTGAGGAGGTAACTGCTAATTGAGAGCTTGCGTTTATTGTCGAGAGGAGGATTGTACCACATATTTATACTTATTTATTTCATTTACTTATTGTGCCTCACATCTGTTTACTTCTTACTGTACATGATTTATTGGACCACTAGTAAGTGTCGATGTCGACCACTCGTAACTACTTATCTAGGGTTAGGCTAGATACTTACTGGGTACGTGTTGATTTACGTACTCATGCTGCACTTGCTGCACTTATTGTGCATGTACATATATGTCTGGCGGTCTTTTGGGCGCAAAGGCGCGGCTATCGCGGGGACTTTACCGTGAGCTGCATTCCATGTTGCTATCCGCAGCCTGCAGAGTATCCATGAGAGTTATTTATATTCTCATATCTAATTTGTATTCCATAGATATGTTGTAATTTATTTCCTAGTTGATGCTCATGCACTTGTGACACCGGATTTTGGGGGTCCCTAGTGGTCGTTCATTATTGTAGTTCACATAAATATTATCATTTTTCCCTTTAAATTCTATTTCATACTATTTAATTAATGGAAATTATGATTTCAAAAGTAATAAAATGAGTAATCAAATTGATCAATTACCGTTGGCTTTCCTGACGGTAGCGTTAGGCGCTATCACGATCTATAGTGGATTTTGGGTCGTGACAGTGTGGTATCAGAGCTCTAGCTTCACTTGGGTCTCATGAGTCATAAGCAAGTCTAGTAGAGTCTTGCGGATCGGTACAGAGACGTATGTACTTATCTTCGAGAAGTTATAGGGCTGTTAGGATCACTTCCCTTCTTGATTCCTCATCGTGCGATTTGATTCTTTATCATGCGGTTTGATTCCTTTGAGGCTTATGCCTTTGTTTCCTTCCTACTTAATCTTATGCGACGTGGAGCACTTGGTATCAATTGGGCATTGAGGAGTTGTAAATGATACTACAAATGAAGTGCAAGATATTTTCCCTGCGTGTTTGAGTGGGTTATTATCGTCACCTTGTGGGAGGATGCTCTTTCGTTTCAGCTCAGTATCTGTATTTCCTATGGTTTTGAGGCTACGCACAGATTGATATAGTGTTCATGCATTGTTATCTCACAGTGTTGGTGTAATGGTAGGGTGCTTGTTTATATACCGAGGCAGTGAACAATTGGAGGGAGGATTTCTCAATGCATGATTTAGGGGTTCAACATTTAAATCCAGCAGAGGAAAGACAATCAGTCTATGGATGTTCAGGCTTTGGTTGATGGAGAAGTGAGAATTGATATTTTCGAGTGTGGTGGAATCCTCATTTGCGATGTGGAGTCTTCATCTTTGTTTGAACGCATTAAGGTTCGTCAGTGTTATAGTCTACTTCGATTTACCTTCGGGTCGGGTGTTGTGAAGTGGTGCCTAAGAAGCAGTTGTCAAAGATAGTGGAGTGTAGCAGTTTTAGAATCAAATTAGTATTTCTAATGTTGATGGCTCAAGAAAGATGATCTTCTAGGAGGTTTAGAGTCGGTAGCAATTCATTAGTTCAGGTGCTACAGGTATGGATTTGATTTGCGGCAACATTTGGGCAGCAAATTATGAGGAAGGACATGGCGGGATGTGTCTCGCGGTAGTTGAATTACTAGAAGATCAAGTATGAAAAGCAAAGGTCGAGAAGTTGCTTAAAGGATATGGTTTAACCAAAGAGAGAGTGGCAGAGTAGCATATGGATTTTGTGGTAGGATAGTCACATGCCTTGAGAAACGTTTAGAGCGATTTAGGGAATCGTGGTGGGAAGTGTCTAGGTCCACGTATTTTTATTTAATATGGAGGCTACCGTACTGAGAAAGATTGAATATGGCCGAGAGGAGTTTGCTTGAAATGAAGAGGGGTGTGAAAACGTGATTATCATTTTGGGATGCAACATGACTTCGAGTTTGGAGCGTATTGTCGGACTTTCAGTCGATGTCAATGTGGAATGAACAAACTTGTACAACTAGTGGACGAGTATGGGCTCAGGAGAGTTTACTGAATTCGTAGTAGTGGTACCCAATGCAGTGTCGTTGGAAGATGTCGGTATGGAATCCCACATGTGGGTTATCTCCGGTGAACAAGTTAGCGGTTGCTTGATTTTGATGAGGTTTCTACGAAGAGTTCTACTTACTACCCAACAGAAGGTTGAGTATGCGATTGTGGCTGATAATTCAGAATGTTTCATGAAAAGCTTAACAAAAGACTTCGAGAAATTTGGCGGTTAACGGTGCGAGATCATAGTAGCTGAGAAGGAGGATTTGTTGTGGGCTCCACATTATGTGATGATAGCTTAAAGCTAAGTGGGGGAGCCCACCGTCTACGATTGGATCGCTTGGTTGTCTGCTTGTGCGGCTTCTGGTTCGGTGCATTGGTGTATTATTTATGACTAAGAAAAGAGAACATTAGGGGTAATTCGAGCAAGGAACTTGATGGATGTGTACTATATTTTTCCTTATCGATTCAGGTGCAGTTTTTGGGAAGACTCACAGTTTATGCTTCTTATGGATGTGATGTACAAGGAAAGGAATTCGCCTGGTTTCTTCTTTTGGGGTGTTCATGTGCTAGAAGAGCATCAGAGTTTGATTATATTCGGGACCAGGTCAGAGTGGCTGACTCTTAATAGTTATTTTAATGGGTTCAAGGATGTAGGCGCGGTGTCTAAGAATTTCGGGTTTGTTGTGTGGCTGAATACCGGAATTTTTGCTGCAGAGTGTGAAGAATACTTGGGGAATTTATCTATGTTATCATCGGGTCTGCGGAGTAGTAATGGAGGAATGGGAGAAATAGCTTCGGATTAGCGGAAGGTCTTTCAGAATGGGTGTACCAGTTTGAGATGTTATTGTGCGCATGGGGAGAGTATGAGATTGTTCATGAGTATCGAGACGATGTGGTCTTGTGATTCGGGTCACTCGGGATGAGTGCTGGTCAAGTTTGCAATGTTTTAAATGGAGTTATTATTATTTCAAAGGCAAGTCAAGAGTAAATTGGAAGAAGTTGGGTCAGTTAGTAATAGTTTGAACCAGCGTGAATGTGGCAATAATAATTACCTTCGGTATGTAAGCTATACAGGTGATTCGTGGTTGTACGTGCAGGCTTGACAACCACCGTAAATTGATAAATTTGGAGATATTTGATTATAATGGCCTTGTTATGTGTAGATGGATCCCGAAAGAATTATGGAGGTTTAGACTACAACTTGAGGTTTGTATTTTTCTGCGGTTATGGGAATTCGGTTGCGTGTTGCCATCGTTCCTCTAAAATGTGTTGAGTGAAAGGGGTTCTAGATGGTGAAGTGTTTATTCTATTGGTGGTTTAGGAATTATGATGAAATTCTAGTACTCTCGCATAGCGGCATGATAGGTGCAGTGGGCGGCATGGGAATGAAAAGTGGAGAATCAAGATCGCGGTTTGGTGTTGGTAAGAATGTCACGAGCTCAGATGGGCAGGGAAGAATTTAGATGTTCAGAATAGGCTGGCATTATCTTAATGTCGCATAAGAGTGGCGTTCTATGAAAGAGGCATTGTGTATTGATTTACGAATTGTGGTATGCTTTACAGAATTAGTACGGTTGGTGGTATGGATGTGCGAACTTTGCTACCTGGGCGGAAGGTCATGGGAGCGTACCCCACGGGGAAATTTGTATAAGTGTGACATATTAGTCACTTGATTGTTAAAGATTGAAACCAAGTATGGATATTCTGATACTAGTGCTAATGTGAGAGTTTATGCTTGAGAGGCGTTCTATTCCTTGGGTTGTGGACTGTGTAAGTTTGTTCCAAATTTGATGGTTGTTCTTTTGTGTCATGGATAGGGTTATTGTGGACCCTTGATAGGTTATTAGATAGTATGGCATGATCAAAATCGGCTTGAGGTTCGTTGGCGGGCCTAATGTGAATGTGTACTCTACATCACGACAGATGTGTTCATTTAGCATAGTGTTTCTTACGGAGGAGTCGTCGGGCATTGGATGTTAATACTCTATTGTGCCATGTGGGTTGTGAGTTGGATGGATTATTCGCACGTTTATTGTGATCCCGCGTATCTCGTGGTGCTATAAGAGCAGGGTGACTCTCGAGATGCAAGTCATTTATTTCACCTTAGTTGAGCTTGGGTCTTGTAGCGTATGGCGCTATCCGTCTCCCCAGGGTTGTATTTTTTTGCCCTTGGCGTGCTTATGGTCGGTATTCGGTATTTCGTAAGTATAAGCATTTTGGCTTGATGTGTATTTTCTTATATATTGTTATGTGTGGATCTGGTGGCACACCGCCACAGGTATGTTGTTTGGATCGGGTTGCATGTCGCAACAGTATCATGTGTGGATCGGATTGCACGCCGCAACAGTGAGATGTTGATTAAGGTTCCCTATATCTATTCTTGTGTATGTTGTTTCTCATCCTATGAGAAGGGTTCATAGCATCTTTTCAGTTGTTTTATTCGTTACGGGGGCTGGGTAGTTCTTTTCTACAGTTCGTTCCTCCTTTTGTGTCATATTCAAGTTGTGGCTTGTCGGCATATTGATGATGTCATATGAGGTCTTGGTCAATGTTTGAGGTGGCTTATTGCCTAAGCACCCTGTACTGGGAGAGACGAGATTATTGGACCTGAAATCAGTGCATTCAGATTTATATAAGGTATATTAAAGAGAAAATATCATTATTCAGTTCAGAATGAGGTAATGGTTCCTGTCAGGAGAAGAGACTCCATGATTTGTCGATTCGGCAAGTGGTTATGAGTTTCTCTTCCATCGTGGCAGTATTGTGAGGATTGAAACTGGGCTTATATGTGTTATGAGGTACACTACAGGCGTCGGGTCAGTGAATTTGCAGTTGTTGTGCTTGGGAGATGTTGCCTTGGGAAAATGAGTGATGCGGTACATTGGGTGATGTCAGCATGGGTGCATGATCATGTGTGGGTTCAGCGTGTGGAGGTTGAAACGGTGTTCATATGTTAGAATCAGGTCTGGTAAAGGAATTCGGAGGTTGGAATTTGGTTCTAAGGCTTATTGACTAAATAGAAAGGGACAATCTTTAGTATGGCTCGAGCTAATATGCTCAACTAGGTTGTGGTGGCACGGGTAGGTGCACAAGGTGTTGAACAGTGATTTTGGAAGAATTGACTAAGGTTTGACTTTTGAGTAGATGACCTCGGAATCGGGATTTGAAGGTTCCAATAGGTTCGTATGATGATTTCAGACTTGGCTGTATGTTCGAGTTGAGTATCAGGTGGTCCAGAAGCATTTCAGCGCTTATTATGAAAAGTTGTCATTTTGAAGATTTTAGAATTTAATAAGTTTGGTTTGAAGCGAATTTTGATGTTATCGATATCTGTTTGAGGTTCTTAACCTTGGAATAGGCTCGAATAGTGATTTATGACTTGCACGCAAAGTTTGGTGTCATTCAGGAATGTTTAAGTATGAATCGGACGCGTTCGTCGAAGTTTGGAAGTTTGAAAGTTGAAAAAAGGTTTTAGACATCGATTCTTAATTTTTATGTTGTTTGACGTGATTTGAGGCTTCGACTAAGTCCGTATCGTATTTTGGGATGTGTTGGTATATTTGGACGGGGTCCCGGGGGCCTCGGATTTGATTCGGATCAAAATCGGAGCAAGAATTTAGCCTTATGCAATTTCTGGTGGCAGCACACCTGGGATAACCGCACCTGTGAGTTTTTGGCCATAGGTGTAGAGCCGCAGAAGCGGCCAAGAGTGTTGCTAAAGGGGTTCTGGGAGAGCTGAGCAGTGGCCGCATGTGCGATACTATTTCCATATCTGCAATGGCGTAGACGCGGCTTCCTAGAGCGTAGATGCGAGGGAGATTTGTCGCACCTACGGTGTCGCAGGAGAGGGACCTTGTCCGCAGGGGCAGCCTCCAGTGCTTTTTGCAGGAGCGGATTTGTTGTTACAGAAGCGGTCATTGCCTTCGCAGATGCACATATCGCCTGGGCAGAATGTATAAGTTAGCCAAATCAGGTATTGGCTCATTTCACTTCTTTTCTCTCATTGGAGCCGGCCTTGGGGGAAATTTTGGAGTTTCAATTTTGTCATCCTTCATGAGGTAAGTGATTCCTATCGTTGTGTGTTAAATACATGATTTGCATGTGGATTTATACATTAAAATTGTAGTAATTGTGGGATTTTTGAAGAAACCTAGAAATTGGTAATTTTGGATTTTGACCACGATTTGGAAATGGAATTAGGAATAAATTACACTTACTCTGCTTCACATCTATTTACTTCTTACTGTACATGATTTATTGGACCACTAGTAAGTGTCAATATCGACCCATCGTCACTACTTCTCCGGAGTTAGGCTAGATACTTACTGGGTACGCGTTGATTTACGTACTCATGTTGCACTTGCTGCACTTATTGTACAAGTACATATATGTCTGGTGGTATTTTGAGCGCAAAGGTGCGGCTATCGCGGGGACTTTATCGTGAGCTGCATTACATGTTACGATCTGCAGCCTGCAGAGTCTCCATCAGAGTTATTTATATTCTCATGTCTAATTTGTATTCCATAGAGATGTTCTATTTTATTATATTACCTAGTTGATGCTCATGCACTTGTGACACCGGGTTTTATGGGCCCCTAATGGTCGTTCATTATTGTAGTTCATGTAAATATTATCATTTTGCCTATTAAATTCTATTTCATACTATTTAATTAATGGAATTATTGATTTCGAAAGTAATAAAATGAGTAATCAAATTGATCAATTACCGTTGGCTTTCCTGACGGCGGTGTTAGGTGTCATCACGACCTATAGTGGATTTTTGGGTCGTGACATTTATGCAACAAGGACGCCTTTTGTTTCCAACACATTTGTTTCTCATGCATATTATTTTTTCTTTCTTTTCTTAGTTTTATTTCAACAACTTGCGTTCCTCATTGCAAATAAAATTTTATTTTTCCTTAGCCTTTCACCTTTAAATGGTTTAATTCATAACTCAACCAATCTTCCACTTCAACTTTAGTTATTAGATCATTATGCTTTTATAAGTGCTCAAGGCAGTAAGGTTGAAAAGATAGATAATTCATAAAAAAAAGGTCAAAGCTTGTAACATAGCTACCAAATACGGGGAATTAGCTTCAACTGGGCTGACTAGGGTCAAATAACACAGGGTAGGCTAGAAAATCTCAAACGGGTCAAGGAAGGCCTAAGATCACCTTTTAGACTGAGCAAAACCTAGGATTTTGCTTCAAATCACATGCAGGGTAAGTTCTAGACACAAATATACTACATGGAACGACACAAAAATCTCACCACACAATAGCATACGATTCAATTACGATGGCTACATTCCAACTCTCAATCAAAGCAAGTATAAAGCTAGGCTACAATTTTAATGCACAAGGCACAACAGTTAGCACAAGAGTAAAATAATGAGCCTAAGTGCCACAAAACAAGCTATTTTATTTTTCAAGGCACAAATAATTCTTAAAACTCATGAGAAAAATTATAATCCACAAGTTCGGGTCTAACTTTGCTGGTATCAAACAATTCACGAAGTGTGCCGAATCCATCACGATTCTTTATTTCCTACACTATTCTAAAAATAAAATGTACCCGATTCAAAAGCTTATCACTTGAAAAAGAACCGATGCCCAAAGAAAAACCAAGAGTGATTATTGTCTATTTAAGACTAACTAAAAACAAAAACAAAAAAATATTTTTTCATTGGATCTTAATCCCTAAAGAAAGTTATTCAAGAAATTCATCGTCGGGAGAAATACAAAAAAAATTAGTTTTCTTTTCTTTTCAGTGTTTGTAAAAATTTCTCCCTTTTTTTAAACCAACCACTAAGCTACAAAAGAGTACTACACTAAGCTTAAATGACAAAGAAAATTACCCAGACAATCTCACTACCCCACACTTAAAATTGTGCATCGCCCTAATGCACACCATAAAAAATAAGAGGGTAAAAGAGACTTCTTGAGAGGCCAAAGGCCGAAGTAATAGTAGCTCACGATGTACTCAGACTTCTCCCATGTATTAGTCTTGTGTGTGGATACCCAACAGTTATTTCCGGCCATCTGCTAGCTTTTGCACATGTCTAATGACTTTGATTATCTGCTCCTACTTCTACAAAATCAAAAGCAACACTACAAAAATAATAAAAAATAAATAAACAAATATATTTAAAAAATAAATAAATAAAGTTGGGTTGCCCCACCACCAAACGCCTTATTATAGTCGTGAATACAAAAGAACCAAGCAAATAATGTCGCGTTTCACACTTCTTAGCCTTTAAGTAAGAAATGTCGTTTTGTTTTCTTGACATAGCAAATTTCAGAATATATGCACTTTGTTCTTTATTTCTTGACTCCTCCATAGGCCTGAAATGGTCGATTATCATGTCATCATCCCAACACAATATTGAAAAGTGGTTAGAATGAGGTCCAATACGCTCCAACTCTAAAATCTCTTCACTTTAGACATCCTCAGTTTTGCACACTTCCTCAACCTTGGCATCGTCAATAATAATTTGATCGAATGATTGGAGCTCCTCTTTAGGCTCTACAAGCTAGTCAGTATCTACAATAATTGATTGTTGGGCATTAGGTGCCTCAACCTTCTTATTCAATTGATTCAGCAAGTCATGGATATCTGAACCAAATTGGTCTATCTCTTGCATGAGCTCAGTTATTCCTTCTATCAGTTGTTTTTCCATGTATGAAAGGCCATTACGGAGAAACCCGTAAAATTCAATTAGTTGAGCTTGTTCCTCTAGACAAGATTAGCTCACTATATCTGCTTCTTCAAAGTTATCTTCTTGTGAGAACTCGCTCTCTTCAACCAATTCTTCCTTCTTGGCCTTCATTCTCGTGATTTCTACACTAATTCTTTTTATAGCTTCTTTATTTGCATCTTGTTGCTTGGCTACTTGCCTCACCATGACCATAATACGGAAAACATGCTCCACATCCCCCACTTAATTTCTCCTATCAAACTCACAAACATTATTAGAAAAATCATAACAAGAGCTCTGATAAGTATGGATTTTAACAACTTATTAATACCTTCTTGCTTTAGTTTTAGTCGAAAGTGTTGATACTTGTTCCCAAAACTAATGAATGTACAAATTGAAGGCATGTTGGAGGATTGGACCTTAACGAAGAAATCTAACTCAAAAAGTAGCAATCCAGCTCAAAAAGGCTAGAAGGAGCAAAGAAAGCCAAAGTGTGGTCCGTAGAAGTAATTCTGCGGTCGCAGAAGAAAGTCTTGTCCGCAGAAATACACATGCGACTGCAAAATAGACACCTGAAGCTTCAGAGGATTTTGAAGAAGCGCCATCTGCACACTAAAGTTTGCGGCTGCAAACGTTGGTTGCACTAACAAGATTATAAAAGTTCATAAAAGGTGCAAAACGACCAAGTGTGAAGCCTTGTCAAAGTGTAGCCGCAGATGGAAAAGTGCAACCGCAGAAGCTAAAGTTCAGCCGCAGATGGAATTGTGCGGCTACAGAATTCCGCCAACTAAAGAAGAAAAGAAAAGTGAGGACCACACATGGAATTGTACAGTGGCAAAACCTCCATAAAGGCATTTTTGTCAGTGAATTTCAAGGCACTATAAATAGACGGAAAATACTTTTTTAGGGAAAGTTTTGAGTAGTAATCAGCTGTAGCGGTTATCTTTTGATACTTTAGGGAAGTTGTGACTATTTTTGGTGAATAATCATTAGTTTTATAATTTTATTCTTAGTTTATGGCTTTAATTACTTCTTCTTCTGTCACGACCCAAAATTCCCACATTCGGGATCGTGATGGCGCATAATACTTCACTGTTAGGCAAGCCAATGTTAGAATAATATTAGCCATTTTAAAATAATTTTAAATTAATTAATAACAAAAAACTAAATGCGAAAATAAAGTCTGATATAAAGTGAATAATCCATAATAATAGGGATGCTTAAATACCATCCCAGAGCTGGTGTCTGAGAGAAATACACATCTACGATAAAGTGGAAGCGGACTTCAGAACTGCAAACGCCATACAGTTATACCTCAAGTCTCCTGCGAATAGCTGAATTCGAGCAAATCTTTTGTACGCCACTGGGACCACCTCTGGTATCTGCACGAGAAGTGCAGATTGTAGTATTAGTACAACCGACCCCATGTACCTAGTAAGTGCCTAGCCTAACCTCGACGAAGTAGTGACAAGGCTAAGGTAAGTCACTTACATTAACATGTACGCAATAATAATAATAACAACAATAATAGAAATAAAATAGGTAACTCATTTCAACAGTTGAAGTCAACTCGGTAGTCATAACAAATTATTATTTCAATCAATTTCCGTTGCGGCGTGCAACCCGATCCGACAATATATTTATTTTCATTTAATCTCATTGCGGCATGCAACCCGATCCTCAATATATCTTTTCATTCAATTCTGTTGCGGCATGCAACCCGCTCCTCCAATATATTCATTTCAATCAATTCTGTTGCGGCGTACAACCCGCTCCTCCAATATATTAATTTCAATCAATTATGTTACAGCGTGCAACCCGTTCCTCCAATAATATAATTTACCAATTCTTATAAAAGAAATTACTCCAATAAATGCAACAATAAATTATAAGACAACACACATACAATAATTATGACTTATTTAGAAATAAATGATGGTGCGTAGAAATTAATTGTGAAAATTAAGGAGAAAATAAGCAATTTAATAATTAGTATGCTAAATGTCAAGTAGCAATTACGTCACATAAATCAAATAAGCATGTAGCAATTATAGCATGGATTCAAGGCATAATATTGAGCAAGGAATATGAGAGAAATAATTAATATAATAATTAATTCTTGATTTAAAATAATTTATGATTTTCAAATAATTAGGCAAACAATTAATTTGACGACGTATAGACACGCGTCACCTCGCCTATACGTCATTCACATGAATTTCACATAACAAATAATTCATGGATTCTATTCCCTCAAGTCAAGTTTAACCACGACACTTACCCCGCTTCACAACCAATTTCAAGATTTCAATAAACCTTTGCCTCACGAATTCTTGTTCGAAAGTTTCAAATCTAGTCACAAACAATTCATATACTCAACACGAATCGTACGAATTAATTCCATATGAATTTACTAATTTTTCGGATTAAAATCCGAAAATCATTTTAAAAATCGACAGTGGGACCCACGTATCGAATCCTGGAAAAACTCACGAAATCTGAACACCCGTTCTGATACGAGTTCAACCATACAACAATTATCGAATTCTGACATTGGATTGACCTTCAAATCTTCATTTTATATTTTTGGATGATTTTATAAAATTTTGATTTTTCTTCCATAAATTCACAATGTAAATGAGTATGGAATCATGAAATATAATCAATATAGGATAAGGAATACTTACCCAAATGTTTTTTCGTGAAAATCACCAAAAATTCACCTAAATCTGAGACTCAAAGTTCAAAAATGAGTAAAAATGGCAAAACTCCCCGTTTTATGGGGTTTTTATGTTCTTGGCGCCACAGGTGGCGTGGGGCGCTTCCTGTGGCGCCGTTTCCAGACTACCCTGGATGCTGACGACGACGGGAAATATTTTCCGACACTGAAATGGACATAACTCTCTCATACGATGTCCGAATTCAACGATTCTTTTTGTTATGGCTCCAAATTTTCAATACGGATATAATGCTTTAATCAAAACTGAATTTTGAGCTTATTTAATTAATGTGATACCACTTATTCTTGAATAAACAGCGTCACAATATTCTAGAATATTCAAATTAAACTCCGTTAACCATCTAAAATCCACCCGAGGCCCTCGGGACCACAACCAAATATTCCAACAAGTCCCATAACATAATACGGACTTACTCGAGGTCTCAAATCACGTCAAAACTACAATTCACTCCTCGATTCGGACTTATGAGTTTCAAACTTTTCACATTTTAATCCATTTTTTACATATAAACTTTCTGAAAAAATTTACGGACTGGGCACACAAGTCGAGAAAAGTTGAATGGTGCTATTCGAGGTCTCAGATCACATAAATGAATATTAAATTTAAAGATGAACTTTTGAATCATCACATCTTCTTTGTTTTGTTCACTTCCTAGCATGAGTAGCTAGATTTTTTTCGGGCCTGTGACCCAACCCTAGTGTGTAGACCTTATGGGTTATTAATTTTAGTGCTTGTTTATAATTGGGTGTTTATTATTTAGCCTTGTTTATGCATTATTTCTAGAATTAATAGTTGTAAACATTGATTCATGCCTATTTGACTTGGTTCTTAGTTGAGAAAGACGGACATAGTCTAAGAAAACTTGGCTAACAAGAAATTGGGCTAGTTAAGATTTTGGCTAGTCTAATTAAAGGGTTTGGAATAAAGATAGAGATAACCCGACTTGAGCTCATATCAATTGTTTGAATTGATACCCAATTGGATTTGAGAAATTCAATTTGGGCATAACCACTCTATAACCGAGAGGTATTGAGTGGGTAATTGATAATTGAAAGTTATCACAGACCCCGATCAATAAAATAAGCATTAACGTAATTTACCCATTATGTTAGCACCTAGGTGAAGGTTACATCCCTCGCCTTTTTCCCATTTAACTAAAAACATCAAAAATAAATTACTTGTTTTCTAGTTTCTTCTAATTAGTTTAAATTTGTTAGTGTTAATTTTGGAATTGAAAAATAAACATCCTTTGTTGGAAGCATAATTTAGTTGTTTAACATACTCTCATCAAGTATATACCCTAGCACCTACACAAACTCCATGTGGAATTCGATTCCGACTCTTGTTGGGTACTATAGTAACAACAGACATTTACACCCACTATTGAGTGTGGATTGGACGTGGATCAAGCTCGCAGAAAGATAAAAAGAATTAGAATAGCCATTATAATGGCCACCTTGACCACCACACACATTATAAATATTTCACTCAAAATATTGAGATGGTGCACCCAACTGACTCCCAAAAATATTTTTACAATTTTACCACAAGTGCGGTCCTCCACAATATAGACAAGGATCACCAAAATAAGAATAACCAATATTCAACCATTTTTTGTTAAAAGATGCAATCTAACACAAGTAACATCTAACTATACTAAAACTAGAAAACACAAAAATAAAAATTAAAACTTGACTTGATAGGTAGTAAAGTCTTGATCTAGTGAAACAATTAATTTCGAAGTCCCCGGCAACGGTGCCAAAACTTTGTTGCCCTAAATCGCACACGCAAGTAGACACAATCAATCAAGTAATAAAGAGTGAGTAGAGTATCGTTCCCACAAGGACTTGTGATCAATTATCAACTAAATCAAGCAAATTCTAATTTATCTAGTCAAGAACAAGTTCAAGGTGATTTTTGTTTTATTAGTTCTACTGCTAGAGTTGCGATTAAAAGAGGAATAATTAACTAGCACACTTAGCACGAATATTTAATTCAATGAGAACTAATATTCCAAGGTCATGGTTGCATAACAATCCTGTTGAATTCTTCAATCAACTCGATTTATTACTCTTATCTGGGTTATCGGCATGTAAGGACAATAATACTCGTAAATATTTGACAACTTATACTCGCCTATTCAATTTATTCTAAACCTTATATTCCTATGAGATTAGAGGTAAATAGAATACATTGATAATCTCTTGCACAATTGGCTAAGCACGGCAAATAGGTATATTTCTATCCGTATTCGCAAATCAATTCCCCAATGACTAGGTTAAAGATCGCGCTCTATTCAATCCTTTTGCGGTCAAGAATTACCTCTTTCAAGTTCAACTCAAGATTCATGTATATTATTTCACTGTTAGCTTGGCAGTAAAATAATTAGGCTCAGGATATGAATAAACAACCCAATATGATAAATTAAATTGTATAATAAATATTCAAATATCAATATTCATATAAAACCATTACTCTTGAATAAACTAGTTTAGCCACGCATAGTCAAGGTATCAATCTCAAGTAATTCCCACAAATACACAAAAATCAATAAAAGAAGAAAAATAAATAAGAACTCAAGACGAATTTTACGGTCTCCAAAATCTGTGATGGCTTTTTCTCTGCTTCCAAATGTGTTACATGACCTAAAAATGCGTTTTAACTTATATATGGCGTACAAAAGTCGTGTGTCAAATTTTTTCTTTTCCTTTCTCTTGTCCAAGGCATCTTCAGGGATTGAGCTAAGCTGGATGCTACACGTCCACTTCAACTTGAACTTCCCAGCAACGGATGCTGAGTGCACCCAGGTGTGGATGCTAAGGCAAAGGTTTTGTTGAGACTTCACTACTAAGGTTGTTGACTCTCCAATTCGCATGCTAAGTTGCAAGCAAAGCTTGCACACTTTGTTCCTTAAACCGAAGCTTAGTTTTGTTATATTTTTGTATCCGAAAGTCCTGAACTACCACACACCACTCAATTAGTATAAAAATTAATAATTAATAAAAGTTAGGCATATTCACCTTACAATAGCACCAAAAAGTAGTTAAAACATGGGTAAAGTAACATTAAAACATATAAAATACGCCCAACATCGATCAATTCACTAAAAGACTTTGTATTGCAACTTTTTTATATTCGGTGATTGAAACTCGACATCTTTAATTAGAATGGAAATATCCAATTCATCATATGACAATCCGAGAAATTTTCAAATATGTATGTGTCACGACCCAAACTTCCACCACAGGCGTCGTGATGACACTTAGTCTCTAAGACTAAGTAAGCTGATTATAATTACAATCCAAGCTATTTTTTTAATAGAAACTAACAACGGAAATAATTACAAACAACCTCCCAAGATTGGTAATACTGAGTCACAAACTCTAACTAAATACATGAAATGATCTCAAGGATCAAATACTCAATACTGTTTGATTAATAATTAACAGTACAATAAAATAAAAAGACTCCAAAAGATTGCGACGACGAAGGAGCTCTATCTTGAATCCTTGCGATCACACTTTAACTCTATCCGAGTCTGATATCTCCAATACTCGGCTCTGCACAAAAATATGTAGAAGTGTAGTGTGAGTATACCACAGTCGGTACCCAGTAAGTATCAAGACAAACCTCGATGGAGTAGTGACGAGGTACAGTCAAGACACTCACTAGTCTAATAACCTGTGCAATATAGTATACAAAAATAATAGAAAAACAAATAGCAATGATAACAACAATAATCAACTAGTGATGTAAACAGCAAGGCAGCAAGAACTCCATAAATATTTCTCAAACGGGTAATGAACACAAGTACAACCAATAATCAAGTCTTTCAAATTATATATCTTTTATCTATAAGTTTTTCAATAAAAATCTCTAGAGTATAATACTTTCCAATAAATATATTTCGAAAATACTTCTTTCAATTAAATATCCTTCAAATATAATTTTTTCAAATAAATATTTTTGGAATATAATTCTTTCAAATAATATCCTTTAAATATAATTCTTTCAAATAAATGTCTTTTGAATATAATCCTTTCAAATAATATTTTGAATATAATTCTTTCAAATAAAAGTCACCTTGTGACACCTCATCTCATAATCATAAAATATGGGTCTAAGCCCACTTTTATTTTTCCACGGCACCTCATGTCAATATCTCTATCACAATCGCACGGACAACTCACGTGCCAATATCTTCATCATATTTTCCCCGGCACTTCGTTCCCACATTTCATATTTATTGGGGTGTGCAACCCGATCCCATATAACATTAATCATACATGTTGCGGCGTGCAACCCGATCCCATATAACATAATCTGTCTGGCAATAGCCACAGGCTCCCAATTTCAACATAGATCCGACTCTTATCAAGCTTACCGAAACAACAAGATAAGTTGCACATGATATAAAAATACACACAAGGTAAAAATACACATGAAAATTACCAACGCAATAACCCCACATCATCACATAAAAATTACCAACACAATAACTCCACATCATCATATATCATCCCTGACAATAGCCACCCTTATCTCGCCTATAGCCATCCTTATCCCTCCGCCCTGACAATATCAATGGCCACCCTTATCGCTCCTATAGCCACCATTATCGCTTAGTATAATAGCCACCATTATCGCTCAGTATAATAGCCACCATTATCGCTCAGTATAATAGCCACCCTTATCGCTCAGTATAATAGCCACCCTTATACCAACATAATATCAACAGTGAAATGCCACCCTTATATACTCATAATAATAACTCAAATCACACAATAATTTACACGAAATAATATCACGACAACACAACACAATAAATTCACATCACAATTTGCCCAATGACCACAACCAATTCCAATGATATAGTAAAATCAATAAATTTCTCAAACACAACCCAAAGCTCCACATAACGTATATAAAATCTCAAAACAACAACAAATATGAAAAAGTAACTCAACATAGGACAACGACTTCTTTAATCTCGATTTTAATAAATATAAATTAATGCCTCATTTTAGACATTTAATAATTATTTGTAGATAAGGATTCAATAATAAATTTAATTCAAAAAATAATTATCAAATAAACAAGCACACAGAATTCACATAAAATTCCAAGTGACAATAACACCAAATTATCATATAAAATACAATTTTGACAAACAAGCAACGAGGCATGACAATTCAAGAATTTACTAAGTTCCAACAATTTTCAAGTTAATACATAAGGGTGTCTACGAATTTTAACCGATATAATTTGTACATATAAACCAAGTACGTACTCATCACCTTGCGTACACGGCTTTCAATCACACAATTTCCACATAAGACTCAATACCTAAGGGGTAATTCCCTCAATCAAGGCTAGGCAAGATACTTACCTCGCTTCATAACCAAATTCAAGATTCCAATAAACCTTTGCCTCACGAATTCGTGTCTAGACGCTTCAATTCTAGTCACAACAATTCAATATACTCAATACAAATCGTAGGAATTAATTCCATATGAAATTACTAATATTTCGTATTAAAATCCGAAAATTATTTTAAAAATCGATAGTGAGGCCCACGTTTCTAATCCCGGAAAACTCACGAAATCCGAATATCCGTTCCAATACGAGTTCAACCATACAAAAATTATCGAATTCTGACATCGGATTGCCTTACAAATCTTCAATTAAAGTCTTTGAAGATTTCTATAATTTTTCCACCCAATCTTTACCCCTTTGAACTTAAAAATCTTCCCATAATTTTATTGGTACAAGCATGTATAACTAATACTCTCACATCTAAGAATCATCTTACTAATTACCCATTTCTAGTTAGATTTTGAAATTGAAGGATTATGGAAAGGAATTCTTACCTCTTTGAAGCTCTAGCAACCCTTTGATGCGATTTCAAGATTTGATTCAAGGTAGAGTAGTGAAATACTTAGTCCTTCCTTTCCTCTCTCTAGAATCGCTCTCCTCTCTCTCTAAAACACCAAAAAATACCCAAAAATATGAATCCTAAATGAGTTAAATGAAATGGGGGTCGAGTTATAAGAACCCTCCAAATTCTAGACCGGGCTACAGACTAGGCTTGGCACACTCTGTAGCGAGCTACAGACCAGGCTTCGCGAGCCCTGTAGCGAGCTAAATACCATGCTTCGCGAGCTTTATAGCGAGCAAAATACCAGGCTTCGCAAGGGATATAGCACGGTCTAGCGTGCTACAGACCTAGCTTCGCGGGGTCGAACTGATTCAACTCTCCAATGCACTGTTCAACCCAATAAGTCCGAAAATACAATACATTAGCCTACCTTGGCACCACGAAACCTTAAATTTCTTGGCGAAAGTTTACGGGGCATTACATTCTCCCTCACTTAGGATCATTCGTCCTCAAATGAGAATTAGAGTTCGCCCCAAACACCTAACATAACACATCTCTTCTCTCACACATCTCAGGCTCCCAAATTTGACTAAGTCCCAAATTTTTCAGAAATTTCGGCAGATTTTCCTCTGTATTTGGGCCTATTCACCTGCCAGAGAAATACCAAAACCACTTCTAACAACACACCCACAACTCGATAAAGCATCACAACATACCAATAATATAAATTTCAACATTATTGACATTACATTAACAAAAGTGGCATCTGGACATGAACTGTATCTATTTAAATCATAACACATAGAAGTACCTTTCGATCCACAATCATTTGACTATACAATCAAGCGTGAACATTTTCTTTCCTTAACACTTTCGGCCTTCGAGGTGGCCTACTCGACTCACATGCTTCTCCATAACAATCGACAGAGGCAAATCTCAACTTTCAGACTTATCTAACAAGAATGACAATTAAGTACCTCTCATAGGCCAATTATCCATTTACTTCACCTCCACTAGCTTCCACCAGAATGATGGATAAAGGATTTCCAACTACCTTCTTAGACATAGACACATGAAACACCGGGTACATGGAGGACAATGATAGGGGAAACATCATGCTCATAGTTTGGCCTATTCTTTTCAGATTTCATAAGGCCCAATATGACTACACATATTTTACCTTTATTAGCAATTCACCCAATATATCCTTAGAGAAAATTGTGGGAATAACCCATTCATTTTTTTCAACTCTAAATCTATACGCCGAATACCCAAACTAGACCTTTGGCTACCTTCAACAATTACCTTAAGATGTTGTAGCATGAATATGACCATAAAATTTCCTACCTAATATATTTGACCATTGAATGATGATTCTTCTTTGACATGTTTGAGCCTTCAACCGGCTGTAGCAACTCGTGCCTACGCACACATCATATGTATGCCCATAACCACATCTCTAGTCTTAATATCTGTTCATAATCAATAACAACATCGCCAATTAACCTCATTTTAACTAAAATCTCTTTTCAACCCTTCACTTTACTAACAACGAGGCACAATGTATGAAGACCTCATAATTATTTATATGAAATAACGAGTCACATTTAATGTCACATGTGCACTCACCTCATAAGCTAACAATCAATATTCATAGCACGAATATGGCTAAATATGCACAGAAAATAGATACAAGAATTTATCACATAAGCCTAACATGCATGACTCCCTATTAATACTTAAAAATTTTAATTTCACAAAGGGAGAATTTAAACACATAATTCTTTTCACCACAAGGACCTCGTCCTTATATAACTTCCACCGCAGCTTGTAGTCTAATTTAAATATTTCACATCATATAAAAATGCGAGGATCTCATCCTCATCTCCGAATCGCAAGTATTTTGCACATTGTACCAACTGAAATTTTCCATTTCCTTTCTTTCTTCTTTTGAATAAGTTCTGTAAATAAATTTCACAACATATAATGAAACCCCATACCGGTAGGGCATATAATTCATAATATGGAATTAAATTGTTCTGAAATCACATCAAAACCCAATGTAGAGAGTAATAGAAATAACTTTTGGACTTATAGCCCTCAATGGTGTAAAAAATAAAAATGATAGACACGGGCTAACATCATCAAATCTCCCAACAGGGATAAACATATAAGTGGGTCACAAAGTTACGAAACTCGCCCATAAGAGGAGCATAATAGGAGGACTCGCTTCAATATTCAGAACCGAATCAAAATAAGGAAAAATATTCTTGTATAACAAATCAGGATCATACCTGTAATGACACCATCTGGTGTAGTGGCTTCAGCTACACCATAGCAATTATATCAACGGGCTGGGCCTCGCCCTCTAGGGCGCCCTCTACCCGCCTATCCTCCACCTCTAACTGGTTGTGTACATGGGGTAGTAACTGCATTAGGGCCCATAGCCTGAGTGTTCTGATGAAATCTACCTCTCCCAAGTCTGGGGCAATCTCTCATGATATGTCTAGTATCACCACACTCATAACAATCCTTCTGAGGTCGCGGCTGCTCGTACTAAGTCTGTGCCGGATAACTAGAATAACCACTGTAATAATTTTGTGTCGGTGGTGCACTATAAGAACTTACTCGAGCACCTCGAGTAATCTGATGTACAGACTGAGCTGGCCGACTGCTCGAGCCTTCGCCATAATGAGTCATAACTGAAGAGTAAAATCCACTGAACCCTCCAAAGCTTCGAGATCTTTTGGTCTCCTTAGAATCCCTTTCCTCACTTAGAACACCTCAATCCTCCTCGCAATCTCCACCACTTTCTAAAATGGAGTATCAGTTTGCAACTCTCGAGCGATGCATATTTTAAGATCATAATCGAGCCCCTCAATGAATCTGCAGACTCACTCTCTAACTATAGGAACCAAGATAGGTGCATGATGGGCTAATTCACTGAACCTGATAGCATATTCTGACACTGTCATAGTGCCCTAATGCAACTGTTCAAACTCTGTGCGCCACGCATCTCGGAGAGTCTAGGGAACAAACTCTTTCAAAAACAATTTCGAAAATTGAGCCCAAGTTGGTGGTATTGCATCGGCTGGTCTACCTTCTACATAAACTTGCCACCATTGATACTCTGCGGCTGACAACTGAAATGCAGTAAAGGCAACTCCGCTCACTTCCACAATACCCGGGGTGCGGAGAATACAATGACATTTTTCTAGAAATCCTTGGGCATCCTCTGAAGCTGTGCCACTGAAAATAGGTGGACTATACCTCTTAAACCTCTCAAGTCTCTTTTGTTCTTCTTATGATGCCTCTGGCCTGACCTCAGGCTGAATCGGAATAACAGGTTATACCGGTACTACATCCGGAACCTGACCAATGTGAACCTACTCCTCTGGAGTTGTGGTAGGAGTCTGAGCTACTCCCTCAATCTGTGAAATATTTTGTGCAACAGAGATCAATCCGGCCTGAGTTAATGTACTAATCATACTCAGGAACTGTGCTAAAGTCTCCTGAAGCCCGGGAGTAACAACATGTGCTTCTGGTACCTGTCCCCCAACTAGAGCTACTGGAGGCTCCTCAACTACTATTCTGACAGGTGCTCTAGTCGCGGTGCGTGCCCTTCCTCGGCCTCTACCTCGTCCTCTTACGGCCTTAGAAAAAATACGCGGGTGCCTGGTCAGTTGACCCGGTAGTATGTTTCCTCACCATGTGTGAGAGAATAGAGATACAAAGGCTCAAATTCCAAATTCAACAAATTCCGCATGACGGGAATGAAAGAACTGGAATTTTCCTAACAGTTCTGTAGCCTCTCGAAGATAAGTACAGACGTCTCTGTACCGATCCGCAAGACTCTACTAGACTCGTTCGTGACTCGTAGAACCTGCGAACCTAGAGCTCTGATACCAACTTGTCACGACCCAAAATACCACCACAGGCGTCATGATGGCACTTAGTCTCTAAGACTAAGTAAGCCGATTATAATTACAATCCAAGCCATTTTTTTTAATAGAAACTAACAGCGGAAATAATTACAAACAACCTCTCAAGACTGATAATACTGAGTCATGAACTCTAACTGAATACATGAAATGATCTCAAGGATCGAATACTTAATACTGTTTGATTAATAATTAACAATACAATAAAATGGAAAGACTCCAAGGGACTGTGACAACGAATGAGCTCTACCTTGAATCCTTGCGATCACACTTTAACTCTGTCCGAGTCCGATATCTCCAATACCTGGCTCTGCACAAAAACGTGCAGAAGTGTAGTATGAGTACACCACAGTCGGTACCCAGTAAGTATCAAGACTAACCTCGGTGGAGTAGTGATGAGGTACAGTCAAGACACTCACTAGTCTACTAACCTGTGCAATATAGTATACAAAAATATAGAAAAATAAATAGTAGTGACAACAATAATCAATTAGTAATGTAAACAGCAAGGTAGCAAGAACTCCATAAATATTGCTCAAACAGGTAATGAACACAAGTACAACTAATAATCAAGTCATTCAACGTATATATTTTTCATCTATAAATTTTTCAATAGAAATCTCTAGAATATAATCCTTTCCAAAAAATATATTTCTAAAATAATTCTTTCAATTAAATATCCTTCAAATATAATTCTTTCAAATAAATATCTTTCAAATAATATCCTTCAAATATAATTCTTTCAAATAAATGCCTTTCGAATATAATTCTTTCAAATAATATTTTGAATATAATCCTTTCAAATAAAAGTTACCTTGTGACACCTTATCTCATAATCATAAAATACGGGTCTCAGCCCACTTTCATACTTTCACGGTACCTCGTGCCAATATCTCTATCACAATCGCGCGGATAACTCACGTGCCAATATCATCATCATATTTATCCCGGCACCTCGTGCCCACATTTTATATTTGTTGCGGCATGCAACCCGATACCATATAACATTAATCATAATGTTGCGGCGTGCAACCCAATCCCATATAACATAAACCGCCTGGCAATAGCCACAGGCTCCCAATTTCAACATAGATCCGACTATTATCAAGTTTACCGAAACAACAAAACAAGTTGCATAAGATATAAAAATAAACACAAGAAATATCATAACATCACATGAAAATTACAAACGCAATAACCCCACATCATCACATAAAAAATACCAACACAATAACTCAACATCATCACATATCATCCCTGACAATAGCCACCCTTATCTCTCTTATAGCCACCCTTATCACTTCTATAATAACCTCATTTATCCCTCCGCCCTGACAATATCAATAGCCACCCTTATCGCTCTTATAGCCACCCTTATCGCTCTGTATAATAGCCACCCTTATCACTCCGCCCAGACAATATCCCAACACACATAACCACAGTGAAATGCCACCCTTATACCCATATAATATCAACACTGAAAAGCGACCCTTATATCCTCATAATAATAACTCAAATCACACAACAATTTACACGGAATATTATCACGACAACACAACACAATCAATTCATATCACAATTTGCCCAATGACCACAACCAATTCCAATGATATAGTAAAATCAATAAATTTCTCAAAAACCACCCAAGGCTCCACACAACGTATATAAAATCTCAAAACAACAACAGATCTGGAAAAGTAACTCGGCATAGGACAACGACTTCTTTAATCTAGATTTTAATAAATATAAATTAATGCCTCATTTTAAACATTTAATAATTATTTACAGATAAGAATTCAATAATGAATTTAATTCCAAGAAAAATTATCAAATCAACAACCACACGGAATTCACATAAAAATCCAAGTGACAATAACACCACATTATTATATAAAATACAATTTCGACAAACAAGGAACGAGGCATGACAATTCAAGGATTTACTAAGTTCCAATAATTTTTAATTTAATACATAAGGGTGTCTACGAATTTTAACCGATATAATTTGCACATATAAATCAAGTACGTATTGCGTACACGACTTTCAATTATACAATTTCAACATAAGACTCAATGCCTAAGGGGTAATTCCCTCACTCAAGGTTAGGCAAGATACTTACCTCACTTCATAACCAAATTCAAGATTCCAATAGACCTTTGCCTCGCAAATTCGTGTCTGAATGCTTCAAATCTAGTCACAACAATTCAATATATTCAATAAAAATCGTAGGAATTAATTCCATATGAAATTACTAATATTTCGTATTAAAATCCGAAATTTATTTTAAAAATTGACAGTGGGACCCACATTTCGAATAACAGAAAAACTCATGAAATCCGAACACCCGTTCTGATACGAGTTCAACTATACAAAAATTATCGAATTCCGACATCGGATTGCCCTTCAAATCTTCAATTAAAGTCTTTGAAGATTTCTATCATTTTTTCACCCAATCTTTACCGCTTTGAACTTAAAAACCTTCCCACAACCTTATTGGTACAAGCACGTATAACTAATACTCTCACATCCAAGAATCATCTTACTAATTACCCATTTCTAGTTATATTTCGAAATTGAAGGATTGGGAAAAGAAATTCTTACCTCTTTGAAGCTCTAGCAACCCTTTGATGCGATTTCAAGATTTGATTCAAGGTAGAGTAGTGAAATCCTTAATCCTTCCTTTCCTATCTCTAGAATCGCTCTCCCCTCTTTCTAAAACACCAGAAAATACCCAAAAATATGAACCCTAAACGAGTTAAATGTAATGGGGGTCGGGTTATAAAAACCCTCCAAATTCCGGATCGGGCTACAGATCAGGCTAGGCACACTCTGTAGCGAGCTACAGACCAGGCTTCGCGAGCTCTGTAGCGAGGTAAATACCAGGCTCCGCGAGCTTTATAGCGAGCTAAATACCAGGCTTCACAAGGGATATAACACGGTCTAGCGTGCTACAGACCTGGCTTCGCGAGGGATATAGCACAGTCTAGCGCGCTACAGACCTGGCTTCGCGAGGTCGAAACGATTTAACTCCCCAACGCACTGTTCAACCCAATAAGTCAGAAAATACAATACATTAGCCTACCTTGGCACCACGAAGCCTTAAATTTCTTGGCGAAAGTTTACGGGGCATTATAATATGTCATTGAACTATTGTTGGTGTACATAGGTCGGGTTGGTTCGGATTTTTTAATTATCAAACCAAACCAACGGTGTCAAATTTTTAAATTTATAAACCAAATCAAACCAACAAAGTCGGGTTTTTCAATCTCGGTTTTTCTCGGGTTTTTCGGGTTTTCGAGTTTTTTCCGGTAAAGTCTTCATAGCATAAAATATGTAACTTGTGCTCCAAATATTTCTTAAGTCCTAGTAAAATACAACTATATAATATATTTTTCAAGAAACTATCACAATAATATGAGATAAGTAATAGCATTATACTAAAATATTCAATAACAAAGATAAAATAATAAAATTACATTAAATATTGCTAATTAATAAGCCATAATGAAAATTAACATAATCTAAAAATACTATATAGGTCATGCTAAAATAAGTATAGGTAATAAGTACTAATATTAATTACATAACTAAGGACTAAAGAAAAAGATAAATTAAGTTATGCATTTTCATTATAAACCAATGTAAAACTAAAATAATTATCCAACACTATCGTCATTCCTAATACTGAATTGAATTTCTTTTGTTAGCATTAGTATTGATTTGAACTTTGTTTGAGTTACTATATTTATGGGCTATAAAATTTATTTACGATTCAAGAATGTTAAGTTTAAACTTGAAATAATACGTTAAAAGATAAAACTGTGAAAAAGTTTAAGAAATATTTATAAATTATATTACAATAAATATTTATATGTATAAAATATTTTTAAAAATTATATAAATGTACTATCGGGTTGGTTTAGTTTCGGTTTGACTTTTTTTAGTTAAAACCAAACCAAACCAATTATGGTCGGGTTTTATTTTCCAATACCAAATCAAACCACATCAGTATTTTTTTCCCGATTTGACTCGGATTATCAGTTTAGTGCGGTTTATCGATTTTCTTTGTACACCCCTAGTTGGCCTATCACATTCTCAGCTGCTTTTCATATTTCTTGTGATAACAAAACGGTATTATTTTAAAATATACGAAACTGATCACTCTTTATTCTATTGAGCGTACGTATTCTTCTATTGTTCTACTAGTATAAATATCGGTTTTATTCAGGAAAATTTAGATAGATATATATCGGTATTACATATTATTATTGTTTTTGTTAGGATTCAAACCAAGGTTTATATGATCTTCAATTCATATCATCAATCACTAAATCATACCATTGGGGACTTAATTCGTTCTTTTTGATACACATGTGTTTTGAAAGAATTTATTTGGTAATCCCTAATGTGCAATTCACTATAAAGTCAACTTGGATGTGATTTTACATCGAAATTTAATTTTGTCAAAAAGTAAAACAGATAATAATATAGAAAAACGTTTTTTTTCCGCAATATATAGTATCTTCCGTTAAATAAGAGATTTCAACGACAACAATAACAACCCAGTATAATCCCACTAGTAACCCAGTATAATCCCACTAGTGGAGTCTGAGGAGGATAGTGTGTACGCAAACCTTACCCCTACCCTGGGGTAGAGAGATTGTTTCCGATAGACCTTCGGCTCCCTCCCTCCCAGAACTCCCCACCTTGCTCTTGGGGTGACTCGAACTCACAACCTCTTGGTTGGAAGTAGAGGGTACTCACCATTAGAGCAACCCACTCTTGTCGAAAAACAATATATCAAAAAGTCATCAAAAATCAAAATAAGAGATTTCAGAATAACAATATATGCTTCCGGCCCCAATTTGGACGACTCGGTGTAGTTCTATATATCAAAAAGTCATCAAAAATCAAAACAATGTGAAGTACTCGCATTCTATAATTAATTCTTGAACTTTTAAAACAGAATATAACAAAAGGATATTCATAAAATTAAAAGAAAATTAATCAATAAATAGGGAAACAGGAAAATAGTGTAGAACAACTTGAACAAATTAATAGCAGTGAACTAGAATAGTAGGTGCAAAGGTGAGAGCAGCAAATGTTGAAGTTAGAAAAAAAGCTGGTGTGGTTTAGGAAAGTAAAATCACATATGATTATTTCGATTGTTTCACTAACTAATGTGGTAAACAACCATTTGAAGTGTTAGACTGTCTGAATTTTAGTAGGTAATGACTACATTGTTTTAATCCATTCAAGTGGTAAGGTAAATGGAAATTAATTTTCTTTTAATTTTTTTTACCTTTTAGGTTTTATGTGAGAAAGCATATGGAAAAACAGACAAGGTGATTTTTGGTCAACAGATAGGCAAACCACTGGAGTCACTTAAAAATGTAACTGTCGTTTTTGGGCTGTCAAGCTTCAATGCAGTCTAAAACATGTGGCATTTTAAGGAAAACTTTATATACAAATGAAAGTATTTTACAAACGAATAAAAATTATATCTCAATAGCCACAAAAAAGTGGGAAAAATCAGTTGCATGAATACTTTATATCAATGATGGAAAAAGGACTTGATATCAATTAAAAATTTATTTATTTTTATTACCGAAAAATATCGGGCAGCCAATTGGAATACAGTTTAAACATCGATGAATAATAGATTTATCCTTATCCTTCTCCATTTAAATGCTAGGCCACAAGGCAACGCATGACGTGCGCACACACTGTGATCTTGTAGTTGAACCAAAGCCTGGGGCGTAAAAAATTCATATTATTGTTGTCCGTCAAGAATTATTACAATGTCAAGCAAATTTTCTTGTGATCAGTGCAACAAAAGAATATTCTATGTAACATCTTTTTCTATCTATAAAGAAACAAAGCCCTACAAAACAACGAATACCTAAATAGTGGTTTAATAGGTTAAGTTTCACCAATACAGAATTGGTACAAGCTTGATAAGTAAACTAAGAGGATCCAATCCTTGGGTTTCTCTTTCTTAGTCTAAAGGTTTTTGGCATAACCTGCATCAGAAAAAAGGTGGTAAAGCATTGACTATCACTTATTTAGCTGAAGAAAATACAATGAATTTTTAACAAAGGTGGCTACTATAAGAAATTCACATACTGTTTTCATGAGCAAAAGAGACAGCGAGAGAAAGCTATATAAAACAGTAAGTTTTGAAAAAGATGCTAAACTGACAGTAATATTTTATACATGTTAGTTTCTACACCTTGGATTTTCTAGAGTTGATTCTTATGGCATAAACTGTCCCTTGTACTTTACAGTATTTCTGGGAATATTTCTTTACAATGTCTGTTAGCATGTACCCGTTTTGTCCCTAAATCTCATTGTTATTCCGTAAAAAGGATGCCATATTTATATTTAATTCTAAAATAGTGAATATGTCTAGGGAAATAGGGAAGAGGAAGTATTAAATACTCATCACATATCAAGTTTCTGTATATTTTTCAAGCAGATCAAGTTCGTGCAAATTTTTTTTTTAATAATTAGAGGAAAAAAGAATGAAATTATGGGAGGGAAAAAGAAAAAAAAATAGAAACTCCAGCAATTAGCATTATTGGGTGAGAAGAGAAATAAAGAAAAACGGAAAAAATAGAGCGAGGAGGTAAACTAACTAAATTATTTTATTAATTACCAAGAAAATTAGCACAAAACTTCAACTAGAACACAAACAAAACCTGCTAATAATACTTGCCTTAATGGAATTAAGAAGCCCACCTCCTAGGGAGGGTTTCTTCTTAATCCCATATCTAAAGTTTTACAGAATCACCTAAACACAAGAAACTCAAATCAGCTATGACTAAAAATAAAAGACTAAAAGGCAACATAGGTCAGTAACTACGATGACTAAAAATAAAAGTAATAACAATAATACTGATACAAAACTAGAGCTATCATTGAATTCACAAGATTAATCATGAATGGGCAAAACTGGATCGCTACAAACTGGACATGCTTTCTTCCTCGTCAGTAGCCATTTCTTGGCGCAATCTTCATGAAAGTCATGTCCACATTTAAGTGTGCCAATGATATCTGCATCTTCATATTCATATGCACAGATGAAACATGCATCTTTTTCCTCATCTTCACACATTGGAGCATAAAATATTCTTGATTCTAAATACTCAGATATGTCAATCCCAAACTCATTTTCTATTTCTCTATCAAGACTATCATATATGTCAACCCCAAACTCCTCTTTTTCCTCTTCTTCTTCAATTTCATCATCAAGATTATCATCAGATTGTGGCATCGGAAACGCATAGTGATTAACACTATACTGATCAGATATGTCAATCCCAAACTCTTCTTTTTCTATCTCTGCATCAAGTTTATCAAGAATACTATAAGGAACTGATGGTGGGACCCACGAACAAGGAGGCATGATACTATAGTTGACACTCATTCGAGCTGTTGTAGCCATATGTCTGGGCAATTGATCTCTTGTTTGCAACATAGTTGTAGTATGAGACATGTTGTAGAATGAAAGTTGTTGAGATTATAGGGTTTAGTGTTTACAGAGTTAAATAGGTGAGACTAATACCCAATTTGATTGGGAATAGGATTAATACCGCGTTTCCCTGGAGTCTTGCGTATCAAGTTTCTTTCCCAATTCTTTTATTGTCCTTTATTCTATTTCTTCTATTTAATTCTAGAATAAATAATTAGGCCCCTAAAATTATTCCTATTAAATATGAATATGTAATTCAAATAATTATTATTTCTTATTAAGATACGTAAATGTTTTTAATCATTTCTTAACAGCTTGTTACCAATCATTAGTCACGTAGTTCTTACTTTATACTACTTTTTAGGGATTTAGTTGAAGTAATCAAAGATGAAAGTGGTAGATAATTAAAATAGCAGTCCACTAAAACTTAACTGAATCAATTTTTAGAACTTTGATTTTGTATATCTTTCAAGGTCTTAGTAGATTCGCTTCAAGCTAATTAGATCGTGACACTCCCCGTATTGGAAATAAAAGTTCTAGGAGAAATTGTGCAAGTTGAAAGATTAAATTACTCGATTTAATATACATAGAGATAAGAAATTATATTTGGTATCCATATCTGTCACAACCCAAAACCCCACCACAGGCGTCGTAATGATACCTAGTCTCTAAAACTAGGTAAGCCGATTTCTATTACATTTTGAAGCCTTTTTTTTAATTAAATAAGTAATCAAAACTAACAGCGGAATAAATATGAATATACAGCCTTCCAAAGCTAGTAGTATTGAGTCACGAACTCTAACTGAATACATGGAATGATCACACGGACCGAATATACAATATTGTTTGATAAAAAATTAACAGTACAATGAAATAAAAAAATTCTAAGGGACTGCGACGACTAAGCAGCTCTACCTTGAATCCTTACGATCCCGCTTAAACTCTGCCCCGTGTCTGATATCTCCAATACCTAGCTCTGCAAAAAAATGTGCAGAAGTGTAGTATAAGTACACCACGATTGGTACCCAGTAAGTATCAAGACTAACCTCAGTGAAGTAGAGATGAGGTACAGTCAAGACACTTACTAGTCTAATAACCTGTGCAATATAATATACAAAATAATAGGAAACAAATAACAATAAGGGCAACATAAAACATCCAGTGATATGCACAGTAAGACAATAAAATCACCATTAATATCGCTCAATAATTAATAAATACAATTACGCCAAGTTAAATCAAGTTCTTCAATTAAATATCTTTCACATATAATTCTTACGAATATAACTCTTTTTCAAATATAATTTCCTCAAATAAACATCTTTCGAATATAAAATTCTTTCAATAAATCTCTTCAAAAATAATTTTCTCAAATAAATATCTTTCAAATACAATTCTTTCATATAATTCTTTTTGAATAAAAATCCTCCCAAATAAATATATTTGAATATAATTCTTTCAATTAAAAAGTCACCATGTGACACCTCATTTCATAATCATAAAAATACGGGTCTCGGCCCAATTTCATATTTTTTGGTAAACACGGGTCTCAGCCCATTTTCATATTTCCACGGCACTTCGTGTCCATAATTAAATCATCATATTTTTCCGGCACCTCGTGCCCACTTTTCATATCACAGTTGCACGGACAGTTCACGTGCCAATATTATTATCAACTAATCACATCACCTCGTGCCCAGATTTCATATCGCAATTGTACGAACAATTCACGTGTCAATATCTCCTTTATTTACTCATGGCAGCTCGTGCACGTATTTTATTTTATAATCCGCCTGGCAATAGCCACAGGCTCTCGATTTCAACATAAATCAGATTGTTATCAATTTACCAAAAACAAGACAAATTGCACAAGGTATAAAGATAAACACAAGAAAATCACAAGATCACATGAAAATCACCAACACCACAACTCCCCATCATCACTTATCGTCCTTGACAATAGCCAACCTTATCGCTCTTATTGCCGCCCTTATCACTCCTATAGCCACCCTTATCATTCCACCCACACAATATCAATAGTCACTCTTATCTCTCCTATTGCCAACTTATCGCTCATATAGCCACCCTTATCGCTCCGCCCGGATAATTGTCATGACCCAATTTTACCTATAGGTCGTGATGGTGCCCAACACTACAGTTAGGCAAGCCAACTAATAAATTAAGCATATATCGATAAAATTTTAAACCAAAAAAAATAATAAGACACCAAATTCTACCAATGTGTATGCCAAGACCTGGTGTCACAAGTGTATGGGCATCTAGTAGATTATACAAAACCTTTAATACTGTCTGAAATAGAAATAGACAGAATGAAAAATACAAGGAGAGACACTAGTAGCTACAGAACGGCTTAGAAAGGCAGCTCACTACTATGCCCCTATATAACGTAGGTATAAGACGATAGGTCTCCCACTAGTACTTGCCTCAGGTCCTGCACAAAAAGTGCAGCAAGTGTAGTATGAGTACGTAAACAATGTGTACCCAGTAAGTATCAAGCTTAATCTCGAAGTGGTAGAGACGAGATGGCCGACTTTGACACTCACTAAGGGTCAGCAATAATAAATGGAATAAATTATAATTATTCAAATCAACATGATTCACAGAGTTAACAATAATTTTATTCAATTAGCAGAAATAATAAGAATCCTTCAAATGCAACAATTTCTAATCTATTAATTAAATCCTTCAATTTGAATAAAAATTCCAATTTATCAAATAATTTTACAAGCTCCAATTCAATTTCAATAAATTTCCAATTTATCAAATAACTTTACAAGCTGCAATAAACTATCCAAGTGTCGTGTAATTATTATTATTATTATTAAGCATGGTTTCTGCCAAGGACGTACGACCCGATCCAGAGTGTCGTGTACATTGCCGAGGGACGTGCGACACGATCCACAGATGCATCTATCCTGCCGAAGCGTTCGGCCCGATCCACAAGAAAGGAGGACATTTTCTTATGTACCTCCGGAATAAGAGTATTTATTGTAAAATTTATTCGAGAGGATAACAATTTATTTCAACAATTAATTAATCTAAACAAAAATTTATCATATGAGAATTTCTTCTTTTAATATCCTTATCTAACAATTCATAATATATTCATATATATCAATTAATATTAATTAAATAAAGAATACTATTTATACAAGTAATTCATGCTTTGAGTCCTAAACTACCCGGACTTTAGCATTTATAGTAGCAATGCACGGACTCTCGTCATCTCGTGCGTACGTAGCCCCCACAATTAGCAACAATTATTTAATTATCACAAGATTAGGCAAGAGACTTACCTTGTCTCAAAGTCCACTTTCCGATTATTGCGTCGCGTAAAATTCTCGATTCGACGCCGAAAAATCCGAAATTATCCAAATATTATACAAAATAATTAATATATGCTCAATAATTCGAAATTCATCTATTAACTAAATTATCCTATCCAAAATGGTAAAATTTCTAAAATTCACCCCGGGCGCACGTGCTCGGATTCCGGATATATTCAGATGAAAACGTTACCCATAATTTCAAGAACTCAAATATATAGTTTCTATCCAATTCCATAACCATTTTCGTGGTTAAAATCTCATTTTTATAAAAAAAAAATAGGTTTTTCACCTAAACACTTAATTTCTAAGGTTTACTAGTTATAATCTACCCATAATCTATGTATTTAACTCAAAGGGTGTAGAATTAACTTACCTCCAAGTTGTTAGTTGAAAACTCCTCACAAAGAGCTCTGAAATCACCCAAACATGGAGGAAAAATGAACAACAATTGATTGAGCTTCGTCCATTTTAAGGTTCTGCCCAGACAGATTTTTCGCACCTGCGGAAGGTATTCGCACTTGCGGCTTTCGCACCTACGGAAAAGCCTCGCAGGTGCGAGATTTTTCCTCTTGGACTGGCTCCGCACCTGCGGACGAGCTGCTCGCTTCTGCGCAAGGCCATCGCACCTGCACATTCGCAGGTGCGCCAAATGCTTCGCATCTGCGAAGGCCGGGCAGGCTCCTCTCGTTCGCACCTGCGATTGGTGGCTCGCTCCTGCGGCTGGGCCAACCTCTCTGAAGTATACGTAGTCACAACCAAAATAAAGTGTGCCGACTTGGTCAACCTGTCAACAATCACCCAAACTGCATCAAACTTCCTCAAAGTCCGCAGCAACCTAACTACAATGTCCATAGTAATTCGTTCCCATTTCCACTCTGGTATAGTCATCTGCTGAAGCAGGCCACCTGGCCTCTGGTGCTCATATTTAACTTGCTGGCAATTCAAACACCTAGCTACATACTCGACTATGTCCTTTTTTATTTGCCGCTACCAATAATGTTGCCTTAGATCACGATACATCTTCATAGCACCCGGATGAATAGATTACCTGGAACTGTGTGCCTCCCCTAGGATCTTTTTCGTCAGTCCATCCACATTAGGAACACATAGACGACCATGGAGTCGCAGAACACCATCCGCACCAATAGTGACCTCTTTGGCACCACCTCGTAGTATCGTTTCTCGAAGAACCATCAAGTGTGGAACATCATACTGGCGAGCCTTGATCTGCTCAAATAGTGAAGACAAGGCCACAACACATGCAAGAACTCGGCTGGGCTTTGAAATATCCAGCCGCACAACTCTGTTGGCCAAGGACTGGATATCCAAAGTTTATGGCCTCTCTTCTGCTGAAATGAAAGCCAAACTACCCATACTCTCTGCCTTTCTACTCAAGGCATCTAAAACCACATTTGCTTTACCCAGATGATATAGGATAGTAATATCATAATCTTTCAGTAATTCCAGCCATTTGCGATGCCTTAAATTTAGGTGTCCCTGCTTGAACAAATGCTGCAAACTGCGATGATCAATATAAACTTCACAGAACATCCCATAAAGATAATACCTCTAAATCTTAAGAGCATGAACAATCGCAACTGACTCCAAATCATGTACTGGATAATTCTTCTCGTGGGGCTTCAGCTGACGTGAAGCATATGCAATAACTCGCTTTTCCTGCATTAATACACAACCCAAACCAACACGTGAAGCGTCATAATACACTGTATACATCCCCGAACCGGAAGGCAACACTAACACTGGTATTGTAGTCAATGCTGTCTTGAGCTTCTGAAAGCTCACCTCACAATCATCGTACCATCGGAACGGATCACCCTTATGGGTTAATTTGGTCAAAGGTGCTGCAATAGATAAAAATCCTTCCACGAATCGACAATAATAACCTTCTAAACCCAGAAAACTCCTGATCTCAGTCACCGAAGTGGGACGATGCCAATTCTGAACTGCCTCAATCTTTTTGGGATCAACCTTAATACCCTCACCCGATACAATATGCCCCAAAAATGCTACAGACTCTAGCCAGAACTCACATTTGGAGAACTTAGCATATAGCTTTTGTTCCCGCAATGTCTGAAGCACTACTCTCATATGCTGCTCGTGCTCTTCCTTACTGCGCGAGTAGATCAAAATGTCATCAATGAAGACAATGACAAAAGAATCAATATATGGCCTGAATACCCTACTCATCAAATCCATAAACGTTTCCGGGGCATTAGTTAAATCGAAAAACATTACCAGAAACTCATAATGACCATATCTAATACGGAAAATAGTTTTCGGAACATCCAAATGTCGAATCTTCAACTGATGATACCCTGACCTCAAGTCGATCTTAGAGAACACCCTAGCACCCTACAACTGGTCAAATAGGTCATGAATACACGACAACGGGTACTTGTTCTTAATAGTAACTTTGTTCAATTAGCGATAATCAATACACATTCGCATTGTGCCATCCTTCTTCTTCACAAATAATACCGGTGCACCCCAAGGCGATACACTCGGTATGACGAACCCTTTGGCTAGTAACTCTTCAAGATGTTCTTTCAACTCTTTCAATTCTTTCGGAGCCATGCGATACAGTGGGATAGATATAGGCTGAGTATCTGGAGCCAAGTCAATATAGAAATCAATATCACGATCAGGTGGCATACCTGGAAGATCTGAAGGAAATACATCGGAGAACTCCCGACCTATAGGCACTGAATCAATAGCCAGAGTCTTTGTAGTAGTATCCCGAACATAGGCTAGATAAGCCAAACAACCCTTCTCAACCATGTGTTGAGCCTTTATAAAAGAAATAACTCGATTTAATGAACTAACAGACGAACCCTTTCACTCCAGCCTAGGCAAAGATGGAATAGCCAAGGTAACAGTTTTGGCATGACAATCTAGAATAGCATGATATGGAGATAACCAGTCCATACCCAGAATAATTTCAAAATCGGTCATCTCGAGCAATAAGAGATCTGCTCTAGTTTCATAACCACTGAATGTAATAATACAAGACCGGTAGATCCAGTTCACAATAACAAAATCACCTACAGGAGTGGATACATAAACATGAGTACTCAAGGACTCGCGAGCAACACCCAGGAATGGAGCGAATAGAGATGACGCATATGAATACGTGGATCCTGGATCAAATAATACTGAGGCATCTTTGCCGTAAACAGAAATAATACCTATAATCACAGTATTTGAGGCCTCTGCATCTGGTCTAGCCAAAAAAGCATAGAACCGAGCTGGAGCTCCAATTGGCTAGCCTCCGCCTGGCTGACCTCCACCTCTAGGACGGCCCCTACCCACCTGTCCTCCACCTCTTGGTGGTCAGACTATAGGTGGCACAACTAGTCCGATAAGCATAGGCTGTTGACCCTGCTGTACTGCTCTACCCCAAAGCTTGAGGAAAAATCTCCGCATGTGACTGGGATCCCCGCACTCGTAATAACTCATCGGTGCGATGGGCTGTTGACTAAGAGTTTGGCCCTAGAGAACTGAATACCCACTGGGAGGACCCTGAATAGCTGGTGGGTGATAAGAACTCTCTGGTATATCACTGAGTTAAGGTCGCACTAGAGCACCCTGAGGAGGTGGTGGTGCTGGATATGTGGGCCTGCTGGAATGCCCTCTCATGAACTGACCTCTGCCCCCAAACGGAGCACCTATGAACTCTCCAGAGTACCTAAACCGCTTATCTCTCATAACCTGCTCTCGGCTCCGCTGACGTACACACTCAATCCTCCAGGTAATCTCTACAACTAGCTCATAAGAAGTACCCATCTCAACCTCTCGAGCCATAGTGTCCTGAATGCCAGTATGTAAACCAGCTACAAACCTCTGCACTCTCTCCGCCTCAGTAGGGAGTATCATAAGTGCATGGCGAGATAATTCAGAGAACCTCGCCTCATAATCGGTCACTGACATCTGACCCTACTGGAGTTGCTCAAACTAAAATCGCAACTCTTCCCTCTGGGAGGGTGGAATATACTTGTCCAGGAAGATACGGGTGAACCTATCCCAAGTCATGGGAGGAGAATCTGCTGGTCTGCCAAGAATATAAGACTGCCACCATCTACGGGCTCTGCCATCTAGCTGAAAAGTAGCAAAGTTTACCCTGTGAGACTCCAATATCCTCATGTTGTACAGTCTATCCTTGCACCAATTAATGATATCCTGGGGATCCTTGTGTAGCTCACCCCCAAAGACAGGAGGATGTAGTCTAGTCCATCTGTCCAATATTTTCTGAGGATCAGCGGCTACAGCTGGCCTGGGCTCAGGTGTAGCTGCTGCTACTAGCTGGGCTCCACCCACGAGTAGTGCACCCTAGGTCTAATAAACAGCGGTTGCCTGTCCATGAGCCTGCGCGGTAGGGGTCTTTGCTCCCCCGCCCGCCTGGGATATGGCTGGGTCTGCCGAAAATAAACCGGCCTGAGTCATATTGTCCATGAACCACATCATACGACCCATGACATCTTGAAATCCTGGTGCAGATGTGAAATCCACCGGAGCTGGCTCTGCCACAGGCACCTCACCATGTTCCTCAATAATGGGATTCTCTGCCGAACCCACTGGCGGCATAACTGGAGTAGTCCTGGGATGTCCTCATCCTCTACCATGGGCTGGAGCCCTCCCTCGACCTCTGCCTCGGCCTCTAGAAACTGGGGGAGTAGCTCTTCCCTGGTCTGGAACCTCATTCGAGCGCGTTTTCACCATCTGTGAGAGATTAAGAGAAGAATATTTAGTACTAAATTAATTGCACGGTGGAATATGAAGAAAGGTAGTTTCCTAACACCCTATAGCCTCTCGAAAATAAGTACAGACGTCTCTGTACCGATCCGCAAGACTCTATTAGGCATGCTCATAACTTGTGACACCTACGTGAACCTAGTGCTCTAATACCATGTTGTCACGACCCAATTTTACCTATAGGTCATGATGGCGCCTAACACTACAGCTAGGCAAGCCAACTAATAAATTAAGCATATATCGATAAAATTTAAAATCAAGAAAAATAATAAGATGCCAAATTCTACCAATGTGTGTGCCAAGACCTAATGTCACAAGTGTATGAGCATCTAGTAGATTATACAAAACTTCTAATACTGTCTGAAATAAAAATAGACAGAATGAAAATACAAGGAGAGACACTAGTAGCTGCAGAATGGCTCAGAAAGGCAGCTCACCACTATGCCCCTGGATAACATAGGTGTAAGATGATAGGTCCCTCACTAGTACTTCCCTCAGGTCCTGCACAAAAAGAGCGGCAAGTGTAGTATGAGTACGTAAACAACGTGTACCCAGTAAGTATCAAGCCTAATCTCGAAGTGGTAGAGACGAGATAGCCGACTTTGACGCTCACTAAGTGTCAACAATAATAAATGGAATAAATTATAATTATTCAAATCAGCATGATTCACAGAGTTAACAATAATTTTATTCAATTAGCAGAAATAATAAGAATCCTTCAAATGCATCAATTTCCAATCTATTAATTAAATCCTTCAATTTCAATAAAAAATTCAATTTATCAAATAGCTTTACAAGCTGCAATTCAATTTCAATAAATTTCCATTTTATCAAATAGCTTTACAAGCTGCAATAAACTATCCAAGTATCGTGTAATTATTATTATTATTATTATTAAGCACGGTTTCTACCGAGGACGTACAGCCCGATCCAGAGTGTCGTGTGCGGCACGATCCATAGATGCATCTATCCTGCCGAGGCCTTCGGCCCGATCCACAAGAAAAGAGGATATTTTTTTATGTACCTCCGGAATAAGAGAATTTATTGTAAAATTTATTCGAGAGGATAATAATTTATTTCAACAATTAATTAATCTAAACAAAAATTTAGCATATGAGAATTTCATATTATTATATCCTTATCTAACAATTCACAATATATTTACATATATCAATTAATATTAATTAAACAAAGAATATCATTTACACAAGTAATTCATGCTTTGAGTCCTAAACTACCCGGACTTTAGCATTTATAGTAGTTACGCACGGACTCTCGTTACCTCGTGCGTACATTGCCCCCACAATTAGCAACAATTATTTAATTTAATCACCTATGAGGTAATTTCCCCTTCACAAGATTAGACAAGAGACTTACCTTGTCTCAAAGTCCACTTTCCGATTATCACATCGCGTAAAATTCTCGATTCGACACCGAAAAATCCTAAACTATCCAAATATTATACAAAATAATTAATGTATGCTCAATAATTAGAAATTCATCTATTAACTAAATTATCCTATCCAAAATGGTAAAATTCCTAAAATTGACCCCGGGCCCACGTGCCCGAATTCCGGAAATATTCGGATGAAAACGTTACCCATAATCTCAAGAACTCAAATATATAAATTCTTTCCAATTCTATAACCATTTTCGTGGTTAAAATCTCATTTTTATAAAAATCTAGGTTTTTCACCTAAACCCTTAATTTCTAAGATTTACTAGTTATAATCTACCCATAATCTATGTATTTAACTCAAAGGGTGTAGAATTAACCTACCTCCAAGTTGTTAGTTGAAAACTCCTCACAAAGAGCTCTGAAATCGCCTAAACATGGAGGGAAAATGAACATAAATGGACTGAGTTTCGTCCATTTTAAGGTTCTGCCCACACAGATTTTCTGCACCTGCGGAAGGTATTCGCACCTGAAGAAAAGCCTCACAGGTGCGAGATTTTTCCTCTTGGACTGGCTCTGCACCTGCGGACGAGCAGCTCGCTTCTGCGCAAGGCCATCGCACTTGCGCGTTCGCAGGTGTGCAAAATGCTTCGCATCTGCAATGGCTGGGAAGGCTCCTCTCGTTCGCACCTGCGATTGGTGGCTCGCACCTGTGAGATCACACCTGCAGTTGTCCAAGCGCTTATGTGATTATGACAGTAGTTGCGAGCTTCAGTCCTTGCGCAATTTCCCAAAATTGGTCTGAGCCTCATCCGGTTAACACTCGAGACCCCCGGAGCCCCGCCCGAACATACCAACAGGTTTGAAATCATAAAATGGACTCGCTCGAACTTTCGGAACGCGTAAAACAACATCAAATCTAAGAATCGTACCCTAAACCAAATTGATTCAAACTTAAGAATTTCAAGTTCTTCAATTTACTTCCAATGCGCCAAAATATACTTAAACTACTCGGAATGACATGAAATTTTGCGTGCAAATGTTAAATCACTATACGGAACTATTCCAAAATTCAGAATTCCAAACGAACTTCAATTACTCAAAAACCTACTCCAAACCAAATTTAAAGAATTTTAAACCTTCAAATAGTTGATTTTTACTATTAAGCATCAAAACGCTCCCGGGTTATCAAAAACCCGATTCGGACATTCGCCCAAGTCCAAAATCATCATACGAATCTACTGGAACCGTCAAATCCCGATTCCGGGGTCGTTTTTGCAAAATGTTGACCGAAGTCAAACTTGGCCATTTAAAGCCAACTTAAGGAACCAAGTGTTCCGATTTTAACCCAAACACTTCCAAATCCCCAACCAATCATCCCCACGAGTCATAAATTAATAAAATCATGTTCGGGGAGTTTTATTTTAGGGAACGAGTTTCTAAAAGTTAAAATGATTGGTTGGGTCATTACAACAATATTCCAACAAACACAAGAACAATAAAATGTCACCCTTATACCCACATAATATCAATCTTTGAAATGCCACCCTTATCTCCTCAAAATAATAACTCACACAACACAATAATTTACATGGGAAATTATCACGACAACATAACAAAAAAATCAATTCACTTCACAATTTGCTCAATGGCCACAACTAAAATTCCAAAGATACAACCAAGTCAATTACTTTCACAGCAAATAGCCGAAGGCCACACACAATGTTTATAACACCCAAACGCAATCAATAAAGATAAAAATTACTTATCATAAAGCAAAGCCTTCATTAAATCCAAGATTAGATAATTACATTAACACTTCTTCTTAATCTTGCTTAAATTAATTATTTGCATAGGAAAAATTCATATTGAGGTTAAATCCCAGGACATATCAAACCAACAATACTCAAGAAATTACATAAACTTTCAAGTAACAATCACATCAAATTGTCATATAAAACAAATTCAACAGCAAGGATTTAGGCATGGCAAGTAGATGATTTAATAAATACTAACAATTATCCCAATTACTACACGATTTGCCCAAGACTTTAACTCAATGAATTTTGCACATATAAGCCCGAGTACGTACTCGTCACCTCGCGTACACGGCTTTTTCACAAATGGCATAGAAGACTCGATGCCTAAGGAGTAATTCCCTCACTCGAGGTTAAGCAAGACACTTACCTTTTGAAGTTATACCGATATTCCAAAATTGCCTTCTTGCTTGAATTGACCTCCGGTCCACTCAAATCTATCCAAATTAATTGTATAACTTCATTAAAATTCATCGGAAACAATTCCGGATAATAATACGTCGACTTAAAAAATTTGTTCAAAAAAGTCAACAAAAGTCAACATGGGACTCGCCTCTCGTAATCCGGCATAATTTTCACGAAATCCGATCACCCATTCCAATACAAGTTCAACCATACTAAAATTATCAAATTTTGATGTCAAATGGACCCTCAAATCTTTTTTGTGGTTTATGAAGTTTCTACAATTTTCCCAAATTTCCATCTCAAAGTACTAATTAAATGATAAAATCAGTGATATATTCATGCATATTAACCAAATCCGAGTTAGAATCACTTACCCCGATGAATTTCTTGAAAACCCCACCAAATATCGTCTCAAACCGAGCTTCCAAAGTCCAAAAATGAAATAATAACCTAAACCTCGGATATATACCACATCCTCTAAAATTCCAATGTACGGTCCGCAAAATTACAAGTGCGGCCGCACATCCCAGCTCCTGCGGTCGCACTCTCTTGGTGACTGCACTTTCACGCTTTAGTCTTTTGGCCATACCTTTCTATACATATATTCAAATGATGACTTCTTTGCTTTTCTGGAAACTAGACACGAAGGGCTACAACTTTCGTTTTTGAATAATCTCAAAATTCCTCGAAGATCAAAAGATATAAGCTTCTGAAGTCGGACGAGCAAATCTGAGAGTTCTTGAGTGCGGCCACACAAAACATTGTGCGGCCCGCACACTCCACTGCAGACTGAAGTGAGGCCGCACCAAAATTGTGTGGACCGCACAATTCCCCTGAGGTCCACACTTCCCCTTTTGCCTTAGCACTCCCAAATTACATCCGGAGCTTTAATGACCCGACGAGTTGTTTTGAGTATTACAACCCCGTTTCCCCCTTTACTGCTCAAACTGTACTTTACAGTTGTTGTGTGAGTTGCCGGGGTATATGATTCGGCTCCAGTGAGGTTTTGGAATGAATTGGAATACTTAGTTCCAAGGTTTAAAGCTTAAGTTAGAATAGTGACTGGATGTTGACTTATGTGTAAATGACCCCGGAATGGAGTTTTGATGATTCCAATAGCTCCGTATGGTGATTTTGGACTTAGGAGCGTGTCCGAAAAATTATTTGGAGGTCCGTAGTGGAATTTGGCTTGAATTGTCGAAAGTTGAATTCTTGGGAAGTTTGACCGAGGATTTGACTTTTTGATATCGAGGTTGAAATCCGATTCTGGAAATTGGAATAGGTCTGTAATGTGAAATGTGACTTGTACACAAAATTTGAAGTCATTCCGGATTGATTTGATGTGTTTCGGCACAAGATGTAGAATTTGAAAGTTCAAAGTTCGTTGATTTTGAATTGAGGAGTAATTCATCGTTTCGATGTTGTTAGGTGTGATTTGAGGCCTCGAGTTGGTCCGTGTTATGTTATGGGACTTGTTGATACAATTGGTTGAGGTCCCGGGGGCCTCGGGTGAGTTTCAGACGGTTAAAAGATCAAATTTGGACTTAAGGAAATGTTGGAACTGCTGCCTACTGGTGTGATCGCACCTGCGAAGCTTTTGATCGCAGGTGCGAAGCCGCATGTACGTGAAATAAGCCACAGAAGCGGCCAAGTGTGGAACTGGGTGGTGCTCGCAGGTGCGAGGAATTTGCCGCATCTGCGAGGCCGCAGGTGCGAAGGTGTTGGCGCAGATGCGGACTGGGGCTGGCGTGAGGCGGCCGCAGGTGCAAAGGGGAATGCGCATCTGCGAGCCCACAGATGCGAGAAAAGGGCCGTAGATGCGAGGTTTTGGAAGGCTGGCTATTTCTGCAGGCGTGCATTTTTGTCCGCAAATGCGGATGCGCAGGTGCGAGCCTAGGCATCGCAGGTGCGGAAATGCCTGGGCAGTGTTTAAAACAAGGGTTCCGAGATTGTTTTCTCATTTTGGACATTTTGGGGCTCGGTTTGGACGATTTTGGAGAGGAATGTTTCCACACAACTTGGGTTAAGTGTTCTTAACTCCCTTGTGATTATATTCCATGAATTTATCTTCATTTTTGGTGTAAGATTATTGAATCTTCAAGAGAAATAGAAGGAAATTTCTATAATGTCACAAAATGAATTTTTCAAGTTTGAATACCGATTTGGAGTCGGATTTGAGTGAAATTATTATGGTTGAACTTGTAATTGGATGGGTTGTCGTATTGTGTAAGTTTCATCAGATTTTGAGACGTGGGCCCCATGGGTGATTTTTGGGGAGCAATTTCGGATTTTATGGAAAATATTAGCGTTTTGATTTGGAATTAATTCTTATAAATTGTGTGGACTGAGTCAAATTATTGTGACTAGTTTCGAGCTGTTTGGAAATTTATACGCGCGGAATAGAATTTCTGGAGCGTTGTTTAGCTTGCTCGACATTGGATTTGGCATGTTCGAGGTAAGTAACTCTTCTAATCTTGGAGTTGAGGGTACGAACTCTGAATATATGTATTTCGCGAATTGTTGGGAGGTGACGCACATGCTAGTGACGGGCATGTGGGGGTGCATTATAGAAATTGTGACATAGTTGTTTATGTGAAATTTTGTAGTTAAATGATCTTGCATTTTCCATGCGTTTTATGAGTTAGAGAAATTAAGCTGAAAAGCATATTAAAAATCATGATTGAGGCTATGTGCTAGTATTATTGGGACCCACAGAGGTCATATTGCTGTGAATTATTTATTTTAAATAGAAAATTCATACTCAGTCATATTCATATCATTGCATATCATAACTCAGTTTTATGACTCTATTTTGATGCATATAAATGTTTTGGGCCGAATGCCCTGTTTTACTGAAATGCCCGAGTGGCTTGAGAGGTTTATGACTGAGTGAGGCCGAGGGCCTGATTTGTGAGGATATTTATGGGATCGGGCTGCACGTTGCAGCATGTTGCATATTTATGTGATCGGGCTACACGCCGTAACATGTTTGATATTGGCCGAGGGCCTGATTGTGAGGATGAGTGTGGATCGGGGCTGCCCGCCTGCAGCATACTTTATTATTATAGCACGTGAGTTGTCCGTGGAGATTATAGTGCTTGGGATAAAGGAGCCCCTCCGGAGTCTGTACACACCTCCAGTGAGCACAGGTACCTACTGAGTGCGAGTGCCGAGTGTTGAGTGACTGTGAGGCATGAGTGATTATGAGGCATGACCGAGTGGCAAGATTGATTGTGAGGCATGCCCGCGTGGCAAGAGTGATTGTGAGGTATGCCCGAGTGGCATGATTGACTGTGAGGTTTGCCCGAGGGGCTGTATATGAGTGATGTTCTACCCGAGGGGCCGTTTATGATTTTATCATTGAGTTACATCGCATTGGCATGCACACATGACACACAGGCATAGAGATGTATTTCCTCGTGCTGTACTGCATCACATCATTTATGATTTCTCACACATTTTTGACAGATGGGTATAGCAATGCATTTGTTTTTACACGGGTTATCCGGAAGGAAAATGAAACATCTTATTTATTATTGACAAGATTTTGGGAGAAATTTATTGTTTTCAAACTATTCATATTTTTGGTAAATTCGTCAAACGATTTGGGTTTTCACTGATGTATTTGAAAGGAAGAACTATTATTTTTGAAATCATGATTTGGCTGAGCATTTTATCTCTGTGTTTCTTATAGTATTATTTGCTTTATGTTGTTATGGATTGTTGTGGACTAGTGGTTTTGAACCCCAACCTTGGTAGAAGCTCGTCACTGCTTTCAACCTAAGGCTAGGTTTGTTACTTACTCAGTACATGGGGTCGGTTGTACTGATATTGCACTTCTGCACATTGCGTGCAGATATTGGCTGTCATTGTGGCTGTGTTCGATGGTTGCCAGATTTGAAGATGTACCTGCATTCCTATTGTTGTTGCCTCTTGTTCAGGGTAGCCTTAGATTTATATAAGATCTGTTTATGTACTATTCAAACAGACTATGTATTTATTTCATTTCCGCTTTGTATACTCTATTCTTAGAAGCTCATGATTTGTACTACCAGTTCTTGGGGGAATGTATTGGTTTTAGATATTTTTTTTTAAATAATTGTCATTGTAATTTAATAATTGGTAATTGGCTTACCCAACGGGTTGGGTTAGGTGCCATCATGACTAGTTAGATTTTGGGTTGTGACAAGCTGGTATCAGAGCTCTAGGTTCATAGGTTCTACAAGTCATGAGCAAGTGTCTAATAGAGTCTTGCGGTTCGGTATGATGACGTCCATACTTATCTTCGAGAGGCTGCAGGGCAATTAGGATATATACCTCCCATCTTTTTTTTCTTTATCGTGCGAGATTGATTCAGCTTGAGACATAAACTCTTTGAATTCCTTCCACATATTCGTATGCGCACATGAGCGCTCAGTATCAGTTGTGCATTGCCGGCGATTCTATGAACGAGGTTCGAGGTGAGTATTCTGTGTTTTAGTGGTGGGCCAGTCTGGAGGACTTGAGGCCATGATTATACCACAGCTTAAGCTCGGTAGCTTCAGTTGTAACTCGTACAATTGGACTTATATGTCCGGTGATGACCCTACAGTGAAATTTGTGACTCGATGAGCGGTATGATGGGTATTATTTGACCGCGGGATGTGTTAAGACGATTTGAACATTACGAGAAGTGTTTCCTTCATATGTAAAAGGAAGGCCATTGGATGCTTGATTTTTTATTTGATGTGACGTAAAGTCTCGAGTGTGAATATTTTGAAAGATCTTTCACGTGTTTAAATTGTGGGATAAATTAAACTCTCAAGTCTGGTTAACGGGTTTGGACTCAGAAAGATTTAGTGATTGCGTAGAAATTGTGGCTGCGAAAAGATATAACAAGATGCCAATTTGAGGCTAGAGAGGTGGGATATCTCCTGGAGAGTAATCTACGTAGGTGTGTTCCTTGTAATATGAGTGGAGGGTTTCTTTTCTGCCAGTGGGGCATATGTGTGGAGATTTGAATTTGAATTTGGTTGAGAAAGTTGACTTGTGTGTTAAGAGGATGATTACGAGCTTAGCGGATGATTGAGGTATTTTTATGGTTGGCGTTGTATGAACTTGGGAAGAAGTTTCGTTGGACTGACTGTGGCATTATGGCAGTAAGAGAGTATTGGTATTGTGAGTTATGGAATGTTTTAATCTATGGCTTTGAGCCAAGTGGGGGAGTACGCTATTGAAAATTTGATTTCATGGTTAGGTGGTTTGAAGCATACTTGTGGGTTAGCTATGACTTGCAGAAGTTGAGATCGAGGATGACTCGAATAAGGAAATTCCTGGTTAAGGATTATATTGCACGTATAAGTAAATGAAATTCGCGGGATGAGTGAGTTGTTATTTTCAAAATATGTAGTACGCACAGAGTATGAATTTGATTGGGGGTATTAGAATAGAGTGACTTCTTTGAGTGTTGTTGTTCTAATGGGGAACGTGTCTTTTGGCCCATTTGGGCGGTGCAATTTAGATTTGAGCAAATTGGTGACTTCCGAGAGAATTCTAGTGGGTTTGAGAATTCTATATAGCAATTGAGAATTTCTCCGGACTTGTGTATGGATAAAATCTGAGATTTGTATTTGATGGTGCCTGGACTTACGAAAGTTCTATATGACTAAGGGATTCTACATTTTAGTATAAGGAAGGTAAGAAGAAAAATTTCAAATTCACATAAGTTATTCTCAGAGTGAGTGCTACAATTGTGGTATTTTGAAGGTACTTAAGAAGAATACAATTGCTTATGGGTCGTAGGGCATTGTGGTTCTATGCTAAGGTTTGTTGGGTGAGTTATGGTTAAAGATCATGGTATTTTAGCAAGAAGATGTACAATCTGAAGACAAATTCGAAAGGGACTCAGAGAAAATAGGACAACTGGGTAGTAGGTTGGATCAGTATGGTAATGGATATGATCGGTTCTTTGGGTTCTTATGATGTGGGACTTTTCTACATGTTCCTTGTGGCAATACACCTGGACTTGGCAACCTGCGAGGCTTGGTCGAGTTAGAGGAATTTAGTTCTAAGGGCTTGATTATGTGCAAATGGATTCCAAAGTACTCTGGATGGCTTGAGCCAAATACTTTTCTACCGATATGGGGAAACGTGTTGTGTATTGTAATTTTCTCCTGGAAAGAAGCAAGAGAAAGGTTATAACTAAAATGGTATGTAAATTATTGGTGACTCAAAGTTGATAATAAAATTCTTGTGCTTTTCACATGATGGCAAGATAGATGCTAATGTTATGTGTTGTACGAAAGCTAGATTTTCATGTACAAGGTGGCAGTACAGTCTTGAAGAGAAGGTAACGAATGTTGGACAATATGGACGGTTTCAAATAACTAGATGAATACTATTACTACTTGGTGTTGTATGAGAAAGAGGCGGAATTCAGAAGGCGCATTGTATTTTGACTTACGGATGTATACATTAGTATTGCGGTACTCACATGGTTGATAGACTGTTGATATTCAAATTTTTTCAAGTGGTATAGAAGAACTTTCAAAGTATTTCTCGTGGCATGATCGTGTATGAGAGAGGTGTTAGGCATTCGGATGGTGGAGATGAAATCAAATATGGTGATTCGTGTGTTCTATGGATTTGGAGAATGGGAGTTCCCAGGAGCAGATTGTTTCATGGTTGTGGATTGTGAAGTTGTGGTCGGAGCTAGCCGGATGATGAAATGTGTTATGATTCAGTCATTATGGATTTTTGGAGGGATTTTTATCTAATTATGGGTAACCCGAGTTGTTTTGTGGGTACATAGGTAGGCCCTACACCGAGCCGGAATGGTTGGCCCTATACTGCTATTATTGAGGGATATGTCATCCGGTTGATGTTGAACTTATTCGTGTTCTCAAATGATATGTGAGTTACTCCTTTATGCTACGAAGAGTTGTGATTCATTGGTTATGTGCACAGATGGTGCAGTTCTATTTAAACTTTATAGCGGAATTTTAGTGTGATGAGTACTTGGGTATTGCATGATCGATAGCGTAATGGTTATGTCCTTTCGGATTTTGTGTGGTATTTTTGTCATTTGCCTCTTCGTCGTTATTAATTTGGAGCAGGGTGGCTCGGAGTATATAACATGAACCTCGTGTTAGAATCGGGTGATGGTTCTACGGTGTATGATGAATTTTCAGCATTTCGTTGTGGCGGTACTTGTTAATCTGGCGGGGCAGTTCTCTCATTTGAGTCATTTTTCCATGACTGGGTATATTTGAATTGTTGCGTATTGGTGCACGGATGGCACGAGTTGTGGCTCTGAGTTATATATTGTGAGGCATGTCTATGGAACAGTTGTGTTTAGTAATATAAGGTCATTGGACCTAGAATGGGTACTATCAGGTTTGAGTTCGGTATATTCAGGAGTATAATATTAAAAGTCGGCTCAGAAAGGGATTATGGTTCTCGTTGGGGCGAGAGGGCTCCGTGACTTGTTGATCTGGTAAGTGGTCATAAAATTCTGCGTGTTTCTTTTATTATCAACAATGTACGAAGGTTTTGGGATGAGGTTTGGTTCGATATGGGTTTAATACTAGTATGTGGTTGGTTTTTGAGTAGTCACTGCGATTAAGAATGGTGCTACAAGCATGCGAGTTGTGTAATATGTTGGTTGATTATATCTGTGGTTATGGCTATAGCTTGATACAGCTTGTTCAAACTCATACAGTGTGTAAATGTAAGGTTCGTGTCTTGAAAGAAATTCTAAAGGTTGGAAATTAAATTCCAAGGTTTTTAGGCTAAGGTTAAATTACGGATTTTTAGTTGTATTGTGTTGTTAAGCTCATATGGAATAGGGTGACGTGGATTCACCCCCGGGTACATGCGTGATAAGATGGAACAGTGATCTGATGGCTTAGAAACAACTCTTGGCACGTTCGAGGACGAACGTATGTTTAAGTGGGGGAGAATGTAACGACCCGACCGGTCGTTTTGAGTATTACAACCCTGCTTCCCCCTTTACTGCTCGAATTGTACTTTACAGTTGTTGTGTGAATTGCCGAGGTAAATGGTTCGGGTCCGGTTAGATTTTGGAATGAATTGGAATACTTAGTTCCAAGGTTTTAAGCTTAAGTTACAATAGTGGCTGGATGTCGACTTATGTGTAAATGACCCCGGAAAGGAGTTTTGAAGATTTCAATAGCTCCGTATGGTGATTTTGGACTTAGGAACATGTCTGAAAAATTATTTGGAGGCCCGTAGTGGAATTTGGCTTGAATTATCAAAAGTTGAATTTTTGGGAAGTTTGACCGGGGGTTTGACTTTTTGATATTGAGGTCGGAATCCGATTCTAAAAATTGGAATAGGTCCGTAATGTTAAATGTGACTTGTGCGCAAAATTTGAAGTCATTCCGGATTGATTTGATGTGTTTCGGCACAAGATGTAGAATTTAAAAGTTCAAAGTTTCTTGATTTTGAATTGAGGAGTAATTCGTCATTTCGATGTTGTTAGGTGTGATTTGAGGCCTCGAGTAGGCCCGTGTTATGTTATGGGACTTGTTGATCCAATTGGTTGAGGTCCCGGGGGCCTCGGGTGAGTTTCGGACGGTTAACAGATCAAATTTGGACTTAAGAAAATGTTGGAACTGCTGCACCTGCGGCCAAGTGAGGAACTGGGTGGTGTTCGCAGGTGCGAGGAATTTGACGCATCTGCGAGGCCGCAGGTGCGAAGGTGTTGGCGCAGATGCGGACTGGGGCTGGCATGAGGCGACCGCATGTGCGAAGGGGAATGCGTATCTGCGAGCCCGCAGATGCGAGAAAAGGGCCGCAGATGCGAGGTTTTGGAAGGCTGGCTATTTCTGCAGGCGCATTTTTGTCCACAAATGTGGATGCGCAGGTGCGGAAATACCTGGGCAGTGTTGAAAACGAGGGTTCCTAAGATTGTTTTCTCATTTTGGACATTTTGGAGCTCGGTTTGGGCGATTTTAGAGACGAAATTGTCCACACAACTTGGGGTAAGTGTTCTTAACTCCCTTGTAATTATATTCCATGAATTTATCTTCATTTTTTGTATAAGATTATTGAATCTTCAAGAGAAATAGAAGGAAATTTCTATAATGTCACACAACGAATTTTTCAAGTTTGAATACCGATTTGGAGTTGGATTTGAGTAAAATTAGTATGTTTGAACTTGTAATTGGATGGGTTGTCGTATTTTGTGAGTTTCGTCAGATTTTGAGACGTGGGCCCCACGGGTGATTTTTGGGGCGTAATTTCGGATTTTATGGAAAATATTAGCGTTTTGATATGGAATTAATTCTTATAAATTGTGTGGACTGAGTCAAATTATTGTGACTAGATTCGAGCTATTTGGAAGTTGATACGCGCAGAATGGAATTTCTGGAGCATTACCTAGCTTGGTCGACATTGGATTTGGCCTGTTCGAGGTAAGTAACTCTTCTAATCTTGGAGTTGAGGGTACGAACCCTGAATATATGTATTTCACGAATTGTTGGGAGGTGACGCACATGCTAGGAGATGGGCGTGTGGGCGTGCACTATAGAAATTGTGACATAATTGTTTCTGTGGAATTTTGTAGTTAAATGATCTTGGCATTTCCATGCGTTTTATGAGTTAGAGAAATTAAGCTGAAAAGCATATTAAAAATCATGATTGAGGCTATGTGCCAGTATTATTGGGACCCACAAATGTCATATTACTATAAATTATTTATTTTAAATTGAAAATTCATACTCAGTCATATTCAATTCATTGCATATCATAACTCAGTTTTATGACTCTATTTTGATGAATATAAATATTTTGGGCCGAATGCCCTGTTTTACTGAAATGCCCGAGTGGCTTGAGAGGTTTATGACTGAGTGAGGCCGAGGGGGTGATTTGTGAGAATATTTATGGGATCGGGCTGCACACCGCAGCATGTTGCATATTTATGGGATCGAGCTGCACACCGCAGCATGTTTGATATCGGCCGAGGGCCTGATTATGAGGATGTGTGTGGATCAGAGCTGCCCGCCTGCAGCATACTTTATTATTATAGCACGTGAGTTGTCTGTGTAGATTATAGCGCTTGGGCTGAAGGAGCCCCTCCGGAGTCTGTACACATCCCCAGTGAGCGCAGGTACCTACTGAGTGGCGAGTGGCGAGTGCCGAGTACTGAGTGACTGTGAGGCATGAGTGACTATGAGGCATGCCCGAGTGGCAAGAGTGATTGTGAGGTATGCCCGAGTGGCAAGAGTGATTGTGAGGAATGCCCGAGTGGCATGAGTAACTGTGAGGTTTGCCCGAGGGTCTATATATGAGTGATGTTCTCCCCGAGGGGCTGTTTATGATTTTATCATTGAGTTGCATCGCATTGGCATGCACACATGGCATACAGGCATAGAGATGTATTTCCTCGTGATGTACTGCATCACATCATTTATGATTTCTCACACATTTTTGACAGATGGGCATAGCGATGCATTTGTTTTTTCACGGGTTATCCGGAAGGAAAATGAAACATCTTATTTATTATTGACAAGATTTTGGGAGAAATTTATTGTTTTCAAACTATTCATATTTTTGGCAAATCCGGCAAACGATTTGGGTTTTCACTAATGTATTTGAAAGGAAGAACTATTATTTTTGAAATCATGATTTGGCTGAGCATTTTATCTCTATGTTTCTTTTGGTATTTGCTTTATGTTGTTATGGACTGTTGTGGACTAGTGGTTTTGGACCCCGACCTTGGTAAAAGCTCATCACTGCTTTCAACCTAAGGCTAGGTTTGTTACTTACTCAGTTCATGGGGTCGGTTGTACTGATACTACACTTCTTCACATTGCGTGCAGATATTGGCTGTCGTTATGGCTATGTCCGATGGTTGCTGGATTTGAAAATGTACCTGCATTCCTATTGTAGCTGCCTCTTGTTCAGGGTAGCCTTAGATTTATATAAGCTTTGTTTATATACTATTCAAACAGACTATGTATTTATTTTATTTCCGCTTTGTATACTCTATTCTTAGAAGCTCATGATTTGTACTACCAGTTTTTGGGGAAATGTATTGGTTTTAGATATTTTTTTTTAAATAATTGTCATTGTAATTGAATAGTTGGTAATTGGCTTACCTAACGGGTTGGGTTAGGTGCCATCACGACTAGTTGGATTTTGGGTCGTGACAGGAACTTCCCGGACACAAACCATATATGAATTTCAATCATAAAACACGCTACAGACCCGCTCGCGCATTTAAAACACTAAAAGGAGGTCGTCTTGACCTGATATTGACCATGGCAAAACTCCCAAATTTCTTAACTTTACTAATCTCTCAACCAATGATCCAAAAATACACTCAAGCCCCTCGGGACCTCAACCAAATATACCAACATGTCCCAAAATATAATACAAACTTAGTGGAGGCTTCATACAATGTCAAAATTACAAATCGGGCCTCGAATCGAATTATGAGTTTTTAAATCTCCCAACTTATATATTTTGCGACGAAACGTATTAAATCAATCCGTAATGACTTCAAATTTTGCACACAAGTCATAATTGACGTCATGGAGATATTCCCATCATCGAAATTCCATTTCGCTCGTTTGCTAAAAAGTCAACTCTCCGGTTAACTCTTTCCATTTAAGCTTCTAAATAAGAATTATTCTTTTAATTAATTTCGAATCTTCCGAAAATCAAACTCGACCACACCTGCGGGTCATAATATTTATTACGAAGTTGCTCGAGACCTTAAGTCATTTAACGCGGTGTTAATTCTTAAAATGATAAGTCGGGTCGTTACAATATCGAATATAGATTAATGTAAATAGTCGCCTCAGTAAAAATCTTATTAAGATTAACAATGTCTCGAGAAAAAATGAATTACATGAGTTGGCTATATTATCAGTTAAAAAAGAAATTAATTATAGAAATGCATCTAAAAAGCTTGAATAATAAACTCTAAATAAAAATACATATGTATCTATCTGTCTATAAAAGTACGAATATAATGTTGGAAGACCAAGTAAATATCTTTAGTCATGTAATCCTATTACTTTTAGGATATAAGGGCAGCCCGATGCACTAAGCTCCCGCTATGCGCGGGGTTCGGGGAAGGCCCGGACCACAAGGGTCTATTGTACAGAGCCTTAGAGGCCTTTCAAGATATACTTCTTAAAAATTCGTATTACTAATATAATTTGAAAAAATATTATAATGTCCTATTACTAATTTAATTAGAGAATGTATTATATTGTCCAAATTCATTTAGAAAAAGGAGAGCATGTATTATTATAAAAGAATAAATACAATATTAATATACCAAAATAGTCCTAAAATATTAAACGAAAGAACTCATATGAATAGGACATAACTGCAATAACCTATTTTTTGGACTACTATAACTTTTATGCTAATTTTTAATATTTATATTTTAAAATTAATAAAATTTTGTCTATTAAATTCTTATTAAAAATATGTAGGAAGGTTTAATAAAATCAATTTCATAAGAATCCTCCGTATTGGCAATACATTACCACCCCATAATGTCCAATACCAAAAGAAAATAAAAGTAATATTAATACTGAAATTGAGAAAAAAAATACCCCATGGTAATATATTTTTATATTATATTTAAACTATTTTCCTACTCAAATAATATTTTTAATCAATTTTTCATGTAATATTAAAAAATACTCAATTATTAAACAGAAACTAAGAAAATATTTAAGAATATAAATGTGGGAAAGAGAAAAAAATGGTTCGTAAGAGTCAATACCACTAATGATTCTACAAACATATATAAAGATCTAAAAGTGAAATGTCATATCAATCTTTTATTCTTTGAAAATAAAATTTATGGTGGATAAAATTATAATTAAGATTAAATATTCAAAACAAGAGATGAACTAATATTAAGATCTAAATCAACATAGAATAAATAATTTTTTATATTAAAACTAAATAATTAAATCTTTTAATTAAGTATTTAGCAAGAGAATCCAATTCAATTATTTTTTAAAATTCATTATATGAGTAAAATTCTTATTCAAGTTAAAAAATATCTTAGGGTACATAAATTTATTCCATAATAAGAGCGTTAGAACACAAAGTAAAAATGTTAGTATATTTTTAAGAATCAAAATGATATACAAGTGTTTGAGAAAGCACAATCAAAGCTAAATCCTAAACAAGAACAAGCGTTCAAGACTATATTATAAAGAATCGACACTACTTTGACGGGATTATTCTTTGTAGATACCTCCGGCGGAATCAAAATAATATTTCTATATCATGCATTACTTGCAAATATCATATTAAGACGCATGATATTGTTAGCAATAATAGCAAGTGGTATACCAATAACAATTTTATTGTGAGATCATCCACTTTAGATTTGATATACCTCTTCAAACAACTTAAATAATCATCACAAATATATCAAAGAAGAGTAATGATGCTAAATTTATAAGGAAAGTAAAATTGATAATATAGGATGAAGCACTTATGGTTAAGTGTCAAACGATCGAAATAATTGTCTGGAGTAATAGAGATATATTAGATATTAATGATTAGTTTGGTGGAAAATTAATAGTATGGGATGTGATTTATGTCAAGTACTACAAGTAGTTCCAAAATCGACAAATGCATAGACTGCAAAAGCTAGCTTGCCAAAGTTATACTTCTGGCCTCAAATAAAAAAGATTCAACTAACAAGAAATATAAAGTAAGAACATATCCAATATTCAGTGTTTTCTTGCTTCGTGTCAGAAACGAAGAAGAGCATCCATTAAAAGTTGATTTGGTTCTTCCTGAACACTTGGTTATCAATTCCAATGATAATAGTAGTGTATTTAATAACAAAAATATTTCTATCATTAGATTAAAACGCAATTTGTGCAAATCGCATGATAGAATTAAAAATATATCTTAGTTAGCATAAATAAATATGTTGATCAACTAAATAAAAGATTGATTGCAGAATTTTATAGTGAAAATAAAATGTTATTCTGTTTTTGACTCGACAGAAAATTATACCAATAATTATTACCAAGAAGAATACTTAAATACTTTAATACCAAATGGCCTTCTGCCATACATGTTTGTTGTCAAGTTTATTATTTCTTACGTATGTTGGTGTCACCATTTATATAATAGACTAAGTTAAAATTGATCTTCCATTGTATATAGGTTGATTTTGAAGAAAAATATATTTGTCATGCTACTGAAAAACCTAGATACGCCGAATAGCTTATTTAATAGCACACATATGATATATAAATTTTTTGACAATAACGTCATACATGCAAAAATTATGATACTGGTCAATGTGCTTCTAAGTATATTCTTATCCCTGAATTCAACTTTCGTCTTCCGAAACTAAGGAATATCCTTTTACATTTGTGTGAAAATAATGTTTAGTATGTTTATGTTTTGCAAATATAATAAATAAACTATAAGGACAAACATCCTAAATATTGGACTATATTTACCGCAATATATTTTCTTGCACGAATAATTGTATGTTGCACTTTCAAGAGAGATATCAAGATCGACAACAAGAGTTCTGGTTAAGGCAGAGTAACCAAAGCATTAGGAGGAAACATACACAAAACAATATTGTCCACAAAGAAGTGTTCGTTAAGATACCATCACATTAAATATTTTTAAACTATAATACATAATTATCCAACTAAAATGACAAAATTGATTATTTGTGTAAGTTTTGATGATGTCCTTTTATTTTAAATTTTTATGCTAATGTAATAATATTTTTCGGCATTTAGACGATTATTTTATTATTATACATAAAATTTCTCTCATTAATTAAATTTAATTATTTCTTCATATAAATAAATATTTAAATCATCACGTGAAATTATTAACGTGCAACGCACGTTCATAGATACTAATTATATAAAGAGAGGAAATTTGAATAACTATACTCCCAATATAATGCATTGTATTCCCATAATCATTTTTTTAGTTTATACCAGCATTAGCCAATATATTTTTGTAACAGTATTTATATATCTAAAAATTATTATATACTATTTATAAACTTATATCACCAATATATCTATCTTGTATAAAATGTATAATAGTGTATAAATATGTATCAACCTTGTATAAAAGTTGTATAACAATGTATAAAAATGTATAACCTACAAAGATAAACTTTGACCTCCATTATTTAGCGGTGCTGAGTTAGAGGATGCTCAAGGATTTCTGGATAAGTGCCAGTGGATGCTGTGAGCAGCGGGTATTCTGGAGACCAGTGGGGTCTCGTTCACTACTTTTCAGTTTTCTGGGGTTGCCTTCAGATGGTGGAAGACTTATAAGAGGCGCAGGCCAGTTGGTGCAGTACCACTTACATGGCAGGAATTCTCCGTTATATTTTTGGAGTAGTTCGTGCTGCAGTCTCGCAGAAAGGAGTTGCGCAGACACTTTGAACAGTTACGTCAGGATGGCATGTATGTGACGCAGTACGAGATGAGATTTTCTGTGTTGGCTCGTCATGTAGTTTGGTTGGTTCCTACTAATAGGGAGAGGATGATGTAACGAACCGACTTGTAGTTTTAAGAATTAATGCCCCGTTCAGTGGCTTAAGGTCTCGAGCAGCTTTGTAATATGTATTATGACCCGCGCGTGTGGCCGAGTTTGATTTACTGAAGATTCGGAATTTAATTAAAAGAACAATTCTTATTTAGAAGCCTAAATGGAAAGAGTTGACCGGAGAGTTGACTTTTTAGCAAACGACCCCGAAATGGAATTTTGATGATGTCAATAGATTCGTATGATGATTTCGGACTTAGGCGTATGTTAGGATTTGGATTTGGAAGTTCGTAGAACAATTCGACGCATTTTGGCGAAAGTTGAAAAATAGAAGATCTTTGGAAAAATCCTACCTATTGGTGAATTTTTGATAACGAGGTCGGATTTCGATTCCGTAGATGGGAATAGCTCCAGTACATCAATTATGACTTGTGTGCAAAATTTGAAGTCATTCCGGATTGATTTGATACGTTTCGGCTCAAAATATAAAAGTTGGGAGATTTAAAAACTTATAATTCGGTTCGATACGCTATTCATAATTTCGGTATTGTTTGATGTAATTTGCAACCCCGAATAGGTTCATGTTGTGTTATGAGACTTATTGGTAAATTCGAACAAGGTCTCGGGTAGCTCGGATGAGTTTCGGACGAGGTTCAAATTGAATTTGGACTTTTTGAAAATGCTGGGATTTTCTGCTGTTTCGCGGCAGAAGCTATTGGCATCGCATCTGCGGAATTTTGGGCACAGGTGTGACCACGCAGAAGTGAGGGAGACATAGAAGAATCAAAGATGTAAGAGCATGGCAGTGGTCGCATGTGCGAAAAAATTCCCGCACCTGCGGAACAGCAGAAGCGGGAAAGGAAGGTGCAAAAGTGGTTGTTTGCGCAGATGCACATGTTTCATCGCACCTGCGAATGAGCAGAAGCGAAAAGGAGTCTGCATGTGAGATGTGTTGGTTGGAAGTGGTATTCTCAGAAGCGAGTCTTCGCTCACAAAAGCGAGCTCGCAGGTGCGACTAAAATGTCCATAGTTGCGAAACTGGGCAAAAACATAAGGATTAAACTTGGTCATTTTTGGCATTTTGTTTTGGAATTTTTGGAGCTGAGATTTGGGCGATTCTGGAGGGATTATTCACAAGCTTGGTTGGGGTAACTATTCTATATCCTAAAGTGATTATATTTCATGAATCTGTGATTATATTCATCGTTTAATTCGGATTTAAATGGAAGAAATCAAGATTTTTACAAAATCTTCCAAAAACAAAAATTTAAGATTTGGAGGTTGAGTTGTTATTGGAATTCGATAAAATTGGTATGGTTGAACTTGTATCGGAATGGGTGTTCGGATATCATAAAACTTATGTCGGGTTCTGAGGGGCGAGCCCCGCGTTGACTTTTGTTGACATTTTTGAATAAGATTTTAAGTCGACGTATTATTATCCGGAATTATTTTCGATGAATTTTAATGAAGTTGTACAATTAATTTGGATAGATTTGAGATGTCCGGAGGTCAATTCAAGAAAGAAGGCTATTTTGGAATATTGGCCTAATTTCAAAAAGGTAAGTGTCTTGCTTAACCTCGAGTGGGGGAATTACCCCTTAGGCATCGAGTCTTATATGCTATTTGTGCAATATGAAAAGCCGTGTACGCGAGGTGAAGAGTAAATACTCAGGTTTATATGTGCAAAATTCATTGAGTTAAAGTCTTGGGCAAATGGTGTAGTAATTTGGATAATTGTTAGTATTTATTAAATCATCTATTTGTCATACCTGAATCCTTGATGTTGAATTTGTTTTTATATGACAATTTGATGTGATTGTTACTTGAAACTTTATGTAATTTTGTCAGTATTATTGGTTTGATATTTCTTGGAATTTAATTTCAATACGAATTTTCCCTATGCAAATAATTAATTAAGCAAGATTAAAAAGAAGTGTTAATATAATTATCTAAATTTGGATTAATGAAGGTTTTGCTTTATGCTGAATAATTCTATCTCTGTTGATTATTTTTGGGGTGTTATACACATTGTGTGGAGCCTTCGGCTATTTTTTGTAAAATTAATTGATTTGGTTGTGTCTTTGGAATTTTGGTTGTGGCCATTGGGCAAATTGTGATATGAATTGATTTTGTTATGTAGCCGTGAAAATTTCCCGTGTAAATTATTGTGTTGTGTGAGTTATTATTTTGAAGAGATAAGGGTGAAATTTCACCATTGATATTAGGTGGGTATAAGGGTGGCATTTCACTATTGATGTGTTTGTTGATATATTGTCTGGGCGGAGTGATAAATGCGGCTATAGGAGTGATAAGTGTGGCTATAGGAGAGATGAGGGTGACTATTGATATTGTCAGGGCGGAGGGATAAGGGCGGCTATAGGAGAGATAAGGGTGGCTATTGTCAGGGAAGATATGTGATGATGTGAAGTTGTGGTGTTGGTGATTTTCATGTGATGTTTGATTTTCTTGTGTTTATTTTTATACCTTTTGCAATTTGTCTTGTTGTTGGTAATTGTTTATAATCTGATTTATGTTGAAATTGAGAGCATGTGACTATTGTCAGGCAGATTATAAAATGAAATGTGGGCACGAGGTGCTGTGAGTAAATAATGAAGATATTGGTACGTGAATTGTTCGTGCAGTTGTGATATGAAATGTGGGAACAGGGTACTTTTATTAAATGATAATAATACTGGCACATGAAATGGGCTGAGACCCGTGTTTATAAAAAAATATGAAAATGGGCTGAAACCCGTGTACGCGAGGTGACGAGTACATACTCGGGATTATATGTGCAAAATTCATTGAGTTAAAGTCTTGGGCAAATTGTGTAGTAATTTGGATAATTGTTAGTATTTATTAAATCATCTATTTGTCATGCCTAAATCCTTGATGTTGAATTTATTTTTATATGACAATTTCATGTGATTGTTACTTGAAAATTTAAGTAATTTCGTGAGTATTGTTGGTTTGATATTTCTTGGAATTTAATTTCCATACGAATTTTCCCTAAGCAAATAATTAATTATGCAAGATTAAAAAGAAGTGATAATATAATTATCTAAATTTGGATTAATGAAGGCTTTGCTTTATGCTGAGTAAATTCTATCTCTGTTGATTGTTTTTGGGGTGTTATACACATTGTGTGAAGCCTTCGGCTATTTGTTGTGAAATTAATTGATTTGGTTGTGTCTTTAGAATTTTGGTTGTGGCCCATTGGAAAAATTGTGATATGAATTGATTTTGTTATTTTGCCGTGATAATTTCCCGTGCAAATTATTGTGTTGTGTGAGTTATTATTTTGAAGAGATAAGGGTGGCATTTCAGCGTTGATATTAAGTGGGTATAAGGGTGACATTTCACTGTTGATGTGTTTGTTGGAATATTGTCTGGGCGGAGCGATAAGGGCGGCTATAGGAGTAATAAGGGTGGCTATAGAAGCGATAAGGGTGGCTATTGATATTGTCAGGGCGGAGGGATAAGGGCGGCTATAGGATAGATAAGGGTGGCTATAGGAGAGATAAGGGTGGCTACTGTCAGAGACGATATGTGATGATGTGGAGTTGTGGTGTTGGTGATTTTCATGTGATGTTGTGATTTTCTTGTCTTTATTTTTATACCTTGTGAAATTTGTCTTGTTGTTGGTAATTGATAATAATCTAATTTATGTTGAAATTGAGAGCCTGTGACTATTGCCATGCGGATTATAAAATGAAATGTGGGCATGAGGTGTTGTGAGTAAATAATGAAGATATCGGCACGTGAATTGTCCGTACAGTTATGATATGAAATGTGGGCACGAGGTGCTGTGAGTAAATAATGAAGATATTGGTACGTGAATTGTTCGTGCAGTTGTGATATGAAATGTGGGAACAAGGTAATTTGATTAAATGATAATAATATTGGCACATGAAATGGGCTGAGACCTGTGTTTACAAAAAAATATGAAAATGGGCCGAGACCCGTATTTTTATGATTATGAAATGAGGTGTCGCATGGTGACTTTTTAATTGAAAGAATTATATTCAAAATATTTATTTGGAAGGATTTTTATTCAAAAAGAATTATATGAAATATATTTATTTGAGGAAATTATATTTGAAAAAGAGTTTTATTCGTAAGAATTATATGCGAAAAATATTTAATTGAAGAACTTGATTTAACTGGGTGTAATTGTATTTATCAATTGTTGAGCGATATTTATGGTGATTTTATTGTCTTACTGTGCATATTACTGGTTGTTTTAGGTTGCCATTATTGTTATTTGTTTCCTATTATTTTGTACATTATATTGCACAGGTTATTAGACTAGTGAGTGTCTTGACTGTACCTTGTCTCTACTCCACTGAGGTTAGTCTTGATACTTACTGGGTACCGACCGTGGTGTACTCATACTACACCTCTGCACATTTTTGTGCAGAGCCAGGTATTGGAGATATCGGACTTCAGCAGAGTTAAAGGGGGATCGTAAGGATTCAAGTTAGAGCTGCTTGTTGGTCCCAGTCCCTTGGAGTTTTTTCATTTCATGGTACTATTAATTGTTAATCCAACAGTATTGTATATTCGGTCCTCGTGATCATTCTATGTATTCAGTTAGAGTTATTACTCAGTACTACCAGTCTTGGGAGGTTGTATGTTCATATTTGTAGCGATGTTAGTTTTGATTACTTATTTAATTTTTTTTTAAAATGTCTTCAAAATGTAATTGAAATCGGATTACCTAGTCTTAGAGACTAGGTGCCATCACGATGCATGTGGTGGGATTTTGGGTCGTGACAAGTTGGTATCAGAGCTCTAGGTTCACAGGTTCTACGAGTCACGAACGAGTCTAATAGAGTCTTGTGTATCGGTACGGAGACGTCTGTACTTATCTTCGAGAGGCTATAGAACTCTTAGGAAATTTACACTTCCTTCATTCATGTCGTGCGAATTTGTTGAATTTGGAATTTGAACCTTTGTATCTATATTCTCTCACAGATGGTGAGGACACGTGCTACCGGGTTAGCTGAGCAGGCATCTGCATATATTGCTAGGGCTGCAACAGGCCGGGGTTGAGGTAGAGGCAGAGGTAGAGGTCGGGGAAGGGCACGTGTTGTGACTAGAGCACCTGTCAAAACAATAGTTGAGGAGCCACCAATAGCTCCAGTTGGGGGATAGGTACCAGAAACACCTGTTGTTACCCCCGGACTTCAGGAGACCTTAGCACAGTTCCTGAGTATGTTTGGTACATTAACTCAGGCGGGATTGATCTCTGTTGCACCAATTATTTCGCAGATTGTGGGAGTAGCTCAGACTCCTACCACAACTCCAGAGAAGCAGGTTCACGTTGGTCAGGTTCCGGGTGCAATGCCGGTACAACCTGTTATTCTGGTTCGGCCTGAGGTCAGGCCAGAGGCATCAGAAGAAGAACAAAAGAGACATGAAAGGTTTAAGAGGTATAGTCCACCTACTTTCAGTGGCACAACAACAGAGGATCCCCAAGTATTTTTAGAAAATTGTCACTATTTCAACTATCAGGTGCAGCGTATCAGTGTTGGAAAATCTATGAAGAAGGTAGACCAGCTGATGCAACACCATAATTTTCAGAAATGTTCTTGAAAGAGTTTATTCCCCAAACTCTCAGAGATACGTGGCGCACAGAGTTTTAACGGTTGCGTCATGGCACTATGACAGTATCAGAATATGCTATTAGGTACAGTGAGTTAGCCCGTCATGCACCTATCTTAGTTCCTACAGTCAGAGAACGGGTTCACAGATTCATTGAGGGGTTCGATTATGATATTAAAATATGCATGGCTCGAGAGTTGCAAACTGATACTCCATTTCAACAAGTAGTGGAGATTGCAAGGAAGATTGATGGTGTGTTAGGCGAGGAAAGAGAGTCTAAGGAGGCCAAAAGGTCTCGAAGATCTGGAGGGTTCAGTGGATTTTACTCTTCATCTAGGACCCATTTTAGCGAAGGCTCGAGCAGTCGGCCAGCTCAGTCCGCACATCATATTACTCGTAGTGCTCCAGTAAGTTCTTACAATGCACCACCGGCACGGGATTCCTATAATAGTTATTCCAGTTATCCGGCACAGACTCAGTACGAGCAACCGCGACCTCAGAGGGGTTGTTGTTGCGCCCCTTTTTCTCGCAAAATCGGGCCTCGACATGTGACAACTCTTTTAAGGAAGGGTGTTAAAAGAGAGAGTCGCTACCTAACAGATTTAAGGTGCATTAAGGCACCTATTTGTAGATAACTCTATTTTAACCAGTTTGCATCACCAAAGATCAGGTAAGGGCTCAAATTACCTCGAGGAGAAGGTGTTAGTCACTCCTCGAGGTCAACAACGGTGGGTCTTGGCCGAACTCAAATTATATGAATTAGTCTAAGCAAAAGAGAAAAGACAAAATTGGGCAAATAAATAAAATGATTGATTTTAAAACAAAAGGGGGGTCCTAAGTTTTTTAGCCTAAAGGATCACCCCGTGCAACATAAATAATACTTTGTAACTCCCTCAAAATGGGGTGTTACTCGTATTATTCAGCGGGCACAGACTATCATCTCCTGCTACCCGATTACTATCTTTAAGTTGTTTACCTAAAGCGCACTAGTTAATTCTAAATCGTAACCTATGCGTGCACTACCCATCCCGTGCCTATGGTGCATGAGGAATTTGGACCTCTATCTCGGGTGGTTCTAGACTTAACTTTGGTTGCTCAAAATTGAGAAAAACTAGGCGACATACAAAACAATTTGGACTTTCATGTATAAGCAAATAAGGGCTCAATTTGGCCTCCGCATTTACAAAACAAATGCATGCAAACTAATTACCACTGACAGTTATATATTTTAAACAAGTTAAGGTTTCAGAATCCTATAGGCAGGATCTCTATATGATTCTAAATTTTAATAAGCAGGTAGTTCATGTGTTAAAAGTCACTTCCCTTAATACGATTTCTAAAGCCTACATAGTTGCCTACTGATTACAAGTATAAGAGATTAAAACCTATAGGCATCATATCTAGGTGATTCACACAGTAACTAACAATGGTAATCACAGGAATATGTTCAGAATTGCTTAATCGAGTCCTATAGGAATGGTTCCTAATAATGATAATTAGCACAGTGTTGTAAACTCTTAAAAGAAACGAGCAGGACAATAATTAAGACTGATTTTAGACCCTATATGCAGAATTTCTATAGTCATAATTGAAACTGATTTTAGATCCTACAGGCATGATTTCTATAGTTATAATTAGAACTGATTTTAGATCCTATAGGCATGGCATCTAAATTTGTAGATTAGACAGTGTGTAAACAGAATCCTATGCGCACATTCAGATATTAATCATTCAATATCCTATAGGCATTATTTCTAACAGGTAAAAACAGAGCACATTTGAACCAAATAGAGAACCTATAGGCAGGATTACTGACACATAATAATTGAACATGTTTGAGCATAATAACACATTTAAGCAAAATAATCCACCTATAGGCAGGATTTCTAACACATAATAACTAAATATGTTTGAGCATTATGATACATTTATGAGCAAAATAGAATACCTATAGGCAGGATTTCTACCCATTTTAATGTAAGTGTAAGATAAAACCCATTTCCCAACTTTACTAATACCCCAATTGTTATTACAACAATTATTACAGACCCAAAATGAATGGAATAAAATTACAGAAATAAATGACTATAGGGTGCCTACAACAGGCCCAAAGATACACTCGGCCAGGCCAGGCCTTCATTCCCATGGTTCACAATAGCGCAGAAATGACATCTTCATTGACATAAGGCAGCCAGAAATCAATTGATTCACCCACTAGGTATAAAGCATATAGAACCAAGACCCTAGTGTGTCAGAGTTCCCAAGGGCTTCAAAAACCCAGGGCAGTGCTCACACTAGGGAGGTTAATGGGAGAGATTCAGAGGATAACTAGGGACCAAGTTCGGGTGTGTCAGAGTTCACAAGGATCTCAATTGGACCCCGAGCAGTGCTCACACTAGGGAGGTCAAAGGGCAAAACCTAAGTAGCCTTGGCTTTCAGCTGGCTAAGGAATAAGAACTCAAAGAGACCAAGTAGTAAAGGAATAGAATGAGGTTAAGGAACAACACTGAAGGGCAAAATCAAATTGAGCACGTATAAAATAGGTAACGGAACATGCTTAGATTTAAGACAGACTTAACCATGTTTCAGAAAACGAGTTCAATCACATAATGCACATATTAACAAGACAAGTTGCAAGACAGACTTATAGTAAGAAGAAAAAGATATCTCAGATTATGCTAAGTGCAGAAGACTAGTGTCACAAGAAGGAATCATATCAATTGGAAATAGAACCTAACATGCTGAGAACTAATTAGGGCAATTACTGGAGAAGTCAATACATGATAAAAACAGGATCAAAACAGGCTACATTGTAGCAATTCAGAAACAAACTTGTTATTTACTTAATGAATACACTCATACTTAATCAACTAATCCATAGAAGGAGATAGGAGAGCATGTTCCAGTAGCAATTTTAAAAAGTAGAGGAGTGGCTATCAATAACACATAGGCTAGGCAGAATTAAAATAAATTAATGAACTCGGGTCTAAACATGTCTCAAACTACAAACGTAATGGCATTCAGATTAGCATAGCCTAAAATTGAAGTAACACATGGAATAAAAATCTTCAGAAGTGAAAACTCATGTTAATGACAGGTAAATCAGAATGAAATGACAAAGGTTTGGCAACTCACCAGTTAAATGAAACAAGAAATAAAGGAAGCCCGCAGTGTTATGAATATCAACGAAAGAGCAAGAACCCAGAATTTCTGGCCTTGGCTTTCAGCCGTCCAGGAATCAAAGTGCAGAACAAGATTGTTAAAGAATAGAGAGTACACAACTTTAATTTTTAGTAATTTTCTTAATGATCCGAGAGCTCTTTTAAAGGGGAGTGGGGAGGGGTTTATATAGTGGAGAAATCGAACACATAAATATGGAAAAACATCAGCCAAACACTTAAAAAGGAAAGCACGAAATCAGTAAGGAAATAAGAAAATTTCAAAACCCTAATTTTAGGTAAAGTACACAAATCGACATAAATCTAAAATAAATAAAAGGTAAAAATCACATGCTGTATAGAATAAGATGAACATAGACAGAAATACCTTTTAAAATCAAAGAATCGAACTAGATTCGGTTCTATTTAAAAGAATCTGAAGCCCTAATTTTAGGGTGAGTAGGAATCACTGAAATACACAGAGATTCATACCATAAAAGAACAAGAATGAACATAGACGAAAATAACGCTTAAAATCAAATAATCGAACCAGATTTGGTTCGATCTAAAAGAGATCTGAAACCCTAATTCTAGGGTAAGTAAGAATCACAGAGGTTCATAGAGATTTATACCATAAAAGAACAAGCACGAACAAAGACGGAAAAGGTCAAGGAACTGAGCCAGCTTTGGTTCGAAGTTGATGAGATCTGCTTGCCATATTTAGGCAAGCAATATATAAAAGGTTCCAGTACCAGGGGGAAGTAGAATATAGCAAGAAACGGCTATGTAATCCTATGTCCGGTGGGATTAGGAGAGAAAATTGGGGGAGACGGCTAGGGTTTGGGCAGAGAGATGAGAGAATCCAAAGGCGTCGGATGGTGGAGAATAGTTTAGGGTTTAGGGGAGTTTGGTTAATTAAAAGGGTAGGAGTAATATGGGTCGTTGATCTAAGAGATCAATGGCCACAATTAGTTGGGGTTTCTGGGTCGGGTTAGTTTAATTGGTTGGGCTAGGGGTTATTTGGTTTGGGCTCAGGGTATTGGGTTGGTGTAAGGGTGTTGGGTTAAATCTGAAAATAGGGGATTTTAGGGCTAGATTTTAAATACCCACTATCTAACAAATAAATAATTTATAAAATAATTAATTAAAAAAAAAAATATCATTTGTGCATGAAAATGATTAAAAATAATTACTTAACATTATAAAAATATAAAAAGTCATTTTTTGTATGAATAATATAATTATATATGCATATGAGCTATTATTGAAAAAATGTGAATTTTAGCCTTACAATGCAAATGTAATTATAAGAAATACACTAGAAATATTTAAAAACTCATATTGGTATAAATGGTAAATTTAGATGATTAAATCATCATAAAAAATAATTTTTAGGGTAATTATTGGATATTTATATAATAAAAATACAGAAATAAATTAATTTAAAGTCTTTAAAAATTATGAAGAATTATGAAAAATACTAGTGTATTCTTGTAAATCAAATGATGATGCATATGCGCTATTTTGAAGGTATATATATATGTGTGTGTGTGTGTGTGTGTGTGTGTGTGTGGAAAATATGAGGGAAAAATTGGGCATCAATAGTTGTTATGAATGTGGTAATACTAGGCACATCATGAGAGATTGTCCCAGACTTGGGAGAGGTGAATTTCATCAGAGCACTCAAGCTACGAGTTTTATTCCAGTTAATACTCCACGTGCATAGTTAGTTAGAGGTGGAGGACATGCGGGTAGTGGGCGCCTAAGAGGTGGAGGCCCGACCCGTTGATATAATCGATATGATTTGGCTGAGGCCGATACACCAGATGGTGTCGTTATAGGTATGATCCTGATTCTATTATAAAAGGATATTTTCCTTTAATTTGATTCGGTTCTGAATATTGAGGTGAGACCTCCTATTATGCTGCGCTTATGGGTGAGCTTCTTAATTTTTGTGACCCACTTATATGTTTATCCCTATTGGGATATTTGAAGATGTGAGCCCGCGTCTGTCATTTATTTTTGTACACCATTGAGGGCTATAAGTCCAAAAGTAATTTTTATTATTCATTACAGTGACTTTAATGTGTTTCAGAATAATTGATTCCAATTTTTATGAATTATATGCCCTACCGGTATGAGGGTTCATTACGTGTTATGAAAAATATTTACGAAATTTATTGAAAAGAAGAAGGAAAGAAAAATTAAAATTTCAGTTGGCACAATGTGCAAATACTTGTGATTCGGAGTTGAGGAGGAGATCCTTGCATTTTATATATGATGTGAAATATTTAAACTGGGCTACAAGCCACAGTGAAAGTTATATAAGGACGAGGTCCTTGTGGTGAAATATTTATGAGTTTAAAATTCTCCCTTTGTGAAATTTAATTTGTACAATAATATTAATAGGGAGTCATGCATGTTAGGCTTATCTGATAATTCTTGTATATTTTTTGTGCATATTCAGCCATTTCATGTTGTAAACATTAAGTTTTAACCTATGAGATGAGTGCCCATGTGGCGTTAAATGTGACTCGTTAATCTGAGTAAGTAATCATGAGGTCTTCATGCCTCACATTCTGTTGTCAGTGTTGTGAAAATTTGAAATGAGGTGGTGGTTAATATGAGATTAATTAATGATGCTGGAATTAATTATGAACAGCTTTTAAGACCAGAGATGTGGTGATAAGCATACATATGATGTGCTTCATGTCCTGATATTTTTATGATAATGCAGTACTTGTAATGCTGAGATTGGTGTTATTGATATATACCTTGTGGTATTTTGTTGGGTTGTTGATGTGTTGTTAGGAGTTGTTTTGGTGTTACTCTGGCAGGTGGATATGCCCATTTACAGGGGAGACTCTGCCAAGATTTCTGAAAAATTTGGGAGTTAGAAGAATTTGGGAAATTGATATGTGCGAAAGAAGAGAAAAGTTATGTTATGTGTTTGAGGGAAGACTCTATTTCTCATTCAAGGGTGAATGATCCTAAGCGGGGGGAGAATGTAACACTCCGGAAAAATTTCGAAGTACTTCAACAATATCAAGAAAGTTGATATGTTCGTAGGCACGAGTGGCTATAGCCAATTGAGACTAATACCGTGCGTTGATGTGAAAATCAGGTCTTTTGAAAATGTTTGGAGTGTAAGAAATTGGTTTTAAGGCTTATAAGTGTAAATCAAAGAAATAATCTAAAAGGACACGGTGTTGTCGGGCTTATCTCAAATGTGGTAACGTGGGATCAAGCGTGAGTATATGTGTAAAAGTAAAATCATCAATTTGGTAACCTCAGAATAATTCTTAGCACGTTCGAGGACGAACGTTTGTTTAAGAGGGGGAGAATGTAACGACTCGACTTGTCGTTTTAAGAATTAATGCCTTGTTCAGTGTCTTAAGGTCTCGAGAAGCTTCGTAATATGTATTATGAACCGCGGGTATGGTCAATTTTGATTTACTGAAGATTCGGAATTTAATTAAAAGAACAATTCTTATTTAGAAGTTTAAATGGAAACACTTGACCAAAGAGTTGACTTTTGAGAAAACGACCCCGGAATTGAATTTTGATGATGTCAATATCTTTGTATGATGATTTCGGACTTCGGCGTATGTTCGTATTTGGATTTGGAAGTCAATAGGACAATTCGACGCATTTTGGCAAAAGTTGAAAAATAGAAGATTTTTGGAAAAATCTTACCAAAGGGTGAATTTTTGATAACGAGGTCAGATTTCAATTCTGGAGATGGGAATAGATCCATTACGTCAATTATGACTTGTGTGCAAAATTTGAAGTCATTCCGGATTGATTTGATACATTTTAGAGCAAAATATAAAAGTTGGAAGATTTGAAAACTTATAATTCGATTCGTTGCGCGATTCGTAATTTTGGTGTTGTGTTATGTAATTTGAAACCCCGAATAGGTCCAGTGTTATGAGACTTATTGGTAAATTCGTACGAGGTCCCAGGTAGCTTGGATACGCTTCGGACGAGGTTCGGATCGAATTCGGACTTGTTGAAAATACTAGGATTTTCTGTTGTTTCTGGTCAAAAGCTGTTGGCATTGCACCTGCGGAATTTTGGGCGCATGTGCGACCACGCAGAAGCAAGGGAGCCATCGCAGAAGCGAAGATGGAAGGACATGGTAGTGGTCGCAAGTGCAAAGAAATTCCCGTACCTGTGGAACAGCAGAAGCGGGAAAGGAAGGCGCATACGCGATTATTTGCGCAGATCGCATGTTTCATCGCACCTGCGAATGCGCAGAAGCGGAAAGGAGTCCACAGGTGGGATGTGTTGGTTGGAAGTGGTCTTCATAGAAGCTAGTCTTCTCTCGCAAAAGCAAGCTCGCAGGTGCGACTAAAATGTCCGCAGGTGCGAAACTGGGCAGAAACATAAGGATTAAACTTGATCATATTTGGCATTTCGTTTTGGAATATTTGGAGCTTGGATTTGGGCGATTAGGGAAGGATTCTTCACAAGCTTGGTTGGGGTAAGTATTCTATATCCTAAAGTGATTATATTTCATGAATCTATGATTATATTTATCGTTTAGTTCAGATTTAAATGGAAGAAATCAAGATTTTTACAAAATCTTCCAAAAATAAAAATTTAAGATTTGGAAGTCGAGTTGTTATTGGAATTTGATAAAATTGGTATGGTTGAACTCGTATCGGAATGGATGTTCGAATTTCATGAAAATTATATCGGGTTCCGAGGGGCGAGCACCGCGTTGACTTTTGTTGACTTTTTTGAATAAAATTTTAAGTCGACATATTATTATCCGGAATTGTTTTCGATGAATTTTAATAAAGTTGTACAATTAATTTGGATAGATTTGAGCTGTCCGGAGGTCAATTCAAGCAAGAAGGCTATTTTAGAATATTGGCCTAACTTCAAAAAGGTAAGTGTCTTGCTTAACCTCGAGTGGGGGAATTACCCCTTAGGCATCGAGTCTTATATGCCATTTGTGAAATGTAAAAATCTGTGTACGCGAGGTGACGAGTACGTACTCGGGATTATATGTGCAAAATTCATTGAGTTAAAGTCTTGGGCAAATTGTGTAGTAATTTGGATAATTGTTAGTATTTATTAAATCATCTATTTGTCATGCCTAAATCCTTGATGTTGAATTTATTTTTATATGACAATTTCATGTGATTGTTACTTGAAAATTTAAGTAATTTCGTGAGTATTGTTGGTTTGATATTTCTTGGAATTTAATTTCCATACGAATTTTCCCTAAGCAAATAATTAATTATGCAAGATTAAAAAGAAGTGATAATATAATTATCTAAATTTGGATTAATGAAGGCTTTGCTTTATGCTGAGTAAATTCTATCTCTGTTGATTGTTTTTTGGGGTGTTATACACATTGTGTGAAGCCTTCGGCTATTTGTTGTGAAATTAATTGATGTGGTTGTGTCTTTGGAATTTTGGTTGTGGCCCATTGGAAAAATTGTGATATGAATTGATTTTGTTATGTTGCCGTGATAATTTCCCGTGTAAATTATTGTGTTGTGTGAGTTATTATTTTGAAGAGATAAGGGTGGCATTTCAGCGTTGATATTAGGTGGGTATAAGGGTGACATTTCACTGTTGATGTGTTTGTTGGAATATTGTCTGGGCGGAGCGATAAGGGCGGCTATAGGAGTAATAAGGGTGGCTATAGAAGCGATAAGGGTGGCTATTAATATTATCAGGGCGGAGGGATAAGGGCGGCTATAGGATAGATAAGGGTGGCTATAGGAGAGATAAGGGTGGCTACTGTCAGAGACGATATGTGATGATGTGGAGTTGTGGTGTTGGTGATTTTCATGTGATGTTGTGATTTTCTTGTCTTTATTTTGATACCTTGTGAAATTTGTCTTGTAGTTGGTAATTGATAATAATCTAATTTATGTTGAAATTGAGAGCCTGTGACTATTGCCAGGCAGATTATAAAATGAAATGTGGGCATGAGGTGTTGTGAGTAAATAATGAAGATATCGGCACGTGAATTGTCCGTGCAGTTATGATATGAAATGTGGGCACGAGGTGCTGTGAGTAAATAATGAAGATATTGGTACGTGAATTGTTCGTGCAGTTGTGATATGAAATGTGGGAACAAGGTAATTTGATTAAATGATAATAATATTGGCACATGAAATGGGCTGAGACCCGTGTTTACAAAAAAATATGAAAATGGGCCGAGACCCATATTTTTATGATTATGAAATGAGGTGTCGCATGGTGACTTTTTAATTGAAAGAATTATATTCAAAATATTTATTTGGAAGGATTTTTATTCAAAAAGAATTATATGAAATATATTTATTTGAGGAAATTATATTTGAAAAAGAGTTTTATTCGTAAGAATTATATGCGAAAAATATTTAATTGAAGAACTTGATTTAACTAGGTGTAATTGTATTTATCAATTGTTGAGCGATATTTATGGTGATTTTATTGTCTTACTGTGCATATTACTGGTTGTTTTAGGTTGTCATTATTGTTATTTGTTTTCTATTATTTTGTACATTATCTGGGTACCGACCGTGGTGTACTCATACTACACCTCTGCACATTTTTGTGCAGAGCCAGGTATTGGAGATATCAGACTTGAGCAGAGTTAAAAGGGGATCGTAAGGATTCAAGTTAGAGCTGCTTGTTGGTCCCAGTCCCTTGGAGTCTTTTTATTTCATGGTACTGTTAATTTTTAATCCAACAGTATTGTATATTCGGTCCTCGTAATCATTCCATGTATTCAGTTAGAGTTTGTGACTCAGTACTACCAGTCTTGGGAGTTTGTATGTTCATATTTGTTCCTCCATTAGTTTTGATTACTTATTTAATTTTAAAAAAATGGCTTCAAAATGTAATTGAAATCGGCTTACCTAGTCTTAGAGACTAGGTGACATCACGACGCTTGTGGTGGGATTTTGGGTCGTGACAGATTAGGAGGTTCATTGATGGCCTCACATATCAGCTGCGGTTACTTATGACTCGGGAGAGAGTATCGGGTTTGAATTTTGATGAGGTAGTTGACACTGCTCAGCAGATATAGATGGTTCGTAGTCAGGAACGTGGAGTGAGGGAGGCCAAGAGGCCTCGTGGACCAGGTGATTTCAGCGGTGTTCCTTCAGGGGGTCAGTTTTACCGCGGTAGAGGTCGTCCTTATAGACACGCTCAGATGGCTCGTCCAGTTCACCGTGGTGCATCATCCGGCCAGGGCTCATATAGTTCTCATCAGGTCCAGTCATCTCTCAGTGCCCTGCCAGCCCAGAGTTCGTCCCGTTCCCCTTTAGTTCAGGGTTCATTTGCACCCGATGCTTCTGGCAGTTATTCTGGTTCTGAGGGCCCGATTCAGTCTATACCACCACCAGTACCGGGAAGCTACTTTGAGTGTGGGGAATTTGGGCATATGTGGAGACAGTGTCCTCGTTGCTCGGGAGGTCCAGTGCAGGAGAGGAGTCACACTACGACTTCAGCACCAATTGCTTCACCATCTGCCCAGCCAGCACGGGGTGGGGGTCAGTCAGCTAGGCGTCGCCCAAGAGGGGGAGGCCGATCAGGTGGCGATCAGGCCCAATTCTATGTTTTTCCTACCAGACCAGATGTTGTTGCTTCAGATGCAGTGATCACAGGTATTGTCTCAGTGTGCCATAGTGAGGCTTCTATATTATTTGACCCTGGTTCTACTTATTTGTATGTGTCATCGTACTTTACTCATTATCTGGACATGCCCCGTGAGTCCTTAGTTTTTCCTTTTTGTGTAACTATACCGGTGGGCGATACTATTATTGTGGACCGTGTGTATCGGCCGTGCGTGGTAACTATTGGGGGACTGGAGAGTAGAGTTGATCTCTTATTGCTCAGTATGGTTGATTTTGATGTAATCCTGGGTATGGATTAGTTGTCTCCATGTCATGCTATTCTAGATTGTCATGCAAAAACCGTGACGTTGGCAATACCGGGGTTGCCAAAGGTCGATTGGAGAGGGTCTCTAGATTATGTTCCCAGTAGGGTAATTTCTTATTTGAAGGCCCAGCGTATGGTGGGGAAGGAGTCTTTGTCATATTTGGCCTTTGTGAGAAATGTTGATGCAGATACCCCTACTATTGATTTAGTACCGGTAGTGCGAGACTTTCCGGATATATTTCCTGCAGACCTGCCGGGTATGCCACCCGACAGGGATATTAATTTAGATATTGACTTGGTGCCGGGCACTCAGCCCATTTCTATTCCTCTGTATCATATGGCACCAGCTAAATTGAAAGAATTGAAAGAATTGAAAGAGCAACTTCAAGAACTCCTTGATAAGGGGTTTATTAGGCCTAGTGTGTCAACTTGAGGTGCACCGGCTCTGTTTGTGAAAAAGAAAGACGGTACTATGCGGATGTGCATCGATTACAGGCAGTTGAACAAAGTTACAATTAAAAATAAATATCCTTTTTCGCGTATTGATGACTTATTTGACCAGCTTCAGGGAGCGAGGGTGTTCTCCAAATTGATTTGAGATCGGGGTATCACCAGTTGAAAATTCGGGATTTGGATATCCTAAAGACGGCATTCAAGACTCGTTATGGTCACTACGAATTTCTTGTGATGTTATTTGGGCTAACCAATGCCCTAGCAACATTTATGTTGTAACGACCCGACCGGTCATTTTGAGCATTTACGCTCATTTCCACTATTTGAAGTCTTGAATAATTTTCTACGAGGTATTATGACTTGTGTGAATTGTTGCTTTTGGTTTTAAGGTATTTCAGAGTTAGCTTGGAAGCTTAACTTGAAATAGTTGACCGAATATTGACTTATGTGTAAACGACCTCGAAATTTAATTCGGATGATTCCAATAGCTCAGTATGGTGATTTTGAACTTAAGAGTGTGTCCGGAAAATTATTTGGAGGTCCGTAGTGGAATTAGGCTTGAAATGCCGAAAGTTAAAATTTTGGAAAGTTTGACCGAGGGGTTGACTTTTTGATATCGGGGTCGGAATCCGATTCTAAAAATTGGAATACCTCCATTATGGCATTTATGACTTGTGTGCAAAATTTGAAGTCAATCGGACGTGATTTGATAGGTTCCGGAGTCGTTTGTAGAAATTAGAAATTTCAAAGTTTATTAGGCTTGAATTGGGGTGTAATTCATGGTTTTAGCGTTGTTTTAGGTGATTTGAGGGTTCGACTAAGTCCGTATGATATTTTAGGACTTGTTGGTATATTTGGTTGAGGTCTTGAGGTGCTCTGGTGAGTTTGGGATGGTTAACGAATCATTTGTGGCCTTGGTAAGATTGCTGATATTTGTTGCTGTATTTTTTGGATTTTCTCTTTCGCGTTCACGAGTGGGTCCTCGCGTTCGCAAAGAGAAATTTCAAGCAGGCAGGATATACTCTTCGCGTTCGCGATGGGGTCTCGCGTTCGGGAAGAAGAGCTGGGTTGTGCGTCGCGTTCGCGAAGGGAAAAATAGTGGGCATGAGTTTTTGTCTTCGCGTTCACGAAGGGGAGCTCGTGTTCGCGAAGAAGGGCTCTCTAAAGCATCACGTTCGCGAGTAGTGTCTCGCGTTCGCGTAGAGCAAATGTTGGGCAGCACATTTTGTGCTTCACGAACGCGAGGGACCTGTCGCGTTCGCGAAGAAGAGAGGTCTGGACAGAAAGTTTAAGTTTAGAAAATGGGACTTCGTCCCATTTTCTATTTTTAACGATTTGGAGCTCGGATTGAGGCGATGTTTGGGTGATTTTCAGAGGAAACAACAGGGTAAGTGTTCTTAACTCATTATTGGTTAAATTACCCAAATCCATGGTTGTTTTTATCATTTAATTGGTGAATTGAGTTGGAAAAGTTTGAAAACCCTCTTGGTTTAAATTGAAGATTTGAGGGTCGAATTGGGGTCGGATTTTGGTAAAATTGGTATGGTTAGACTCGTGGTTGAATGGGCTTCCGAATTTTGTAACTTTTGTCGAGTTCCGAAACGTGGGCCCCACGGGCGATGTTTGAGCTAATTTTCGGATTTTTATGGAAAAATCATTATTTTCTTATGGAATTAATTCCAATGAATTTTATTGACTGAAACGAATTATTTGTGACTAAATTCGAGGCATTCGGAGGTTGATTTGCGAGGCAAAGGCATAACAGAATAAAGAATTTCACGCTCTGAGATAAGTAACACTTCTAAAATTGGTTTTGAGGGTATGAATCCCCGAATTTGGTATGATATGAATTGTTTGGAGGTGACAGACACGATAGGCGATGAACATGTAAACGTGCACTTGATAGAGGGTGGGGGTGTGTACAGATAATAACATGATTTTTTAATTTTTAATCTGAACATGTGGCACTTGATAGAGGAATTAAGTTGAGGCTAGTAATAAAGATCATGTTTAGGCTATGTGCCGATATTTTTGGACCCATGGGGTCGTGATGCTGTTGAATTAATTGTTCTAAAATATACATTTCACATTCAGTAATAATTGTCCATTGTGAGGATACTTATAGGATTGAGTTGCGCAATGCAGCAGGCCATTTGACTTTATATATGTTATTATTAAATGGATCGGGGTAGCCCGCCTGCAGTAGGCCAGAATGGCTTTATACGTTATTATTATATGGATCGGGACTGCCCGCTTGCAGCAGGCCTTATAGGCTTTACTATTTTATGGATCGGGGTTGCCCGCCTGCAGCAGGACTTATAGGCTTTGTTATTATACGGATCGGGACTGCCCACCTGCAGTAGTCCATATTGGCTTGTATTAAGCTTGGGCTGAAGGAGCCCCTCCGGAGTCTGTACACACCCCCAGTGAGCGTAGATGATCATCGATACTCGAGATGGACTTCCCAGGGCATGGACCTGCCTTACTTACTGCTTATATATATATATATATATATATATATATATATATATATATATATATATATATAGAGAGAGAGAGAGAGAGAGAGAGAGATGTATTTTCCCAGGGTATGGACTTGCCTTACTTATTTGTATTGTAATGAGTTTACCTGGACATGGATCTTGATTGTATTATTTATATTTGGGGAATAAATTATCCCAGGGCTGGATTGGCCTTATACGGTACTGGGTGACTGACTGTCAGTCGATGTGTATTTATATACGGGTTGGAACACCCTAGGCTGGATTGGCCATAAACAGTACCAAGTGACTGGATAATTTGTGACCAGTATTTAGTTGAGGTCTTTCTACTGAGATGTCATACGCCTCATATCATGCAGTATTGATCTATTTCACTTGTACTGAGTTTACTGTTGAACTTGAAAACATGCCTATATTTCAATACCATTGTTTTTACTGGACTGTACCTGCGGAGCTCATCATTTCTTTCAGCCTAGAGGTTAGTCTTGTTACTTATTGAGTTAGTTGTACTCATACTACACTCTGCACCTCGTGTGCAGATCCAGGTGCTTTCGGACATGGAGATTGTTATATTTCAGAGTACTATCAGTTGGAGACTATCAAGGTAATTGTTTGGCGCCTGCTGACCTTGTCTCTCTTTTCTTCAATTATTGTACTATTTGTTCTATTCTTTTAGACAGTTGTTTTTTTTATCAAATCAGACATTGTATTCATATTAGATGCTTATGTACTCAGTGACACCAGGTTTTGGGAGTGTTAGATTTGAAATTGTGAGATTTCTTCCGCTGAATTTAATTATTTTGTTTTCAAATTTAAAAGATATGGTGGTTTATTGAGATATTCGCATTGAGATAGGCACCATAATGACAGGTGAGATTTTGGGTCTTGACAAGTTGGTATCAGAGCTCTAGGTTACATAGGTCTCACGAGTCATGAGCAGGTTTAGTAGAGTCTTGCGGATCGGCACGGAGACATCTGTACCTATCGTGTGGAATTGGTCCAGCTTGCAACATAACTCTTTGAATTCCTTCCATGCATTCGTATGCGCACATGAGCGCTCAGTATAAGTTGTGTATCGCCTGCTTGTGATTATATGAACGAGGTTCATGATGTGTATTCTGTGTTTTGGTGATGGGCCAGTCTGGGGGACTTGAGGCCAGGTTTAGACCGCAGCTTAGGCTCGGTAACTTCAGTTGTAATTTGTACATTTGGGCTCATATGTCCGGTAATGTCCTTACGAGAGAAATTTGTGGCTCGATGAGCGGTGGAATGGCTTTGTGATGAGAATGATGTAACTTCGAAATATGTTAAGACGATTTGAATGTGACAAGAAGTATTTCCTTGAAATGTAAAAAGGGCCATTAGGTGCTTGATTTTGGTTTTGATGTGACGTACAGTCTCGAGTATGAATGTTTTAAAGGATCTTTCAGTTAAATTGTGGGACAAATTAAATTCTCATGTCTTGTTAATGAGTTTAGAATCAGAAAGATTAAGTGATTGCGTAGTAATTATGGATGCGAAAGGGTATAACAAGATGCCAATTTGAGACTAAGCAGGTGGGTTATCTCCTGCGGAGTAATCTATGTAGGTGCATTCCTTACGATATGAATAGAGAGTTTCTTTTCTGCCACAGGGCGTATGTGTTGAGACTTGAATTTGAATCTGGTTGAGAAATTTGACTTGATTGTCGCGAGAATAAATGTGAACTTAGCGGATGATTGAAGTAGTTTATGGTGGGTGTTGCATAAGCTTGAGAATAATTTTCATTGAACTGACTACAGTATTATGACAGTAATAAAGTATGGGTATTATGAATTATCGTGTGTTTTGTTCTATGGCTTTGAGCCAAGTGGGGGAATCTGCTATTGACAATTCAATTCATGGTTATATGTTTAAAATTTAGTTTTGGTCTGAGGCATACTTGTGGGTTAGTTATGACTTGCAGAGGTTGAGATCGAGGGTGATTCGAATAAGGAAATTCATGGATACGGGTTATATTGCACTTATGAATATATGAAAATCATGGAATGAGTGAGTTGTTATTTGTGAAGGATGTAGTGCGCACAGAGTATGAATTTGATTGGTGGTATTAAGGTTGGGGTACTTCTTTGGGTGTTGTTGTGCTAATGGGGCATGTGTCTTTCGGCCCGTTTGGGGGGTGCAATTGATATTTAAGCAGAGTGGATGACTCCTGAGAAAGTTCCAATGGATTCAAGATTAATATGTAACAATTGAGAATTTTTGGTGGATTTGATTATGGCTAAAATATGAGATTTAAGTTGGATGGTGTCGAGACTTATGCCATTTTTGTATATCATTAGGGATTTTATATTTCGGTATCAGGAAGGTGAACGAAATGGCCTTAGACTCAAATAAGGTATTTTCAAAGTGGGTATTTCGGTTGTGGTATTTATAAGGGTAATTATGATGTGGTGAGACTCTACAAGTGTTTTGGTGGCAATATTCTTGGGTTTTGGTGACCTACGTGGTTTGGTCGAGTTAGAGGAATTTAGTTCTAATAGCTTAGTTATGTGCAGATGGATTTCAAAGTATTCTTGATGGTTTGAACTCGATATTTTCTACTGGTGTGGGAAACGTGTTGTATATTGTGATTTCCTCCTGGAAGGAAGCGAGAGGAAGGTTTCTAACTAACCGGGTATGTAATTTGTCGGTGACTCAGAGTTGATAATAAGATTCTTGTGACTTTCACATGGTAGATGTGGTGTGTTGTGCGGGATTAAGATTCACACGCATAAGGTGGCAGTTCATTCTTGAAAGAAAGATCATGAATTTTGGACAGAATGGTCAGTTTTCATATATTTAGAGGAATGTTATAACTGCCTGAGGATCCCTGAGAAGGGTGTGCATTTCAGAAGACGCGTTGTGTTTTGACTTACAGATATTCATCGATATTGAAGTACCCACCTCGGTTATAGACTGCTAATATTCAAATTATTTCTATGTGGCACGAAAGAATTATGAAAGTATTCCTCATGGGAAGATCATGAAAGGAAGACGTGTTAGTCATTCTAGTGCTGGAGTTGGGATCAGTTACGGTGATTCATGTGTTTGATGAATTTGGAGACTGGGAGTTCTCAGAAGTATATTATTTTAGGTTACGACATGTTTGAGGTCAGTATTTTATTTTAACTCAGTAGAGGAACTAGTTGCGTTAATTATTTGTGATAGCTACGTGCTATAAGTGTGCATATATGTGAGATTTGAGCCAATGTGCGGGCGTCAGGGCAAGTACTCATACTCGAAAGAATGCTTAGGCTATGATATGCCTAGAGTTGACTGTTAAGAGTAAAGTTATTACGTTTCTCGTGTTCGTACCTTTGTTGAGAACTATCTGGGCTACATTTGAGGTTTCAAAGAGGTTAATTCCCCTGAATAAATGGGGTAGTTACTATTTTTGAGTTAACTTGCCAATTTGAAGTATGACACCATACTTTGCACATGCTTACGCTATGGCATGTTATTTACACTAGTCCAGGAGCATGTGAATCTTATTTCATTTATCACATACATGTGTACTTATTTGATTGCTCCTCTATGATATGCTTGGACTGGAGGTCTGTGACCATGCCAGGCGGATTATGTTATTGGCACGTGAGTTGTCCGTGCGGATCCATATACTGATATTATTGGCACGTGAGTTGTCCGTGCGGGTTCAGATATTGATACTATAGCACGTGAGTTGTCCGTGCGAGTGATGCTAATGTGAGCTTTAAAAGAGCTGGTTACTGTTATTAAACTTGTGTGTATCAGTTGTACAATATATAATGAGATTATAGCATTACAGTTGTGGTGGTGCTTGTTGAACTTACAATACGGTTCTCTATTTTGAGATATTTTCCATTTTTGGGTACAAGGTTGCACAGTTGTGGATTGAGTTGTATTGGTGTGGCATGTCAATAGGATAGTTTTGTTTAATAATATAAGGTCATTGGACCGAGAATGGATACTATCAGGTTAGATTCCGGTATATTGGGAGGATAATATTGAAGGTCGGCATAGAAAGTGATTATATCTGGGACTATGGCTATGGCTGGATACAACTTGTTCATACTTATACAGTGTGTAGATGTGAGATTCGGATATTGAAAAGAATTCTGGATGTTATAAATTTGGCTCCATAGTTTTTGGGCTAAGGTTAAATTAATGATTTTCAGTTATGTTATATTGTCAAGCCTATATAGAATAGGGTGACATGAGATCACCCACGGCTATGTGCGTGGTAAGGTGGAATAGAGATTTGAAGGTTAAGAACAACTCTTGGCACGTTCGAGGACGAGCGTATGTTTAAGTGGGGGAGATTGTAACGACCCGACCGGTCGTTTTGAGCATTTACGCTCATTTAAACTATTTGAAGTCTTGAATAATTTCCTACGAGGTATTATGACTTGTGTGAATTGTTGGTTTTGCTTTTAAGGTATTTCGGAGTTAGCTTGGAAGGTTAAGTTGAAATAGTTGACTAGATATTGACTTATGTGTAAACGACTTCAAAATTTAATTCGGATGATTCTAATAGCTCCGTATGGTGATTTTGGACTTACGAGTGTGTCCGGAAAATTATTTGGAGGTCCGTAGTGGAATTAGGATTGAAATGCCAAAAGTTAAAATTTTGGGAAGTTTGACCGAGGAGTTGACTTTTTGATATCGGGGTCGGAATCCGATTCTGAAAATTGGAATACCTCTGTTATGTCATTTGTGACTTGTGTGCAAAATTTGAAGTCAATCGGACGTGATTTGATAGGTTCCTGAGTCGTTTGTAGAAATTAGAAATTTCAAAGTTCATTAGGCTTGAATTGGGGTGTAATTTATGGTTTTAGCATTGTTTTAGGTGATTTCAGGGTTCGACTAAGTCCATATGATATTTTAGGACTTGTTGGTATATTTGGTTGAGGTCCCGAGGGACTCGGGTGAGTTTGGGATGGTTAACAGATCATTTGTGGCCTTGGTAAGATTGCTGATATCTGTTGCTGCATTTTTTGGATTTTCTCTTTCGCGTTCGCGAGTGGGCCTTCACGTTCGCAAAGAGGAATTTCAGGCAGGCTGGATTTACTCTTCGCGTTCGCGATGGGGTCTCGCGTTCGTGAAGAGGAGCTGGGTTGTGAATCGCGTTCGCGTTCGCGAAGGGAAAAATAGCGGGCATGGGTTTTTGCCTTCGCGTTCGCAAAGTGGAGCTCGCGTTCATGAAGAAGGGCTCTCTAAAGCATCGCGTTCACGAGCAGTGTCTCGCGTTCGCAATGAGAAAATGTTGGGCAGCACATTTTGTGCTTCGCGAACGCGAGGGACCTGTCACGTTCACGAAAAAGAGAGGTCTGGACAGAAAGTTTAAGTTCAGAAAATGAAACTTCGTCCCATTTTCCATTTTTAACGATTTGGAGCTCAGATTGAGGTGATATTTGGGTGATTTTCAGAAGAAACAACTTGGTAAGTGTTCTTAACTCATTATTGGTTAAATTACCCGAATCCATGATTGTTTTTATCATTTAATTGGTGAATTGAGTTGGTAAAGTTTGAAAACCCTCTTGTTTTAAATTGAAGATTTGAGGGTCGAGTTAGGGTCGGATTTTGGTAAAATTGATATGGTTAGACTCGTGGTTGAATGGGCTTCCGTATTTTGTAAATTTTGTCGAGTTCCGAGATGTAGGCCCCATCGGCGATTTTTGAGCTAACTTTTGGATTTTTATGGAAAAATCATTATTTTCGTATGGAATTAATTCCAATGAACTTTATTGACTGAAACGAATTATTTGTGATTAGATTTGAGGCATTCGGAGGCCGATTTGCGAGGCAAAGGCATAGCAGAGTAAATATTTTCACGCTCTGAGGTACGTAACACTTCTAAACTTGGTTCTGAGGGTATGAATCCCTGAATTTGGTATGATATGAATTGTTTGGAGGTGACAGACACAATAGGTGACGAACATGTAGACGTGCACCACAAAAAGTGTGTCTTGAATAAATCATGTGAAGAAGAAAAAAAAAATTAAAGAGTCATGTTATTATCTGAACATGTGGCACGTGATAGAGGAATTAAGTTGAGGCTAGTAATAAAGATCATGTTTAGGCTATGTGTCGATATTTTTGGACCCATGGGGTCGTGATGTTGTTGAATTAATTGTTCTAAAATATACATTTCACACTCAGTAATTATTGTCCATTGTGAGGATATTTATGGGATTGAGTTGTGCAATGCAGCAGGCCATTTGACTTTATATATGTTATTATTAAATGGATCGGGAAGGACCGCCTGCAGCAGGCCAGAATGGCTTTATACGTTATTATTATATGGATCGGAGCTACCCGCTTGCAGAGGGCCTTATAGGCTTTACTGTTTTATGGATTGGGGTTGCCCGCCTGCAGCAGGCCTTATAGGCTTTGTTATTATACGGATCGGGACTGTCCGCCTGCAGTAGGCCATATTGGCTTGTATTACGCTTGGGCTGAAGGAGCTCCTCCAGAGTCTGTACACACCCCCAGTAAGCGTAGATGGTCATCGATACTCGGGATGGACTTCCCAGGGCATGGACTTGCCTCACTTACTGCTTATATATATATATTTGGGATGGATTTTCCCAGGGCATGGACTTGCCTTACTTATTTGTATTGTAATGAGTTTACTTGGACATAGATCTTGATTGTATTATTTATATTTAGGGAATAAATTATCCCAGGGCTGGATTGGCCTTATACGGTACTGGGTGACTGAATGTCAGTCGATGTGTATTTATATACGGGTTGGAACACCCCTGGGCTGGATTGGCCATAAACAGTACCAAGTGACTGGATATTTTGTGACCAGTATTTAGTTGAGGTCTTTCTACTGAGATGTCATACGCCTCATATCATGCAGTATTGATCTATTTCACTTGTACAGAGTTTACTGTTGAACTTAAAAGCATGCCTATATTTCTGTACCATTGTTTTTACTGGACTGTACCTGCAGAGCTCATCATTTCTTTCAGCCCAGAGGTTAGACTTGTTACTTATTAAGTTAGTTATACTCATACTATACTCTGCACCTCGTGTGCAGATCTAGGTGCTTTCGGACACGGAGATTGTTAGATTTGAGAGTACTATCAATTGGAGACTATCAAGGTAGCTGTTTGGCGCCTGCTGACCTTGTCTCTCTTTTCTTCAGTTATTGTACTGTTCTATACTTTCAGACAGTGGTTTTTTAATCAAATCAGACATTATATTCATATTAGATGCTCATTTACTCAGTGGCACCGGGTTTTGGGAGTGTTAGATTTGAAATTGTGAGATTTCTTCCGCTGAATTTAATTATTTTATTTTCAAATTTAAAAGATATGGTGGTTTATTGAGATATTCGACTTGCCTAGTATTGATATAGGCGCCATCACGACAGGTGAGATTTTGGGTCGTGATATATGCACTTAATGAATAGCGTATTCCAACCGTATCTTGACTCATTTGTCGTAGTATTTATTGATGATATCCTAGTGTACGCACATAGCTAGGAGGAACATGCACAACATTTGAGTATTGTACTACAGAGGCTGAGGGAAGAGAAACTTTATGCCAAATTCTCTAAGTGTGAGTTCTGGCTTAGTTCGGTGGCATTCTTGGGACACATAGTGTCCAGTAAAGGGATTAAGGTGGATCCGAAGAAAATAGAGGCAGTTCAGAGTTGGCACAGACCATCTTCAGTTACCGAGATTTGGAGTTTTCTCAGCTTGGTCGATTATTATCGTCGCTTCGTGGAGGGTTTCTCATCTATTGCATCGCCTATGACTAAATTGACCCAGAAAGGTGCTCCGTTCAGGTGGTCGGATGAGTATGAAGAGAGCTTTCAGAAGCTCAAGAAAGCTTTGACTACAACTCCAGTATTGGTGTTGCCTATGGGTTCAGGGTCTTATACTGTGTATTGTGACGCATCACGTAGTAGTCTTGGCGCAGTGTTGATGCAAGATGGTAGGGTGATTTCCTATGCATCCAGAAAGTTGAAGGTACATGAGAAGAATTATCCGGTCCACGACCTTGAGTTAGCAGGTATTGTTCGTGCCTTGAAAATTTGGCGGCATTACTTGTACGGTGTCCATTGTGAGGTATATACCGATCATCAGAGTCTACAATATTTGTTTAAACATAAGGATCTTAATTTGCGGCAGCGAAGGTGGTTGGAGTTGCTTAATGATTATGATATCACAATTCTCTATCATCCCGGAAAGGCCAATGTGGTGGTCGATGCCTTGAGTCGTAAGGCAGAGAGTTTGGGCAGCTTAGCATACTTACCAGTAGCAGAGGGGCCTTTAGCCTTGGATGTTCAGGCTTTGGACAACCAGTTTGTTAGATTGGATATTTTCGAGCCGAGTCGAGTTATGGCTTGTGTGGTTTCTCGGTCTTCTTTATATGATCGCATCATAGAGCGCCAGTATGATGATCCCCATCTGCTTGTCCTTAAGGACACGGTTCAGCACGGTGATGCCAAGGAAGTCACTATAGGAGATGACGGTGTATTACGAATGCAGGGTAGGCTATGTGTGCCTAATGTAGATGGTTTGCGTGAGTTGATTCTCCAGGAAGCTCACAGTTCGCGGTACTCCATTCATCCAGGTGCCGCGAAGATGTATCAGGACTTGAGGCAGCACTACTGGTGGAGGCGGATGAAGAAAGATATAGTTGGGTTTGTAGCTCGGTGTTTAAATTATCAACAGGTGAAGTATGAGCATCAGAGACCGGGAGGATTACTGTCACGACCCAAAATTCCCACCTTCGGACCGTGATGACGCCTAACATTTCACTTGCTAGGCAAGCCAACGTTAGAATAATATTATCCATTTTAAAACAATTTGTAAATGTATTAATAACAAGAAAACAAATGCGGAAGCAAATTTGAAATAATCCATAATAATAACGGTGTCTAAATACCATCCCAGAATTGGTGTCACAAGTGCACGAGCTTCAAGAATAAATACAAATAAAGGTCTGAATAAAGTAAAGCGGTTTGGAAATAAACACACAGCCAAATTAAAATAGATGGGGACTTCAGAACTGCGGACGCCATGCAGTTATACCTCAAGTCTCTTCTGGTCGCTGAAATCCGGGCAAGTTTATGGTACGCCGCTGGGACCAACTCCAAAATCTGCACAAGAAGTGCAGAGTGTAGTATCAGTACAACCGACCCCATGTACTGGTAAGTGCTGAGCCTAACCTCGGCGAAGTAGTGACAAGGCTAAGGCGATTCACTTACATTAACCTGTACGCAATATTAGTAACAACAACAATAATAGGAATAAAACAGGTAATTCATTTATAATAATTGAAGGCAACTTAGCAGTCATAACCAATTATCATTTCCATTATTTCTGTTGCAGCGTGCAAACCGCTCTCACAATATATCCATATTCAGTTCTGTTGCGGCGTGCAACCCAGTCCTCCAACATATTCATTTTAATCAAGTCTGTTGCGGCGTGCAACCCGATCCTCCAATATTAACTTTTTAACAAGTCTGTTGCGGCGTGCAACCCGATCCTCTAATATTGACTTTTAATAAGTCTGTTGCAGCGTGCAACCCGATCCTCTAATATTGACTTTTAATAAGTCTGTTGCAGCGTGCAACCCGATCCTCCAATATTTTCATTTACCAATTCTTATAGAAGAAATTTTTCCAATAAATGTAACAATTAGTATAAAATTACAAGACAACAAGCAAATAATAATTATGGTTTAATTATGAAGCAAACAATGACAAATAACAAATTATTATGGAAATCAGGGAGCAAATAGGCAGCTTAATATTTAATATGCTAAATGTCTAATAACAATTAAGGCACATAATTCAAATAGCATATAATAGTTAATGCAGGAATTCAATAATTTATATTTGCAAAGAATACGTGAGAAACAATTATTATAATAGTTAATTTATGATTAAAATAATTTATGATTTTTCAAGTAAGCAGGCAAACAATTAATTTGACGACGTATAGACACTCGTCACCTCGCCGATACGTCGTTTACATGCAATTCACATAACAAACAATTTAAGGGTTTTATTCCCTCAAGTCAAGGTTAACCATGACACTTACCTCGCTTTGCAAATTCCAATCAATTATTCAACCACAGCTTTTCCTTTTAAATTTGCCTCTGAAAGCTTCAAATCTATTCACAAACAATTCGATAGATTCAATACGAATCATAGGAATTAATTCCATATGAATTTATAAATTTTCCGGATAAAAAACCGAAATTCATTATAATAGTCGGTAGTGGGACCCACATCTCAAATCCAGGAAAACCTTGCAAAATCCGAACACCCGTTCCGATACGAGTTCAACCATACCAAATTTGTCCAATTACGATATCAAATTGACCTTCAAATCTTAGATTTTCGTTTTTGAAAAGTTTTACAAAAATTCCAATTTCTTCCATCTAAATCCGAAATAAATGATGAATATAGACATGGATTTGTGAAATATAATCACTTTATGATAAAGAACACTTACCCAGTTCAAAGTCGTAAAAATCCCCCTTGAAATCGCCCAAATCCGAGACTCAAAACTCAAAAATGAGTAAAAATGGCTAAGACCCGATTTTATGTATTCTGCCCAGCATTTTCGCATCTGCGGTGCCTGGGCTCGCACATGCGAGCTCGCATCTGCGAGAAAAATCTCGCATCTGCGAAAAGGGGTTGCTAGGCGAGGTTCCGCATCTGCGCACAAAATGTCGCACCTGCGACGTCCGCATCTGCGCGCAAGGGCCGCACTTGTGAAGGATGCATCTGCGAAGGCCGTATCTGCGATGAAAGTCTCGCTTCTGCGAGCTCGCACCTGCGGTCAAAATGACGCCTAACATTTCACTTGCTAGGCAAGCAAACGTTAGAATAATATTATCTATTTTAAAACAATTTGTAAATGTATTAATAACAAGAAAACAAATGCGGAAGCAATTTTGAAATAATCCATAATAATAATGGTGTCTAAATACCATCCCAGAATTGGTGTCACAAGTGCACGAGCTTCAAGAATAAATACAAATAAAGGTCTGAATAAAGTAAAGCTGTCTGGAAATAAACACACAGCCAAATTAAAATAGACGGGGACTTCAGAACTACAGACGTCATGCAGTTATACCTCAAGTCTCCTCTGGTCGCTGAAATCCGAGAAAGTCTATGGTACGCCGTTGGGACCAACTCCAAAATCTGCAAAAGAAGTGCAGATTGTAGTATCAGTACAACCGACCCCATGTACTGGTAAGTGCTGAGCCTAACCTCGACGAAGTAGTGACGAGGCTAAGGCGGTTCACTTACATTAACCTGTACGCAATATTAGTAACAACAACAATAATAGGAATAAATCAGGTAATTCATTTATAATAATTGAAGGCAACTCAGCAGTCATAACCAATTATCATTTTTATTATTTCTGTTGCAGCGTGCAACCCGCTCTCATAATATATCCACATTCAGTTCTGTTGCGGCGTGCAACCCGCTCCTCCAACATATTTATTTTAATCAAGTCTGTTGCGGCGTGCAACCCGATCCTCCAATATTAACTTTTTAGAAAAGTCTGTTGCGGCGTGCAACCCGATCCTCCAATATTAACTTTTTAATAAGTCTGTTACGGTGTGCAACCTGATCCGCCAATATTGACTTTTAACAAGTCTATTGCGGCGTGCAACCCGATCCTCCAATATTGACTTTTAATAAGTCTGTTGCGGCGTGCAACTCGATCCTCCAATATTAACTTTTAATAAGTATGTTGCGGCGTGCAACCCGATCCTCCAATATTGACTTTTAATAAGTCTGTTGCGGCGTGCAACCCGATTCTCCAATATTTTTATTTACCAATTCTTATAGAAGACATTTTCACAATAAATGTAGCAATTAGTATAAAATTACAAGACAACAAGCATACAATAATTATGGTTTAATTATGAAGCAAACAATGATAAATAGCAAATTATTATGGAAATCAGAGAGCAAATGGGCAGTTTAATATTTAATATGCTAAATGTCAAATAACAATTAAGGCACATAATTCAAATAGCATGTAACAGTTAATGTAGGACTTCAAGAATTTATATTTGCAAAGAATAAGTGAGAAATAATTATTATAATAGTTAATTTATGATTAAAAATAATTTATGATTTTTCAAGTAAGCAGGCATACAATTAATTTGATGACGTATAGACACTCGTCACCTCGCCTATACGTCATTTACATGCAATTCACATAACAAACAATTTAAGGGTTCTATTCCCTCAAGTCAAGGTTAACCCCGACACTTACCTCGCTTTGCAAATTCCAATCAATTATTCAACCACGGCTTTTCCTTTTCAATTTGCCTCTAAAAGCATCAAATCAATTCACAAACAAATCGATATATTCAATACGAATCATAGGAATTAATTCCATATGAATTTATAAATTTTCTAAATAAAAAACCGAAATTCATTATAATAGTCGGCAGTGGGACCCACATCTCAAATCCAGGAAAAACTTGTGAAATCCAAACACCCGTTCCGATACAAGTTCAACCATACCAAATTTGTCCAATTTCGATATCAAATTGACCTTCAAATCTTAAATTTTTGTTTTTGGAAAGTTTTACAAAAATTCTAATTTCTTCCATCAAAATCCGAAATAAATGATGAATATAGACATGGATTTGTGAAATATAATCACTTTATGATAAAGAACACTTACCTAGTTCAAAGTCGTGAAAATTTCCCTTGAAATCGCCGAAATCCGAAACTCAAAACTCAAAAATGAGTAAAAATGGCTAAGACCCGATTTTATGTATTCTGCCCAGCATTTTCGCATCTGCGGTGCCTGGGCTCGCACATGCGAGCTCGCATCTGCGAGAAAAATCTCGCATCTGCAAAAAGGGGCTACTAGGCGAGGTTCCGCATCTGCGGACAAAATGTCGCACCTGCGACGTCCGCATCTGCGCGCAAGGGCCGCACCTGCGAAGGCCGCATCTATGATGGAAGTTTCGCTTCTGCGAGCTCGCACCTGCGGTCAAAATTCTGCAGGTGCGATTATACTAGAACTCAAAATTTCAGATTTTGCTTAAGTCCAATTCTTGTTCCAATTTCGATCTGTTTCACTCTCGGGGTACTCGGGACCCCGCTCGAATATACCAACAAGTCCCGTAACATAATACGAACTGACTCGGGGTCTAAAATCACGTCAAACAATACTGAAATTACAATTCACATCCCGATTCGAACTTTGAGTTTTAAACTTTCAATTTACAAATCTCGTGCCAAAATATATTAAATAAATCCGGAATGACTTCAAATTTGGAACAAAAGTCATAAATGACATAACAGAGCTGTTCAAATTTCCAGAATCGGATTCCGGCTCCGATATCAAAAAGTCAACCTCGTGGTCAAACTTGGAATATTTAGCCTTTAAATTGCTAGTTCTGTTAAATGGTCATAACTTGAGCTAGGGACCTTCAAATTAAATTCCGGGCATACGCCCAAGTCTCAAATCACGATACGGAGCTATCGGAACTGTCAAAATATGGATCCGGATCCGTTTGCTAAAAACATTGACCAAAGTCAACCCACTTGAATTTTACAGCTATATTTCATATTTTAATCCATTTTTCACATAAAAACTTTCCGAAAATTTGTAAGGACTGCGCACGCAAGTCGAGGAATGATTAAATGGTACTTTCGAGGTTTTAGAACATAGAATTACTTATTAAATATAAAGATGACATTTTGGGTCATCACAATTACTTCAGAGACTTGAAATTTCGGAGAGGGAAATCGGAGCGTATTACCATGGATTTTGTAGTTGGGCTTCCACAGACTTTGAGGAAGTTTGATGTTGTTTGGGTGATTGTGCATCGGTTGACCAAATACGCGCATTTTATTCTAGTTGGTACTACTTATTCTTCGGAGCGGTTGGTTGAGATTTATATCTGCGAGATTGTTTGCCTACACGGTGTGCCAGTGTCGCACGCAGTTTACATCACAGTTTTGGAGTGTAGTACAACGAGAATTAGGTACATAGGTTCAGCTAAGTACAACATTTCACCTCAGACGGATGGGCAGTCCGAGCGCACTATTCAGATATTGGAAGATATGCTATGCATTTGTGTTATAGATTTTGGAGGTTCTTGGGATCAGTTCCTGTCGCTTGCAGAGTTTGCCTACAATAACAGCTACCAATCGAGCATTCAGATGGCTCCGTATGAGGCTTTATATGGGAGACGGTGTCGGTCTCCAGTGGGTTGGTTTGAGCCGGATGAGACTAGACTATTGGGTACTGATTTGGTTCAGGATGATTTGGAGAAGGTTAAATTGATTCAGGAGAGGTTTCGCACGGCGCAGTCTAGACAAAAGAGTTATGCCGACCGGAAGGTCCGTGATGTTGCTTACATGGTTGGGAAAAAGGTTCTACTTAAGATTTCACCCATGAAAGGTGTGTTGAGGTTCAGAAAGAAGGGCAAGTTGAACCCTCGGTATATTGGGCCTTTTGAGATACTTAAGAAAATTGGAGAAGTGGCTTATGAACTTGTTTTGCCACCCAGTCTATCGGGTGTTCATCCAGTGTTCTATGTATCAATGCTCCGAAAGTATATCGGAGATCCGTCTTATATTTTGGATTTTAGTATAGTGCAGTTGGATGGTAATTTGACTTATGCTGTGGAGACGATTGTTATTTTAGACCGGCAGGTCTGAAAGTTGAGATCAAAGAACAAAGCTTCAGTAAAAGTGCAATGGAGAGGCTAGCCAGTCGGAGAAGCTACTTGGAAAACTGAGCGGGAGATACAGAGCAAATATACACACCTATTTGAGACTCCAGGTATAATTCTAAACCCGTTAGAGGACGAATATTTATTTAAGAGGGGGAGAATGTAATGACCCGATCGGTCGTTTTGAGTATTACAACCCCGTTCCCCCATTTACTGCTCAATTTATGCCTTACATTTGTTATGTAACTTGCTGGGGGTAATTGGTTCAAGTCCGGTGAGGTTTTGGAATGATTTGGAATACTTAGTTTTAAGGTTTAGAATTTAAGTAGAAAAGGTTGACCGAATGTTGACTTATGTATAACGACCCCGGAGAATTTTGCTAAGGAAATTAAGGTTTTGTGGTGCCGAGGTAGATCAATTAGTACAAAGGTTATAGAAATTTCTCGCGGCTCGGGCTTTTGGGGTTGAACAATGCACTATGGAGTAAAGGAAACTTTGTGGCAGAGAAATGTGTTTCTTCAGTCCATTATGTGACCGCAGAATCACTCTGTGGACCGCATAATGACCGCAGAGTGAGGCAGGTAAGGGGCCGTTTTGGATGCCATTCTGCGGTCGACTATGCGACCGCAGAACAGGTCTGCGGGCCGCATAGTGACCGCAAACCCAGGAAGGTTCTTCCCAGTTCTGGAGGTCAATTGTGCGGCCGATATGCGGACCGCATATCCTGTTTCTGAGCTTTATTTTTTGAGTTTTTACAATCCGATCCTACTTCATTAAATACACGCAAAGGGCCATTTTTGAGCCAAAATCTGACATTTTTAGAGAGAAGGGAGAGTGTTCTAGAGAGAGGAAGAAGCTCAAGTGTTTTGTTCATCACGATCTTGTTCAAGCTTTGAAATCCAACAAGGAAATACAACAAGATTTTCACCCAAGAGGTAAGGTTCTAACCCCTAGTCTTCAATTTCGATTGGGGGTAAAGATGGGTGATTAAGAGTATGATTCTTGGGTGTTAGAGTATTATTTATACATACACATACCAATATGGTTTTGGAAAGACTGTTGAGCTCAAATAGGTAAAGATTGCGTTGAAAATGGTAGAAATCTTCATAAATTTTAATTGAAGATTTGAGGGTCGGGTTCATGTCGGAAATTTGTGAAATTTGTATGGTTGGACTCGTAGTTGGATGAGCGTTCATATTTCGTAACTTTTATCGGGTTCCGAGATGTGGTCCCCACAGATAATGTTTTAAGTTAATTTCGGATTTTTATTAGAAAATTAGTATTTCCTTATGGAATTAATTATAATAATTGGTATTGACTTAATCGAATTAATTATGGCTAGATACGAGATTTTCGGAGACCAATTCTCGTGGTAAGGGCATAGCGAAATAGAGAATTACACGGTTTGAGGTAAGTAACAGTTCTAAAGTTGGTCCTGAGAGTATGAAACCCCGGATTATGTATTATGTGATTGATTTTGAGGTGACACACATGCTAGGTGATGGGGCGTGTGAGTGTGTACCATAGGAATTGTGACTTGGTCAAATTCCATGGAACTGAGTAGTAGAATTATCTGTTGATATCCGTACATTCTCTACGTGTTAGAGAAAATTGAGCTGAGAATCGTATTAAAAATCATGCTTAGACATATGTTGTTATTATTGGTACCCACTGGGATCATTTCTGTGGTTGAATTATATTCTAAAATTATAATTTCACACTCAGTCATGTTCATTCATTCCATATCATATCTCAGTCTCTGTTGCTATTTATTGATACATCATATTATTATTTTGGGGTTGATTTTCATGGCATCTTGAGCCCGAGAGACTGGAGAGGTTGATGACTGAGTGAGGTCGAAGGGCCTAATTGTGAGGATATTTATGGAATCGAGTTGCGCGCCGCAACATGTTTCATAATTATATGCCATGATTGGCTTGATATAGCGCTTGGGCTGAAGGAGCCCCTCCGGAATCTATACACACTCTCAGTGAGAGCAAGTACCTATTGAGTACGAGTGCCGAGTGATGAGTGACTGTGAGGAAAGAGTGATTGTGAGGTTGGAGTGAATGGAAGGACTGAGTGACTATTAGTCTGAGAGGATGCATTGATTTCATTATTTTCTGCATTTCAACTGTCATATATCACTATTTTAGAAATTTCGGAAAAACATTATTTTTTGTTTCATTCAAATTTGAGAAATTTCTATGAAATTTTATATGTTGAACTTGAGAGTTTTAGCATATTAAATTTGGACTTAGCTGAGAAGCTCGTCACTATTTTCATTTCCTTATTTATTATTGTTACTTACTAAGTTGGTTGTACTCATACAACACCTTGCACTTCGTGTACAGATCCAGGTGATCCCGGGCATAGTGGGTGTTGATTCTTTCACACCGTTGATTTTTCGGAGATTCAGAGGTAGCAGTTATGTTTCGCAGACCTTGTCTCTCCTTCCCTATCCTTTTGGTTTATTATATTTGGTCTATAGACCGGGTTTTTCAGACTTGTAATGTATAGATGCTCATGTACTTAGTGACACCTAGTTTTGGGAGTGTTTTTATATCCAGTATTTGTGGAATTTACTCTTAAACTTAATTATTATGTTTTTAGTTTTTAAAATAAAATTATGGTTTATTGAGATTGTTGGCTTGCCTAGTATCGAGATAGGCGTCATCACGACAAGTGTGACTTTTGGGTCGTGACACCACACCAAATCGGTTGTTACATAAAGTGTCACATTTCGTCATTACGTAACGACGGATTTAACGATACGATATAATAAAATTTAAGTAACAACCAAAACAAACATCGTATTTAAAGTAACAATACGATATAATACAATAGGTAACGACCATCCAACAAGCTGTAAAGAAATTGATATACTTTATGTTGACTAAATTCTTAATATTAGCTATTTCTAATTTTTTAATATTTAATATTAATAGTAATTTATCTAATAAAATTTTATTTTCAAAAGGTAAGAAACTATCAACATTTCACCTTTGAATTTTAGTTGATGATTAATTTAAGAGTTTATTACCTTCTTTTTCAACTATAGTGAGATGTATATTTATTTTCATTATTTTTTCCATCTTTTTCTATCGCACTTTTTCATAAATTATCTTTTAAAATTATTTATAGCACTCATAATATTTAGATGATCAGAATGGATTACACTAATAGGTAATGGACTATACTTTATGATTGAACTATATTTTTCTGAAAAATAGTTATATATATTTACGTGTATGCAATAATTTAAATAATTAATTTGGGAGAAAAGAGTAATGAAACTTTAATGGGGTATTTATATATTATCCTTTCTGGGGTGAGTTTTTGACGACATAAATTATGCAAGCAACTCTAAGTTAATTATGTTAGTAAACTTTGTGAGTTTATTAGGTCAACTTCAGTACTAATTAATCTATAAGTGTAGTCATCCATCATCATTTACGATTGACCAAATATTTGTTTGGTTGGAGTTCATGTTATTAAAATAATTAATGTTTTATATCACTAAAAAATTCACCATCTTTGTACCTATCAAAAGGCTCTTAATTAATAGATAGAAATTAAACTCCTCGTATTTGTCGTTTATAGCTGGTTTTATCCCCAATTCCTCATCTAGTTTCATTTTAGAAAATCAATAATAGTAGTTCTTTTCGTCAAATAAAGAAAAATATTTGTAGTTCTTCAATTTTTTCCTTTAATAACTTGAATCCAAATCGAATGGTTAGTGGCGAGATATCCAAGTATTTCAACGTCATAATTTAGTTCTTGTTATATATTTGGTCCTAAATATTAGGACTTTAATTTTAATATATATAAGGAAAGTTTTTAGATGATTTTAAACCTAAATTTTAGGACTTCTTAAATAATATTTTAATATGAAGATTTTAATACATAAAATTTTTAGTTGATTTCAATTTTCTAAATATTAGAAAAATATAAAAAATTATTATTATTTTGGAAAAAATTTTGTGCATTAGATATTTTATTTAGGTAGGTCATATGAAGCAAATGTGATATAACCAATTCCCTATCCCCTTGGATTTGAGACTAAAATAACTCTATGTAAATCTGAAGATTATAAACATCCCGAAGATATATAACTACACAAAAATTCGAGTTCGTTCAAGTGACATATACTTGAAATAGTTCAGTAAAAATTAGTTGACATAATGTATTATTTGAAATTGTTCAATTTTATCATTTATTATATTTTTTCTCTGTCCGTATTCTTACTTTTAGTGAATCGTTTGGACTCCACGTGTTTAATTTTCTTCGAAAGCGTCAAAATTTACTCTCTTTTTTGTGTTGTAATTTAAAATTACTTTCAAATTAAGTTCCGTAACAACCAAATAAAACTTTTTCTAAACAGTGGGATAATATTAAACCAAACACCTAACAAAGAGTAAAGGTTCTTAATTTCCAATAGTACTCGGGCATATTTGACAATTTTCCCTAAAATTAGAATAGATAAATTGTAAAGCCCTGAACTATTAATAAACCCCTTCTCCAAGCTTCCTTAAACCCCATTTCAGTTCCTTTTCTTCTAAAAAGAACTTTCTAGAAGATTCCTTCCCTGCATTTTGATCAGGTAAAAAATCTTCGTTTGAAAGTTCGGTTTTCTTAATCTACACATTCTTTTATGTATTTTTATGTAAAAACAATTTCTCCTAAAAACCGATTGTGAAGAACCTTAAAGTTACAGGAGTTTGGTGTGTTCTTAGTTCTTATTTGATTTTCAAGTGAGTAAATTTACGAAAAAATAACTTAAATAATTTTATTTTTGTCTTTTTTTATGATTCTGGATTTTAAATAAATTTTTTGTTTGGTATGATTCTGGGTTACAAATAAGTTTATGTTTTTTTTAAGTAGCTATAATAACTGAGCATTTGTATTGAGTCCTATTATGTGAATGATCTGTATCCATTCTGCTATATTCAGGCCCATTCTAATTTTATGTGTTTAATCGTAATTTGGCTCAAACCCTGTGCGTGTTTATGATGTCTGCTATCTGTTTGCTTTTTGTCTTTGACTCTGTTATATATTCTCTAGACAATTCAGTACATTTATTTATGAGTCTGTGAGTAAGCATGCACAATTGTTAGATTCTTTTCGGAGCAAACGAATAGTCTCTCTGGATTTTGCTTACATGTAGTGTAAAATATGATTTGTACTTGAGTTTGTTAATTGGATGATCATGTATTATCGTATTGTCCGTTGAGCTAAGGCTACAGATATAGAAGTATCAATTCGTTATCTTTTATTTGTTAAGATAAATGTATCAATTATTTCCACTAACCCCTTCAGAATCTTGGTGTGCATGATAAGTATTTGAGTGTTTCATATAAGTTTCAACGAAATAGTACTAACAAACAATTGAATGTGAAAAATGAGATTAAGTTATACACACATTTTCTCAATTCAATTGTTTAATCTTGTTAAAAAAAGTAGTCAATGACTCATTGCTACAATTTACTGTTGTATTGGTCTTGCTTGTTATTTGAATCGATTGGATTTGTTGAACTGCTTAAGCGTATTCCGTCAGAAGGTAGACAGATTAAGTGGCATACAAAGTGTTTTTATGGCCATATAATGAAACTAGAAGAGTATCCTTTCAAATTTAGATTTTCTGTAAGTAAAGATCTTACGGATAATTCACGGAGTAAAAACTGTAAATTTTGTCAAGTCCTTTGTGTTGGAACTTTCTGTGACGAAATTACCTGCTGACTAATCAAAAGAGATGTAGGCTTACTTGCAAATGCTCTTTAGGATACTCACGGATCACTCCTTTTCCATATTAGCAGGCTTTTGTTAAATGATTATAATGATGACTATTATTGGCTTTACTTTCAGGGATTAGCAAGATGGATCTCAAGAATGTTAAGGTTCCTAAGATGCCTGGTGGTGGTGCCGCTTCTGCTTTGATTAAGTTAGGAGTTGTTGCTGGTCTTGGTGTGTATGGAGTTGCTAACAGTCTCTACAATGTTGACGGCGGGAATCGTGCTATTGTTTTCAACCGTATTCTTGGTGTTAAAGATAAGGTATGTCTTGTCCTTTCCCTATTGGACTAAGATGGTTTTTGGACCCTTTTTTCAGTACATATATTAGATTGACCTGAGGGCTAGCATCCACTGGACACTGGACAGTCATCTCCGAAGCTCTATCTATGTTTAAGAAATCTAGTTAGGTCAGAGCTGGATTTAACTGCCTTCTGCGGTTAAGGAAGTTCTTCTAGTATCGCGTTGCTTCTTTAATATTTCGTTTAGGATATGCTTGATGGATTCTTTCTTCTGGATTTTTTCGTTTTTGTAAGATAGAGATCAATGTGTTGTTCATATTTCTTTGATACCGTGATGTCCAAGCACATCTAAGTAGTCAATCAATCAACCACCTACACCTCAATCTCAAACTAGTTGGGTCGACTATATGTATTTCTATATCTTTTTGCTCTATCCGGACGCATCTCATCCCAAAATCCAATAATTTGTCTTTCAATACGACATATTAATTCTTAGAACTCGAGGTTTTCTAGATGTCATACTTATTCTTCATACCTATATAGATATAAAAGGAGGAGGTTGAAGTGTAAAAGTAATCAAATTCTGTTGTATCCTCAAGCACGTTCAAGTTATATATTTTAAAGTTATTCTCATCTCTTTATTATATCTTTTATCTCCAATGTAGTTATTTGATGTTGTACATCCTAGTTTATGACCTTTAGTCCTGTTTTTCGTCTACTATCGATGTGCCTTATGCATTTTTGATACATGATGTTGGATATTTTATTAATAGGTTTATCCAGAGGGGACACACTTCATGATTCCCTGGTTTGAAAGGCCTGTCATATATGACGTTCGTGCACGTCCACATCTAGTGGAAAGCACTTCTGGCAGTCGCGACCTTCAGATGGTAAATTCTTCTCTCAGCACTTGCTTGGCTCCCTACTACCACATATAAAAAGAAAAGAGAAACCAAAAGATTTGGGATTGGGAGGACAAAAGTAACATGTGGTAAAGACTGTACAAACTTATGAGGGATAGAAGGTGTTCATCATATGTTTCCTTAATCCCAGGAGCAGAGCGTTTCTGTGTTATAAGAATGACAGGTTGTAAAATATATCTTGTTCCTTAATTATTTTCAGGTTAAAATTGGACTTCGGGTTCTCACGCGTCCAGTACCAGACCAACTGCCCACTATTTACCGAACTCTTGGTGAAAATTATAGTGAACGTGTCCTGCCATCAATTATTCATGAAACTTTGAAAGCTGTGGTTGCACAGTACAACGCTAGCCAGCTCATCACCCAGAGAGAGGTACGTGCAAGAGGACATATACCTACTTAGTGTGTTGATGTTGCTATTGTAGAAGTAATTATTGCGCTATAGGTCATAACTGGTAATATTGCATCTGTACTGTATGGTGTGGTTGGCGCCAAATGTGAGGAATGTTCTGATATTGAATATATGCTCCACTTCCTTCTCTGAAGTAGGGGACTATGGTGGATAGCTGCAAATTTTCTATTTGGCTGCCGTAGAAACTCATTGGAATTTTAAAGGTTCTTCACCATCTTTGCTTAAACTTGTGTACTTGTGCAGAATGTTAGTAGAGAAATACGGAAGATCTTAACTGAAAGGGCAGCCAACTTCAACATCGCTCTAGATGATGTGTCCATAACTAGCTTGACTTTTGGAAAGGAATTCACGACTGCAATTGAAGCAAAGCAAGTGGCTGCTCAAGAAGCAGAGAGAGCAAAGTATATTGTGGAAAAAGCAGAGCAGGATAAACGAAGTGCTATTATTAGAGCTCAGGTCATAATATTTTCCAAATCATATCCTTCTTTCTTTAATCTAATCTCCAGTTACTTCTTCAACTTGTCATTTTATATGGAATACTATGATTAATGGTGCTTGAATTCCTTCCTGCAGGGTGAGGCTAAGAGCGCGCAGCTGATCGGTCAAGCTATTGCCAACAATCCAGCGTTTATCACGCTCAGGAAAATTGAAGCAGCAAGAGATAATGCACATACCATTTCAAATGCAGCAAACAAAGTGTACTTGAGTTCTGATGATTTGTTGCTCAACCTTCAGGGCTTGAACTTGGAGACAACCGGAAGTAAGTAACCAGGAAGCGACCATGGCAAAACGGTTTGCTATTTCACCATTGCATTTTCTTCCTCTGCTTGAAGATAGCCTCTTGTTGGCGATTGAGATAGCAATTTGGTCTCGTAGTCTATTTTTCTTTTCAACTTCGAATTTTCCTTTCCAGTTCACTACACTTCTTTTAAATGTTGTTCCTCGGAGAATAAATATGAAAATTGAAGCTATAAAGAGAAATCATATCTAGGCCTGCTCTCCATTTCTTCCTTTATCAGCTGTTTTTATTACCTAAATTAAATGTGGAAGCTTCATCTTTCATATATCCAGTTCTAAATGTGTTTAGTCTGAGTTTTTGATGCGCACATATTTGTTTCTTCCTCCCTAATTATTGTCTCAAGTAGAGCCTGTTGGCAACTCAAACCATACCTTTTTAACTAAATTCTCAATGTTTTTATTTATTCGGGACGTTAAAAAGAAAAAGAAGGTTTATTGTTCACATTGTATAGCCGTCCACCTGAAAATATTATCGGCGTTATTCGGGATGTTTAAAAAAAAGGGATTTTTTATACTGTATAGCCATCAATCTGAAAGGATTATCGGCAGATATACATTATATGTATAATTAGTGTATAATTTATGTATATTAATTAGAGAATATAAATATTTTGCGGTTAAATGTGTAACTTCCCTGGAAGAAATAAGTTGGCCAACTCTTATATTTGGTAACATCAAGGTAAGCTTAATCAATTAAAACAACTTGGTTACGTTATGTCAGCCATAACTTACGAGCCAAGTCCTTAACATTCTAAATGAGGGAAGTGAACTTTTACGTCAAATAAAGGCGTGAATTAATTCTGGCCTTTAAACCTTTTACTAAAAACCCATATCCTTCAAATAACGAATGAACCAGAACCCTATATCATAAATCTGTCTTAGAGAGTTTTTAGCATATTAAATTTCCCTTTTTCCTTCGACATTCCGTTATATATACTTATAAATTAATCCCCCAAAGTGATCTTCATACATTGAACTAAAATCTTAAAAATAAAATTTTACAAGATTCAACACACATATAGATGGAGGCCACAAAGAAATTAGGAACAGAAAATGTTGTAGCATCTGAAAACCAATTGGAAATACCCTTATTAGAAGATGAAGAAATTGTTGAAAAACCAAAGAAAACACCAGCACAAAAGGTCATTAGAAAAACATTCAAGAAAACAGCCATTTTAGCCAATCTTTTACCTTCAGGTTCTGTTCTTGCATTCCAAATTCTGTCACCAGTTATAACACATGAAGGTCAATGTCATTCCTCAATTAGCCATTCTATGACATTAGGCCTTTTAGTCTTTTGTGCAATCTCTTGTTTTTTCCTTAATTTTACAGATAGTTTTCGCGATGAAAGAGGGAAAGTTCGTTATGGATTGGCCACATTCAGAGGTTTATGGATTATTGATGGTTCGAATATTACCATTCCTCCTGAGGAAGCAACAAAGTATAAGTTGAAATTTTTGGATGTGTTTCATGCCTTATTATCTATACTTGTTTTTGGCGCTGTCGCGGCGTTTGATCAAAATGTGATCAAATGTTTGTATCCTTCTCCACCACCAGAAACTCAAGAGATTCTCGCAACTCTGCCTATGGCTGTTGGCGTAATTTGCACATTGCTGTTTGTTGCATTCCCTACAACTCGCCATGGAATTGGCTTCCCTCTTTCACGTCGTTAGGAATACTCAATTTCTTTTCTCTTAATTCAATTTAATTCTTCTTAAAGATTGATGTACATGGGCCTAATCAGTGGCGGAATCACATTGGCCCGAGTCAAACTAAATCCTCCTTGCCAGAAAATTAATCTTTCTCTTTATGTATGAAATTAAAGACATATAGTGAATGTACTAGTCATTTTAACTTTGAAACAGCTGCCTTTGTACTTTCCTTCATAGAGGAGGTGGGAAAAAAAAAAAAAAAAACTGGATAATCGCTGATACAGGCTGACCGGGATCCCAGCAGTCAAATCACTGTATTCGTTCCTCACCTCCTTCCGATCAAATATATTCTAAGATGTGTCGAGGCCGGAAAAAGGAAAGAGGAATTGATCGACCAACTTTAGATAGGTGATTTTTTTTTTTTAATGTGTATGTATCAATTGTTGGATCCTATTAACACAAGGAACGTTACAGCAAATGGGATACAAGATATGTTTTAGGTCATAAATTTGATTCTAAGTTGACATTTTAGTAGGTTTAGAATCCCGTCTTCGATCTTGCCTCAGCCTCCGTAAATCCTCTCAATTTGTCGAAATTCTAATACTACTATTTACATTGTGCTTTGTCGAAAAATTTCATAAATTCCATTTTTGTCTCACCAAAATGCCTCATTTCATGTTCGTGTAACAAAACAGTAGTAAGCCTATTTGATAATGGTGACAACGGAATTAATTTCATCTTTAATTTGATAGAAGGTTTGAATTGGACCAACTAATGTCATTTAAATATATAGTATATAGTAAACACCTCTCTTCTTTGTGAGAAATACTATGTAATAGTCAAACTATAAACGAATAGGAACATGACAGTAGAAGAGTTTAAAATAGGGATTTGTTACAAAAACGCGTGGCCGTGTGTCTGATGAAGATAGTGGACTTGACCGGTGAGCTATTGCTATCACAGCGAAAGTCATCGCAGCCGAAGACAACTAATTGAGTATAGAACAGGAGTATTAGTACAGTCGGAGCTCTCTATAATAATATATTTATATAATAATATTATAATATAATTTTTTATTAAAAAATATTCAGAACAAACGAGACTGTTATAAAAAAGTTTAACTGCAACACCCAAGTGAAGTTTCTTTTTATTTATTTCAAATTTAATAAATAAAGTTGTTCGATATTTATAATAATGAGAGTTAGCAAGTACAAAATAATGAAAGATAATACAGATATACAATAAACTTAGTCAAAAATATGTGCAAGTTGAACACCACATAATAAAAAAGAATAGGAGTACTATAATCGATAGTACCGCTTGTTGATTATATACGCACAACACCAAGTCACCAACACCCATTGGACGAAAACATAAATGAGTCATTACTCGGCGGCAAAGGTGTTCCAAAATAAGGTGGCGTTTACTTGAAAAATATTTAGAAGAATTTTTGAAAGTAAAAAATTTCAAACTTTTGCGAAGAGTATTATCAATTGAACACCAGTTTATTTTTATTAATGTTTGCAAAAGTTGAAGAAGTTGTTCTTTTTAAGTATTTAGTTGAAAAGCGATTTAAAATACCTTTTCCAATTTATTTTATGTAGCAACTTTTACCCGATTACAAAAATTCAAAAAAGAATTTAAGATTTTTGAAATTTATACTTTTAAACTTCCAATGATATTGTGGCTATGCAAGCAAGCATCATTAAAGTGAAAGGAGCTAATTACAGGACTGCGCAGCAGATTCTTTCCGTTTCGAATTGGTCATCATCTCTTAAGTATAACTCAAGCATTTGCACTCCTAGGCCAGGCATAATTTGCCAACCACGATCGAATTTTATTTCATTTTTCTTCTTCACCCAAATGTGGGTAGATTTAGTTGCCTATATCTTATTATCTATTCCATCCGTTTCAGTTTATGTGAATCTATTATTTTTGGTCCGTTAAAAAAAAAAAATCTATTTCTAAATTTAAAAATAATTTAACTTAAACTTTCAATTATATCCTTAATAAAAAGTTTTTATTATAAAACAAATATTCTGACTCATTATTAACTTATTTAGTACTATAAATTATAAAAAAAAATATTTTTTTTTAAATTTCGTGCCGAATAACAGAGTTTACTTACATTGGAATCGGTGGGAGTAAGTTTTAGTAAGTCAAATATTTACAAAGCCATGTCAAGAAGTAAAAAATTGAAAAGGAAGAATCTTGGCTGCTGGAGTTGTCACATACTCATAAGAGTGGATTACACGTGTCAGAGAACAAGCGTGTTCTAGAATTAAGGACAGCAAAACCAAACCTCATTCCAGAAAACAGCGGCCGTCGTCGTGTAATAATCTATCAAAAAGCTGGCACGTGCCGTCAATCAACATCTATAGCCACTTTTGTCTTTGAAAACGCCCGCGTGTCCACGTAATCCCATATACCTTTTTCTATAATATAATTACTCTCTTGGGCGGCCTCACATCTCCCGTCAAACTCTATGTTGACCGCGTTTTTACCCGGAGAAAATATAATATTAACCGTCGATAATAAACTAATTGTATTCACAAACTATATAATAGCATACATATAAATATATATTTCGTTACCTATTACTTTTTGAAGCGATTAAAAATTTATATTTCTCTTTTTACACCAACCCCTCGATAGCATAACTTAGGTAATTTTCACGCAAAAAGAAGAAAGGAAAAATATTAAATTAAATATGACTATAAAATATTATGTATTAATTGGTTTTGTTAAAATAGTGAGTGCTAAAGTTTTGATTTTTAGCCATATGCCATATTTAAAGATGTGGTCTAACTATTAATTAAAACAGATCAAACTATAAAAAAAATTAGAATTCAAGACAAAAAATATAAATATTCTAATTTCTTTTTATCCATTTAAGAATATTTTACTATGTTCGTCGTAAGAGTCCATAAAATCAATCAAGGTATACGTACACTAATGATTAAATATTTTTGCAACTTTAGTATGTTGATTTAATTATAATATCATTTACCTATAAAACGGTATATTTGAATTTGTAACGTGATTTATAGACAAGCGAATCAATTTAATCCCAAAATGATAAGTAAATAAAATAAAATGTAAGACTTAGCGTTGAAATCAAGATAAAGTAGCAGATAGCTCTAGTTCCGAGAGTGGAGTTTTTGAAGGCAGTAATACAAAATATTAGAAGACAAGCAATAAAGTATTATTGAGCTTTTGAACAGTATATAACATAAGTTTGTCAGAAAATTCGTCCCTTACAATGGCTGTTGAAATCGTTATTTATAGTTGCACCTAGGGAACAATGTCGTAGGATCAAGCCCATCTTAAATGTCAATTATGGGAGCAATTGAAGAATGTGTAACGGCGGACAATCAATGTCATATTCTCTATAACGGACTATGTATTTAATACTGCAAAATATTCTTCATTGAATGCTATCGGGTAGCAGACATTCGTTTGTCTTCATGAGCAACACTCCCTTCGGGGGCTTCCTGGTGCCAACCGAAACTACTGCCTCTGGTCTTGATTTTCACTAGTCTCGCTTTTCATCTGTCTCCGGTTCCGCGTGTCGCTCTATTAGACGAGTATTTAATATGAACTAATTTTACCCTACAAAGATAGTCCCTCTGCTTTCCAGTGGTACATCTTTATGTCATCGGGAAGTTGGTGAAGATACCTTTCTTGGGGGAAAATATTCTGATCCCCTCTGAAAAGTTTCCGACGCTTGATTAGACGCACGTCTCTCCGCATTTAATGCCTCGAACACGTGTCACTTCACGATTCATCAATACTTGTGCCGGTTCTCGAGGTAATTATGGCCACGATTTTAGCCGCCTATTTCTTTACTTATACGCCTCATTCTCCTTCTTTCACACTTCATAATTTTTCGAAACCCCTCAACCTTTCCTACTCAAATCTTTCTTGCTTTCATCTTTCTTTAACCTTCTTCTTCAGAGAAATTCTCATTTCCTTCTGCTAATTATCGCCTCCACTTCCAAGAACTCCAACTCTTCAAAGAAAAAGGAAAGCATTGATGATGCTACTCCTCCTACGATGAGCACCATTATCCCTAGAAGGCTTAATACAACCAAGGACTTTGAAGAGAAGTTCGCTTTTGCTAACTGCCATACATGGGCTGTTGGGGTATCGATGATGAAGGGGCTTCCCTACAAAGGAGACAACGGCCTTCATCAGCTCAACAGATCGCTAAATTTGTGGAGTTAATAACACCAACCGAGGATGATGTCGAAACGCTCTGTGGAAAGTATGATATAGTAGAAGATATCAACTCTTGCTTTCGGACCCCAGTCGCTGCTCACGGTACTGTGAGGCCGGGTACCGGGCCTCTTCCGTCTTCGATTGATGAGCAACCAATAACTAGCACTGCTTTTGTTGCAGCTACTTCTCAACCCACAATGCCATCAGTTTCATCTTCTTCTTCTCCAGCCATACCTTCTCTACCAGCAACTGCTACATTATCTACACCGGTCGCAGACACATGAGAGGAGGATATCCCTACTCCCCAGTGCCCAATTCGTGGAAATTTGGGGCATAACTATTCGCCCCCTTGTGCAGATCCCCGGAGGAGGAGGAGTGTCTCCCTCTCGTTTTCTACTAAGTGCCATCTGTTGTCCCGGCCGATGAAACTCGCCAATTACCTGAAGCCTCTGGCTTCAGAGAAAGATAAGAATAAAATACACTTTCTCTTGGGGGAATGTATGATAAACAACACCATGCACAACGCGGCAATGGTACAATATTTGTTCCCTTTACTGCTTCTTCTAGCTTCACTATGGTAGGATTTTTTATTTGAACTTTTGCTTTGCAGGCTAACTTTAATGCTTCCTAGGGTCTTAAGAAGTTGATCCTTGATAAAGAAAAACTCACATCCAAACGGGATCAACTGTTGGTCGTACTGGAGAAAATTAGTGCTCGCCTTTCGGTACTAGAAGCACAGGCTGCCGAATCCATTGAGTTAGAGTCTCGATTGCATCAGAGTGAACAAGAGGTGATGACCCTTAGCCAAAAGGCCGCCATATTAAGGCTGCAATTTCAAGAGGCCAAGGTAAAGTGGTCTGAGGTCTAAAATGTTGTTCTTATTGCTGTCAAGCACGAGGCTGCCTCTTCTGAAAGATTAAATAATTTTGAGGCAGCCTTGAACTCCAAAGATGAGGAGGTTGCAGCTGCTGAGGAGAGGCATGCCTGGATGGAAGAGAAGTATAAGAGGGTCACGGAGCAGAATAAAGTTTATCACTCCACTATCCGTGACCTTGACGTCAGCCTTCAGGCCACCAGATCCAAGCGAAATAACCTTTCGGCCGAGGTAGACCAGCTTAAGGCAGAGCTTCAGCGCCGAACGAATTCCCTCACTATTGAGAAATCATATTCAATGTATAGCATGAGGAGAAAAATCTTGGAAGAGGCCAAAATGGGTGTCATTAATTTTGATGTTGAGATCGCCAAGGTCCGTGAGCTGGAGACAACTACCCAAAAGGGCCTCCCGATCCAACCTGATGCAACGGACTCTTCTGGTTCCGGTTTCGCATTCTCGGGAACTGAGGAGGAACTTGAAGTGGATGGCGATGAAGGTTGTAACGATCCGACCAGTCGTTTTGAGCTCTAGCACGTTGTTCGGTGGTTTGAGTCCTTGAGTAGCTTCACTTCAGGTATTATCACTTGTATGTGTGGTTGGAAATGAATTTTGGGAAGTTCGGGATTGATTTGGAAATACAATTCGAATTTCAGAAGTTTTAAGTTGAAAGAATTGACTAAGGTTTGACCTGTAAGTAAATGACCTCGGAATTGGTATTTGAAGGTTCCAACGGGTTCGTATGATGATTTTGGTCTCAGGAGCATGTCCGTATGTTAATTTGGAGGTCCGTAGATTATTTCGACGCCAATTGGCAGAAGCTGGAAATTAGATGATTTTGGGAAGTTTGATTGGGATTGGACTTTTTGAAATCGAGGTCGGATTCTGATTCCGAACATTTGAGTAGGTCCGTAGTGTCAATTAGGACTTGTACGCAAAATTTTAGGTCAATCGGACTTGATTTGATATGATTCGGACGCGTTCGTCGAAGTTTGAAAGTTTGAAAGTCAAAGAAGGTTTTCGATCGACGATTCATAGTTTTGATGTTTTTTCGCGTGATTTGAGGCCTTGAATAAGTTTGTAATGTGTATTGGAACGGCGATGGTATAATTGGTTAAGGTCCCGAGGGCATCGGGTGGATTCCGGAGGATTAACAGATTGAGTTTGGGCTTGGGGGAAAGGTGAGGCAGCTGGTGTCAGGTGCAATCGCACCTGCGAGAAAAAGGCCGCAGGTGCGAGACCGCAGAAGAAGCCCAGGGGCCGCAGATATGGAATGAGTGAGGGTGGATGGATTCACAGGTGCGAGGAAATTTGCTGCACTTGCGTGCTCGCAGATACGGGTGGAGGAGCACAGAAGCGAGAGCTGGGCTGAGGGGGAAGGCCGCAGAAGCGATAGTATGTGCGCAGAAGCGCATTTTGGCACGCATGAGCGAAGATGGACTAGGTGAGGGAAGTTTGTAGAAGCAACTTTTTACTCGGAAAAGCGAGGCCGCAGATGCGGCAATTCTGTCCGCAGAAGCGAAAACTGGACAGAACATAAGGGATCGAACTTGGTCATTTCATCATTTTCGTTTAGAATCTTTGGAGCTCGGTTCATGGACGATTTTGAGGAGTTTCTTCATGTAACACAAGGTATGAAATTTCTCACTTGTTGTGAGATAAATATAAGGTTTATATGTGGATTTAAGGAGGAAAATCAAGGAAAATTGTGGGATTTTGGTAGAAAACTTAGAATTGGTATTTTTGGATTTTAACCACGAAATTGGGCATAGAATTTGGGATACGTTATATATTTGAGTTCGTGGTGTTACGGATAAAGTTTATCTTCGAATAATTTTAGAATTCAGCCACGTGGGCTCGAGGGTTAATTTTATCGACTTTTCGAGCGAAGTTGGGAATTGTTTAAACAGATTAATTATGGGTATTTGAAGTACTTAAGCCCTATTAAGAAAGTTGATGTGTGCTAATTATATTTTTTTTTTGTGCAGACAAGGACTATTATATGAATGATATCAATTGATTATGATAATATATGTATGAGGTGTATTAAAAATGGTTTATGGTCTAAGAAGAGCCCTAAGGCTAAGTCAAGTTGAAATTTTTATGATGGGATAATGTTTCAAGTGAGTTCGCACAAGACCTATCTTCAAACGAGCATAACTCTCCTGATATGAAGATTTATATTGTGTATTACCTATCAAAAGAAAGGTCTATGTGTCTAATTTCTAACACTTCAAATCGTTCGTTGTTGGACATTCCTACAAGAAATTATGATCAAATTACCAAAGGTTGGCAGAATGCAATTTCGCGACCAATTATGCGACCATCATACGATCACAGAAGTGGTTATGTGACCGCAAACTGGTAGCATAATGGACCAGTACAACCCAGTTTTTTGCACCAATTTTGTGGTGCATTTTGCGACCCGCATAGCCATTCTGCAGTCCATTATGCGACTGCAGGCCTAATTTCGGCGGGTTATTTTTTTTATTTTAATAACTCGACCCCATTTTGATAAATTGGCTTTGAAACTTATTTTGGGGCAATCATCTCACATTTTTTAGAGAGAAGTGGGAGTTTTCTAGAGAGAGAAATTAGATGAAGTGTTTTTTTTATCAAGATCTTGCCCTAACTTTGAAATCCAACAAGGAAATCACACAAGATCTTCATCTAAGAGGTAAGATTCAAACCCCTAGTCTTCAATTTCTAATTTGGGATAAAAGATGGGTGATTGGGAGTATGATTCTTAGGTGTAAAAGTATTATTTATACATGCTTGTACTAATAAGGTTTGTGAGAAGAATGTTCAGCTCCAATAAGTAAATATTTTGAAGTACTTAAGCGTTATTAAGAAAGTTGATGTGCGCTAATTATATTATTTTGTGTGCAGACAAGGACTATTATATGAATGATATCAATTGATTATGATAATATATGTATGAGGTGCATTAATAATGGTTTATGGTATAAGAAGATCCCCAAGGCTAAGTCAAGTTGAAAATTTTATGATGGGATAATGTTTCAAGTGAGTTCGCACAAGACCTATCTTCAAACGAGCATAACTCTCCTAATATGAAGATTTATATTGTGTATTACCTATCAAAAGAAAGGTCTATGTGTCTAATTTCTAACACTTCAAATCGTTCATCGTTGGACATTCCTACAAGAAATTATGATCAAATTACCAAAGGCTGGCAGAATGCGATTTCGCGACCAATTATGCGACCATTATAAGATCACAGAAGTGGTTATGCGACCGCAAACTGGTAGCAGAATGGACCAGTACAACCCAATTTTTTGCACCGATTTTGTGGTGCATTTTGCGACCCGCATAGCCATTCTGCGGTCCATTATGCGACTGCAAGCCTAATTTCGGCGGGTTATTTTTTTTATTTTAATAACTCGACCCCATTTTGATAAATTGGCTTTGGAACTTATTTTGGGGCAATCATCTCACATTTTTTATAGAGAAGTGGGAGTTTTCTAGAGAGAGAAAGTAGATGAAGTGTTTTTTTAATCAAGATCTTGCCCTAACTTTGAAATCCAACAAGGAAATCACAAAAGATCTTCATCTAAGAGGTAAGATTCAAACCCCTAGTCTTCAATTTCTAATTTGGGATAAAAGATGGGTGATTGGGAGTATGATTCTTGGGTGTAAAAGTATTATTTATACATGCTTGTACTAATAAGGTTTGTGAGAAGAATGTTCAGCTCCAATAAGTAAATATTTTGAAGTACTTAAGCGCTATTAAGAAAGTTGATGTGCGCTAATTATATTATTTTGTGTGCAGACAAGGACTATTATATGAATGATATCAATTGATTATGATAATATATGTATGAGGTGCATTAATAATGGTTTATGGTATAAGAAGATCCCCAAGGCTAAGTCAAGTTGAAAATTTTATGATGGGATAATGTTTCAAGTGAGTTCGCACAAGACCTATTTTCAAACGAACATAACTCTCCTAATATGAAGATTTATATTGTGTATTACCTATCAAAAGAAAGGTCTATGTGTCTAATTTCTAACACTTCAAATCGTTCATCGTTGGACATTCCTACAAGAAATTATGATCAAATTACCAAAGGCTGGCAGAATGCGATTTCGCGACCAATTATGCGACCATTATAAGATCACAGAAGTGGTTATGCGACCGCAAACTGGTAGCAGAATGGACCAGTACAACCCAATTTTTTGCACCGATTTTGTGGTGTATTTTGCGACCCGCATAGCCATTATGCGGTCCATTATGCGACTGCATGCCTAATTTCGGCGGGTTATTTTTTTTATTTTAATAACCCGACCCTATTTTGATAAATTGGCTTTGGAACTTATTTTGGGGCAATCATCTCAGATTTTTTAGAGAGAAGTGGGAGTTTTCTAGAGAGAGAAAGTAGATGAAGTGTTTTTTTTATCAAGATCTTGCCCTAACTTTGAAATCCAACAAGGAAATCACACAAGATCTTCATCTAAGAGGTAAGATTCAAACCCCTAGTCTTCAATTTCTAATTTGGGGTAAAAGATGGGTGATTGGGAGTATGATTCTTGGGTGTAAAAGTATTATTTATACATGCTTTTACTAATAAGGTTTGTGAGAAGATTTTTGAGCTCCAATAAGTAAATATTAGATTATGGAGTGAAGGAAATCTTGTAGAAGGACCTTGTAGTTAACTTTGCATACCTAGTGTTTGATAAAATACTCAAATGAGCTGAGACCATGAATATCTTCCTAATAATGGTTCAATTTTGTTATGTCTCAAAATAGATTGTGATTGTTAGAATTTGCGGAACGTTGTAGTAATTTAAGGAAAACTCAAAGCAAGGTATGTTGGCTAAACTACGCTCTTAGAATTGAATTCAATGATGTTCTCATAAGTTTCAAGTATGGTTGTCTCAAGTTCCTTATTCTATGTTCCGAGTTGTTCCCAATAAATTCGATTGTCCCGAATAAGCAAAGTGTCGAGAATTAAGTATTCAAAACGTGTTCCGAATGTTCCTAACACATTATGTTATCCTTTGGGAATGTGTTCAAGAATGATATGTGTATTAAAATGTTATGTCTTTGAGTTGTGTTTCAAATGAAGGTTATGATTCCAAATTATGTGAGAAAACTCAATATGCTTAAGACTCTTAATTGCTCATATGTGTACCTAAAGTCTTGATTGAAAATGTCTTACTGTTGATAACCTATAAAGATGGTTGGAACTAAAATAAGTGAATTGGGATATAAAGTGTGGCCAATGTGCAAGAGTGAAAGTTATACTTGTGGCCAATAGCGCCAATGGAATTAAAATATGTGAAAGAAGTATGAAATGCGCTGATTGATATAAGTGAAAGTTATACTTGTGGCCACTGGTGCCAATAAAATGAAATGATGTGAGAAAGGTTATGAAATGAGCCTTGATTCAACTATTCTGAATTGACTTCAAAAATAGAATTGCCTAAACGCTTATAAACTCAAGTCATGCCTATATGTGGCTGTTTTAACAGACGCTATGATTTGTGAGTATTTTCAATGTGTTTTGCGTTCTTACATATTCGTGAGTGAAAATTATGTATTGCCCTTTTTGGGGGGAAATATGTCAAGAATAAATGGTGTGTTATTTGTTGATGATTTTAACTTGCGCATCAATTGCCAATTATTTTACTCTATTTTTCGGAAAAAAATCTATTGTGCTTAAATTGTTCATTTCTAATGAACTTAAAGTTGTGATTTCTGGAATATTATATGTATGTTGATATTTATGATGATGATACATGAGAGGGAAGAAATGAAAGTGTGGAATAACAAATATGGTCACCGTGCCTTGAATAAAGAATCTTGTGAATGGCCAAAAGAGCCAAGGAAATATTGTTGTTGTTATTGGTTGAAAATACTAGTGGACATTTATACAATGTGGAAGATGATGAGGTAAATACATTTGTACCTATGTTACTTTTGTGAATAATTCCCCTTATTTGGGATGAGATTGATGTCATAAAATTATTCCTCTTATTTGGGATGAGATTAATATGGTAAAATTATTCCGCTTATTTTGGATGAGATTGATGTGATAAAATTATTCTTCTTATTTGGGATGAGATTGATTGATATAAAAGGGTTGATATCTCGAATAAGACAGCCTAGTTGATCGGGTCGTGATCAGACACCATGTCGTACACATGGTGGTGATTGTGCTGGAAATTATAATTGAAATTGTGATTTTGGTTGATGTCATCAAATAAGACAACCTAACCGATCGGGTCGTGCTCGGCCTCCGTGCTATATTCACGGTGGTATATTTGCACAGAGATTGTGATTGAGATTGTGGTTGATGTCTAAGATGGCCTAGCCGATCGGGTCGTGATCGAACTCCGTGCTAAAAGTATTATGGTATTGGTATTAATAGTGATTGTGGTTGTTGTCTCTAATGAGATTGCCAAGCCGATCTGGTCGTGATCGGACTCCGTGCTAAAAGTACGGTGGTATTTCTATTGTGAATATTGGTATTGTGAACAGTGGTATTGCTATTATGAATATTGGTATTGTGAACAGTAGTATTGGTATTGTGAATATTGGTATTGTAAAAATATTCTGGTTATCACTTTACAATGTTATCTTCATATTTTGGAAATTATTATATTTTAACTTGGCATTTGAATATCATTGATTGTTGATTGTTGTTTCCACGGGTTTCCCTTTCTCACATTGGCATTCTATTTTGAAAGAGGACAGTTATCTTTACATACTAGTACTATTCCACATGTATTAACGTCCCTTGTTTCGGGGGCGCTGCATCTTCAATGGATGCAGGTGATTCAGCAGTGGGCAACTTTGGTCCTTGTTAGCAGTTACTCCCTATTCAGCAGGTTTTGGTGCGCCCTACTCTATTCCGAGCCCGATGCCACTTGATGTTACCCTTTGTGTCTTGAGGTATAGCCGGGGCCTTGTTGCGCGCACTTCCATACTATTTTTCTATCATATTTAGAGGCTCCGTAGACAGTTTGTTGTTGGTGTATGATGTTGGGACTTGAACTAGAAATGTTGCCATTTGGCAAACATGTTTTTCATTATATCTATAAACTTGTAATACTTTGGAAATTATGAATGAAGTTGCTAATGGAATGAAATGGGAGTTGTTAATAAAATATTTTTAGTGTTTGATTAATGGAGTGCATATCCTTTTTATTCATGGATGAGTTTGGGTAGAAGGAAATCTAATAGACATGCTCGGCCGGGTTCACTCGGTTGAGCGCCGGTCGTGCTCCCCGAGTTTGGGGCGTGACAATTTTGATTGGTTTGCATATTTTTGACTAGTTTTGGACTGACGAGCATTGGTTTGAGGTGTTGAGAGGCCTTGGAGTCGGTTATGGAACTTCGGAGCGAAGTAAGTCTCTTGTCTAACTCTGTGAGGGGGAAACAACCCCTAGGTGATTAATATTTTTATGTGCAACTAGGTGTGGGTGCTACGTACGCACGAGGCGACGAGAGTCCGTACGTAGCTAAAGCATGTTATGTCCGGGTAAACTTAGGATCATATCCTGCGATATTTAAATTATTTGAACTCATTCTGCTGGCCCAACTAATTAAAGTTATAATTGAATTTGAATTAGAAATAAACGTATGTATAATAGGCCAAGCCTTGACACTTTGAATTTTGGGCAAGTAAATTGAAAATAGTAACGATTATATTCATTTTATGCTCATGTGTTGTATTGTAAACACGTGTCTCGTAATTCAGTGAACTTTCTTCCTTTTCTTGTGGAGCGGGCCGATCGCCTCAATAGTATATAGGTACATCTATGGTTTGTGCCGCTCGACCCTCGGCAGTGTACACATTATTCTGGATCGGGCCGAATGACCTCGGCATAATCGTGCGTTATATCAGTGGTAGTCCGAATATTCACGAGTTAATCTTTCTACTGATGCCGGATATATTATACGATCTTCCTTATTTATTTGATAATGGCATTTGATTATTTCTGAGCTATTAAGGCAGGATACAAGATCGAGAAACTTATACTTTAAAAGAAATAATTTGAGGATTATGCACCTTACAGATTTATCTGGTTATTGTTGTACGATGTATATCTGCTTAAGTTTTATTATATTGCTTTATTTGATATATAGTAAGTGTCGATGTCGACCCCTCGTCACTACTCCTCCGGGATTAGGCTAGATACTTATTGGATACACATTGATTTACGTACTCATATTGCACTTCTGCACTAAATGTGCAGGAACTGACAGGTGCATTTGGTGATCATCCTGGCGCGTAGGCATACCTGTTGAAGAGACTTTATGTGAGCTGCATTCCATGCCACGCATCATAGTACACGAGTCTCCATTGTACTATTTATTATATTCAGGACCAGCGTTGTATTAATATTGTACTCCTTAGAAATTGCTCATGCGTTTGTGACACCGGGTCTTGGGGGTTTCTGCTGGTTGATCATTATTGTAGATCACGTAGTTATTATCATTTTTCCCTTGTAAATTCTATTTTATACTATTAAAGTAATGGAGATTATGATCTCAAGAGTAATAAATGAGTAAGTAAATTGATGAATTAACGTTGCCTAATCTGACGTCGACGTTACGCACAACTTATAGTGGATTTTGGGTCGTGACAACTTGGTATAGGAGCGAGGTTCACTTAGGTCTCACGAGTTATGAGCAAGTCTAGTAGAGTCTTGCGGATCGGTACTGAGACGTCTGTACTTAACTTCGAGAGGCTACAGGGTTGTTAGGAGCACTTCCCTTCTTGGTTTCCTCATCGTGCAGTTTGATTCCATTGAGGCTAGTGCCTTTATTTCCTTCCTACTCAATCTTACGCGACGCAAAGCGCTCGTTGTCAATTGGACATTGAGGAGTTGTATTGGTACTGCAGACGTGGTGCAAGATGTTTTCCCTGTGTGCTCGGGTAGGATATAATCATCGCCTAGCGTAAGGATGTTCTTTTGTTCCAGCTCAGTATCTGTATTTTCAATAATTTCGAGACGATGCACAGATTGCGATGATATTCATGCGTTGTTATCGCACAGTGTTGATGTAATGGTAGGGTGCTCGGTTATGTGTTGAGGCAGTGAATGGATTGAAATGGGGATTTCTCAGTTTCATCATTTAATTCCAGCAAAGAAAAGGCAATTGGACTGTGGATCTTCAGGTTTTTGGTTGAAGGGGTAACGAGACTTGGTATTTTCGAGCGTGGAGGAATTTTCATTGCGATGCGGTGTCGTTGTTTGAACGCATTATGCTTCACTGGTGTTATGGTCTTCTTTGATTTTGCTTTCGGGGTGGGGTGGGGTGAAATGGTGCATGGGGGCGGTTGTCAGAAATAGCGGTGTGCAACGGTTCAGGATCGAGTTGGTATTTCTAATGTCGATGGCTCGAGAGACATGATATTTGGAGAGTCTTAAAGTCGGTAACAATCTACTAATTCATGTGCTACAGAGATGCATTTTTCATTTGATACAACAATTGGGCAGCAAAGTATGAGGGAAGACACGGCGGAAAGTGTTTCGCAGTGGTTGAAGTACTAGCATGTCAAGTATGAGAAGCAGAGGTGGAGAAGTTGCTTAAAGGAGATAGTTTAACCAAAGTAAGAGTGGCATATTAGCATATGGATTTTGTGGTAAGATAACTGTGTGTCTTGAGAAAGTGTAGAACGGTTTGGAGATCATGATGGAATGTGATTTGGCCTACGGATTTTATCTGGATTAATGGTTACTGTACGAAAAAAGATTGAATATTGCATAAAGAAGTTTGTTTGAAATGAAGAGGGGTGTGAAGATCTGAGTATCGCTTCAGGTGTAATATGACTTGAGTTAAGTAGGTATTTTTGAACTTTCATGTGATGTCAATAAGGATGGAGCAGGCTTATATAGCTGGTGGATGAGCATGAGCTCAGGAGAATTTACAAATTACGTGGTAGTTGTACCCAGTGCAGCGTCATTGGAAGATGTCGGTAAGGAATTTCCACAAGTAGGTTATCTCCTGTGAGCGGGTTAGCGGTGGCGCGATGTTGATGAAACCTCTGCGAGGAATATTATTTGCTACCCGGTAATAGGTCGAGTGTGTGACTGTGACTCATGATTCAGGATGTTCATGAAAAGCTTAACAATAGACTTTTAGAAGTCTGGCGGGTTAACGTTGTTATCATGGTAATTGAGAAGGAGGAATCATTGTGGGCTCTGCATTATGTGATGGTAGCTTAAAGCTAAGTAGGGAAGCCCCACCATTTTCAATTGCATCGCGTGGTTGTCTGCTTGTGCGGTTTTTGGTTATCGGTGCATTGGCGGATTATGTATGACCAAGAAAAGGAAATATCAAGGGTAATTCAACAAAGAACTTGATGGACGCGTGCTATATTCAGCGTTATCGATGCATGTTCAAGATTTTGGGTAAACTCGGAGCTTATGCTTTTGTAGATGTGATATACAAGAAAAAGAGTTCAGCCGGTTGCTTCTTCGAGAGGGTGTTCATGTGCTAGTAGAGCGTTGGAGTTTGGTCATATTTGGGACCACGTCAGAGTGGGTGACTCTCGACAACGGTCCTAGTGGATTCAAGAATTTAAGCGCAATACTAGAGGTAAGGAAGAAATTGCTTCGGACTCGCGGAAGGTCTTATAGAATGGGTGCACCAGTTGGAGATGATATTGTGCGCGTAAGGAGGTATGAAATTAGTCATGGGTATTGAGACGATATGGTCTCGCGATTCGGGTCGCTCAGAATAAGTGCGTATAGAATTCGTTATGTTGTAGAAGGTGCTATTATCATTTCTAAGACAGGTCAAGAGTAAATGTAAAGAAGTTAGGTCGGTTAGTAATGGTTGAATCAGCATGATTTTGGCAATGATCAGTTCATTCCACCCGTGAATTTATAACATGTAGGTGGTGGTACGTGCGGGCTTGACAACCACCATAATTTAGTAAATTTGGGAAGTATTGGATTCGAATGGCCTGGTGGTGTAAATGTATTTCAGGGGGAGTTATGGCGATTTAGATCATGACTCGAGGTTTGTATTTTCTGCGGTTTGGGAATTCAGTTGCGTGTTCTATTGGTTCTTCTGAAATGAACTAAGTGAAAGGTTTTGTAGCCAATGAAGTGTTCATTCTACTAGTAGCTCAGGAGTTATGATGAATTTTGGTATTCTCACGTATCGGCATGATAGGTGTAGTGAGCGGCATGGGAAATTGAGAGTTGAGGATCAAGGTCACGTTTCGGTGTTGACAAGAATGTCACGAGCTCGGATGAACAGGGGTGAATTCAGGTGTTCAGAGTAAGCTGGCCTTTTCTCTAGTGTCACTTGAGAACAACGTTCTATATAAAAGGCTTTGTGTATTAATTTGTGGGTTCTTGGATTGCTTTACAGATTAGTACCGTTGGTGGTATAGAGGTGCAGACTTTTCTACCTGGTGCGAAAGGTCGTGGGGTCATACCCCACAGGGAGGATTGTATAAGTGTGACGAGTTAGTCACATGATTGTTAAAGATTGAAAGTGAGTATGAAGATTTTGGTTATATCGCAAATGCGAGAGTTTAATGCTTGAGAGGCGTTCTATTCCTTAGGTTGTTGACCGTGTGAGTTGGTGCCGAATTTGGTGGTTGTACTTGTGTGTCATGGAAAAAGGTTATTGTGGACCCTTGAAAGGTTATTAGCCCAGTACAATAGGATCAGAATCGTCTTGAAGTCTATTGGTGGGTCTAATGTGAATGTGTGCTCTACATCAGACCAGATGTGTTCGTTCAGCATGGCGTTGCTTATGGAAAAGTCTTCGGACACTGGATGTCATTCCCGTCGTCAGTATTCCATATAATACTCTACTGTGCCATGTAGGCGGTCAGATGGATTGATTATCCGCATACGTGTTGAGGCCCCGTGTAGCTGGTGATATTATATGAGCAGGATGGCCCTCGAGATGCAGGTCATTTATCGCAACTTAGTTGTGCTTGGGTCTGTAGCGTATGGCACTATCCATCTCCCTAGGAAGTTGTATTATGAAATCAATGTGCGTGTGGTTGATATTTGAGTATTTTTGTAAGGGCAAGCGTTACGACTTGATGTATATTTTCTTTTTGATTATTATGTGCGGATCGGGTGGCAAGCCGCCACAGGTATATATTGTTTGGATCGGATTGCACTCCACAACAGTGTCATGTTGGATCAGGATGCACACCGCAATAGTGAGATGTTGAGTACGGTTCCATATATTTGTTTCTGTGTATTTTATTTCTCATTCACTAAGGAGAGTTAATAGCGTCTGTTCGGCCGTTTTATTTGTTATGCAGGCTGGGAGGTTCCATTCCAGAGTTCATTTTTCCTTATATATCACATTCGAGTTTGTAGCATGTTGGCGCATTATTGGCGTCGTATGAGATCTTGTTCACTGTTTGATGTGGCTTATTGCCTGCATATCTTATACTGGGTGAGACGAGACTATTAGACCTGAAATCAGTGCAATCAGATTTTTTTTTATAAGGTATGTCAAAGAGCAAATATCGTTAGTCAATCAGAACGAGGTAATGGTCCTTGTTAGGGGGAAAGACTCCATGATTTGTTGATTCAGCATGTGGTTATGAGATCCTATGCATCTCCTTTGTCATGGAAATATCGCAAGAATTGGAATAGGATTTATATGTTTCATGAGATGTATTGCGGGCATCGGTTTTGTCAAATTTCAGCTTTAGTGGTCGGAGGATGTTACTATAGTAAACCGACTTAGGTGGTGCATGGTGTAATCTCAGCATAGGTGCATAATCATGTTTTGGTACAGGGCATGGTGATTGGTACAATGTTTGTATGTTATAATCAGGTCTTGTAAGGATATTCGGAAGTTGTGGTTCTAAAGCTTGTTAGCTAAGGTTATAGGGAGGATTTTCTGTCTGGCTCGAGCTAGTGTTTTCAACTGGAATGTGGTAACCGAGTAGGTGTACGAGGTGTTAAACAGTGATTTTGGACAACTCCAGAACAGTTTTTAGCACATTCGAGGACCAACGTATGTTTAAGTGGGGGAGAATGTAACGACCCGGTCGGTCATTTTGAGTTCTAGCGCGTCGTTTGGCTGTTTGAGACCTTGAGTAGCTTCACTTCAGGTATTATGACTTGTGCGTGTGATCGGAATTGATTTTCGGGAAGTTCGGGATTGATTTCGAAAGAAAATTCTAATTTCAGAAGCTTTAAGTTGGAAGAATTGAGTTAGGTTTGACGTGTGATTAAACAATCTCGAAATTTGGATTTTAAGGTTCCAACGGGTTCGTATGATGATTTTGGTCTTAGGAGCGTGTCCGGATGTTGATTTAGAGGTCCGTAGGTTATTTCGGCGCCAATTGGCGGAAGTTGGAAATTGGATGATTTTTTGAAAGTTTGACTGGGAGTGGAGTTTTTGATATCGGGGTCGGATTTTGATTCCGAAAGTTGGAGTAGTTCCTTAGTGTCAATTAGGACTTGTGTGCAAAATTTGAGGTCAATTAGACTTGATTTGATATGATTCGGATGCGTTCGTCGAAGTTTGGAAGTTTAAAAGTCAAAGAAGGATTTCTATCAACGATTCGTAGTTTTGATGTTCTTTGGCGTGATTTGAGGCCCTGAATAAGTTCATAATGTGTTTTGAAATGCGTTGGTATAGATGGTTAAAGTGCAGAGGGAATCAGGTGGATTTCAGAGGGTTAACAGATCGAGTTTGGGCTTGGGGGAAAGCTGAGGCAGCTGGTGTCTGGTGCAATCGCACATGCAAGAAAACGGCCGCAGGTGCGAGACCGCAGAAGCAGCCCAGGGGTCGCAGATGCGGAATGAGTGAGGGTGGATGGATTTGCAGGTGAGAGAAAATTTGCCGCGTCTGTGGGCTCGTAGATGAGGGCGGAGGAGCGCAGAAGCAGGCTGGGGTGAGAGGGAAGGCCGCAGAAGCGGCAGTCTGCGCGCAGAAGCGCATGCGCGGAAGTGCATTTTGGCACGCAGGAGTGGAGATGGAATATGTGGGTAACGTTCATAGAAGAATCTTTTTACTCGCAACATCAAGGCCGTAGATGCAGCAATTTTGTCCGCAGAAACGAAAACTGGGAAGAACATAAGGGATCGATCTTGGTCATTTCATCATTTTCGTTTAGGATCTTTGGAGCTTGATTCTTGGGCAATTTTGAGGAGTTTCTTCATGTAACACAAGGTAAGTAATTTCCCACATATTGTGAGCTAAATGTAAGGTTTATATGTGGATTTAAGGAGTAAAATTGTGGAATTTTGACAGAAAATCTAGAATTGATATTTTTGGATTTTAACCACGAATTTGGGCATGGAATTTGGGATAAGTTATATATTTGAGTTCGTGATGTTATGGGTAAAGTTTATCTTCAAAAATTTCAGAATCCTGGCTCGTGGGCCTGAGGGTTGATTTTATCGACTTTTCGAGTGAAGTTGAGAATTGTTTAAATTGATTAATTATGGGTATTAGAGTATATTTTGATTGGTTTGTATATTGTTTGACTAGTTTTGGACCGACAAGCATTGGTTTGAGGTGTTGAAAGGCCTTGGAGTCGGTTATGGAACTTCGGAGCGAAGTAAGTCTCTTGTCTAACTCTGTGAGGGGGAAACTAGCCCTAGGTGATAAATATTTTTATGTGCAACTAGGTGTGGGTGCTACGTACGCACGAGGTGACGAGAGTCAGTACGTAGCTAAAACATGTTATGTCTGGATAGACTTAGGAACTTATCTTGTGATATTTAAATTATCTGAACTCATTCTGCTGGCCTAACTAATTAAAGATATAATTGAATTTGAATTAGAAATAAACGTATGTATAATAGGCCAAGCCTTGATACTTTGAATGTTTGGGCAAGTTAAATGAGAAATGGTAACGATTATATTCATTTTATGCTCCTTTGTTGTATTGTAAACACGTGTCTCATAATTCGGTGAACTTTATTTTTTTGTGGAGCGGGCCGAATGCCTTGGCAGTATATAGGTGCATCTATGGTTCATGCCGCTCGACCATCAGCAGTGTACACATTATTCTGGATTGGACCGAACGACCTCGGCATAATCGTGCGTTATATCGCTGGTAGTCCAAACATTCACGAGTTAATCTTTCGATTGATGCCCGACATATTATACGGTGTTCCTTATTTATTTGATAATGGCACTTGATAATTTTTGAGCTATTAAGGTAGGATACAAGATCGAGAAACTTATACTTTAAAAGAAATAATTGGAGGATTATGCACCTTACAGATTTATCTGGTTATTGCCATACGTTGTATATCTGCTTAAGTTTTATTATATTGTTTTATTTGACCTATAGTAAGTGTCGATGTCGACCTCTCATCACGTACTCATGTTGTAGTTCTGCACAAAATGTGCAGGAACTAACATGTGCATTTGGTGATCATCCCGGCGCGTAAGTGCACCTGTTGTGAAGACTTTATGTGAGATGCATTCCAGGTCACACTTCGCAGTCCATCGAGTCTCCATTGTACTATTTATTTTATTTGTCTTATTATATTCGGGACGTTGTATTAATATTGTACTCCTTAGAAATTGCTCATGTACTTGTGACACCGGATTTTGGAGATTTCTACTGGTTGATCGTTATTGTAGATCACGTAGTTATTATCATTTTCCCCCTGTAAATTCTATTTTATATTGTTTAAGATATGGAGATTATGATCTCGAGAGTAATAAATGAGAAAATAAATTGATGAATTAACGTTGGCTTGCCTGACGGAGGCGTTATGCGCCATCACGACCTATAGTAAATTTTTGGTCGCGACAAAGGTCAAGGTTCCGAGTCAGCGATAGATCTGCCAACTTCTCCTAGGAGTGCAGATGCTTCTCTTCCCCCAAGTTTTGGGGATGCGGTAGTTTAGCTTTTTGCTTTCTTTTTCCTTTGTTGTTTTCTTTTCATATTCTTTTACTTTTACCGCTTGGCACATTTGTTATATAAAAGTGCTTTTTCTTAAAGCATTGTGCAAAGTTTATTTTTTGCGTCTAATTATACAATGCTTCAAGTGTATTTTTCCCCGATAGCGTTTGGGTTCCGGGCATAAGTGTTGCACCCTATTTTGCACTAGTCAAAAAAAGATTCAACTTGTGGTTTCTCTGTTGTTGATAGAAGAGAGTCGCTACCTAATATTTAAAAGTATACTAGGGTACCTATTTAATTACTAAGTCACATTCTTTATTAGTCTGATAAGGGGTGAGATTATGGGTAAGGTTTCTTGTTCTTCTAAGGGGGAGGTGTTAGGCACCCCTTAAAATCTACCTGAGGTTGCTCCATAGGACTTGGACTAAGTTTGGAATCAATTATTTATACTATGACTTAATTAATATTAAAGAGTACAACTTACTGTATATCTAAGGGAGAATATAATAAAATGAGCGTGAGACCTTTAAAGAGATGTGAAATTATAAAGGAGTCTAAAGATATATTGGTGGATATAATTGAAAGAGTTTTGAAATATGTATGTAAATGGTTTATAGTTATAAATCATGTGAAAAGAGGTTAAGTTATAAAAATACTTGGTTTAGAGAATGGGTGTTTATATAACTCTAAGAGATGTTTGTAAGAAAGTGAACCTAAAATATACCTTGGATTCTGAAATCTTAAATATTTGACTTGAGAAATGGTTTTGAAATTTTTGCTGGGCAGCAACACTTTGGTTTTTTTGAAAGAGATAATTTTCTAGCCTTGCGATTCGGATCTGATTTCATTTTTGAAAATGGGGCTGATGTTTTTGCTAAGTTATGGGCTTCAAAATCTTGTTAAGAAAAGTAGATGAGCGAAAATATAATATGGTATAAACAAGTGTAATTAGCGAAATTGGGATTAATTACTAATTGATCCTTTTAGTCCTATGTTTTTAGGGCTTACCTAAGTTTTATATGACATTAAAGCATAAAATAAAGTACGTGATCTAATATATGAGTATTATATACATGTTATATAGAACAATAACAAAGATATAATGAAATACAACAAGACAGTAGGCCAAACTAGTGGAGTTGTAAACAACAATAAAGGAGTTGAGGGAAAAAGGACTGGACTCTGGTAATTGGGCCTCAAGAAGACAGGACCAACAATAAAGAGATGGCAACAGATGACTTCATACCTCCAATAATGCGGCTGTCACGACCCAAAAATCCCACCACATGCGTCGTGATAACACCTAGTCTCTAAGGCTAGGTAAGCCGATTTCAGTTACATTTTTTAAGCCATTTTTTAAAATTAAAATAAGTAATCAAAACTAACACCGAAAAAAATATATAAAAAAATACAACCTCCCAAGACTGGTAATACTGAGTCACGAACTCTAACTGAATACATGGAATGATCACGAGGACCGAATATGCAATATTATTTTATTACAAATTAACAGTACAATGAAATAAAAAGACTCCAAGGGACTGCGACGACCAAGCAACTCTACCTTGAATCCTTACGATCCCGCTTTAACTCTGCTCAAGTCCGATAACTCCCAAAGTTTTCAGAAATTTTTGCAGAGTCCCCCCTGTAAATGGGCCTATCCACCTGCTAGAGTAAAACCAAAATAATTCCTAACAACACATCCACAACCCAACAAAATACCACAAGGTATATATCAATAATACTAATCTCAGCATTACAAGCACTACATTATCATAATGGTATCAGGACATGAAGCACATCATATGTATGCTCTTCAGCACATCTCTGGTCTTAAAAGTTATTCATAATTAATTCGAGCATCATCAATTAATCTCATATTAACCACCACCTCATTTTGAATTTTCACAACACCGTCAACAGAATGTGAGGCATGAAAACCTCTTGATTACTTACTCGGATTAATGAGTCACATTTAATGCCACCTGAGCACTCATCTCATAGGTTAAAACATAATAATTACAGAACAATTATGGCACAGAAACACATAAAAGAATTATCACATAAGTCTATCAGGCATGACTCCCTATTAGTACTATAGTACAATTTAAACTTCACACATGGAGAATTTTAAACTCATAAATATTTCACCACAAGGACCTCGTCCTTATATAACTTCCACCGCGGCTTGTAATCCGGTTTAAATATTTCACATCATATATAAAATGCGAGGATCTCGTACTCAACTCTGAATCACAAGTATTTTGCACATTGTGCCAACTGAAATTTCAATTTCCTTTCTTTCTTCTTTTCAATAAATTTCGTAAACATTTTTCATAACACATAATAAACCCTCATGCCAGTAGGGCATATAATTCATAAAATTGGAATCAATTATTCCGAAACACATCAAACCCACTGTAATGAATAATAAAAGTTACTTTTGGACTTTTAGTCCTCAATGGTGCCCAAAAATAAAAATGACAGACACGGGCTCACATTTTCAAATCTCCCAACAGGGATAAACATGTAAGTAGGTCACAAAATTACGAAGCTCACCCATAAGTGGAGCATAATAGGAGGACTCGCCTCAATATTCAAAACAGAATCAAATTAAGGGAAAAATATCCTTTTATAATAAAAATCAGGATCGTACCTGTAACGTCACTATCTGGTGTATTGGCCTCAGCCAAATCATAGCGATTATATCAACGGGTCAGGTCTCCACCTCTTAGGTGTCCACTACCCGCCTGTCCTCCACCTCTAGCTGACTATGCACGTGGAGTATTAACTGGAATAAGGCTTGTAGCTTGAGTGCTCTGATGAAATCCACCCCTCCCAAGTGTGGGACAATCTCTCATGATGTGCCTAGTGTCACCATACCCATAACAACCCCTATGAGGTCGTGGTTGCTCGAATTGGGTCTGTGCCGGATAACTGAAATAATCATTATAGAAATCTCGTGCCAGTGGTGCGTTGTAAGAACTTATTGGAGCACTCCGAGTAATCTGATGTGCGGACTGAGCTGGCCGACTGCTCGAGCCTCCGCTATAATGGGTCTTAGATGAAGAGTAAAATCCATTGAACCCTCCAGATCTTCTAGGCCTTTTGGCCTCATTAGACTCCATTTCCTCGCCTAAAACACCCTCAATCTTTCTTGCAATTTCCACTACTTGTTGAAATGGAGTATCAGTTTGCAATTCTCGAGCCATGCATATTTTAATATCATAATCGATCCCCTCACTGAAATTGTGGACCCTCTCTCTGATTGTAGGAACCAAGATAGGTGCATGACGGGCTAAACACACAAAACCTGATAGCATATTCTGACCTGACGCAACCATTCAAATTCTGTGCACCACGCATCCCGGAGAGTCTGGGGAACAAACTCCTTCAAGAACATTTTCGAAAATTGAGCCCAAGTTGGTGGTGTTGCATCGGCTGGTCTACCTTCTTCATAGATTTTCCACCACCAATACGCTGCGCCTGACATTTGAAATGTAATAAAGGCAACTCTGCTCACTTCCACAATACCCATGATGCAGAGAATACGGTGACAATTTTCTAGAAATCCTTGGGCATCCTCTGTGGCTGTGCCACTGAAAGTAGGTGGATTGTACCTCTTAAACCTCTCAAGTCTCTTTTGTTCTTCTTCTTATGCCTCTAGCCTGACCTTAGACAGAACCAGAATAACAGGTTGTACCGGTATTACACCTGGAACCTGACCAACGTGAATCTTCTCCTCTGTAGTCGTGGTAGGAGTCTGATCTACTCCCCCAATCTACTAAATATTCGGTGCAACAGAGATTAATACCGCATGAGTTAATGTACCAAACATACTCAGGAACTATGCTAAAGTCTCCTGAATTCCGGGGGTACCAACAGGTATTTCTGGTACCTGTCCCCCAACTGGAGCTACTGGTGGCTCCCCAACTGCTGTTCGAACAGGTGCTCTAGTCGCGGCACGTGCCCTTCCTCGACCTCTGTCTCGGCCTCTACCTCAGTTCCGGCCTCTTGCAGACCTAGCACTATGTGCGGATGCCTGCTCAGCTAACCCGATAAAGCGTGTCCTAACCATATGTGAGAGAATAGATATACAAAGGCTCAAATTCCACAATCAACAAATCCGCACGACAGGAATGAAAGAAGTGAAAAATTCCTAACAGTTTTGTAGCCTCTCTAAGATAAGTACAGGTGTCTACGTATCAATCCGCAAGACTCTACTAGACTCGTTCGTGACTCGTAGAACTATGAACCTAGAGCTCTGATACCAACTTGTCACGACCCAAAAATCTCACCACAGGCGTCGTGATGACACCTAGTCTCTAAGGCTAGGTAAGCCGATTTCAGTTATATTTTTTAAGCCATTATTTTTGAATTAAAATAAGTAATCAAAACTAATAGCGGAACAAATATAAAAAAAATACAACCTCCCAAGACTGGTAGTACTGAGTCACGAACTCTAACTGAATACATGGAATGATCACGAGGACCGAATATGCAATACTGTTTGATTACAAATTAACAGTACAATGAAATAAAAAGACCCCAAGGGACTGCGACGACCAAGCAGATCTACCTTGAATCCTTACGATCCCGCTTTAACTCTGCTCAAGTCCGATATCTCCAATACATGGCTCTGCACAAAAATGTGCAGAAGTGTAGTATGAGTACACCACAGTCGGTACCTAGTAAGTATCAAGACTAACCTCAATGGAGTAGAGACGAGGTACATTCAATACACTCACTAGTCTAATAACCTGTGCAATATAATATACAAAATATTAGGAAGCAAATAACACCAAGGCAACATAAAACAACCAATGATATGCACAGTAAGACAATAAAATCATCATTTAATATCGCTCAACAATTAATAAATATAATTACATCTAGTTAAATCAAGTTCTTCAATTAAATATCTTTCACATACAATTCTTACGAATAAAACTCTTTTTCAAATATAATTTCGTCGAATAAATATCTTTCAAATACAATTCTTTCATATAATTCTTCTTGAATAAAAATACTTTCAAATAAATATTTTGAATATAATTCTTTCGATTAAAGAGTCACCATGTGACACCTCATTTCATACGGGTCTCAGCCCATTTTCATATTTTTCGTAAATACAAGTCTCAACCCATTTTTCATATTTCTACGGCACCTCGTGCCCATAATTAAATCATCATATTTTCCCGGCACCTCGTTCCCTCATTTCATATCACAACTGCACGGACAATTCACGTGCCAAATATCATTATCATTTCATCACAGTACTCCATGCCCACATTTCATATCACAACTACACGGACAGTTCACGTGCTAAATATCCTCATTATTTACTCACGGCACCTCGTGCCTATATTTCATTTTATAATCCGCCTGGCAATAGCCACAGGCTCTCAATTTCAACATAAATCAAATTATTATCAATTTACCACCAACAAGACAAATTGTACAAGGTATAAAAATAAAAATAAGAAAATCACAATATCACATGAAAATCATCAACACCACAACCCCACATCATCACATATCGTCCCTAACAACAGCCACCCTTATCGCTCCGCCCAGACAATATTCCAACAAACATAACCATAGTGAAATGCCACCCTTGTACCCACATTATATAAACGACAATATAATAAAATCAATTCATATCACAATTTGCCCAATGGCCACAACCAAATTCCAAAGCTACAACCACGTCAATTAATTTCACAACAAATAGCCAAAAGCTCCACACAATGTGTACAACACCCAAAACAATCAATAGAGATAGAAATTACTCAACATAAAGCAAAGTCTTCATTAAATTCAAATTTTCAATAATTATATAAACACTTCTTCGTAAGATCATTTAATTAATTATTTGCAGAGGAAAAATCCATAATGAAATTAAATTTCAATAATTATCAAACCAACAAATTCACGTAATTACATAAATAATCAAGTAACAATCACATCAAATTGTCATATAACAACATATTCAACAACAACAACGATTTATGAACGACAAATAGATGATTAAATATATACCAACAATTATCCAATTTACCACACAATATGCTCAAAACTTTAACTCAATAAACTTTATACATATAACCCGAGTACGTACTCCTCACCTTGCGTACACGGTTTTTCACATTTCATAAATGGCACATAAGACTCGATGCCTAAGGGGTAATTCCTCCACTCGAGGTTAAGCAAGACACTTACCTTTTTGAAGTTATGCCGATATTCCAAAATCGCCTTCTTGCTTGAATTGACCTCCGGACCACTCATATCTATCAAAATTAATTGCATAACTTTATTAAAATTAATCGGAAACAATTTTGGATAATAATACGTCGACTTAAAATTTTATTTCAAAAAGTCAACAAAAGTCAACGCATGGCCCGCCCCTCAGAACCCGACATAAATTTTATGAAATCTGAACACCCATTCTGATACGAGTTCAACCACACCAATTTTATCAAATTCCAATAACAACTCGACCTCCAAATTTCATTTAAATCCGAATTAAATGATGAATATAATCATAGATTCATGAAATATAAACATTTTGGGACATATAGCACTTACCCCAACCAAGCTTGTGAAGAATCCCTCCAGAATCGCCCAAATCCAAGCTCCAAAAATTCCAAAACGAAAATGGCGAAATGACCATTTTTGGTCCTTAACATTCTGCCCAGATTCGCACCTGAGGGCACTGTTCACGCACCTGCAGGCACTGTTCATGCACCTGCAGGCACTGTTCACGCACCTGCGAAAACAACAGCAAGCTGACCAGAAATTCCAGCAGCTTTTCTTCAAGTCCGAATTGATCCGTTAACCTTCCGAAATCCATCCGAGGCCCTCAGAACCTCAACCAAATATACCAAACGTCCCAAAATACAATACGAACTTAGTCGAGGCTTCAAATTATGTCAAACAACGCCGAAATTACAAATCGCGCATCGAATCGAATTATAAGTTTTTCAAATCTTCCAACTTCTATATTTTGCGCCGAAACGTATCAAATCAATCCGGAATGACTTGAAATTTTGCATACAAGTCATAATTAACGTAATGGAGATATTCCCATTTCTGGAATCGAAATCTAACCTCGTTATCAAAAATTCATCCTTCGGTAGGATTTTCTAAAATCTTTTATTTTTTCAACTTTCGCCAAAATACGTTGAATTGTCCTACGGACTTCCAAATCTGAATCCGGACATACGTCGAAGTTTGAAATCACTATACGAAGCTATTGACATCATCAAAATTCTATTCCGAGATCGTTTTCTCAAAAGTCAACTCTCCGGTCAACTCTTTCCATTTTAAGCTTCTAAATAAGAATTGTTCTTTTAATTAAATTCCGAATTTTCTAAAAATCAAACTAGACCACATCCGCGGGTCATAATACATATTGCGAAGCTGTTCGAGACCTTAAGCCACTGAACAAGGTGTTAATTCTTAAAATGATAAGTCGGGTCATTACAGCAGCAGTACTGGGCGTGGGCCTGAGTTTCTTAGGAACTCAGCAGGCCCAAACAAATATACATGTCCAAGAAAAAGAGAAAGTCATTAGATACATGTTCTATAAATTCAACCATACACCAGACATATAAACTGATGATTGAATAAAAAATGTAACAAATTATCAATATTATAATACTATAAGAAGACTCATACAAATGTAGTGGTTATACATGGCAATAATTTATGTTGAAAACCTTTCGTTGTCATTAAATACTAAACCCCTAAAGAACCAAAAGTATCGATGAATTAAGGGATAAGGAGGGAGTTCTACTCAAGGTTGATGCCCCCTTTGAATCTCCCTACACTTCAAAGTTCCCAAGGGACTCAAGGCCCAGGGCAATGCTTCTGCCGAGGAGAACAACCCAACCTAGAGTTAAACTCCACTCCTAAATACCCCTAACCACTAACGACTTTTTTCCCCCTATGGGTTTAAGTTCAAATGAGGCCCTTTCAATGTAAACTAAATGCTATAATATCCACTACCACAAAAGTATACTTTCACATAACAGAATAACATAGGGACACACAAACATTCCTTATGAGTACATTTCTAATACTAAATGAGTAATACACATATCAAGTAAATCTGAAGGTCAAACTTCGAGCACATATAGGAGAGAAATAGAAACATCATGGTATACTGTTAAATGTCTAACACTAGGATATACATTCAAAGGAAAAGTAAAGAATACAGAATTCAGGTGTGTAGCAACCCAGAAAATGTAAATATTTCTACCCTGATAGACTAATTATAGATTGATTAGCTCAGGTTTTGACACTAGCACATGCATGGGTTAATAACACTACTTGGAACCTTTTAAAAGGGCATCAGTAAAGGTTCAGACAAATAGTTACAACTAACCACTTTTACATAAGTTATTAGAGATATCAGAAACATGATCAACACTCTCAATATGACTACAGGTTCACAGATTTGACCATGGAACTCCTAAGGTGCTCAACAGGATCACATTCATAACAATATTAACCTTAAGTAAACTATTATGTTCAGGTAGTATCAATAAATAACTTCTCATAAGATTTAAAGATCTGATTCAGTTCAGGTTGACAATAAAAAGAGGACTGAGTACTATTTTAAAACAAAGGCATGGAATCATAAAGACAAAACAGGGAAACATATAACATCAACTATGTATAGATACTTTAATGATTTTACAAAAGCAAGGGAAGCTTTACAAAGTCAGCAATGCCATGAGGAGTTTAAAGACAAAGAAAGTGTTATGCCAAAAAAAAGTTCAACTCAGATATACAAACTCAGATTTATATCTAAACATGAGACAACTATGTTTAGATTAATAGCAGTTACTATTCAACTATAACAAACAAAAACCATGACATGTTGTTATGAAAAGGGGTAACTTAACCTTAACAGAGTATGCACAGAAGGATTATTAGTATTCATAAGAGTTTACGTAAGTAAAACTATCTCATATATGTGCAGACAATCAATCAGACGTCATTGTTTGACCAAAAAGTATAACTTTCAGTTAAAACTATTGTATTTATATAATGAAGGATTAAACCTAGTTAATAATAATATCTCTAAATGCGGGTCCTGAAAGTGTGGATAATGTGGGACAGATCTAGTGAAAGATTGACTATAACAAGTATTAAATATTCCAAAAAGTATGAGTAATAATGGGGGAGTAACTAGCAATAAATAGCATTTAAGTAAATATGAGGAGTGATTCACCCAATGAAGAATGAACTAGATGATTGTTCCTCTTAACAATGATGAGTAATAGATAATCTAGAATGTTCGAACTATTCTCGGATCTGATAAAAAAGTATGGAATAATATGAACAAGAATCTTGATGAAAAGGTAATATTTGTATCTTTGCTAGCGAGAGAGAATCATTTTTAGAAATATGTTCTTATTACCTGAATATTACATATCCTTTTTCCTTCTCTTTTGTCCTCTTTATATGGGACATATCCCTAGTAAACCCTAATAGTACATAGGCAGAGAATATTCTTTAGAATATCTCCTCTATTATCCTATTCTAAAAACTAGTTGTTACGATACTTTCCGCGGACCACGTCCTCAACCATCATAAGCATCCCGACCACGAGCTTCACAATTTCCTGATCGACCTCGACTGATTTTTTCTCAATACTTCCTCGCCCTAAATGTTCCGTAGTAGATTTTGACCTATACAGATAGTTCCTCTATTTATCGAGGTCGTCCTCAGACGACCTCAATAAGCGGACTTTGTTGGTTATGGTCGAGGAGAGTGGACGAGTGGGTCAAGCAGTTAAGTTTTGGATGAGCTGGCAACGTGGCCTTTCATGAGTCGCAACTTTTAGGGTTTCGTCGTTTCTGTGCTAGAATGACATCATGACATCATGTGTCATTATGGCGTGTTTTACCGAGGCTTTGCTTCATTTCCCGTGCGACTATCAGTTAGAGCTGTCGTTTCGGTTCTAGTGCTGGGTAATGATGGCATAATCTGTTGGTTTTGATGCCCGAACTCTTATAAATAGAGATATGATGACATACAATTATTCTTTACGTATTTTTCTCATCAAACCTTATGACTTCTTCTCCTTCCTACTTTACTATGAGTTTTTTTTCCTGGTCTTAGTGCATCATGTTGCTTCTAATCCTTCGTTACCTGAATATCCTTTCTCGCATCGAAAATATGGCTAATGTATCCTCTGGTTCTGGTATGGTAACTAACCCTGTCCCTTTGGCGGTGCTTATGTCTCATCACGTTGATGGTGTCTCTATCTCCATTAAAGATGAGAACTTTCCTACGGTTGAGGAAATAATTCCTCGCAACGAGAAAGTTAGGCCTGAGTTTTCGAAGGCGCCTGAAGACGAGCCCGAAGTTTCTGAGTCGGCGATGAAAGAAGCCGATCTAGTAGAGCTTAGGGCAAAATTCCACATTTCCGCCCGCACGATTTGGTCCCAGCAGGGCGTGACATGGTACAAATCCATCACCTCGGGTATTGCACGTTCTATGCATATTCCTTCCAGGTTGGCTACGCTCTTCCTCTTCTCCCATTTGCGGCCGAATTCTGTCACCACTATGGCGTATGCCAGGCTCAACTCACCCCATATATGTATAAGCTCATGAGGATGCTTACTAAATTTGCGGAGTTAGCCGGGGTCGAGATCACACTCCGGCATCTGATGCATCTCTTCGCCCCTAGTTTCTATATGGGACAATGTTAAACTTTTGCCATCAAAGAGGCAAATGCCTGGTGGTGAAGATGGACGGCAAGGCAAATCGTCAGTTCTGGCACAACTTCTTCTTTGTCAAAATCGAAGACGTGGTGGCCAATGCGGACGACTTCCCTGAGACTTGGAACTACACTCGTGAGTATCTATTCTTCTTTTGGTAAAACATTTGATCTGTCTGCTTTAGTCATAGGCCCTGAAATTTTATCCCTTCTTTGTGCAACCAAGACTACGCCCCTTCTTTGGTTGAGGAATTTCTGACTGGGTTGGCCGGATTCTGCCTTACATCGTGGGAATTCGTGAGTGGCTAGGATTTTTCAAAAAGTTCGTGCCTGCTCCTTCCTTGGATGGTAAGTTTATCTATATATGTTTTTGTTGTTTTGGCCTCATGGTCGCCTACTTATTGTAGTTTTCTCTTGGTGCTGATGATAACCTTGCTTTGATTTTTTATTTTTTAGCCCGAGGATCTTCGAGGAGGCCGAGGGCTCCTCCTCATGTGTTTCGTAAGAGAAAGGCTGCCTCCTCTTCGGCGTCTATTCCTGTTGTGACCGTGGATAGACTTGATCGATCATCTGTTTCTGTTCCTTCCTCAACCGCGGCCAGGTCTGCTCGGTCGTCGGCCCCATCTACTACTGCCTGAGCATCAGTTTCTTCTCCGCATGTGGATATTTCGACAGTAGAACTCCCATATTCCCCTTTGCACCATCTAGTGGACGAGGATGGGGAATCTTTGCTGAGCAGCGAGAATTTGGTCTCCCGTAAGAGAAGATCGATGGACGTTGGTGATGGGGTCGCTCGGGCTGTGGATTCAGCAAAGGATGATTTTGTCATCCATGAGATGGCGAACATAATACTTGAGGACGACGTCGAGCTGGCATCTGATGTTCCGATATCGGCGGTGGTCGTTGAGGACATACCTCTTCCCTTTGCGGTGGTAGGAGCCAAAGGGCAGGCCGCAATGACTTCTGATAATTTGCTGCCGGAAGAGGCCGTCGACTTTGGTGCCGACAAATGATGCTTCTTTTCCAACCTAGGGGAGAGGCAAAGGTATTGCCAAGGCTGGCTGTAGGATGGGTTTTGATCTCGATGCTGACGAGATGAGGATGATGGAGGAGGGATTTACCCAGCTGGAGGTGATACTGGAGGGGTCCACGTGGACTATTGTGATCCCCATGGATAGGGATTTATTAAAATATACTGAGAACGTGGTTCCTACCCTCGGTCCCCTTTGTTCTAACGTGGATAGTCGAACTCTCCAAGAGCTGAAAGATACTACCTTATCGAGGAGCAAAGCCGACCTCGCTCTCAAGGTAAGTTTTTCGACGCTTCTGTTCGTTATGCTCAAATTTTAGGATTTGTTCTTACTCTGTCTGCTTTTTTTTTCTTTCTTTTTCAGACCCTGATCTTGGAAATTGAAAGTGCCCAAAAAGAGGAGCGCCATAAGGCTATTTTTATGAAGTTGCAGCAAAAATACCGCGAGTACCGTGGCAAGCACCGGGAAATTTGTAGGCGGTTTGATGAGAGCAGAAATTTCCAGGCTCTTCGAGATGAACTTAAGGAGAAGGATGATGAGCTGGTGAGAGTCATTGAAAAGTGCAGCGTCAGCCGTCAGGCAAGCCAACGGTGATTTACCAATTCGACTACTCAGTTTAATAATTGAAATCATGCTTTTCCTAAATTAAACAGTATAAAATAGAATTTATAGGGTGAATAAAAATGTTTACACGAACCACGATAAAGCGTACCCTGAAGGAAAACCCCCAGAACCCGGTGTCACAAATGCATGAGCATCAACTAGGAAATATCATAAAATACAACATCTATCTAGAATATAAATTAGAGAGGAAGAACATAAATAACTCTGATGGAGACTCTGTAGGCTGCAGAGCGTAACATGGAAAGAAGCTCACGGTAAAGTCCCCGCAATAGCAGCACCGTTACGCGTTAAAGACCATCAGACATATAAGTACCTGCCCAAAAAGTGCAGCAAGTGTAGCATGAGTATGTAAATCAACGCGTACCCAGTAAGTATCTAGCCTAACCCTAGAGAAGTAGTGATGAGGGATCGACTTCGACACTTACTAGATGTCCAATAAGACAAATACGGTAGGAGTAAATAGATGTGAAACAGAGTAAGTAAACAAAAATAACAGGTGTAAATACGTGGTACAGATTTCTTCTCAAAGATATCTCAAGCTCTCAGCTAGTAGTTACCTCCTCAATCGGAGTATATATAATATGGACCTTACCAGATAGGTCGTCATAGCTCAATCAGGGAAGCTCACAGATATTCTTGCTTCTTGCCCATTATTACGCACGATTTCATAATAGTATTTCATAGAAATGTCGAGGTGTATTACCTGATTCATCATAACATTTCCAAACCATAGATACATCTATTTTATTGCCGAGGCGAACGGCCCGCTCCCATGAGAGTATGGTACATAAATCTTGTCGTGGTGTACGACCCAATCCCATTAGTGTGCGCACTGCCAAGGGTCGAACGGCACGAACCATAGATGTATCTAACCTACCAAGAAGAACGGCCCGATCCCATTAGAATAAGAATCTTTGTCGGGTCCTCGATCCCACTCACGAATAGTCGTCTGAGTTATATATTTTTTAGAGAACTTTTCGTCGAGAATGCATAACGCGGGAGAATTTTGTAAGGAGAGTAAAAATAATCCGCGGCTTATCATGAACCCCGTCAAATCTCAACAACAGTAAGTCTATCACTATACTCAAGTCTAGTCTCAAGTCGTAATGTAAAATAAGAGAATTTAATAGACAAGGAAACAACTCAAGTAGTATACATGGTGTGAGCCTAAGTCTACCCGGTCATAATATGAATCTAGCTACGCACAGACTCTCGTCACCTTGTGCGTACGTAGCTCCCACAATAAGTAACATATAACAAATACATCACTTAGGGGTAGTTTCCCCCTCACAGAGTTAGACATGAGACTTACCTTGCTCCGAAGTTCCATAATTGTATCCAAAGTCTCTCAAACACCGCATACCGATGCCCGTCGATCCAAAACTATTCAAACAATTGTGCAACCCTATAAAAATATATTCTCATACCCATAATTAATCATTCGAAACAATTCCCAACTCCGCTCAAAAAGTCAATAAAAATTAACCCTCAAGCCCACGTGCCCGAATTCCGAAAATATTCGAAGATAAACTTTATCCATAACACCACAAACTCAAATATATGATTTATTCCAATTCCATGTCCAATTTCGTTGTAAAAATTAAAAAATACCAAATTTCTAGGTTTCTTTCAAAATCTCACATTTTCTACCAATTTTTATGCTTGAATCCACATAAAAATCATGTATTTAACTCACAATGTGAATAAATCACTTACCCCATTATAGTTGATGAAGATGGCACTCCAAAGGTGCTCCAAAATCGGCTCCCATAAACGAAATGAGATGAAAATGGTCCAAACCTCCATTTTAAAGAAGCCTCACTGCCCAACACAAATTTTGCTTTTGCGGTGAGAAGGTCTCTTCTGTGACAGCCGCTTCTGAGGCTCCAAGTCTCGCACCTGTGAGAAACCAAGCCAAGGTCGATGGCCGCTTCTGCGGCCCTCATGCGCATCTGCACTGCCAACTCCGCAAGTGCGGTCCTGATTCTGCGGTGATATTTCCACATCTGCTGTCTCAGCACTGAACAATGAAATCCGCATCTGCGTCCCTCTTGGCCACTTCTGCGGCTCCGCAGCTGCTTCAGCCTTTCTTCCAAGTCCAAACTCGATCCGTTGACCATCCGGAATCCACCCGAGGCCCTCAGGACCTTACCAAAATATACCAACACATCCTAAAATATAATACGAACTTAGTCAAATCCTTAAATTACATCAAACAATATCAAAATCATGAATCGCACCTCGAATCAAACTTATAAATTTCCAAATTCTATATCTTGTACCGAAACTTATCAAATCAAGTCCGATTGACCTTAATTTTTGCACACAAGTCATAATCAATATTACTGGCCTACTCCCATTTCCGAAATCGGAATCCAACCCCGATATAAAAAAGTCCAATCCCGGTTAAACTTCTCAAAATCATCTAAATTTCCAACTTTTGCCAAATGACGTCGAAATGACCTACAGACCTCCAAATCAACATCCGGTCACGCTTCCAAGACCAAAATCATCATAAACACCTGTTGGAACCTTCAAATCCTGATTCCGGGGTCGTTTACTCAAAATCACACCTTAGTAAATTCTTCCAACTTAAAGCTTCCGAAACTAGAATGTTTCCTTCCAAAATAACTCCGGACTTCTCGAAATTTAATTCCGGCCATACGTACCAGTCAATATACCTGAAGTGAATCTACTCAATCCCTCAAACCACTGAACGACACGCTAGAGCTCAAAATGACCGGTCGGGTCGTTACAATCATAAGCATCCCGACCACGAGCTTCGCCATTTCCTGATCGTCCTCGACTGATTTTCCCTCAATACTTCCTCGCCATAAATGTTCCGTGGTAGATTTTGACCTATATAGACATGAACATAATAAAGAATACTTAGAGAGCTATTCTCAGAGTTAACAGACACAGATATAGAGGAAGAGAGCATTTAAAACACTTGCATTTCTCAGACTTCATTAAATGGTGAAGGGTGTAAACTATGAAATTTCAACTTTTGTCCTAATTAGGATTATCAAATAGTGATCTCGACTACAGAGAAATAAAATGCAGGAAAACAGTGTATGGAGATAAAGATCACAATAGAACTATTGACAGAAAATTTGTAGTTTAGACAAGCATGAAAATCATTAAGGCACATTAAATCATGTTAGCTATCTGAAAGTTATTGAGGTCACAGGAAGGAAACTTAATCATGTAAATTGTTTAGGCTCAGAAATGCAAGTCATTAAGGTCATATAACAGTTTAATCAATACTAATTAAAGAGATTCAAAAAAAAGAATGATGAATGACCACAGATCAACAACACTTAACGTGAACATAAAGATAACAATTTATATTAATCATCACAAATGACTACAGTTAATAGAAGACAACGAGCATATTCATAACATTCTAAGAAGATGATTAAAAGAGAAGAGTTAGAGGTATACTGACCTTTTCGAGGGCAGCAGACCAAACAAGAGCTTTCTTTACCGTTTAGGATCCAGGAACTCAGAAACTTCAAACGGTGATTACCTCAGAACAAATATCAAAATTTCGAGTAAGAACTTAGCGTTGGCCGAAGGAGTGCCAAACACTACTATACTGATTTTTTGCTTTTACTAAGTGTTCTCGGTGTATTCTTTTCAGTGTTAGGTGGTTGTGTAGATGATGTTAGGTGAGAACATTAAAGGCCCTATTTACAGTGCCATTAAGGCTCTAGGGTTTCAACAGATTCAAGATCATGAGTGGAAAGTGACGAAAGATTGATAATGATAGCAAAATCGAGTGAAAAATCTTAGAGACAAATGGGAAAATGATGGACAAATTTACCTGAGTGAAGAAGGTTGACCGTTGAAGGCAAAACCCATCGGTCAAAGCTCCAATGTCCAGAGGTCATTGCATTTGACCTCTGAACTTCGAATAATCATGATGAGGCTCTAAAATATGCTCATGCATGTTCTGATTTAACAAAACAAGAAGGAAATCTGGAGATTTGAAGTTGCATCTTTGAGTCTAGGGTTTTAGATTAGGGGTTGCAAATTTAATCAACAAAAATGGAAAATGAAATCTACGGGGTTCATAACCTAGGGACAAAGCAGACGAATCTGTAAGTTGGATTTGAAAGAACGATGGAGAAATATGGCCAATAATTTTTGAGCTTAGGGTTCCAGAATTGAGTTTTCAATTTTGAGTGCTGAGATAGGAAATTACCGGCTAGATTCACGGATAAAGAGACATAAGAGATGATCCTGAGTGATTTTGAGTGACCTTTGTACAAATTTGTGCAAGGTTTTGGAGATTGATAGTTGATGGATATGAGAGAAAAGAAAAGAGGAATGGGAAAGAGAGACGACCAGGTCTTTGAGTGAATGATTAGAGTTTGGGGGGGGGGGGAATGCAGTTGGTCTCGTGGGTTAATGTTGAGATATAGAACCTGGGTCGTTGGATCATTATATCAACGACCCTGATAATTTGGTCAATTAGGATTTTTAGGGAGGATTTTTGGTGTCTGTTAGATTATGGGATTTTGGACGGTGGGGAAGAGGTCTCTGGGGCGGGTATTTAAAATTAAGAGAAAATCGGAGATTAAATGTGAAGCGTTGATCAGATGGACCAACGGCTCAGATGCGAGTGCGTTTGTTTTGTGAGTGGTGAGGGAAGGTGATGTGGCACATAGTGATTGGTGCAAAGAAGATGGCAAGGATTGCCACTGTGAAAAGAGAGGGGTGTTTGGACTGGGTATATTTTGGACTGGCTTGCACGTTTGGGTCAAAAATAATTTAAAAGATGGTCATTTTGCATTTAATTGAGAATTGCAATTGCAGCCTTTTGTCTTTGATCCCTTTTTGAAATTAATTTAAATAAACTTAACAATTTTGAATAAAATACGGTAAAAATTTTAATTATAAAATATACTACTAATTATTTTAATTAATTATTTGTAAGTACTTCATTTTTTCGAATTATAGCACTAATTTCAAAATACTAACATAGTAACCTAATTTACTAAAAATTAAGTAATTATTTATCAAATTAATTATAATACATATGTAATATATATATATATATATTTCAATAATCTTAATATAGTAAATATATTTTAAATTACATAATATTAATACTACGTGATTAATTTTAAAACTAATACTTGATTAATTTGTAAAAATAGGCTTTAATTACTAGAGAATACTTTTAAAATATATATTGTAAATTATTAAGCATAAATAAATTAATTTAAAAAGGAAGGGTCAAAATTGGCCATCAATAATAATTTCTTCCGGGACCAATCCTTTACTGTGAGGGTTTCATAAGAGAGGCCCCTCTTATGTTTACGGTGCTCTTGAAGAGGACGTCTCATGTTCGTTCTGACACTAGCATTTGAAGTACTTGATTAACTTTCAAATGATAAAATTAAATCATCGTTTGGACAAGAAACAAGATAAAAATAAAAGGACTTTACTTTATTCCTTCCATTTTCAAAAGTACATAAGCATTCATTGTGTTGAAAAGAAATTGCCATTACTTGTGTCTAGTTTGTACAACTTGTTTCTACGGGACTAGCCGCGCAGTCCCCGATCCCGATGATACTTCTTTGTTCCCGGATTTCATAATCCCGGTTTGTGTGACGGTCATGTTGTAGTATTCTCATATCATTCCCCTAGTGTTCGAATGCGAAATATGCGAATTTGAACACTGAAAGTCTTGTTCCTTTGTTGACTCCACTAATGAATGGTTCAATAATCTTTGGTCCGGCAGCAAGCTTCATTTCTCGTTAGAAACTTTGCTACCGAGTAAAATATTACCTAACCACCCCTAGTGGTTTGAAATAAAGGGGCACTCGTGAATGGTCGGATAGCTTTTGGTCTGATAGCAAGATTTGCTTCCCGTTAGGAACTTTGCTATCGAGCCAAAGACTACCTAACTATACCGTAGTGGCTCGTTCTTTTCATGCCTTGTCGTTTAAAGGTCTTATATCTGCTGATAGTGCTTTCTTCGTAGTATGCTTTCCGTTGCTGCCTCATTAAAAACCTTGTCAGAATAACCCAATTGGGACAAAAACTGGATGAAGGAAAAGAGAGTGTAACACATACTTTCAGTATAGGTGGTGCGCATCAATAATAATACCTTTTGTGGTATGTCACATTCCAGTTGCTTGGCAATTTTACTCCGTCTTGATTTTCCAATTCATATGATGGTTTCCCGTTGACAACTGAAACTCGTTAGGGGCCTTCCCACGTTTGAACCAGCTTTCCTGCATTGAGCTCACAGGTGTTTTGAGTTACTTTTCTTAAAACCAAGTTCCTACGTTGAAATAATAGAGACTGGCCCTTCGATTGTAGTATCGTTCCATTCTTTGTTTCTGGGTCACTATCCTTATACGCACCAAGTCCATGTATTCGTTGAGCAGGTCTGTTACAACCCATGTTTTCATACGTACGAGTACGTCGTAAGTCAATTGATGTAAGCTCAGAAATGAAATCATATTTGAAAAGTTTACAAAGTAAGTTAATCATATTACCTCGGAGGTTACAAATATTGAAGATCATGAACAACAAGTACAAAGATGGTTGGAAGATTCAAAAGCTAAAGGAATTGAAAAACATAATGTTTCGTCGAAAATCGACAAAATGGGAAATATTATAGCATGTACTTTTGGAGTGAGACCAGGGTGGTTAACATGATAAGGAGGTTATGTTATGAGTTATTTTAGTCGTACGATAGTCGTGTGTTATATTTTGAAGTCAAGCGAGTGGTGGAACAAAAGTCGATGAAAGTCATCACAAGTTACGTTCATACGTTTTACTGAAACTTTGGGTCCAATGTAACTGGCATTTTATCCCAATATACATAGAGTTATGGGGTTTTCCACCCATCAAAGTAAAGATCTATGAGTCTATTTTTCAACGCATTAAACCGTTTGTCAATATGATATTGGAGTAGAGATATATGGATGTTTTTCTGAGACTGCACAGACTGTCACCTACTTGCTTAAACGAGAATCCAAAACTGGGCCAGTTCGGGTCGTCCAAAAATGGGCCAGTTCGGGTCGTTCAAAGAGGCATTTTTAAATTCCTATTACCTTCATATATTGGGCTGATAATAGGGCAAAATAACCAGACTCATTCTCTGCAAAACTCCTCCCAAATATTTCCCCCAAACCCCAATTGATTTTCTCTCCCTTTCAAGTTCTAATTGGAGGTAAAGCCTAGAGTTTGAAGAACCAAGATAGGAGCTGAGTTATCCAACAAATAAGGTAATTTTACTGCTCTCTTTCATCCATTTTTTCTTTTGTATATGCATAGTAAGTCGTTCTATATTTGTAAGAACTCACGGGACGGTGATCGGAAGCCGTGAGTTTGAGTTATTCACTTGTAGCGGACTATTTTATGGACTGTTTTATGGACTGTTTTGTGGTGCTACTGGGAAGCGTGTTTTACTACTGTTTTGTGGAGTTTTGGAGGAGGAAGGTTATGGAGAAAAACCACATAAATGCAGGATGTTGGGCTTGTTGTTCATCGTAACAATTTCGGGTTGTTGATACTACTACGGTGGTCGTTTTGTGTATGAAGAGATTGGGTTCTGTTGGGCTGTTTTGTAGTATTGTGTGGTGTGAATAAGGTTGGAAACTAATGTATATATGTTGTTATTGTTGTTTTGGTGTTGTGGTGTTATCTTGAATTTGGAGGAAGTAAGGATTATAGGGGAGATGCTGTCCATTTTAATACAAAATAAGCTTGTCGTTCGTTGTGCGTTAGTTGTACCTTTCGTAACTTAATGATAGTATTATTATCGTTGTTGTAGATTAAGGTGAGAAGAGGCGAGTTCAAGTTGGTGATTGGAAATATTGTGATAAGGTATGTTAAGGCTAAACCTTTCTTCATTTTGGCATGATCCCATAACTACATGAGTTTGATAACGAGGCATAAAGAGAAGTTCGCATTCCTGAATTTATTCGCATTATCCTAGTCTCAGAAGTTACAGTATTCTCCCTTATCGGGACTTCATATTCAGTTTAGTATTGTCTTACTTCAGCCAAGAGAGCAAAGAGTATATATATATATACAGTGTTACAGTATGTTTACCACCATCGAGCTATAATCGGTGGGCAGGCTCCTATTGGGCAACCTCTGATCAGATGGTAAGTTATATACCGAGCCTACTGTGGCCGAACGCCTATGAGCGATCCCAGAATGGCCGAGATACAGAGCCTAGTATGGCCGAGCGCCTATGAGCAAGCCTACTATGGCAGGGCAGTTACACAGGTCTTGATAGACAGCTGGATAGACCTTCCCAGTAGACAGAGCCAAATATCAGCTTGGTTGGTAAGCTCCACTTCCCCGGAGTTACCAGGTCTATACCTTGGAGTCCGTTTTATATATATACAGGTTTTATGGGTAGGTCGAGGCCCTGTCCCGACCATGATACAGTTCAACTATCTCTAGAGGCTTGTAGACAAGTCCTGTATAGTTTGTATAACACTATATGAGTTTTTGGGTATGTTTACCCCTTAGATGAGACAGACGATATTTTTAGATGATTCAGAATATGGCCTCATCGGCCTAGGTTGAGGGTTATTTCTCTAGAGTTCACAGTTACAGAGTGGTACGCTCGGGCCGAGTATGGTACCGGGTGCCGGCCACATCCCTTCAGGTTTGGGGAGTGACAAGGTCCAACCTGATCTACAATGCTTCGTTGTTTGCTTTTTCGTCCTCCCGGAAGTATCTCATGGTAGGTTCTACTACTTCCACTGGGATGTGTCTCTCCTGTACTTGACTTGGCCGTCGTTCGGTATGCCCATAAAAATCCTGGTAACTCTTCGGGCCATTTGCCTTTGGCTGCTTCCAGTCTCTTTTTGAGATTTTGAATAATCACTTTGTTTGTTGTTTTTCTTAGCCGCTTGCGCTTGGGTGGTATGGCGATGATGTGATTCTTTTGATTTTTTAGTCTTCAAGGAATTTTGTGACTTTCGCGCCTATAAATTGTGGCATGTTGTCGCAGGCTATCTCTTTTGGTATCCCGAACCTGCAAATTATGTTCTCCCACATGAAATCGACCACTTCGCGCTCGTCGATTTTCTGGTAAGGACCTACTTCAACCCACTTAGAAAAGTAGTCAGTTAAAATCAAAAGAAATCTTACCTTACCGGGAGCCGGCGATAGCGGGCCGACTATGTCCATCCCCTATTTCATGAATGGTCAAGGTGACAAAAGCGAGTGCAATAATTCCGCTGGTTGATGCACCAACGACGCGTGGCGTTGACATTTATCACATTTTTAAACAAATGTCTTAGTGTCTTGTTCCATTCGGGGCCGGTAGTATCCTGCCTAATCAACTTCAACACTAGCGAGTCGCGCCCGAGTGGTTTTCGCAAACTCCTTCATGAACTTCTCTCATGACGTAATTAGCCTCAGAGGCTCCTAAACATCGGGCCAACGGGCCTTAGAAAGACTTTCTATACAATTGGCCTCCCCTGAAGCAGTAGCGAGTTGCTTTAGTGCGCAGCTCCCGGGATGCCTTGGGATCTTTGGGAAATTTTTCGTGCTCGAGATAATCAATGATCTCATTTCTCTAGTCCCAGACCAATTTGGTCGCGTTTACTTCATAATAACCTTCCACATCCAATACCGAATGAATAAATTGCACAATCGTTCTAGAGTTTGATCCCTTCACTTTCGTAGATGAGCCTAGATTGGTCAGTGCATCTGCTTCCGCATTTTCTTCCCTCGGGATGTGGGTAATTGAACATTCCTTGAACTGTGCGAGTAGAGTCTGGACTTTCACTACATATTGTTGCATTCGTTCCTCATTGGCGTCAAAGATCCCATAGACCTGATTTACTACCAGTTAGGAATCATATTTGATTTCTATGACCTCGTCCAGTCCCCGGGCCAGCTCGAGTCCTGCAATCAAAGCCTCATACTCCGTTTCATTTTTAGTTAAGGGAACAATTCTTATGGCCTACCTCAGGGTTTCTCCCATAGGCGTGATTAGTACTACACCTAGCCCGGACCCTTTCACGTTGGAAGCTCCGTCCGTGAACAAGGTCCGGACTCCCGATGTCGATTCCGACACCATCACTGCTTCTTTGGTGGCCAAAGGCAACAGTCCAGGACTGAAATCGGACACAAAGTCGGCCAAGACTTGTGACTTGATCGCAGTCCTGGGTTTATACTCTATGTCAAATTCACTCATTTCGACTGCCCATTTGGCATGTCGACCTGATAGTTCAGGTTTGTGAAGGATATTCCGTAGGGGAGAGGTTGTCACTTCGGCTATTTGATGACATTGAAAATAAGGCCTAAGCTTTCGAGCGGCGACTACGTAAGGCCAATTTTTCCAGATGTGGGTAACGAGTTTCCGCTCCTGTTAAAATTTTACTAACATAATAGATAAGAGATTGCGTACCGTCACCTTCAAAATATTTTACTAAGATGACACTTACTTCAACCTCCGAGACCGCTAAGTAAATAAACAATTGCTCGCCTTCCTCCGGTTTTGATAGTAGTGGGGGGCTCGATAAATATCTTTTCAAAACATTTAGAGCCTGCTGGCATTCTGGAGTCTATTCGAAGTTGTTCTTCTTTTCCAAAAGTGAGAAGAAGTGATGACACTTTTCTGAAGACCGAGAAATGAATCTGCTCAAAGCGGTCAGTCTTCTTGTTAACCTTTGAACCTCTTTAACATTTAATAGCTGGTCGGGGATGTCGTTGATGGCTTTAATTTTATCGGGGTTGACTTTGATCCCCCTTTGTGACACCAGGAACCCTAAGAACTTACCGGAGCTGACTCCGAATGCACATTATTCGAGATTAAGCCTCATGTTATACTTCCTTAGGATATCAAAGGTTTCTTTTAATTGTTTAAGATGATCACATGCATTCAAAGACTTAACCAACATATCATCTATGTAAAATTCCATGGTTGTCCCTCTTTATTTTTTAAACATTTTATTCACAAGCATCTGATAAGTGGCTCCAGCGTTCTTAAGCCCGAAAGGCGTCATATTATAACAATATGTGCCAAAGTTCATTATGAACGAAGATTTTTCCTGATCCACCAGGTTCATTTTAAGTTGTTTGTACCCGGAATAGGCATCGAGGAAACTCATCAACTTGTGCTCGGTCGTCGCATTAATTAATTGATCAATGTTTGTCAATGGGAACGAGCCTTTTGGGCACGCCTTATTTAGATCCTTATAATCTACGCACATACGAAACTTATTATTCTTTTTTGGAACTACAACTATATTAGCTAGTCAGTCAGGAAACTTTACCTCCATGATTGAACCGACATCAAGCAATCGAGTTACCTCTTCTTTGACAAATTTGTGTCTCACCTCGACAATATGGTGTTTCTTCTGTCTTACCGAAGGATGTTAGGATCTTGGCTTAACTTATGCATGACCATCTCTAGCGGAATACTTGTCATATCAGCATGTGACCACGCAAAATAGTCAACGTTAAATTTAAGAAATTCTATAATTAATTATTTCCCCAAGTAAAACCTCATCTCCAAGAATTCTTCAAACAATGCGACTTGCTCGAGTTCTTCCACTGTGGATTTGGTTGCATCCGTTTATTCTAGTACGTGGAAGTATCTTGGTACCTGATAGGATTCTGACGGCTCCTCTCCCTTGTTCACTTCGTTCGGCTCGGGAGCAGGCGTCAGTTCCTATAATTGCTATGCCGCACGCTTCCTCTCTTAGCTACTGGAAAATGAGATCGTGTTCATCTTCCTTGTCGCCAGTTGATCTCCTTTTATTTGTTTAATTCCCTCCGAGGTAGGTAATTTCAGAAGTTGATAGTATGTTGACGTCACAACCTTCATCTCGTGTAGCCATGGTCTTCCAAGAATAATATTGTAGCCTATATCACCGTCTACTACTTTAAAAAGGGTCATCTTCGTTATCCCTTACGCATTCGTGGGCTGCAGAATCTCTTCTCAGGTTGTCACGCTTACTAAGTTGAACTCGGCGAGGAGTTTTGTGTCCGGAATGATGTTTTTGGTTAGCTTGGCTTATTCCAGCACTCTCCATTGGATAATATTGGCTGAATCCCTAGGTCCACCAAAACACGTTTATTTTAAAATCTAAAACATTAAAAGAAATTACCAAGCATCGTTGTGCGGTAGTAGGAGTCCATCTGCGTCCTCCTACGTGAAAGTGATATCATCCTCGACGACTTTCCGAAGTCTTTTGCTATGGTTTACCGATATTTTTGTCTTTTTCGCTGTAGAATAAGTTACACAATTAATCTCGTTCCCACCGAAAATCTTTTTGATCATTAGACGAGGAAGATTTTCTCCTGTTTTTGAGGGTTTCGTGTTATCCCGGTTGCAGTCGTAGTTATTCTTAGCCTATCGCTTAAGAATTCTCTGAGATGGTCATATTTTAGCAATGTCGCCACCTCCTCGCGCAGATGTCGGCAGTCCCTAGTTCGGTGGCCTTTGGTCCCATGGTACTCGCACCATAGATTTGAACCGCTTCGGTATTAACTCTGGTGCGACGCTTGGTTTGAACGGCAACTAAGTATATTTCTTTGAGTCCGGTCCTTTCAACACTGGCGGTGCTCCCGAGATTTGATCCATTCGGCTGTTTATTTCCCTCATAAACCGCATGAGTTTGGCTTTAAAAGGATCGTTCTCGTTATTGTTACCAGATCCGTTTTCGTTACCCCCGACCATGTCGAAGTCGACCTCACCCCTCGGGGTATTGTTATCAACCATTTGTGTTCTTTGATTTGCGGGAGCTCCAGAAGTAACTGTACCTCTTTCATTCGCGTTGCTGGAAGCACCCGACAACGCTTGGTTCAACTCTATCATGACCTGATCTTGTGCGAAAGATGGCCCATAATCGCCTTTTGTTGTTCCCTCAGGATTCTTATTGTTTTCGCAACGTACTTGTCCTCGGCATCATTAGGAGTTGCTTCCCGGACGTGTCGTGGATATTGTCCTCCATGAACCGGCATGGCTTCATCTCCCTCGTTGCAGGTAGTACTGATCGAATCTTCGTGTTTAGGTTGATTTCCTTTGGCCTCAACGTTGTGCGTGATGTTGACGTCATTATCTGTGATTTTAATGATTTTTCGCTAAGAAACAAAGAATCAAACAGGTTAGTAATAGATGCAAGGATCAACCCAATTACACAATTGTCTAAACCCCATGGCGGGCGCCAAACTATTTACCCGTAAAAAGGTACAGTTGAATTTGTAACGTGGTTTATAGACAAGCGAATCGATTTGATCCCATAATGATAAGTATATTAAAAAAATTGCAAGACTTACCGTTGAAATCGAGATAAAGCAACAGATAGCTCTGGTTTTGAGAGGAGAGTTTCCGAATGCAGTAATAGAAATACTCGAAGACAAGCAATAAAGTATTATTGAGCTTTTGAAGAGTATATAGCATAAGTTTGTAAGAAAATTCGTCCCCTTACAATGGCTGTTGAAATCTCTATTTATAGTTGCACCTAAGGAACAAAGTCCTAGGATCAAGCCTTTCTTAAATGATAATTATGGGGGCTATTGAAGAATGTGTAACGACGGGCTATGAATGTCATATTCTCTATAACTGACTATGTATTTAATACTGTAAAATATTCTTCATTGAATGCTATCGGGTAGCAGACATTCGTTTGTCTTCATGAGCAATACTCTCTTCAGGTGCTTCCTGATGCCAACCGAAACTGTTGCCTCCGGTCTTGATTTTCACTTGTCTCGCTTTTTCATCTGTCTCCGATTTCACGTGTCGCTCTATTAGACGAGTATTTAATACGAACTAATTTTACCCTACATATATATATATATTACCATCAATTTTTAGTGGCAAATAATTTTACCATTTGATTGAAGTTGAAAGAAGTAAGTATACCAAGTTGAAAATTGAGAATTTGGCCCAATTTCTTTTTGGGCATTAATTACTTTTAAAACATTAGAGTTATGTGCGCGAAACCTATTTATTTAAGTACTTTTTAAGCAAGCTTTAAAATTTAAATTCTCTATTTTAAGTGGAAACTTAAATAATTAGTAAATAATGAACAAAATAATAATAAAATATTGAATTATGGATATTTTCAATATTCTGTACATATTACCCCAACTTAATTTGGTTAAAGTTACGTCCAAACAAATGGTAGCGGACAAAGAATTACGTAAAAAATCCAATAGTACCATTGTCTTTTAGAAGATTTGCTTGTTATACACCGTTAAATGCAAGACAAAGGTTTTACCCTCTCTGCTTTCCCCTCTATCCTCAATTATATAAGCACCTCTACACATCATAAGTAGAACCACAGCTTCTCAAGTTATATATCTTTACACGTTCAGTCACAAAAAACACCATTCAGCTATACAAAATTGGCTATGAAAGAAAAGCTAAATGGCAGTTTGAAAGGAGGAAATGTTAAAACTAACGGAGTTAAAGAGGTTCACTACAGAGGAGTGAGAAAGAGGCCATGGGGTCGTTACGCTGCTGAAATCCGTGATCCCGGCAAGAAGAGCAGAGTTTGGTTAGGCACCTTCGACACGGCGGAAGAGGCGGCAAAGGCTTATGATACCGCCGCCAGAGAGTTTCGTGGACCCAAAGCCAAGACGAACTTCCCCTTGCCATCGGAGAATCAGTGTCCCAGTAACAGCAGTGGACCAACAGAGTCTTCCAGTGGAGAAACCGATGTTCACGCGCCTGACGCTCCGTCTGAGTTTGACTTAACGCGCCCCCTTGGAACGGTCGTTGTAGGCGGTGACCACGGTGGTCGTAAATCAGAAGTTGGATTGGTGAGAAATGGGTTTCCGATTTTCCATCATCAACCTGTTATGGGAGCTCTGACTAGTGACAGCAGCAGCCCTGTAGAGTCCTCTAGTGGGGAAACCGGCGTTCACGCGCCTCTTGAGCTCGACCTCACGCGCCGTCTGAACGCTGTTGGTGAAGGTGGCAACCCTGTCCGGAATGGGTTTCCGATTTTTCATCCGCAACCGACAGTGGCGGTTCTGCCTAATGGCCAGTCAATTTTGTTGTTCGACAGTACTTTTGTGCCAACCGGAGTGCTGAACCGGCCAAAGCCGTTCGGGTTTGAACCGGTGGCGGTTGAGTTTAACGGCGTTAGTGGTAGGGTAGTTCATAGTGACTCGAGCCCATCGACTGCGGGGAACGAGAACTATTACGGAGGAGGCGGCGTAGCTAGAAGAGAACTAAATCTTGATCTTAACCTTGCCCCACCTATGGAAGCTTGATAATGACAACTTAATTAGAGAGTGATTAAGGGCTGATTTTTGTATATAGGTTTAAAAACTGTTCTTGTTTTTGCAGCTGAGGGGGTTTGTTGTTAATTATCTCTTGCTGTTTCTACCATTTGTACCTCATTACTCATCTTTTAGATCTGCTCATTAATGAAAACTTTTGAATTTTACTTCTTTCAAAAGAAAATTGGTGTGTGCTTTTACTTCTGTTTTGTTTTTAACTTTTTCCTCGAGTTTGTATAGTTCGAATGTTCGTTGCCGGCCGGCCATCTAAGCTAAAGAATAAGAAAAGGTTAGCAATAGCATATGTTTGTTTGGACGGTAGTCTTTGATTTTTTTTTGTACTACAACCTTGTTCATTATTTTAATAGTAATAAATTGGAGTAAGAGGAAATATTTTAAAAATAATGACTAGTTAAAAGATCTCCCTTAAGCTTTTTAAAAGAACTTTTTATATGAAATTGTCCAAATGCCGCTTATACAAATATTGCATCTAGTGTCATGCTTATAGCCTGTTTGGCTAAAAGTATTTGTTATTAAAGAAAAATATTTTTTTTTTAAATTAAGGTATTTGTCAAATTTTTTAAAGGAAAAAACCGCTTTTGAACAAAATAGAAATAATTTTTAAGAGAAAGAAAAAAATAACTTCTTTAAAAGTAGAAAAAAAATACTTATGTGTGTCCTAGTATTTTTTTATCTACATATTTCTTTATTGTATGTTGCTTCTTTCGGGCTCGATTATCTTATTTATCATTTTTTTGCTCAATGATATTATTTTATTATTTTGATTCCTTTTTATCTTTATTTTTAGCAGGTAAGAATAAAATTCGCGTATGTATTACTTTTTGCAAATCTCATTTTATAAAATTATAAAATAACACCAACAAATTCGGTATAAAAATAAAATTAATGCAGTCTAAGTAGCAGAAATCCATGTCCCTGGATGGCGATAGATTGTGGTCCCATATGATTACGATTACATGTCGTGTCTAAGGTGGCCGGCACGTGTACTATTCCGCCTTTCAATATTATATATTGTTAAATTGATAAATATATAAATTGTCACTTTAACGATTACTACTCCTATCATTTTATGTGATTGTGTTAAATAAAAAGCAGAATATAACATGTTTTATGGATTTCTATACTTTCTCCGCTCCAATTTACATACTAGTGTTTGATTGGGGTGCAGAAATAAAAAAACATATTTTCAAAATTTATATTTACAAACAAGTCATCGATGTATATGTAATTATAATTAGTTTATTAAAGATAAAATCAAAGTTCAATATTAGATATTTCTAAATATTAAAGTGTTACTTATTCTTCTTGAGATATACTCTCTTCGTTTCAATTTATGTTAACATATTTTCTTTTCAGTTCATATAAAAAAGAATGACTTATTTTCCTATTTGGAAATAATTTATATTTATTTAATTATTTATAGCCACACAAAATATATGTGTCTCATTTTACATCACAAGTTCAAAAGTCTTCACTCTTTTCTTAAACTCCGTACCTAATCAAATGTGTTCACATAAATTAAAACGGAGGGAGTATAAAAAGAATATCATAACATAAAATAGAACTTAAGGTAAAGTACTAATGGTGAGAAAATATCAAAGTTGTGATTAAAAGAAAAGAAAATTGCATCACATCAAAATGAAATGTAAATACTTTAATATATTAAGAGTTGCAAAAATTATACTATGAAATATTGACAATCTATTTTAATTTATTTAAGGTTAAATGGTTATAAATATTTTTTAAGAAAATGAAGGAAAATAATAATTTGGATATTCGTGGAAGGAGCAGATTGGCTAGTGTGATGTGGATAAATTTGTAGGCAAAGCTAAGGAAAGGAGGAGGCAGAACCGCAGAAGGGAGGAAGGGGACAGCGGCGTAGGCCCCACGTGTGGACTTTGTGTAGAGTCGTTTCGTCGATGCCGCTTCTGATGGGCCCTACTCCAAACTCTACTCTATAGTCTATTCCTTCTTTTCGTCGGCGGAATTTGTGGAGTAGATTCGGTTTACCTCTCTTTCCATTTTAATATCTTTTTTTATTACTCCAATTGCTTATCGAGACGCCATCTGGCGGGCATCAGGAGTATGATCATTTCTTTTCTTATATAGTATAATAATACATTTTGTTGTTCTTTTTCTAATTTTGGTGACTAAAATTTTTAAAATTATTTGTGCCTCGATATACCATATTTTTACTATTTACAGCTTCAAATAATTTCAATGTTACATTCACCTTGAAAAATTGATAATTTCAAAGTTTTGATTTATACCGAAGAGATTAGATCTCGTGTAGTTAAAAGTTTATCATTTTCCTTATTAGCGGTCCAGATTTATTTTATGCTCGACTTAATACTATGAGTTTAAACGCTTAACCGCACTAATTATAAATAAAAAAAGCTAATTTAAATTAATCATACTTCATGTCCGTAATACCATCTTCTTTGATTTATATCCTTGCATTTTTTAAATGGCTCGAGCCTTTTGCGTGCTTCTGGCCGGGTGGGCATATTTTAGTCCGAACCGAAAAAATCGATTGAACCGAATTTATTTTTATTTCGGTTTCGATTTCGGTTTTGGTTATTCGATTTTTCGATCGGTTTCAGTTTAAAATTTTAAAATTTTAGTTTTTCGGTTCGGTTTCAGTTATTAATTTATTTGGTTCGGTTAACTGAAAAATCGAATTATTAGCGAACCAACAATTTTTCGGTTGGTTTCAGTCTAATTTACCGAAATTTTGAAAGAAAACCAACAAATCCGTCAGTTCAATTATTACATAGAGAGCCCAATATGATAATGTTCAAACCGAAAACCGAACCGAACCGAAATAAACCGAACTGAACCGAACTTATTTCAGTTCGGTTTCGGTTACTACTTTTACAAAACCGAAAACGAAATAACCGAACCGAATTTCTTAAAATCGAACCGAACGCCCACCCCTACTTCTGGCCCTTAGAAATTTCATATCAATAAAAATAATTTTATTTATATAAATTTATTTCCTTATTAATCCGCTTACAAAATTGTTCTTTTTTTAAATTTAAAAATAATTTAATTATATAATTTTTATTTTATCATTAATAAAATAATTTATAGTCACATAAATATTTATGACTTAATTTTTTATCATAAGTATTAGAAATTTCATAATTTTTTTAAATTTCATATTCAGTCAAATAAATTCAAATAAATTATACAAGAGGAAGTACTTTTTATTCCACATTTTGTGGGCATTTGAGTAGACAAAGATTTCAAGCTGAAATATAGATCTTTTGATATAACATGTTGAATATATCGTTATTTCTAACATGATATAGCATTAAATTATTGTAAAAGCATGACACAAAAGATAAATGTCAATGTAAATGTGGTTCAGACAAATTTATGAATTGGATGGTAATTTTAAATTATAAATACTCCATAAAATGCTACTTATTCCGTTTTAATTTAGATGAGTAAGTTTGACGCAACAAAGATTTTAAGAAATGAAAGAAATCTTTTACAATTTGTGTTTTTAAAATTTTAAGGGGTAAAAACTTTATTGGGTCATGACTTTTATGTGATTATAAAAAAAATTATTAAGAATAAAATAGTTAAAATAAAAAATTTAAAGTTGAATTAGTTTCAAATTTAAAAATATATCATTTATTTTTAAAAAAATTAAAAAGGAAAGTATGTTGTATAATCAGAGGGAGTAGAGCTAAGGAAGTGAGTAAATGGCGCGTGGAAGAGAGTTTTATAGTGCGGGACAAAAGAGTACTGGGAAAGCACGTGGGGTGGTGCGTACGGCGCTGAATAGAGGGCAGAATCTCATGGGGACATAATGGCGACGTGTGGTGCAGCCAAAACAAATCAAACGCCGTCTCTTTATCACCGAATACTACAATAACAACCATCACTATAATCTCATCAGTGGTATTTGAGAAAGATAGTGTGTACGTAGATTTTATTTTTATTATGAGGTAAAAAAATTATTTTGAATAAAAACTCGACATCTTTTCCTTCAAGAATTCTCCACCTTATTTTTGAAATGACTCAAACTTATAACCTCTTAATTAAAAATGAAGGTTGCTTGCCACGAAGACCACAGCCCCACTTTATCAACTAATGAGATTGGAAAATGGGACAATTGCACTTTTAATCGCCACGTTGTAATAAAACTTCCTCTGCTCTTTTTTCCACTAAAATTCAAAGTGAGCACCCTATGCTGTGACAATGCATCTGTCTTTTCATGCCAGAACTAAATCAAAGTTTGGTTAGCCAACATTTATACCGGTCATCCGGTTCATGCTAAGATTTGAGTAGATTTTTTCTTAAAAAGAAATCAAATCAATTAAGTAGGTATTTTAAACATTAGAATCAAATTAAATTAATTAAATTATTTTTTTATTGATTCGGCTTAATTCGGTTATGTCGGTTTTTTATCGATTTTTTTTAAATATGAAACATACACTATCAAACGCATATTTCGGTGATTACATTTTCAATATACACTATAAAATCAATTATTTTTACACAAATTTATCATTTACCAAGATATATTGATGATAATTAAATTAAATAGTGATGAATAATTAAAGTACTCAATTAAAAATCGATTATCTTTAACATAAAATAAATTCTTGTACTTAGGAAAAGAAAATTATCAATCAAACTAGAATGTAAAGGCAAAAAATTAGATTATTATATGATGGTAGGCTATAATTCCGTATTTTAGTCGTTTATTGCACTCTAATTCACTGCACTTTACTTACGTTGAGCTTTAATTAGGCGTGTTTTGCAATTATTGTGTATTTTATGTCCTGTAGGAGTGATTCCGAGATATGTAGATGTTGTGGCATGAATTCCTGCTATTTTAGAGCTTTGAAATCAGAGTAAAAGCCCAAGGGTTAAGTTGGGATCGTGTTCGAGAATCAACGGATGATAATGCACTTTAAGAACGAAAAGAAGAATCGAGAACATGCATATTGCGCATTGTCCAGTAAAATGCACATAACTTTTCGCTCGGAACTCTGTTTGGGCTCCACAATATATCGTTGGAAAGCTATTTCAAAGGGCTACAACTTTCATGTTTTACCTTTCCCCAAATTCCTAACTTACCACCCAGGTGAGCGACCGAGTGCCCGATCGCGCATCTGGGGGCGCACTTGGGGCAAAAAAATGTGCTAAATGCGTGACCAAGTGCGCGAGCAGGTGCGCTATCGCGCATATCCTGTCCGGAAAAAAGTCCTATTTCACTAAAAAGGGTAGTTTCGTTCGGGATTTATTTTGGGGCGGATTAAATACCCCAAAACACCATTTTTGACATGCCTTAGACCTAGGAAAGCTTAGGAGAAGAAGGAGAAGCAAGAGCACATGGATTTCATTCTTATTTCCTCACTCAAATTCGGTTTTGGATTGTATTTATGTTTTCCTCTATTTTTGTTTTATTTGTGAAGAACTCCTCCATGTCTATGGAGTAGAACCTTTTGGGTTTTGATGGATTTGGTGTATTGATGGTTGTTTGTGGATTATAACTCTATTTTTATGTATTTGAATTATTTTTGGAAGATTTAATTATTGCATCTATGTTCACTTGTTCTTATAATTGAGAGAGGCATAACTTGTGATATATTTGCACTATATTGTTGGTTGAGTTCATAGATTCTTATAAGTAATCGAAAGAGCCTAGTTGAATCCTTGATTAAACCTAGTTAGGATAATAATCGAAAGAGGTTCTCTTAAAGATCAATCCATTACGAATTCTTGCATATCTTCACCGAGCGTAAATTGGTTCATATTGTGAGGTTGAGACTTAATCAAGAGAGGAGTTTCTACTAAACAATTATACTGTTAATTAAGTAAATTCGAGAGATTCACTTGAGCATTAGTAGTGAATTATCTAGAGTTAGATCCCGAACAATTATCTTGCACCTATCCTATCAACCCATATTTTCTCCCATTGATAACTTCCTTGCTTACCTTTGTTGAGATTGTCATTAGTCAATAGCTTAGGTTCTTATTTAGTTTCAATTATTAATTATATAAACCTCAACCGTTGATCCTCATAAATAGCAATCTAGCTACAAATTACGATAATACTGTTTAAATCCAATTCATGTGGACACGATATTGTACTATACTATATTTGACTAGCGAACACAATTTAAGTGTGTATTTTGCGCTCGTTAAATTTTGGCGCCATTACCGGGGAATGGCAATCAATTGTGTTTGAAGTAGTTTGTAGTGCTAATTTAGGAATTAACTTTTAACTTTTTCTTTATTTTTTGTTTTGTTTGGTTAACCTTTCTTCAAGATTTTTTTTGTTGAGGAAACCTTGAAGAGCATATTCTTGAGATTGAACTCTAAATGATGTGAAGATGGAGTACAACTAGCCTGATAAAACGGTTGAAGAGTTAGTAGCTGAATATTATCAGCGGTGTACTACGTGTTTTAAATGCAGTAAAAATCATCTATGGGTTGATTGTCAAGCAGGTAGGTATTCTTCTTACGGTTCATCTTTTGAATACTCTCACTTTGTCTCTAGTCCGTACAAGTATGAGGATTCATATGGGTACAATTCTGATTCTGGTTGGGATGAAAACCCTTATTATGACTAGAATGCAAGCGAAGTGAGACACCCACCTCAAGAGGAGAATGTTAGTTTAGAAGAGTTTATGTATAAGTTCATTAATAAGGTGGATGAGAGGTTAAAGGAAGAGAGGTTCACACATGATGTTGAAGCCTCTAACAACATGACAATGCAAGTGGATCAACTAATAAGTACACTTTCATAAAGATCATTGCATTATGATGGTGAATATATGGAAGAGATACCGTGTGAAATTGAGCCTACCCGAGATGATGAACATCTACAGAGAGAGTTTTCCACTCTACAAGAGGACTCTTATTCAACAAAGATAATTAAATATGAGACTTGGGTTGATTGTGCATCAATAAAAGAAGAGTTCAAATTTCCATCCACCTATCTGCAACCACAAATTTTATTAGAAGAGAATGAAAATGGTCTTGAACGTACTAGAGGAACACTCACATGACCCTTCTTCTTCATTATCTTATTCTAACCTTGATCATGTAGATTTTGTTTTTTGGAGATTTACAGGAATATGCAGGGATTGATCTTGTAAATCAATGCAGAAACAAGTTACGAATAATCCTACAAGAACAATCCTCCGCTCAAAATGAGGCCAAGAAACAAAGAAAAGAGCGGGTCTTTCAAAAATTCCTAAAGGACTTTGGCCTGATGAGTTCCATAAAGAATCCCGAGGAGCGAAATCGAAAAATGCATTCAGAATTAGGAGTGGAGTTCATAAGTTCTCGGAAGCGGAAAAGTCCTAGGGAGTTTTATTTACCTCTTCCTTTTTATTTATGTCTCATGGAGACATGCCACAATTTAAAGTGTGGGGTGTGAATGTAATTATGTAAATAACTGTTTGTTTTCATCTCTTGTGTGTGTTTTCATTTCTTTTAATTAAAAATTTTAAAGTCGAAAAAAAGAAAAAGAAAATATTTTTCAGTAGGTAGTATAATAACCCCCCTTGGTTTTTCTTTGTACCGTGGTTCTTTTCTAAGGGTTTTGTTTGAATCAGGTGTAGTTAATTATTTTAGGAGTAGGAGATCTTGTGCTGTGATTTTTAATGAAAGCAATATCTCTTGACTTCATTATGCCTTGAGAATAATGTGTGTTTTAGTTGTGACACTTAGGTTCAGTTTTTTATTCTTGTATAAACATCTTAAATTGTATGTTCTTAACTTTGCTTAACTACTTTGATTAGAGTGTCTTGATGAGTCCGACCCTGAGTGAGTTTTGTGTCATGTGTGTGTGAGGCTTTGTGTATTCTGTGCAGTGCAATTGATGTCTAGAACTTGCCCCGTGTGTTTGAAAAGCGAAATAGTAGATTTGTTCAGTGTTGGAAGTGATATAGGCGCTTCTTTGTTGAGCCAGCTATATATGTTACCCACCAAATTGTTATGTATCATAGTTAACCCCGTTGAGCCTGTAATCTTATTTGTTTGGTAACCATATTACAAGCCTTATCTATTTGAACCATTTACCTCTCGTGAGCACTTGAAATTGGTATAAACTTTGTAAAAGTTAAAGTGAGGGGTGGTTGGTTTGGCTTTTGAGTGAAAATATTGAAATAAGGAGAATGGTACACTGTTGTGAAAAAGTATGAGCCACTTGAATCGAAAAAGAAGATGAAAAAAATAGTTTATATTCATTGATAGTGGTAACTCTTGATGTATTTGTGCTTAAAGAATTTGGGAGATGACATATACAGATGTGAAGGTGGAATTATGGTTTGACATAAGCATGGAGTTTAAAGGTTAAGTATATGTATTAAAAGTATTTAGGGAGGTGTAGTTACTCTTATATCTAAATGTATCCTACCTGTACCGCAACCTACATTACAACCAATTAAAGTCCTACTTGATCCTTGACTGAACAAGCTCGATTAGTAGAGTAGTACACTATGGTGGATCTTTTGTGGCATATGAATGTTATTCTGAGAGTGAGTGAATTTTTTCTATCTTGAGTTCCTAATTATTCTTAACTTTTATTGTGTGTAGAACTACTCTCTATTGTTGGGTGAGGGCACTTGATTCATGAAGGAAAGGTAATGTCATTGACCTATGTATTATATTAAGTGAGCATGTTGTGAAAAATGCGTGGTGCTTTTGAGTCAAATCTTGAACCGAGGATGTTACGGTATTGTTCATAATCTGTTCTATTATTCTTGGTATGATGAGTTGTTTAAAAAGGTCGTATCTACGTGAAGTGTAGTTTGATTTCTCGAGGACGAGTAATGGTTTAAGTGTGGGGTGTTGATGGTAGGCTATAATCCCGTATTTTAGTCTCTTATTGCACTCTAATTCACTGCACTTTACTTACGTTGAGCTTTAATTAGGCATGTTTTGCACTTATTATATATTTTATGCCATGTAGGAGTGATTCCGAACTGTGTAGATATTGTGGCATGAATTTTTGCTATTTTGGAGCTTTGAAGTCTGAGTAAAAGCCCAAGGGTTAAGTTGGGATCGTGTTCGGGGATCAACGAATGATAATGCACTTTAAGAACGAAACGAAGAATCGAGCAGGTATACTACACATTGTCCAGTAAAATTCACATAACCTTTCGCTCGAAACACCGCTTGGGCTCCATAATATATCGTTGGAAAGTTATTTAAAAGCGATACAACTTTTATGTTTTACATTTTCCCAAATTCCTAACTTACCACCCAGGTGATCGACCAAGTGTGCGATCCCGCACCTGGGTACGCACTTGGGGCAGAACAATGTGCAAAATGCGCGACTAAGTGCGCGAAAAGTCCTATTTCTATAAGAAAAGGTAGTTTCATCCGGAATTTATTTTGGGGGCAGATTAAATACCCCAAAACACCATTTTGGACATACCTTAGACCTAGGGAAGTTTAGGAGAAGAAGGAGAATCAAGAGCACAATGATTTCATCATTCCTTCCTCACTCAAATTCTGGTTTGGATTGTATTTATGTTTTCCTCTACTTTTGTTTCATTTGTGAAGAACTCCTCTATGTCTATGGAGTAGAACCTTTTGGGTTTTGATGGATATGGTGTATTGATGGTTGTTTGTGGATTATAACTGTATTTTTATGTATTTGAATCATTTTTGGAAGATTTAATTGTTCCATTTATGTTCACTTGTTCTTATAATCGAGAGAGGCATAACTTGTGATATATATGCACTATATTGTTGGTTGAATTCATAGATTCTTCTAAGTAATCGAAAGAGGCTAGTTGAATTCTTGATTAAACCTAGTTAGGAGGATAATCGAAAGAGGTTCTCCTAAAGACCAATCCATTACGAATTCTTGCATATCTTCACCGAGCTTAAATTGGTTCATATTGTGAGGTTGAGACTTAATCGAGAGAGGAGTTTCTACTAAACAATTGTACTGATAATTAAGTGAATTCGAGAGACTCACTTGAACATTAGTAGTGAATTATCTAGAGTTAGATCCCGAACAATTATTTTGCACCTATCCTATCAACCCATATTTTCTCCCATTGATAACTTCCTTGCTTACCTTTGTTGAGATTGTTATTAGTCAATAGTTTAGGTTCTTATTTAGTTTTAATGAAAACCTCAACTGCTGATCCTCCTGAATAACAATCTAGCTACAAACTACGATAATACTGTTTAAATCTAATCCATGTGGACACAATATTATATTATACTATCTTTGACTAGCGAGCACAATTTTAGTGTGTGTTTTGCGCTCGTCATTATAATAGCAAAGAACTAGACTAAAAATATAAATGACTAATATGTACCATAAAATTTTAGAAACGTTATATAAAAATATACATACATACATACATACACACACACACACACACACACACATATATATATATATATATATATATATATATATATATATATATATATATATAGGTAAAATAATAAATTTAAATAGCTACTTTTATAGTCGGTTTGGTTCGATTTTTTTCGATAATTTTTTTATTAAAACAGAAACCAAACCAAATTTGATCGATTTTTAAAATTCAAATTCAAAATCAAACCAAACCTAAAAAGTATCGATTTTTTTGGTCGATTTGTCTTAATTTTTCGGATTTTTATGAACACCCTTGCCGGTTAGAACTAAATCAAGGCCTGGTTTTACATCTTACTAAAGTCGCCACATCAGCCCCAATAGTTGGTCTTGGAGACTAGAAATGGTACATTGTATTTAAATTCAGTCTCAGTTAGTACTGTTAGCTGATTTAACCAAATATGCCCTTGAATCATGCAAAATTGAATGAATTTTCCCGAACGTTTATATTTTAGCATAAATATATTCATGCAGTCCAATAGTTGCTCTAAATATACTCTTATTTTAAATGCCCCTATATGGAAGGTATTTTTGGTCCCCATGAGCATACTTTGAGGGTATTATTTTGCCTATAAAAATTCTTAAGCTTTATGTTATTGAGTAATCTTATTTGATTCATGGCAATAAAATGATAGTTTGTAATGATAAATTCCCATGAAGTAGATTGTTTTTATTTTGTAAATATTAAATATGAACAAAGAAAAGCAAAGTATAAAAAAATCTAATTTTTTTTGTTGGAAGAGAAACCTATAGTGTCTGGCCAATTTGAGAGGTTTTCCTTCCTAACGGGGTTAGAATTTTAATAGTTGTCCCAGAAAAAGGCCACACAGTACAAATAATCCTACTAGAGATCATTTTAAGATTTTGAGCAAATGACACCTTCTCGGAGCTTTTAGATTCTGGTATTGGATTTGAGTGTTCGGCAATGACTTTACTAGCAAAACTGAAGTCATTCGTTGGAAGTTAGAATTTGGTCAAGTATTTATAAATCATGAACTTTTGTATTTAAAATATTGGTGAAATGAAAAAAAAAATATGAGCAGTATATGGAGTAAAATAATTAGCTTTTAGTCGCAAAATTCCTTAAAAAATACAATTTATGTCCATGCACAACTGATCAACTTCCAGACACACTTTTCCAATTTTTAATTCAAATAATTAATTTTTTCAGCTTCTATCAAATATTGTTCAAATTCAACCAACTCTCACTTGATCTTGAAAGTTTGGCCATATTGTAATTCTTCACGGCTCGTATCTTACTCCATGAGTCCATGTACATAGAGTGTTTGGAAATTACCTCTAATGACTGAAAATGAATGGTTTTGATTTTTTAACCTTAGTTTATCCCAAAATATGGCCCGTGGAGCAAATGAGGGGCAATATTTATTAAACTTGAAGTTCTGCCCACTTCCAAGGCCATTCTTGCAAATTACCCTAGTGTCTAGCCTGATGTACTTGTTCAAGAGCTACTCTTGGATGCCCACATCCATTAATCTGGCCCTATTGTTTTTGATAAATTTAGCAAGGGAACGACAACAGGAAAGGAAGGCATTGCTTTTGTTAGTCAAACTAGGGATACTAATTAGCATTGGCAGAATTGAGTGTCAATTTATAAAGTGTATACGGTCGAAATAGATTTCAGCCTTGGCATGTCCGGTATGGTTCGAAAGGTGGTGTATCGAAGTAAGATCCCGAAGGGGGCACGAACTAACCTCGAACCCGGGGAGGCTGGTCCGTGTCGAGATTGATATCATAATAAAACTCGAACAAGAATCGAACCATGATGCGGGTAGATCTATCGTGCTGATAATCCAAAAACCAACCTACATTGATCTGGAATCAATTCGAGGGCTTGAACCAGGATCGGGCTCGAACCAAGATCACAAGTTCGAGCCGAAATCAAGCTCGAACCAAAATCGAGGATTCTAAGCAAGGTTGAGCTCGCAGACAAAAGTCGTTGCAATCCTACTAGAGGGAATCTTGGCAGAAATTATGGAAAAGTTGATTTATCATGGGTCTCCCACTGAATGTTTATTTTATTATGCTTGGAGCCGAATCCCTCCACTATAAAAGGGCTTGGTTATCATTTCTGTAAGGGACACATATTTTTCTCTGAGATTTACATTATAATGAAAGTATTATTTCCTCTGTGAGAAAGAATGGCTATTCGAGTTTCTTAGATTGATTCTATTTGTTCAATCCCAAGGTTCACTGTTCTTGATTGCCTTGTCTAGATACATTCTCTCCAATCTATATTCACATTTTATATATCCTTGTATTTTGTATTAAGTTGCACCACATATCTTTGGAACTGCGTATAAATTCAACTCTATCCATTTTTCGGATAAACATTTTGGCGCCCACCGTGGGGCCGAGGATAACAGTGGTCACTTATTTCCGAAAACATCTTCAATTCAGGGTCAGCTACGAATGGCCACCGATCGAATGGCTTCACCGACCGATTACGAAGCCGGCCTTCAAGATGAAACCAACAACTTGGCACCACCCGAGGCTCGAATTGAAATACCCGAGATTCGAGCCGAAGTACCACTGGATGTCAATTCACGAATTGCTTTGGAAGCGAACCAGCGTTCCGAATCGGAAAGAAGCATTCAGGGCGGTGCTCGATCCGTAGCCCAAGACACCCAAAGCCCAGGGGAAATCGGGGTAAGCTTACGCATGATCTTCGAGATGTTGCAAGCCCAGCAAGTAGCGATAGCTCAGCTACAGAGCCAAACTCGTGCACAGAGCAGGCTGGTTTCCAATCCACTTCGAGAAATCACCCCCAGAACAAAGCCTGCCATAGTGAAATCTAACGAGCAAGAATCGGGGACTACTCCCGGAATCACTAAATTGCTCGAAGAACTCACAAAACGAGTCGAAACCAACGAGAAGAGGGTGGAAACGTACAATGCCAGGGTCGACCAAATCCCAGGGGCTCCACCAATGATAAAAAGGGCTTGATTCAAAAACATTCATACAAAAGCCTTTTCCGTCGAGTGCGGCACCGAAGCTAATCTTCAAAAAGTTCCGTATGCCCGAAATTCCCAAATATAACGGTACAACCGATCCTAACGAACATGTCACCTCTTACACATGTGCCATAAAAGGCAACGATTTGGAAGACGATGAGATCGAATCCGTGCTGTTAAAAAGGTTCGGGGAGACCCTCTCAAAATGAGCTATGATTTGGTACCATAATTTACCACCGAATTCCATCGATTCTTTTGCCATGTTAGCAGATTCATTCGTAAAAGCACATGTTGGTGCCATAAAGGTTGGAACTAGAAAATCAGACCTCTTCAAAGTAAAGCAAAGGCAGGGAGAAATGCTGAGGGAATTCGTATCCCGATTTCAAATGGAACGCATGGAATTACCCCCGGTCACAGACGACTGGGCCGTACAAGCTTTCACCCAAGGGTTGAACGAGCTAAGTTCGACAGCATCACATCGGCTGAAACAAAATTTGATCGAGTATCCAGCGGTAACTTGGGCAGATGTGCACAACCGGTATCAATCAAAAATTAGGGTCGAGGATGATCAGTCGGGGGCCCCGTACGGACCTGTTCATCAGAACAAGACAGTTATTAATCAAAAGCAGATCGATAGAGAACAAAGGTCGAACAGAGACCGATATCGACTGTATGTCACAGATCGGGTGAACAACGGTTCAACACGCAACGCAGTTCGGAACAATCAAAGAATTGATCGGGGACAAAATTCTCGGGGGCTTATGAGTAAGAGCGGCTTCGATAAATATGCCGAGCCTATAGAAGCACCTCGATTATCAGAATATAATTTTAGCGTGGGTGCATCCGCTCTCGTGTAGGCCATCGGACGCATCAAAGACACTAAATGGCCTCGACCAATGCAGACCGATCCTGACCGAAGAAATCCCAATCAAACGTGCGAATATCATGGTACCAATGGCCACGGAACGGAAGATTGCAAGCAACTAAGAGAGGAAATAGCTCGCCTATTTAACAAAGGGCACCTTCGGGAGTTTCTTAGTGATAGGGCAAAGAGCCATTTTAGAAGTAAGGATTTCAGCAAGCAAAACGAGCAAGAAGAACCATAGCACATCATCCACATGATCATCGGCGGCATCGATACCCCCGAGGACCAATGCTTAAACGCACTAAAACATCGATGGTGAGGGAAAAACGATCTCGGACTCAAGATTACCCACCCATGGGGACTCTGTCCTTTGGTGATAAAGATGCAGAGGGGGTCATCCAACCTCACAACGACGCGCTGGTAATATCCGTACTCGTAAATAAAACTAAAATTAAGCGTGTGTTAATCGACCCAGGTATCTCGGCCAACATCATCCGATTGAAGGTAGTGGAGCAGCTCAGCCTATAGGATCAGATCGTACCTGCAACTTTGGTCCTAAACGGGTTCAATATGGCATGCGAAACCACCAAAGGGGAGATAGTCTTACCAATAAATGTGGCCGGAATCGTCCAGGAAACAAAGTTTCACGTGATCGAAGGCGATATGAGGTATAACGCCCTTTTCGGAAAGCCATGGATCCACAACATCAGAGCTGTGCCTTCGACCCTACACCAGGTCCTCAAATTTCTGACGTCGAGAGGTGTCAAAATGGTGTACGGAGAAAAACCAGCCACGAAAGAAATGTTCGCCGTCGATGAAGCTAAACCAGTGTCCTCACTTTCGCCGATAAAAGGATCGGGCCCGGAAGGAGAACGGGACACCAAATAGCAATCACAGACATCGGCTTCAACCCATCCAGACAACCAGAAAATCGAAGAGGATGGAGACCAAAGGGTCCCTCGATCTTTCGTGATTCCCGATGACTCCGATGCCACAAAATCGACGATCGAGGATCTAGAGCAAGTCATATTAATCGAGCGCCGGCCCGAGCGAAAGGTATACTTGGGAACGGGGTTGAGCCCTGAACTCAGGAAGAAACTCGTTCAATTTCTTATCAATAACATTGATTATTTTGCCTGGTCCTATTTAGATATAGCAGGGATCCCGTCGGAAATAACGACGCATCAACTAAGTTTGGACCCCAGGTTCAGACCGGTGAAGCAAAAAAGAAGACCCCAGTCTGATAGAAAGAACGCGTTCATAAAGGACGAGGTAACCAAACTTCTCAAAGTAGGGTCCATTCGGGAGGTAAATTATCCCGAATGGTTAGCCAACATAGTTATAGTCCCTAAAAAAGTGGACAAACCTAGAATGTGCGTGGACTATAAGGATGTGAACAAAGCATGCCCCAAAGATTCCTTTCCATTGCCCAATATCGATCGCATGATCGATGCCATGACCGGCCACGAGATCCTCACTTTTCTCGATGCCTATTCCGGGTATAATCAAATACGGATGAACCCGGAGGACCAGGAAAAAACCTCATTTGTCACCAAATATGGAACGTATTGTTATAATGTGATGCCCTTCGGGCTAAAAAATGTAGGGGCAACTTACCAACGCCTAGTGAATAAAATGTTCGAAGAACAAATAGGAAAATCAATGGAGGTTTATATTGATGACATGTTAGTCAAGTCCCTGCGCGCAGAGGATCATTTAATTCATTTGCAGGAAACGTTCAAGATTATGAGGAAATACAAAATGAAGCTCAACCCCAAAAAATGTGCCTTCGGGGACGGTTCAGGCAAGTTCCTCGGCTTCATGGTATCACATTGGGGAATAGAGATTAACCCAGATAAAATTAAGGCCATTGAAGACATCATCGTCGTAGACAGCGTGAAGGCCGTACAAAGACTAACAGGTCGGATCGCCGCCTTAAGCCGATTCATCTCGAGATCATCTGATCGAAGCCATAAAGTTTTCTCTCTACTCAAAAAGAAGAACGATTTTTCTTGAACCCCGGAGTGCCAACAAGAATTAGAAGAACTAAAGCGATATCTATCAAGCGCACCACTGCTTCACACTCCAAAAATGGATGAGAAACTTTGTTTGTACTTGGCAGTATCAGAAGTCGCCGTAAGCGGTGTCCTAGTTCGTGAGGAGCAAGGTACGCAATTCCCCGTTTATTATACGAGTCAAACCTTAGAAGAGGCAGAAACTAGATATCCGCTCCTAGAAAGGTTGGCGCTTGCACTGATAAGCGCCTCGAGGAAGTTAAGGCCATACTTCCAATGTCATCCCATATGTGTATTGTCCACTTACCCGCTTCGTAATATTTTGCAGAAACCCGAGTTATCAGGCCGACTGGCCAAATGGGCCGTCGAACTTTGTGGGTACGATATCAAATATCAACCCCGCACGACCATCAAGTCTCAAGTTTTAACAGACTTCGTGGCCGATTTCACACCAGCCCTTGAACCCGAAGTCGAAAATCAACTGTTAAAATCAGGTACATCATCGGGAGTATGGATCCTTTTTACGGACGGGGCTTCGAACGTAAAGGGGTCCGGGCTGGGCATAGTTTTGAAACCACCCACGGGTGGCATTATTAGGCAATCTATTAAAACTATCAGGTTGACTAACAACGAGGCCGAGTATGAAGCCATGATTGCAGGTCTCGAGCTAGCTAGAAATTTGGGAGCAGAAATCATTGAAGCCAACTGCGACTCCTTGCTGGTGGTGAGTCAAGTAAACAAAACTTTCGAAGTTCGAGAAGGTAGAATGGAGAGGTATTTAGATAAACTGCTTATCACTTTGCGCCATTTCAAACAATGGACTTTACGGCATGTACCACAAGAACAGAATAATGAGGCCGACGCGCTGGCAAATTTGGGGTCGTCGGTCGAGGTAGATGATACGGGCTCAGGGAATGTTGTTCAACTTTCGATATCGGTAATCGAAGAAGGTCACGCCGAAATAAATTCTACAAGCTTAACCTGGGATTGGAGAAACAAGTATATCGAATATTTGAAAAACGTAAAACTCCCATTGGACCCTAAAGATTCCAGAACCCTACGGACCAAAGCTGCTCGATTCACTCTGGCTTCAGACGGAACACTGTATCGAAGAACGTTCGATGGACCGTTGGCGATATGCTTGGGTCCGGGGGATGTCGATTACGTCCTACAGGAAGTGCATGAGGGTACTTGCAGGAATCACTCTAGAACCGACACATTAGTCCAAAAAATAATCAGAGCAGGGTATTATTGGATCGATATGGGCAAAGATACGAAGGAATTTGTTCGTAAATGTGAAAAATGTCAAAGGTTCGCACCGATGATCTACCAGCCTGGAGAACAACTCCAGTCGGTCCTATCCCCGTGGCCATTCATGAAATGGGGAATGGATATCGTCGGCCCTCTGCCATCGACCCCAGGTAAAGCCAAATTCATTTTGTTTATGACTGACTATTTTTCTAAATGGGTTGAAGTGCAGGCGTTCGAGAAAATAATAGGCAAAGAAGTTATAGACTTTATTTAGGATCATATCATATGCCGTTTCGGGATACCCACCGAAATAGTATGTGACAATGGGAAACAATTCGTTGGCGGCAAAGTAACAAGATTCCTCGAAGACCACAAGATAAGAAGGATACTGTCGACGCCATACCACCCCAGTGGGAATGGGCAGGCCGAATCAACAAATAAAACTGTCATTCAAAACTTAAAGAAAAGGTTGAACGACGCTAAAGGGAGATGGAGAGAAATCCTTCCCAAAGTCCTTTGGGCATATCGGACAACGTCAAAATCCAGTACGGAGGCGACCCCGTTTTCCTTAGTATATGGATCCGAAGCATTGATACCAGTCGAGGTTGGTGAACCCAGTGCCAGATTTCGATTCTCAATGGAAGAATCAAATAACGAGGCTATGATTACAAGCCTCGAACTATCGGACGAAAGGCGAGAAGCTGCCCTCATCCGAATGGCCGCCCAAAAGCAGCGAATCGAAAGGTATTATAATCGAAGAACCAAGCTCCGCCATTTCAAGCCTGGGGACTTAATGTTGAGAAACATTACCATCAATACCCGAAATCCGAATGAAGGGAAGCTAGGACCGAATTGGGAAGGGCCATATGAGGTACTCGAGGACATCGGAAAGGGGTCGTACAGGATCGACATTATAAACGGAAAACAGTTATCAAGCAACTGGAATGCATCACATCTAAAACGGTACTACTGTTAAGGTACAAGGGACGAATCTCTCGCCAGAAAGCACGCGTTGCACTCTTTTTCCCTTAGACCAGTTTTATCCCAAATGGGTTTTTCGGCAAGGTTTTTAATGAGGCAACCATTAGTCGTGCAGCATTTATAACAATATCCGGGGTCCCGCAAGAGAGTTATTTCACAGCAACGGGGTCCCAATAGGAAAACTGTAAAGAGCCAAATGGTCGAAGCGAGCCATTCTCATATAGATTAGCCCGAACCTAGGCGTGTAATAACGTGCGAAGAATTAAGATACAATTCGACCATTAAGCCTACGGGCTATTTTTTCGAGTTCGAGCAAACGCTCACCCGGCCATTAAGCCTATGGGCTACATTAATTCGAGTTTGAATCATTCACTCGACCAAGCCTACGGGCTATTTTTTATTTTCTAGTTCGAGCAAACACTCACTCGACCATTAAGCCTATGGGCTACATTAATTCGAGTTTGAATCATTCACTCGACCAAGCCTACGGGCTATTTTTTATTTTCGAATTCGAGCAAACACTCACTCGACCATTAAGCCTACGGGCTACATTAATTCGAGTTCGAATCATTCACTCGACCAAGCCTACGGGCTATATTTTTTATTTCGAGAAAACACTCACTCGACCACTAAGCCTACGAGCTACATTAATTCGAGTTCAAATCCTTCACTCGACCAAGCCTACGAGCTATTTTTTATTTTGAGTTCGAGCAAACACTCACTCGACCATTAAGCCTACGGGCTACATTAATTCAAGTTCGAATCATTCACTCGACCAAGCCCACATGCTATTTTATATTTTCAAATTCGAGCAAACACTTGCTCGACCGTTAAAGCCTATGGGCTACATTAATTCGAGTGCGAGCAAACACTCGCTCGACCATCACACCCACGGGCTATATTTCTTCAAGATCGAATCGTTGACAACTAATAAGCCTAAAGGGTTACATTGCCCCAAGTTTGAATAAACGCTCGCTCGGTTGCAGAGACTACGAGGTCCAAATTTGATTAAGTGGTTTAAAACATTATGGAAACATTCATAAGGCGAATAAAGTCCTCGCAACACAGGAAACAAAAACAAAAGCGAGTCAGCGAAAGGGGAGATATGCCTATACACAAATTTATCTTCATGGGTGATTACAACGTAAAAACTAAGAACTAAATTTTTTGACCGGGAGAGGTCTCTTCTTTATCAGGTTACCCCCCGTTTTCGGATCCGCTATTGCTCCCATCAGCGTTATCATCATCGGAAACCAGAGCTTCGGCATCGGCTTCGAGTTCTTTTGCCCTTTTTATCTCTTTCGAGAGATCGAAGCTGCGAGCATGAATCTCCTCGAGAGTTTCCTTTCTGGATCGGTACTTAGCAAATTCGGCGACCCAATGCGCTTGACCATCAGTGGATTCGGCTGCCTCTCTTGCCTGGACTTGAAGGCAACTTCAACATCAACCCGATAGACGGCCACGAGCGCATCCGCATCGGCCTTTGCCTTTTCAGCATCGGATTCGGCCTTGGCGAGTACAAAGGCCAATCGAGCCTCAAGCTCCTCAATTCTTCTTGCTTAAACCAGGCCTTTTTCCTTCATTTTCTGAAGTTGGGTTTCAGGCGACGATAACTGGGCTCGAGCAGTCTCTTTTTCTGCAGCAAATCGGTCCATACCTTCTTTCCACCGCAAGGATTCCATTCTTATCACGTCGACCTCCTCACGAAGCTTCCCTTTTATCTCGATTTTTTGATGTAGATGTGAGATCGAGATGTTAGCTATCGTTCTGGTATCAAACCCATAAGTTTTCAAAAGCATCATTACCTACTCAGACAAATCATTCTGATCTCGATAAGCCTTGGCCAGCTCAGCTCGGAGGTTTTTTATTTCCTTCTCTCTCTGCCCTAATGAAAGTCTAAGGGAGTTCCTCTCGTCAGTAGCATGGTTTAGGTCGACCGCGTATCGATGCAACTCATTCTGGGAGCGAGAACATTGTTCTCTATGGACTGCCTCAGCCTACAAAGAAACAAGAAGCGAAGTTAACGAAAAACGGACATAAAGGCAGTACCAACAAAAAGATCTTTAAAGGCTCACCTGATTCAAAGCCTGCCACAAACCGTGAAAAAGATCTGATTCATCACCGGCACCGGCAACGTCCTCGATAATGGTAAACAGGTCACGAAATAGATCTTCTTTATCGTGAGGCCTGTCTAGATCGAGGGCTCCCAGAACTTGAGCTTCCCGAATCACCCATGCGGAAAAAGCGGGAAAGGTAGGCGAATCCTCGATCGCTGCTGCCCCAAGTGACTCGCTTGGAGCGTGTCCCTCGGCTCGGAGGGGTTCGAGGGGCTCTTCGATTAAAACCCCTACCGGTTGACTCCGATGAGAGGCGTCTTCGACATCCGATAGTTCGGGGACTCTACCTGAATCTCTCTCCGGTATATCTTCAGTTCGAGGCGGAGCCCCATAGAGCATCATCGATCCAGCCAGCGATGAAGCACCGATGGCTCTCTTCGTTCGGACCACCAGCGTGGACTCATTGTCCTCTTCTTCTTCTTCATCTTCATCCCTTAGATGCAAAACGGATTCTACGGTCAAAGAAATAACATTCTTATTCGGATTACGAGCCGTCCTCTTCTTCGGTTTTTTGATATTCGGGCAACGAGGCTCTCTTCCTTTTATTTTCCTTCACCAGCTTTGGGATAGAGGTCGAAACATCCTCCTCATTGTACAGAGGCCTCAAGACCGCGTCTTTACCCAAACCTGCATATGTGAAGCCTTATAAAAAATATATATATATATATATATATTAAGAAATTCCTCGTTCGGATCGTCAGAGTCCGAGAAATGAGCTTACCGTTATTTTTGGCCTCCCACCGACCCCTTGACAAATCACACCATGAGCGCTCAGTGTTTGTGAAGGTCGAAACAAGAGCCCGTACCCAATTCTTGAGATCGAGAACCGCTTCGGGCATCCAGGGAACCGCTACATCACAAAATGAGGAGTACCGATAAGAGAATAAATGAAAGAACAAAATAGAAGCAACAACAAGATCACATTTACGTTTCATATTCCACTCCTCGGAAAAGGGCATCTTTTTAGTCGGGATCAGGTCCGACGTCCTTATTCGAACGAACCTGCTCATCCAACCCCGGTCCCTATCCTTGTCAATACTCGAGAACAGAGCCTTGGTAGCCCGACGCTAGAGTTTTATTAACCCTCCCCGAAAAAGTCGGGGACGGTACAGCCGGATAAGATGATCTAGGGTGAATGACATCCCCTCGATTTTGCTCACGAAATATCGGATCAGGATAACGATCCGCCACAAAGAGGGATGGGCCTAGCCTAAGGTTACATGATATTGTCGACAGAAGTCAATAACGACGGGATCGAGGGGACCCAAAGTGAAAGGGTAAGTATATACGTTCAAAAACCCTTTCACGTAAGAAGTGATATCTTCGTCAGGGATAGGTATTATTACTTCTTTTTCACCCCAATTGCAATCCTTCTTTAACAGATCGAGGTGCTTCTCGGTTATCGAACACATGTACCTCGATACCGTCTCACACCGGCCAGGGACCGATGAACCTTTATCAACCTTAAAATCTGAAGTAAGGACGCATGCCCCGGGGACACACTCCTCAGGACATAGTTCTGCCGGTGTCTCATCAACGACACACTCCTCAGGTCGTGGTTCTGCCGGTGTCTCATCGGTGACACACTGTGAAGATGAAGCCTTCTCTTTCTGAGGAATGGTTTGCGATGTTTTCGCCATTTTTTGGATTCGAAAGTAAGGAGTAGAAGAAAGTGATAGAGATTTAGTAGAATTGAAGAGGGGTTCTTTCGGAAAGAAATCATAGTGTTTCTGGTAAGTTGGAGAGTATAAAGAAGAATTTGAGAAATTTTAGAAGATAGAAGGTGTAAAAATGGTAAAATATAAAGGTAAGGGTTATTTATAGGTCCAAACGGTGGCGGTTCAGTTTCAGCAGTGGCCGACCACCGCCTGACATGCATTAAATGCCTTGAAAGACTAAACCGACGGGACAACTATCATATGCGTCATGGTCGAACCCGATGGAAACGACAAGATATAATCCGATCGAGCTACTGAAAATCATATCGTTTCTCGCCATATTCTTTATGAGAAACGAGGGGACTATCTGTATACGGTCGAAATAGATTTCAGCCTTGGCATGTCCGATATGGTTCGAAGGGTGGTGTATCAAAGTAAGATCCCGAAGGGGGCACGAACTAACCTCGAACCCGGGGAGGCCGGTCCGTGTTGAGATCGATATCATAATCAAACTCAAACGAGAATCGAATCATGACGCGGGTAGATCTATCGCGCTGATAATCCAAAAACCAACCTACATTGATCTGGAATCAATTCGAGGGCTCGAACCAGGATCGGGCTCGAACCAAGATCACAAGTTCGAGCGGAATCAAGCTCAAACCAAAATTCAGGATTCTAAGCAAGGGCGAGCTTGTAGACAAAAGCCGTTGCAATCCCACTAGAGGGAATGTTGGCAGAAATTATGGAAAAGCTGATTTATCATGGGTCTCCCACTGAATATTTATTTTATTATGCTTGGAGCCGAATCCCTCCACTATAAAAGGGCTTGGTTATCATTTCTGTAAGGGACACATATTTTTCTCTGAGATTTACATTATAATGAAAGTATTATTTCCTCTGTAAGAAAGAGTGGTTATTCCAGTTTCTTAGATTGATTCTATTTGTTCAATCCCAAGGTTCGCTGTTCTTGATTGCCTTGTCTAAATACATTCTCTCCAATCTATATTCACATTTTATTTATCCTTGCATTTTGTATTAAGTTGCACCACATATCTTCGGAACTGCGTATAAATTCAACTCTATCCATTTTTCGGGATATGGCCCGTGGGGAAAATGAGGGGCAATATATATTAAACCTGAAGTTCTGCCCACTTCCAAGGCCATTCTTGCAAATCACCCTAGTGTCTAGCCTGATGTACTCAATTAGATGGAATTGTTTGATTGGGATCTTCTATAATTTTGCACGTGAGGGGATGTACTTGTTCAAGAGCTACTCTTGGATGCCCACATCCATTAATCTGGCCCTATTGTTTTGGTAAATTTAGTAAGGGCACGACAATAGGAAAGGAAGGCATTGCTTTTGTTAGTCAAACTAGGGATACTGATTAGCATTGGTAGAATTGAGTGTCAATTTATAAAGTTATATATAATATGTTATGTTTTTTTTGGGTGTAAATATAATATGTTGTGTTAGTTGGCTACCTTAAGAAATTTAAGTAATCTTTGTGGCCGTTGAAGAACATGTATGTCAATGCACTTTTTTCAGGGCCGCACTTTAAATTGTTAAACTATTATGTTATTTCAAAAATAATTATAAATCCTAGAACCATATGATCATTCCCCACTTAAGCTGATGATCTCACAAATGCAGAGGAAGAAAGCCAGTCTATTCAGGTTCTTTAACTGCATAGCTGATCACCCTCAATTTATACATGGAATAGAACAAGTATGGAACACAACTGGAGATGCTGGGAAGCTACATGGAGTATGGAACAAACTAAAGAGAGTCAAATAAGTTATTAAGGGGCTCAACACACTGTACTACAAAGGTATTGAGGACAGAATCAAAGAAACCAGAAGGGAATTACAGGAAGTGCTTGAGAAAATGGGTTGTAGAATGATGAATACAGAATTAGTTGAGAAAGAAAAGGAACTGAAAAGTAATCTAGAGAAGTGGATACTGATAGAGGAAAGCATTTATAGGCAAAGATCAAGGGTACAGTGGCTGAAGTTGGGAGATACTAACTCTGCATATTTCTTTTCTCATATGAAGAATAGGAACACTTTAAATGGAATACATGCTCTCACGACTGATCTAGGGGTTCAGATACATATGGAGGAGGAAATAGAGGCAGAAATACTTGGATACTATAAACAATTGCTAGGGTCAAATGCTCTTGCAATCCCAGCAATAGATCCAAATGTAATGCAAAGAGGAACAGTGCTGAAAAGAGAACAACAAGTTAAATTGATTCAGCCTGTCACAAGGCAAGAGATATGGGAAGCTCTACAAGATATAAATGACTTGAAGACCCCAGGATATGATGGGCTCAATGCAGTTTTTTTCAAGAAGTCATGGCATATCATAGGGGAGGAGATAGCACAAGCTGTGCTGGATTTCTTTCAGACATCACATATGTTTAAGCCAGTTAACTGCACATCAATAACTCTAATTCCTAAAGTCAGAAATCCTGCTATCATCAAGGAGTATAGACCTATTTCATGCTGCACCACAATTTATAAAATCATTTCAAAAGTCCTGACCAGTCGATTATAAGGGGTCATGGATGAACTAATAGATAAGACTCAATCTGCCTTTGTCCCTGGAAGAGTCATTATTGATAATATCATACTAAGCCATGAGTTAGTAAAAGGGCATCGAAGGAAAGGAGTGTCACCTCGATGCATGATGAAACTGGACATGCAGAAGGCATATGATTCACTTGAATGGCCTTTTCTTGAGTAGGTTTTGAGTGAATTAGCATTTCCAGAGCAGTTTGTGAAATGGATAATGACTTGTGTACAAAGTGTTACATATACCATCATCTTGAATGGTTCACCAGCTCAACCATTTGAAGCTAGGAAAGGACTTAGACAAGGGGATCTACTCTCCCCATTTCTTTTTGTGCTCGCAATAGAATACTTCACAAGAAGATTGAAAGCATTGCACCATATCCGGATTTCAACTATCATCCCAAATGTGCAAAGATGCAGATCATGCAACTTGATTTTGCAGATGACCTTTTGCTGGTCTGCAGGGGAGACATTGGTTCAATTCAGCTACTATACAACTATGTTCTGGACTTCTCAAAAGCGTCAGGATTGGAAATTAATAAGCAGAAAAGTTCCATCTTCTTTGGCGGAGTATCACAAGATGTTCAAAAAGAAATACTGGAGTTCCTTGGAATCCAAAGAGGGGAGCTGCTAGTAAGATATTTTGGAGTACCTTTAAGCTCTAAAAGGGTCTCACTAATCCAATGTCAACCTCTACTTGACAAGCTAGTGGGAAGAATCACATCCTGGACAACCAAGCTATTGTCATATGCAGTGCGACTACAACTCATCAAAAGTGTCTTAAACTTATTGGGCTCAAATTTTTATGCTACCAAAGAAGATTACCAAGATGATTGAGGCAATTTGCAGAAGCTTCTTATGGACAGGAGATAGCAATATTTCAAAGAAAGCTTTACTAGCTTGGGAGAAAGTATGCCAACCCAGGTCAGCATGAGGCTTCAATGTAATGGGCATTGGTCTATGGAACAAATCAACTATCAGCAAGCAATTCTAGAATCTATGCAAAGAAAAGAACAAGCTATGGATACAATGGGTGCACTGTTACTACATAAAGAACAAACACGTATGAGAGGTGCAAATAAACCAAGCATCATTGATCATGAGGAAGATAATGAAAGCCAAAGAAAACTTTGAGAAAGTAGGATACAATTATGAATATCTCAGGCAGATGCAGACTTGCTCTATAAAGCACATGTACCATAAACTGCGAGGAGAATTTAACAAAGTGAGCTGGAGGAAATTGGTATGCAACAATGCAGGATGTCCTAGGTGGATATTCACGTTAACTTTGGTGGAAAATGGCAGGTTGTACACAAATGATAGATTGCTAAAGTGGGGTATTCACAATGATCAGACATGTCCTTTATGTTCATAAGCAAATGAATCTATACAACATCTATTCTTTGAATGCCAATATGCTGCTGAGCTATGGAAAATGATGCTCAACTGGCAAGGTATCAACAGAAACATCTATGGCTGGGTTGAGGAATTGCAATGGGCAGAAAATTGGGCAAGAAACAGAAGTGCAAAAGCAAAGCTATTCAAGATTGTATTAGCAGGCTGTATATATTTTGTGTGGCAGGAAAGGAATGCAAGACTATTTCAAGCCAAAGCGAGGAACTGTGAGATTTTTAGCAAGCTAATTGTAGAAGCAACAGGAAAATAGAAAAAGTTCTAAGTAGATTGGACTACTATCCAAAGTAATAGCTAGAGTAGCAGAAGGATAGCAAAAGTGTGTATAGGGGAGGAAGGAAAGTATAGGAAACTCTATAAGGGTTCTGTATTGAGTGTAAATATTTTTTCTGGTATATATAAAAGTTTAATTACCAAAAAAAGAAGAAGATAATTATAAGTAAACTAGTTAACTTATCCGCGTTTTGCGCGGTTAAAAATGAATCAACCAAATAACTTTTTTATAAATTTAGTTAAGAGAAGAGCTAAAATTTTCATAATACCACAGATAAAATTTATACATGTAACATAAGACATACATACGGGAAATAAATAAATAAATAATCACTAAGGAAAAGTTACATATGAAAAAATAAAATAGGAAGATAAATCTAAAGAAAGCATCGCACTTTTTGTAGTTCTATGATAACAGTGTGCTGGGTAGCAATCTTCTCAGTCGGAAGAGAAGCCCTCCATGCATATTTAAATATTGTCATAAATTAAGAATTGTTTTATAAACTATACTCATAAGCCCTCGACTCAGTAAATGTATTTAGAGGCTTTTGAGATATTAAAAATAAGACAGTATAAAAATGACAAAAGAATAAATTGGTAGTGCCATGTTACAAGTACTAAAGTAAAGTATCAGATAAAATATTTGGGCCATAAAAGAACAAATAAATGGATGTTTTATTAAATACATGATAAATAACAATTATAGTGTTAGAGGAAAGTTGAGTAATCATATTTAGAGACGTTTGCGCTATGTAAATAATAAGGAAAATGCAAAAATAGGGGAAACACGTTGTCTTCTAGTTTTTAAAATTAAATAGTAATGATAATGTATTACTATTATAAAGCAGATTATGAGATTTTCAATGACCTAAAGAATCTGTATAAGAAAGCTGTGACATTTCAACGTATTGTCATGGGTGTGAAATCTTTTTGGCTTAAATCAATATTATATACACTCTATAAAATAGAAGCCGAAAAGAAGAAGAAATTTAACTGAATGACCAAGACAACAGATATCATAGATACCAGAAGTAACCGGACTGGTTAAGCATTCCAATACATGTTACATATATTATTAACCAATTAAGAGATAATAAAGAGTTATGATAATAAATAAATACAGAAAGTCTCAATTACCTCATTGAAGACGGAACAATCAACACGAACAATGCGAACAAAGTACATATATACGGGTCAATTGTTTTTATGGATCTTTACAATTTTATTTTTAATTTTATGATGCTATTTTATTTTTACACATGAGAGATTTACTTTTACACGTAAAAGATCTATCTTTTACACATAAGAGATCTAAAAATGTCATTCTTTCTTAAATTATAAATTATAAAGGGATATGAGGTACAAATAATACCATATATACACGTGCTTGCAAATTCCAGCATGACCTTCAAAGAAAAATGCATTGCTCAATTTGGGTTCTCTTGACATTTTATGAATGTACAAAGTTACCATAATAAAATAAATACATTTTGCTAGTTGACAGCGTGCGAGAAAGAAACAAATCCAACATAAGAAATACAGCAAAAGAACATAAAATGATTCACAAAATTAGTGAAGTTCGACCATGGCTCAAAAGAGAAAACAAGAGACAGATAGACAAATGGATAACCTACCTTGTTCGTGTTTTGGACATGGGCTTGTAATTTCCTCCTTTCACTAATTCGAGTTTAATTTACCACCTCATGGATATAACCTAAAATATAAATTATACTATTATTACTAAAAGAAAGAAGAAAAGTCTCCAAGCACAAGAGTTCTTCATAATATGGTAAATATAAATAAAAGAATACACTCAAAAAGAAGCCCAAACAATAGCCTGTTTGGCCAAACTGGAGAAATCAGCTTATTTTGAGAAGTATTTTTTTTAAAAGTGCTTTTGAAAAAAGTACTTTTGGAGAGAAACAGTTTGTGTTTGGCTAATGACCAAGCTTTTTAGAAAGTGCTTTTAAGTATCAAATTACGAATAAGGACATGAATAAATTTACTTAATAATTAATATTATAAGTAAATAAATAATTTTAAAAATTTGTTATTACAAGCAATAATTAAATCTTTTCATTTTACTTAAGTAAAATATAAAAATAAAATTTAAAAGTACTTAATTCTTTTAATATAAGTTTAATATATTAAAAATCATTCAACAAATATGAAAGCATTTACCCCTAAAGTCACTATATATTAGAAAGCTATCCTAAAAATAATAAGAAATATTTATACATTAATATTCTAAGTATTAGGTTTAGCGGTTATTTTGGTATATACTATATTTTGTTAAGGGTATTTTTGGTAAGAAAAAAAGTCAAAACTGTTTTTGCTTCTGCTTTTAGGGAGAAAATACTTTTTTCTGCTTCTCAGAAAGTACTTCTGCTTGTTCCCAAAAGTACTTTTTTTCCCCAAAAAAGCTTGACCAAACATCTCAAGTTAGGAAAAATGTGCTTTTGAGAAAAAAAAAATACTTTTGGCCTCTTGAGAAGTGTCATGACCCAAAATCCACATGACCGGCACCCAGCACACTACCCGACACGAGCGAACCAAACCATGTGATGCACCCAAATTATATGCATGAAAACCAATTTAATTACGGAAGCTCCTTGAAAATCATAAACATTTTCAAGTTAAATGATAAAATATTTTCCAATTCAAAATCACACATGATGTCTTTCATGATAATAACAATGAGGCTAATTAAAATAAATATACTTTCATGTATGTCGTGTACAACCTCGTTATTACAACCTTTCACAACTATCTATGGAGCCTCTATACCAAAGAATAGAACCAACAGTTGGGGTAGTTCGAACAAAATAAAATAAGGAAGGACATGATAGCTACCACGAAATAAAAGTGGTGCTCCATAATACCTCGGAAAGAGAGTCATCTTGGCCTGACCACATGCCACGTATCATATATCATCTTGAAACATGTAAAGTAAGCAGGCCCCTGGAGGGGGGCCCTAAGGGTTGAGTACACCACATCGGTACTCAATAAGTGTCATAGACTCTCTCTAACTCAAGTTCTTAGGCCAAACTTTATAAAAACAATGCACTAATATTTGATATAAAACGATAAGAAATTCTATGAATTCACGACCCTTGTTATTTTAAATAACAACCAAGTAAAATATAACCCACAATATAAACTTTTAAAACATTTACATCAATCCAAGATTTTGGATAAAATCGTACAAAATCATTCCATTTGCTTTAAGTCATCGAAATCACTTTCGACTCCTTAGGCCTAAACATAAGAAAATCATCCTTACCTTTCACTGGGAGTAGTATACCATCACCGACACAAGAAGGTCAGCTAGGTTATGTACCTAGCAGCAAGTATCATATACCCTACTTGCTCAGGTCATCTCATCGTAGTGCCGTACGAATCGACTCAACCATGCTAATAATAGCACAAAATAGTACTCTCTCGAGGGAGAGTACTCTGCCGTAGTATATACCACAAAGTGGCCATCTACGCATACACCGGCACGTGTAGTTTCATGACAACGAACATGATATATCCAAAGTCAATCTCGATGAACACGAGTAACTCCCAAAATATTTGATAGTTCAAAATAGATTCATAGCATAGTAGCCTCAAATGATCTATTTTTTTTTATCAAATCATAGTATTTATAGAAAATCTAAATCCTTTGAAAAAAATTTAAATAAATAATCTTTTACATGCTAAAGCCTTTAGAAATTTAGCATAAATCTTTAAAAGATACCACATGTGCTATTCTGTTCGTCAATTTTCAAAAGAAATACTTTCCATAAAAAATTATCTTTAGCACTCAAATATGCATACTCTTGTCAATACGTAAGTTTTGATAAAAACTTATAACATTTACCTTGAGTGTCACTTTGCCAACAAGATTTAAAATAAAATTTTATAAAATGGCATGACACTAAATATGCAACATAATATTCTAGTACATGGAGACATACGTACTTGTTTGTCCCCACAAGCACGAAAACACATTTACAAACAACTTAATTATTGACTCGAAACAGGCTTTTAGAGAAAGTCCCTCAAGAAGAGTAAGTTTTAATCAACTTACCTCGCTTTCGCTTTATTAAATATTCACAAGCTTTCAATCCTCCTTCATCATTTTAATGTTGATTAAAATGCTCAACATCACCAACAAGTCGATATCTACAATTAGATATCCTAGTTACATCAGAATATGACCTAAAATATTGATCAACATCCATATATGGCTCACAAGTTGGATACAAACCTCCAACAACTCAAATCGCCAAATAGTTTTACATGGTAGACCATTCAACTTCATTCTTATGTTTTAATACCCATTCAGAAGCATTAATGATACTACATCAATTGTCCATTGCCACTAAGTTACTATTCATCGTCTTTCATAATCAACACTTGCAAAATATACGATTCGGGTGATTACTTAGTTGATCACTTCCATCTTTTGCTAACAAATAATTCCATAGGTTCATTGTATTCATAAATTTCATCGTCAAGATTACCATTCATCTTCTCTTTTATTTTCTCAAAAGTACTATTCATGCCATGAACTAGAGTTTTACAATCCAATATTTCAATCATTAAAATTTATAACAAATGCTTCAAATACTTCTAACTACTCATAATAAACGAGTTTGAATCATTGAAATTACCTTTAGTAGCTCAATCTTGAAAAATCACAACTTTGGTGATTTTTGTATTCTTGAGGATTTGATAAAGAAATCTAGTATTTGGATATAAGAATGATATTATAACTCATGTATATTAAGTAATAATCAACCAAAAATATCATTAACAACTTACCTTGGTTGATTGGACTTGATTAGAGCTCAAAACCATCCTTTACCTCAAGAACCCTAACCCCCCAATACTCAAAATACTCCCCTCCACCGACCTTGTATTTATAGGCCCAAATTTTTGGGTTTCGGATGCGGCCCTGGATGTTTCGCATCCCCACTTCACTCCTCTTTAAAGCTCGGATGCGGACCTGGACGCTATGGCAGTACTTCACTGCCAACCTCTCTTTCGGGCGCGGCCTCGGATGCTTCGCAGCCATAGGCTCCTCCGCTAGCCTTTGGTAATGTGGTCATAACTTCTTGTAGGAATGTCCAAATGACAAACGGTTTGAAGCGTTAGAAACTAGAGTCGATGATATTTCATTTGATAGGTTTTACATCACATAAATCCTTATATATATGTATATATACTCGTCCAAAGTTTGGCCTTGTGCGTACTCATTTGGAACTTTAGTCCATCATGTAATTTCCAACTTGACTTAGACTTAGGGCTCATCTTAGACCTCACATCACTTATAATATGCCTTGTACACTTATTATCATATCCATATGATATCAATCAAATTAATAGTTCTCGTCTGCACACAAAATGATATAATTAGCGCGCATCAACCTTCTTAATAGCGCTTAAGTATTTCAAAAGTTTTTGGGGTGCTACAACAAGCTTGACCAAACAGGCTACAAATCTGACAATTGATTTCGAAGTTCCATATAAAATTACAAAAAAGAATAAACTCATCATGGAAACTTCTTTAAGGGAAAGAACACATTGTCGCTGGCCGCTGGTGGTAGAGATACCTCTTCCGATTCACTGCTTTTCTTGGATCCCCTGGATTTTCTTATCACTTACAGTTTATTCATACTACGATTTTTGAAGAAGAAAGTGAATAAATATTAATTGCCACCATTATGTTAAATGTTGTAACCTTCCCATAACCAAGAAGGTGACGTCTTAACTTGCGACCATTATTTGTATTAATTGTTGCAGTTGTTCCACTCATTTTGGAAGAACATGAATTTTGAGAACATAAATAGCAATACTAAATTGAAGTTCCTATTACGATAGATGATCAAGCCCAACTATGCCTTATAAAAAGGACTAAGCGGTCACTGCAAAAATAATCCGGTTCAAGAGTCCGGAGTCGAATCTCACAAGAAACTAACCTATTTGCTACAACTTTTAGTATCGCTAATGATAAGCTCAGACAATTTTCAAAGTTCAAGATTTTATTTGATAATTAACAGAAATGATTTAACTAAGGAAAAATGACAATAAAAACTATCAATAAGCAAGAATGAGGTTGAATTCAAGAGTAAAAGAATCTAGGGTTATTGATTTCCCCAATTGTCGGATTAATTTCTAACACGTTAGCTATAATCTCCCCATAACACTTTATAAAGATGATGAGTTCTTGCTTACTGTGCTTATCTCTCGATCAATTATGATAATTTACTAGAAGCATTCTCTCGAACTACTCTAGTTGACAATTTGTACAACTCATAAATATCACACCAAAGCTTCATTATCTCTAATCCCAATTTTAATTTTAAGTAATTAATCTCTTAACTTACTCGAAAGTGGCATTGTTCAACAACAATCTAATCAAGTGTTCTTTCTCAAGCAACACTAGACAACTAGACACGATTAATCAAAGGCCCTTTCAATTAATCACAAGAAATACATAGTTGAACTTTTATAGAGTAAAAACGGCTCAATTATATCAAAACGTAATCAAGACTTCATCCAACAATTAGTTCCATCAACCCTAGATGACGGGGTTAGCTGCTCATACTACTATGCAAGATTACAATATAAAAAGTCATAACCAACAATGGAATTAAGAAGATGAAGATGAAAAACTCGTAGGAGAATTCTCCGTCTTGCTCTCTTTTTGTTCTTGCCTCCAAAGTTCTTCTAAAAACATAGATACCCTATTTTTGGGCGAAGCTGGACTTCATATAGGTCAAGGTTAGTCGCCTCTCAAATTACAAAATTGGCCTTGGATGATTTTTCTCTGAAGCATGTGCGCGGCCACGCACTTTGGCCAGTTTCTGCCTAACATGCATGGCAAGTGCGCGGTCGCGCACCTGGAGGATTTTCTGCAGCATTTTTCTTTCTTATTATTTTTTAAGCGCGCTAACCTCCAATTGGTCTTCAATGCTCCATATTAGCTCCAAAACACTCTTTAACGTCCTCATAACCTGGAATTACTCCTGCAAAGCATAAAGTTCTTAATTAGAACAATTTGTTATTATTTAACATTCAAATATCAATAAAGTACAGCTAAGTTAGAGTGCAAATAGTAGCTAAACTACATACTTATCGCCTATTATCAATACCCCACACTTAAACCATTGCTTGTCCTCGAGTAATCAAACCACACTCTACAGAGGCCTAACTTCACTAAGCGACTTCCCTAACTTATCACACCAAGAATATTTCATATGATTGAGCGCAATGGTGTAACATCTTCACCTCAAGAGTTGACTCCCACGTACCACGCAATATTCCTAACTTACTCACTTACTCTAACGCAGAGGTCAAGAATTATCTTTCCTTCATGAATCAAGCGCCTGCTCATAACAATAGAGATTCATTCCACAATCAATAAAATTCACGCACAATGAGGGACTTCAAAATAGATAGAGTTCATTCACCCTCACAAACGATATTCTTGTGCCACAAAAGATGCTCCATAGGCTTGCCCGTACTGTACTACTCTACTAATTGAGCTCATTCAGTCTAGGATCAAGTAGGACTTATTTGGTTGTAATGTAAGCTGCGGGTCGGGTAGGATATATTTGGATATAAGGGTGATTACACCTCCCTAAGCACTTTAATACATATACTTTAACATTCAAGTCCATACTTATGTCAAACCAACACTCCACTTTCACATCAACGTATATTACCCCATACTTCTTTAAGCACAATTACATCAAGAGTCACCACTTATCAAGGATTATTATTATTATTATTATTATTTTTTATTTTTATTTTTTTTCAATTCAAGTGGCTCTAACGTTTTTAAAACAATGCACCTTTCTCCTTATTTCATTAGTTCCACTCAAAAGCCAAACCAACCACCCCACACTTTAACTTTTACACCGTTCATAGCAATTCAAGTGCTCATGAGAGGTGAACATGTTCAAATATATGGTTAATTCAAACAAAGGGGAAGGCTTGTAATGTGGTTTACAAAGAAACAAGATTACAGGCTCAAAGGGGTTAACTATGATGCATAATAATTAGGCAGGTGGAATATATATATGGCTTAACAAAGAAACGCCTATATCACTTTCAAGACTGAATAAGACTACTATTTCGCTTTGCAAACACACAGGGCAAGTTCTAGGCATCAAATGTAGTGCGCAGAATACACCAAGCCTCACACACACATGGCACAAGAGTCACTCCAGATTGGATCATCAAAACACTCTAGTCAGGGTACTTAAGCCAAGTTAAGAACATACAATTTAAGGCACTCTTACAAGAATCAACAATTGAGCCTGAGCGTCACACTAGAGGACCCGCTATATTCAAGGCATAACGAAGTTAAGAGATCCTATTTCCAATTCAGCCCAAAGCCCAAGGGTTCCTAAAAACAAACTAACTACACCCGGTTCAAACGAAACCCTTGAAAAAGAATCGTGGCCCAAAGAAAAACCAAGGGGGAATTGATACACTCCTAACAAAAGAAAATATTTTTGTGTTTTTTTTCTTCGACTTGAATCGCTCAAGAAACCCATCGAATTATATCCATCGTCGGGACAAATTGATTTTTTTTATATATGTTAACTAATGAAACTACACTACTCTACATAACTCTATACATACAAAATATCCCCCACCCCACACTTAAAATGGTGACATGTCCCCATGCCATAAAATAAAAAATGCGAGGTAAAGGAAACTTTCCTGGTACATCAATCCTGATCGGAGACAGTGTCGGGGTCAAGATGACACGCTCTCCCCAGTGCACGCAGCCAAACCATGATTTTCTTCTTAGATTTTGCATTTTGGGTGGCTAGTGCATCAACTCGAGTCCCCAAATCCGTGACAGAAGTGCGTAACCCTGCCATTTTATGTTCTAAGGCTGTCATCTGCGTATCCCTTCTGACTACAAATGTTCCCTCGACCTCAGCCTGCCCTTCATTTCCCTCCTCTGGCGTATCAGACTTATCACTATTAGCTCTGCTAGGTACCACAGGATCCTTTTCAATGATCACTTTATCTGCCTGGAACTTTGGTTCTTTTTTTACTCTTCCATCCACGTTCTTGTTCTCCGGCACCCGTACTGCCCGGCATAATCTAGTGACTAGTGAAGGGAAGAAGAAACCATACCTCTGCATTGGAAAACAGATGAACATCTCGTCGTGAATAACCTTAGCCACATCAAAATCGTGGTCGTTCATGAAGCACCAGATCAATGCAGCTCTTGGACCGTTTACCTCAGTGGTGTTGGAAGAATCCAGCAGGCGGCTATTGATGATATAAAGCCAACACTTCCTTTCAAAGGTGAGTGAGGCCGAGTGAAGCTTCCGCCCCGGTATGACCCACACTATGTCTTTGTTTGGCACACAGATTGTTTTGGAAAATAGATTCCTGGAGGTTAGTTCTCGCCTATACGTATCATAATAGTCCTCCTCCCCACCAAATACTGGCAGCGATACGCCCTCTTAAGGGCATCTATCGATGCATCAACACTCTTTTGTCGCACAGTGCATATATGGTCCTCATGTTCAGGGCAGTTCACGTAGAAATCCCGTACAACCATCAAGTTGGCCTCCTCAGGTTCTTCAAAGAAAATATCCAGCCTTCGCCGAACCAACTCCTGATACATATTGGGGCAATCAACCTTGATGGACCCCCTATCAATACCCCGTTCCGGTATGGGCTTCTTAGGAGCCTTCTGACTAAAACATTCTTGGGCTGAGCTTGATACAAACCTTGTGCTGTCAAACTGAGGTGCATTGGTCGAGGCCTGTGCCCTGGACGAGCCTGCATGACCACTGGAAGAGGCACCGGTGGTTCATCTTTTCTTTGAGGGTATCATAGTACCTACAAAACAAATACCACTATTAGTACAAGGCGGGATGTGTGAACCAATAGCGGTTACTCAGACTTCACCCGCAAAATTTGTCACAAATTACATTCATGAACTCATTGTGGCATTTAAACAAACACTTGACGTGCAAATTCACCCCAAATTCCCCAAACACCCAATTATACCTCAATTCCACCACAATCTTAACAATGTCTAATCCAACCCAACAAGATGAAATTCCATTATCCTCACATACTAACAATATACTTAGTAATACCAAGCAAAGAAAAGAACAATAATAACTTCTACTACCATACAATTAAAAGAGAAGAAGAAAAAAGAAAAACAAAAATTGAAAAAAAACTACAAAAATAAAATAAAAATAAAAACTGAAGGAAAAGGAAAATAAAAGCCATGGCACTTACCTGAAGAAGCTTGTGAGGAATAGATATTTTGGGGAGCGATTGAGTAGGGAAGAGGAGGAAAGGGAGGTAAGTTTTTGCTTTTGAAATTGAGGAGAAGGGAGGGTTTGGGAGTGTGTTTGTTATGAGAGAGGAGGGTTTGTTTTGTTATTATTCAGATTTTAGAGGGGAGTTGGGGGGGGGGGGTCGGTTATTAGTAAGGAAATAATTTTTAAAAAATTAACTAAGGAAATAACCTAAAAATGGCGCCCAGTGCGCGGTCCATGCGCGGCCGCGCACGTGGGGCAGTGGATGTCAAACATTGCGCGGTCAGTGCGCTTCCGCGCACGTTTGTCCTTCGAAATTTCTCCTTTTTAGCCACTTTTTACCTATCTCCGGATGGATTTCCTCATCCCGAGTCCTTCCGTCGCGCACAATTTCATCCCTGCACATTAATAGACCTGTCAATACATTCACCGTGAAAAATAAGAACTAGGAAAAAATATTGGGTTGCCTCCCAAGAAGAGCTTGATTTAACGTCGCGGCACGACGAATTACAACAAAACCATGGGTTGCCTCCTAGGAAGCGCCTGACTTAACGTCGCGGCACGACGCAAGCTTTCATGATTGCACTTCGCTCACATATTGAGGCTTTTCCAAAGACATCACAACTTTCTCCCCTTTTTCTTCCACCATTCCAAGGTAAGGTTTCAACCTTTTCCCATTCACTTTAAACCTATTCGTTCCATCTTCGGACTCAATTTCTACTGCTCCACTTGAGAACACTTGCACAACTCTAAATGGTTCTAACCATCTAGATTTCATCTTACCCAAAAATAATCTTAATCTCGAGTTGTATAACAACACTAGATCTCCGGGTTTGAAGTTCCTATATAAAATGTGCTTATCATGCATCATCTTCATCCTTTCTTTGTACAATCTTGCATTCTCGAATGCATGGAACCAAAATTCCTCGAGTTCATGTAGCTCTATGACTCTACTTGTGCCTGCGGTTTCCATATCCAAGTTCAACTGCCGCAGTGCCCATAAGGCTTTATGCTCAAGATCCATTGGAAGATGACATACTTTTCCAAACACCATCTTGTATGGATACATACCAATTATAGTTTTAAATGTTGTGCGGTACGCCCATAATGCATCATCCAACTTCTTTGCCCAATCAGTCATTGTCGCATTCACCGTTTTGGTCAGAACACTTTTGATTTCCCTGTTAGACACTTCCACTTGCTCGCTCATTTGTGGGTGGTAAGTTGTGGCAACCTTATGGCGAGCTCCATACTTTTCTAACAGCCTTGCGAATGCTCTATTGTAAAAATGGGTTCCACCATCACTGATTATAGTTCTCGGGGTGCCAAAACGTGTGAAAATATTTTTCTTTAGAAAGCCTGTCACTCCTTTGGCATCATTTGTTGGAAGGGCCACAAGTTCAACCTATTTGGAGACGTAATCAACTGCTACCAATATGTACTTGTTACCATACGAGCTGACAAATGGTCTCATAAAATCAATCCCTCACATGTCAAATATTTCCACCTCTTGAATTGTAGTCATCGACATCTCGTGACAGCGAGATATGTTGCCAGTCCTTTGGCATTCATCACAACTTTTCATCCAAGCATGTGCATCCTTGAATAAAGTCGGCCAATACAAACCCGACTCCAACACCTTCGCCACTGTCCGAATTCCTCCATAGTGCCCACCATATGGTGAAGCATGGTAAGCCTGCAAAACATAAGATTGATCTTTCCCAGGGATACACCTCCGGGTCATGTTATCTAAACATATTTTAAAAAGTAAAGGTTCATCCCAGTAATAAGACCGACAATCGCGAAAGAACTTTTTCTTTTGAATCGAAGAGAGTTCATAAGGTACAATACCGCTTGCTAGATAATTAGCAAAATCAGCATACCATGGCGTCTCCTCCATTGCCACTGTTAGTAATTATTCGTCCGGGAATATCTCAGTTATATCTTCAACCTTTACTTTCTTTTCATCTCCCTCCAACCTTGAAAGGTGGTCTGCCACTTGGTTATTTGTCCCTTTCCTATCGCAAATCTCCAAATCGAATTCTTGTAGCAAAAGAACCCAACAGATCAAGCATGGCTTTGACTCCTTCTTTGCTATCAAGTACCTAAGTGCTGCATGGTCAGTGTAAACAATCACTTTTAAACCAATCAAATAAGACCTGAATTTGTCGAATGCAAACACCATAGCCAACATCTCTTTCTCAGTCATGGTATAATTGAGTTGTGCACCGCTTAGCATTTTGCTTGCATAGTAAATTGGGTGCACCAACTTGTCTTTTCGCTGCCCCAGGACTGCTCCTATAGCATAATCACTCGCATCACACATGAGCTCGAACGGTTGCTTCCAGTTGGGTGCAACAATGATTGGTGCAGTCACCAGTCTCTTCTTCAGCTCCTCAAATGCCAACCTGCAATTATTAGAGAACACAAAGAGATGATCCTTTTTAAGGAGTTTACATAAGCGGTTAGCAATTTTAGATAAATCTTTTATAAATCGTCTGTAACACCCGGCGTGCCCAAGGAAACTTCTCACTGCTTTGACCGAAGTGGGTGGTGGCAACTTCTCAATCACGTCAACCTTATCATGGTCGACCTCAATGCCTTTACTCGACACTCAATGCCCCAATACTATACCTTCTTGTACCATGAAATGGCACTTTTCCTAGTTCAGCACTAAATTTGTCTCCACACACCTTTTTAACACTCTTCTTAAATTGTGAAGACAGTCTTCGAATGAAACCCCCACCACTGAGAAATTATCCATAAAGACTTCCATAATATCCTCCACCATATTAGTGAAAATGGCTAGCATACACCTCTAAAATATAGCCGGTGCATTGTACAGGTCAAACGGTATTTTCTGAAAGGCAAAGATGCCATATGGACAAGTAAAGGATGTTTTCTCTCTATCTTTAGGGGCTATTGAGATCTGATTGTACCCCGAATATCCATCCAAAAAGCAGAAGTGAGACCGCCCAGCCAACCTATCCAACATTTGGTCAATGAATGACAAGGGGAAATGGTCTTTCCGGGTGGCTATGTTCAGTTTTCTATAATCCATGCAAATTCTCCAACCCGTGACTGTACGAGTCGAGATTAACTCATTATTCTCATTTTAAACGATCGTCATTCCACCCTTCTTTGGCACATACTGAACTGGGCTGACCCAGTTACTGTTAGATATGGGGAAGATGATACCCGCATCTAACCATTTGATCACCTCTTTCTTCACCACTTCTTTCATGTTCGGGTTCAGCCTTCTTTGATGTTCTCTGGAAGGTTTGTGCCCTTCTTCCAAGAGAATTTTGTGCATGCAAAAGGCCGGGCTGATACCCTTTATATCTGCCATGGTCTAACCAATAATAGTCTTACATTCCTGTAACACATGTAGAAGTTGTTCTACCTGCACAGATAACAAACCGGATGAGATAATAACAGGTAAAATAGAGTTAGGCCCTAAGAAGGCGTACCTGAGGTGAGCTGGATGCAGTTTCAGGTCCAACTGTGGTGGCTCCTCTATTGATGGCTTCGCAGTTGGTATTGCCCTTTCTTCTAAGTGTAGTGGCTCAAACTGGGGTTCCCTTTTTTCCAGAACCCTTGACCTTCGAGAGCCATGACCCACTCTGCCAACTCTTCACCATCCACATCTTCCAAATTCATCAAGCAAGCTTCTAACGGATCTATGACATTAAGGGTTTCATCCTCCTCTTGTAGTATTACATCCACTGCCTCCACTAGTGAACAATTTGCAAATTCGTTGGGCCTCCTCATAGATTGTTGAACATTGAATATTATTTCCTCATTATTCAACCTCATTTTTAACTCTCCAGTCTCACAGTCGATCAATGCTCTCCAAATGGCTAAGAACGGCCTCCCCAAAATTATTGGTATTTCTTCGTCAACTTGGCAGTCAAGAATAACGAAGTCGGCCGGAAATACAAACTTCCCCACTTGGATGAGCACATCATCCAGAATTCCTGTCGGCCTTTTGACTGTGCGATCAGCCAGTTGCACCAACATTGAGGTTGGTCTAGCTCTGCCAATGCCTAATTTTGTGTAGATTTCCAAAGGCATCAAGTTTATACTGGCTCCTAAGTCACACAATGCTTTAGCAAAAACATAACTTCCAATTGTGCATGGGATAGTGAAACTACCGGGATCAGATAATTTTTGAGTCATATGCCTTATTATTACCGCGCTACAAGTTTGAATTAGAGTTACAGTAGACAGGTCCTGGAAGTCAAATTTTCAAGACATAAGATCCTTGATCATTTTTGCATAGCCTGGCATTTCCCTCAAAGCATCCATCAACGGAATATTCAAGTAAATTTGTCTAAGCATTTCCATGAATTTCCTGTACTGATTATCTTTCTTTTGCTTTGCCAACCTTTGAGGGAATGGTGCAGGAGTTAGCTTCTGCCCACTGCTTGGTGTCTTTTATTTATTAGGAGCCTTTTCCACCACCTGTTCTAGGAGTTGTTCAAATTCCTTCTCCTTGCCTTTGTCCACTTGTGCCTGTTCAATTACAACTTCTGTGAGATCCGTTGACTCGTCGGTCTCTAATGTCATTGGAGTACTTGGCACTACATCTCTCCTAGATTGAACAACTTCTTGCTCTCTGTCTAAATCCCTTCTATTCCTTAGACTCACTGCCATTAGCTGATTTGGATTCTGCTCCTTTAGATTGATGTTTGTGTCTACAGGCAACGTTCCTTATGGGAGATTGTTCAGGGCCATAGATATCTGGCCTAATTGAGTTCAATGCCTTTAATAGCCGAATCATGTGCGGATAACTTTTCTTGCATCTTTCCATTTGTTCCTATGAGTTGTTGCAATATGCCTTTCATTTCTATCATATTACTGTCCTGCTATTGATGAGGCGGTTGGTAAGCCAATTGTTGTTGGTGCTGCTGATTGTAGCCCTGCTGCCATTGGTAAGGCACGACTTGGCCTTGTGGTCGTGCTCCCCCTGGAATGGTATTGTATTGTTGCTGGGTTGGTCTGTACAAGATTTTGAGGTCCCCATTGCTGTCCACCATGCCTCTGACCCCCAAAATTATTGACGTAATTCATGTCTTCTCTGAAACCCTAATTATCATTCTCTCCACTCCACGAGCAAACATATGACTGATTTATGCAGGGAGTGCATAGGCCTCCATTTGTCGTATCAATAATGTGCACCTGTTTCGTACCCATCTCATCAATTTTCTTTGTTAATAAGCTCATCTGGGTCCTGAGAGTGGCTATGTTTTCTGCATTTTTATTGTTTGGGTCAAGAGCAACAGAATGTACTATTGGAGTGAGTGTTGTATCTCTCGTCATCCAGCCGGAATTTTGAGCCATCTTGTCAAGAAGAATCTTGCACTCCGTGAATGTTTTTCTCAAGAATGCACCCCCAGTTGAAGCATCTATATTGGCCTTCATACCGTCAACCAAACCCATATAGAATCTCTGTCCTAGCATCTGATCTGGAATTCCATGATGTGGACACTTCACTAGCATACCCTTAAATCTCTCCTAGGTTTCCTGCAAAGTTTCAGTCGGTTTCTGCCTGAATTGCAATATCTCATCAATTTCCCTCGCAGTTTTGCTGGGTGGATAGAACTTGTTTAAGAACTGTTTGACTAGTTCCTCCCAAGTAGTAACGGAGTTTATTGGGAGTGAATTCAGCCAAGTTTGAGCCTCCCCCGTCAATGAGAATGAGAACAGTAATAATCTGATTGCTTCAGGAGTCACATTCGGCTGTCTTTGAGTGACACAAATTGATAGAAAGTTCTTCAGATGTTGTTGTGGGTCTTCGATGTACCACCCGGAGAATAACCGTTTATTTTGCAGCAAGTGCAGCATGTTGTTGGTAATCTATAACGTCTTCGGTTATATCGGATGGACTGCAATTGCAGTAGCCAGGTTATCAGAAGTTGGTTGCGCCCAATCATATAGAGCAGCTTCCGGCACAAGAGGTGCTACCACTCCGATGTTTGGGTCAACTCGACCATTCCTATTGTTCTCATTGACGTTCTCGACGTCGTCCATTTCAATTTCGAATTGTTCGTCTTGTTTTAGCCGTTTGCCCTTCTTGTTAGCCCGAATCAATGCCCTGAATGCTTTCTCGGGATCTGAGAGTCCTTCAAAAAGTTCACCAGTTCTCAAGGAGTTACTAGGCATGCACCTGAATCACAGAAGAATTCAAACGTGAGAATTTCAATGGAAATATTTTTAACACCACAGAAAATTGATCTAAACTACTAATCCTAGAATTCTTCCAAGTTGTAATAAATAACAGCCTTAGTTCCCCGACAAGCAAAATTTGATCACGCTCAACTATGCCTTATAAAAAGGACTAAGCGATCGCTGCAAAAATAATCCGGTTCAAGAGCCCAGAGTCGAATCCCACATGGAACTAACCTATTTGCTACAACTTTTAGTATCGCTTATGATAAGCTCAGACAATTTTCAGAGTTCAAGATTTTATTTGATAATTAACAGAAATTATTTAACTAAGGAAAAATGACAATAAAAACTATCAATAAGTAAGAATAAAGTTGAATTCAAGAGTAAAAGAATCTAGGGTTATTGATTTCCCCAATTGTCGGATTAATTCCTGACACGTTAGCTATGATCTCGCCGTAACACTCTATAAAGATGATGAGTTCTTGCTTACCTTGCTTATCTCTCGATCAATTACGATAATTTACTAGAAGTATTCTCTCGAACTACTCTAGTTGACAATTTGTACAACTCATAAATATCACACCAAAGTTTCGTTATCTTTAATCCCGCTTTTAATTCAAGTAATTAATCTCTTAACTTACTCGAAAGTAGCATTGTTCAACAAAAATCTAATCAAGTGTTCTTTCTCAAGCAACACTAGACAACTAGACACGATTAATCAAGGGCCCTTTTAATTAATCACAAGAAACACATAGTTGAACAATTATAGAGTAAACACGGCTCAATTATATCAAAACGTAATCAAGACTTCATCCAACAATTAGTTCCATCAACCCTAGATGACGGGTTTAGCTACTCATACTACTATGCAAGATTACAATATAAAAAGTCATAACCAACAATGGAATTAAGAAGATGAAGATGAAAAACTCGTAGGAGAATTCTCCGTCTTGCTCTCTTTTTGTTCTTGCCTCCAAAGTTCTTCTAAAAATAGAGATACTATCTTTTTGGGCGAGCTGGACTTCATATAGGTCAAGGTTAGTCGCCTCTCAAATTACAAAATTAGCCTTGGACGATTTTTCTCGGAAGCACGTGTATGGCAGCGCATCGACCGTGCACCTGGGGGATTTTCTGCAGCATTTTTCTTTTTTAAGCGGGCTAACCTCCAATTGGCCTTCAATGCTCCATATTAGCTCCAAAACACTATTTAACGTCCTCATAACCCGGAATTACTCCTGCAAAGCATAAAGTTCTTAATTAGAGCAATTTGTTATCATTTAACATTCAAATATCAATAAAGTACATCTAAGTTAGAGTGCAAATAGTAGCTAAACTACATACTTATCGCCTATTATCAATAGAGAACATAAATAAATGGAAAATAATAGGGAAAACGCAAGAAAAAACAGGAAAGATAATAAATGGGGAATCTCTTCCTCTCCCTTATTTAATATTCATAATTAATGTATGTTATGAAATATGTAATTCAATTCCAAATATCCTCCTCTTTCTTTATTTAAACTCATACCAATAATTATGTAGGAAAAATAGTTTATTAATGAAGATTGTACCAAAATTAGGATGAAAGTCCAAAAAATAGGAAAAAGGATAAATAAGAATAATGCTGGTTTTAGAGGACTACCAAATTATCATGCCAATTCCTAGCTTTATATTTATATATACATTATCTCTGAATTTCGTGACAGCTCGACCATTAATTAATTATTTATCAAGAGGTCATAGAATATCCATCATAACTTAGTAGTTAATATCCATCATTACTTTATGAATATGATGGATATTAATAAATGAATATTATATCTACATTTGGGGGTCAAAAGCTAAATTGAAAATCAAATTAATGAAAAGGTACTTTTAGAACATATTAAACATTTTAATTGTACAACTTTGTAGTTGCACATATAGGATATTATTGTTTGATCAAAAATATCGATCGTGATTCAACCAATTACATTTAAATGAAGGAGAGTTAATCTTAGTTAAAAATAATATCCTAAATATAAATTGTCGGTACCGTAGCAAATGACTAGTATATTTGTCTGGATGGCAGTGAGTATAAATAATAATAACAATATTCAATGATCCAAAAAGAAGAAGTATGGCATCAAATAGTAATAAATAGCAATATATTGGCATTTAAGTAAATAAAACATGTGAGTCAACCGAAAAAGGGATGAGATCAATGGATATTCTTTCTGACAATGATGAATGATTGATGATCCTTTGCCCACTTAGGTTGTTCTTGGTAACAACAACAACAACAACCCATATTAACCCCACTAGTAGGGTTTGGGGAGGGTAGTGTGTATGCAGACCTTACCCATACCCTGAGGTAGAGAGGCTATTTTCGATAGACCCTCGACTCCCTTCCTCCAAGAACTCCCCACCTTGCTCTTGGGGTGACTCGAACTCACAACCTCTCGGTTGGAAGTGGAGGGTGCTCATCGCTAGATCAACCCGCTCTTATCTTAGGTTGTTCTTGGATCAGTCGGAAAATGCTAGATGAATCTTAGTAAAAATATTGTTTTTGTATGTTTGCAATAGGACCAGATTCTCTATATAAAGTCAATGTGTTTTTTACAAATGAATATCTCATGTCCCCTATCATTGTGTCTCTTTCTATTTATAGGGAACATATTTCTAGAAAACGCTAATAGTACATGTGTAGAAAATATCCACTAGAATATTCTCCTTTTTGTCCTATCTTAAAACTAGCTGTTATAACTCTGTTTAAGATGCTCGACCTCGACCCCGACCTTGATACACGATGGCTTCGCGATCTTGACCTTTGCTGACTATTCGACTGCATCCTTCATTGCTTTAAGGCTACTTCGCCTAGAGGCCGATCTTTGTGAGGACCTTAATGATGTCACGTGGCGGTTGACGATGGCTATAGTAATCCTGACGTGGCTTGCCCATATCAAAGATATTTCTTGGCCCATACAGTTAGTCTCTCCGCTTATCGAGGTCGTCATGACAGGCGAGGTCGATGAGTGGATAGTGTCATTTATGTTCGAGCTTTACCGAGCTGGCTATACGGGTCGGGGTCGTGACAGTTAGACAACGTGGCTTCTTGAGAGCCACACATTTTGAATTTTTTGACTTCTCCCAGGAAGTCGGTTGGAACCATCTGGTCCAAGAGAAAAAGCGACCTCATGACGTCATGCGTCATGATGATGTTGTTTCCCGGCTTATTGCGTTGATTTTCGTGTGACCCTTGATTTGTTCTACCATTTCAATCTTTGCACTAATCATGGCATGCCGTTTCGATTCTGGTGCCCCTAAGTTTTATAAATATGGGTGGTTTGTTGATTGTGAAACGTTTCCAAACTCTTCTACTTCATAAGCAGAGCTCCTTCTTCACCTTCTTCACAGAACCCTTGCACTTATCTGTTCTTTTATTTGCTTCCCTATCTTTTTTCACAACAATTTCTGACCTACCATCAGATGTCCATATGGAAGACCACTATATTCCTCTATTCCTCATTTTTCAGGACCAGAGGGAATATGGTGGAACTGTTGCTGAGGAGGAAAACCTACCTACTATAGAGGAAATCGTACCTCGGTGTCCCGATGCTAAATACGACTTCCAAAAGGTGCCGGAAGTGATGACGGAGAGGTTTAAATCCACGATGATGGTTGAGCGATTAATTGAACTCAAGGCTAGACTCGGCCCACCTGGTCACGTGGACTTGATCCCTGCGGGCTACGACGAGGTTCAGGTTTACCATCCCGCCTTCTGCGCCCTTTATGCATATCCATTCTTAATTAGATATTCGTTCCCTTTGTCGTCGTTGATAAAAGAGATATGCCGCTACTAAAATGAATGCCCGGTGCAGCTCGCCATTTATATTTTTAAGGTGGTCATGATGTTGATGAAGTTTGCCAAATTGGCCGATGTCGACATATTAGTACGCCACCTTATCCATCTCTTCGCCCCTTATTTCTATCGAGGAACTTTACTAAATATTCTCCACCACGGGGAAAAATGTTTGGTGGTGAGGATGGATGACAAGGCTAGTCGGCATTTCTGGCTTGACTATTCTTTTGTTAGGACCGAAGACGTAGTGTACGCTGCAACAGGCTTCCCTAAGGCTTGGAACCCTGCTCGTAAGTTCTCGTATTAGTTTACATACCTTTTTGTTTCTAATGTGTTCCTTACTGCGGGTCAATTAATCGGCTTTCTCCTTTCTGCAGCTACTGCTTGACTTCCAATTGGTGGCCCACATTACCGATTAGGTTAGACAGATTCTTCCTCATCCTATGGGGATACATTATTGGTTGAGCTTTTCCCAGAGATTTAGGCCATCTCTTCCCTCGGCAGGTAACTTTCTCCCTACCGTTAATGTTGTGATTTCTTCGCCCATGTCTGTTACCTTTGCTGATTTTCCCTTTCCCGATTTTCTCTAGTTTCGTCTAGGGGGTCTACGAGGAGGTCGAGAGCTCCCACGCCTTCGTTTTGAAAAAGAAAGGCCACTACGACTTCGGTATACGCCCCTACTTCGACTATAGCCAATCCTGTCTCTGTTCCCATTCCACCCGTTGCCGTTTCCGCCTTCGCCTCCACTTCAGCCGTTGCGATTTATGCTCATCCTCTATACTCTCTCATTAACGAGGATGATGAGCCTTTGTCCAGTGATGGAGATCTCCAACCTCGAAATAGAAGGTCTGTGGATGCGGGTGACGGAGTTTCCATTGCCGCCGGTGCGGCAGAAGGGGACTTCTCGCTATACAAGACAACGACGATTTTTGTGGGAGATGATGTTGAACTGAGTCTCGAGGCTTCGGGGCCGGTGGAAGTCGATGTATACATATCTATTCATTCTGAGGGGATGGAGACTGAGGGGGCGATTGCCAACGTTCTTAAACCTTCGCGGTGAGAGGAGGCTTCGACCTCTCGGACAGCCACTGATACCTCTTCGCCTGCTGACCAAAGGGGCAAAAGCATCGCTAAAGATGGCGATGAATCAGGTTCCAATGTTGATGCGGACGACCTGAGAATGATTAAAGAGGAGCTTACTCAACTCGAGGTAAGGTTGGAGGGGTCTATAAGGACTATTGCTATCCCTATGGATCGTGACTTGTTGGTGAACACCGAGGAGGTAGTCTCTACCCTGGGTCCTCTCTGCTCTAAAGTTCAGGGTAAGATTGTCGGCCTCACTCTTAGGGTGAGTGTTAATGATTCAAACTTTATTCCTGTTTTTCAGAGCGTTCTTTGTTCTGACTTTTTTTTTTTGGTTTGCGAGTGGTGATTTTGGAGATTTAGAGCGCCCGGAGGGAGAAGATGCATAATGAGATCTTCGTGAAACTGAAAGATAAATACCTTGAGTATCGCAGTAAGTATCGGGATCTCCGTAGTCGGTTTCGGGATGGAGGTGTTATGCAGGCCCTGAGGGACGATCTAAAGAAGAGGGAAGATGAGCTGGTGTAGGCCATCAATAAGTGTAGAGTCCTCGAGGGGACGTTGAATAGTAGGTAATAGGAGCTTGAGGTTAGCAGGGGAGTAGAGTCCCAATGCACTTATCTTCAAGATCAAGTGGTTGAATTGCGAGGGCAACTAGAAGAGTGTCGGTTTCAGCTGGAGGCCCTCAACATTGAGATCACCAAGAAATAAGAGGAACTTGAGAAGATGAAGTCCTATCGTTTGGACGCTCGAAGGAAGGCAGAGATGTTTGAGTTGGCAAATAAGACTCTTCGAGCCGATCGGGAAAATGATCAATAAACAGTAAGAGCTAAGGAAGACTGGCTCGAGGAGAGGATCAGAGAAATAGAGAAATATAACTTTCTCCTTCATGATCGAGTGACCACTCTAGAGGTTGAGAAGGCTCAACTGCTTGCACGGCCGTCCTCTTCCAACACTTCTGATTTTTCCAATATACCTCGGGAGTTATATGAAGAATGGATCCATGCCGAGACCCAGTTAGATGTGTCTTGGGACTTGCATGTAGCGGGGTCCGTTTATTAGGCTTCCCATGAGGATGCCCGAGTTAAGGCTCGTGAAGCTCGAGCCGCTTGTGAATATGATCCCGCTATGCCTCACGTTGATGAGAATGATGGGGAAGAGGGTGTGGACTGACTTGAGGAGGACGCCTGATATGATACCGCTTATCCTCAAGGCGAAGGTGGAGATGTGACTAAGTGGAGATGTTCTCCTGCTTGGTGAATTATTGGGTTTACTTCTGACATTGCTCGCATTTTTTCACGATCTCTGAGGCGTCCTTTTTCATAGTGGGCCAATAGTATACTGTCCGTATGAGACACCTAATGAGTGCTCGATTGCTGGAGTGAGCACTGCAATGGCCTTTATGAACTTCTTCGAGGACACGTTGGGTTTAGTTTGGGCCCAAACATTTCGCCAAAGAGCCGCCGTATGTCCTCTTATACAAGTCACTTTGGAGGAGACTGTATTCGGTTGCTTGCATTCTCAGTTTTTTGGCTTCCTTTTCGTCTTTTGGGAGTGCTCCATCTTGCAAATAGGCAATAATACGATTGCGCCAATCCCAAGTTAAGCTTACAGTTCTTACCTCGATTTGGTCTAGCGATGAATTGAGGAGGTGGACTACACTTTTATCCCCGATCGTGATGCTTTTGGTAGCTGCGACAAGTTTGGTGAGGCCGTCCGCTTCGACATTCTGCGCACGTGGGATCAGGTCGAGTTGGCATTCGTTGAACTCAGGCAGCAGCTTACAGATCTCGGTCTGATATTTTTGCAACCTTTGTTCTTTGATTTGGATGGTCCCTGTGACTTGGTTGACTACGAGCTCGGAATGTGAGCACCTAATTTTTGACTATATTTGAATATTTATCATCTTCTACTATGTAAATATTTTCAGACATTTAATATATATTTTTTTAGCTTTGTTATTTTATATATATATATATATATATGGTAAAAATTAATAAGAATTTAAAAGGTTAATTATTACTATTAGTATTATTTTATCTTTATTTTAAAATAAAATAACTTAAAAAATTGAAAAAAATTAAATATATATATTTTTTAAAATTTTCGATGGAAATAAAAAATAGGAAAAGTACAAATATAGAATTTAAAAAGTAAAAGTAAAAGTAGGTGGAAATTGTTTAATAAAAACGTAAAAGAAAGTGGAAAATTAAAAAAAATAAAAGTAAAAGAATGTGGAAATTTAAAAAATGAAAAGTAAAAGAAAGTTGGAATTAAAAAATAAAAGTAAATGTAGCTGAAATATTTTTTTTAAAAAAGTAAAAGTAAGTGGAAATTAAAAAAAAAAGTAAAAAAAGTGAGAAATTAAAAAATAAAAGTAAAGGAAAGTGGGAATTTTTATTTTATTTTTTAAAAAAGAAGATAAATGGGAAGTGGGAATTCTTTTTAATTAAAAAAAAAATCTGAAAATTCCAATTTTTTTTTCTATAAATAGAAGGAAGAAAAACAATAGAGAGGAGAGAATTGAGAGAAATGTTTTTGCTTATTCCACGCTAAGGAAATTTCTATTAGTGTCATTCTTTCTTCGGCTTTCTTTCGAAAAACTCCAGCAATCTATCACCAAACTCTAACCCCGAAACCAAGCTCAAAAGTACAACAAAAACGAGCCGAAAACCCAGCAAAACAATCCCCTTTTGTACAGAAAACAACAGCTCCAAAGTTGAGTCGTCGAGTTCGAGCTCCGTTTGTCGATTTTGGTCGAGGCTCCATTTGCATCCTTGTCCATTATCCGAGCTTCAAAATAGTCTTGTAAAGGTCAATTTCTCCCATCATTGTTTTGTTAAGATTTTATGCTTGAATATATAATTTGATCTAATTTAGCTTCATGAATATTGAAATATTTTTTTCTGTATTAATTGTTAGGTCTCATTAGCTTTGTTAAATTTTGTTACTTTCTTGTTTGATTAACATGAAGATTGATGAAAACATGATTTTTGGGTACGTAGTGAATGTTTGAACTTTGGGGATAAAATCCATGTATGCTAGTTGAAATTAAAAAATGAGGTTTGGACTTTTAAAAAGATGATTGGGCCTGGTGGTTGGGCTTTGCTTAATAAAACATGTACTACTTCAATTGACTAATGGATAGTGGAGTAGTTTGATGAACTAGTAACTGGGCATACTCATTAATTGGCTTTAAAAAGTCAATTGTGCTATGATCAATTTTAACTTATTCAGGCCAGAATAATTAAGAGAAAAAGTTGATCATTTTCCACAATTGATTTCATAATTCATAGCCTCACTAATCTCAAATCTTAGGAGAATAAATAATATCCGAACCTCGTAGCTTGCTTTAGGCGCGATTCATAATAAATCATTATGACTATGAGTATGGTCCCCGTGGCATAGTCATGATACATAATTCTAAACTCAAGTGCGCGTTTCACGCGACTTGATCCCAAATTCAAATAATAAAAATCAACATGTTGTAGAACGCGGGTGCGTTTCACGTGATGCGATTCGCAATATGTACAAAAACAAGCGAGTGCGCGACATCTCGACTTGTTGATATAAATTCCATAATTGTTTAAAATAATTAAAAGTGGTATAGAAGCATTAACACATAAAGGGTTCTAAAACATGTAATAAATCAGGATAATTAGGCTAATTATTAATAGTTGAGTGACCGTGCTAAAATCACAGAATCCGGGAGTGCCTCACACGTTCTTCCAGGTTAACATAATTCCTTACTCGGTCTTCTGTGTCGCGGACCATAAAGAGAGTCAATTTCCTCGATTTGGGATTCTAAAATAAGCCGGTGACTTGGGACACGATAATAATTATCCAAAGTGGCGACTCTGAATTAAATAAATAATCCTATTTCGAATAATGTCACTTAAATTGAAAAAAACTCCCATATCCCCTATCCCCCGGAAAGAAGGAGGTGTGACAGGGAATCACAACGGAGTTTAAACCGCTTCGCCCCATACTTGAGTGCTAGCCTCAATCCTGCAATTATGGCCTCATACTCAACCTCGTTGTTAGTCATATCCGGGCATCTTATGGACTCGCCAATTACTTCGCATGTAGGGACCTCAAGTATGAGTCTCATTTCGGACTCGGAAGCGTTGGATGAGCCATCAGTGTATAGGATCTAGAGGTCTATTGATTGGAGGGAAGCTTGGATGGCTTCCTTCTTGACTTCAGGCATTATCTTTGCACTGAAGTCTGTGATGAAGTTGGCGAGCACTTGCGGCTTTATCGCTCTTTGTGGATGATATGTGATATGTGCTTGCTTAGCCTGATAGCCCACTTGGCCAGTCTCCCCGATAGCTTGGGTTTATGCAAAATACCCCTTAGGGGAAAGGTAGTAATGACCGAGATAGGGTGGCATTGGAAATAGGGTCTAAGCTTTTATGAAGCTATGACCAGTGCTAGGGCCAGTTTCTCGAGGTGCGGGTACTTGTTCTCGGCTTTCATGAGTGTTTTGCTAATGTAATAATTGGGATACTGCGTACCTTTGCTTTCTCGGATCAGGACTGCACTTACTGCTACTTCGGAGATGGTCAGATAGACGAGGAGATGTTCTCCGGGTTCAGGCTCTGAAAAAGAGGCGGTGACGATGGATATTCCTTCAGTTCTCCTAGATCTTGTGCGCACTCGGGTGTCCATTCGAGGCCGTTATCCTCTTTGAGCACGCCGAAAAACTTGTGACATCTGTCAGACGACTGCGAGATAAATCTTGATAAGGTGGCAATTTGACTAGTCAGCCTTTGAACTTGCTTCTTGGTAGTCAGGAGCTCCGGTATCCCTTAGATAGCTTTTTATGTTGGGCATATTTCGATATGTGTTGATGTTACTTTACCCATATTTTAACCGTATTTTGATGCTATTTGATCTTTAAAATTCCCAACATGGTTTAATTATTGGTTTTATGACTAATTGAGTTGTGTGTGATGAATTAGGGTGTTTGGAGTACAACAATATAAAGAAAATGTGCTCTAGGTAGAGGAACAGGGGTTGGATTTCGTGCACCCTTAGCAGTGAAGTCGGCCCATAGCATCCGCCACAGCATCCGCACATGGGCAAAGCTGAGAAGGAGGAACAAAGGGTGGATGCGACACATCCACCCTAGCATGCGAAGCTGAGAAGTGGAGGACGAGGTGGATGCAACGCATCCACCCCAGCATCAATCCCTGTAGCCAAGTCGGATTAGGAATATGAGAACTTTGGCCCACGACTTTTGTACGCAATATATAAGCCAAAAACACCTCTTTTAGGGCATCTAACATATTGGGAAGGGGGAAAAGCCACGAAAAAGCTGTGGAGGCCGGAATTCATCAAGTTCCATCTTTCTTCCACCAAACTTAATAATTTTTATGTTTCTTTGTATGATTTGTTGTTTTTCTATCATGTCTATGTGGAGCTAAATTTCACGTTCTAGGGTTGTGGTTCTTTCGTGACTATTGTTATTCAGATATTGATTTTTCCTTCTTGATTTATCATATTGGTTTATTTATTCAATCTTGCGCTTAATTATTTAATTGCTTGATCACCAATTGAATACTATCTACGAATCCAGAATTGAACTCGAAAGTGGGAATTATAGATTGCATATAGGATTGAGTAGAGCAAGTTCTTGAACTCGGGCATCGGGGAACAGATTCGTGGTTAGGATAGACATATACCTAATTGCCTTGCTTGGTTGATTTATAGCAATTATAAATGCGTTTTTGTTGATTCTAACTCCATAGACATATAGGCGTTAGGTTAGCTTGAATAGGTGAGTAAGAACTCGACAGATTCTTATGATCAATATTAACCCTGTCAACCAATAAGCTAGATAAATTGGTCGGTCAATTCAATTGAAGAATACAATAGGATTGTTAGATAGCCCATAACCCTAGATCGTTTTCATTACATTGATATCATAAAAATATGCTCTTTCTCTGTTCAAAGTACATTATTTATATTTTTTTATTTAATTAGTTTAGAATCAAATATTTTTAGGTTTAATTCTTGTTTAGATAATTAGGATAGTCTAATTTAGTTAATAGTTAATCACAAGTCCTCGTGGGTTTGACATCCGACTTTTCGTCACTTTATTACTTGACGACCGCGTATACTTGCATGTGCGTTTGGCTACAACAGCTTTGATTTGGTATGGTTTGACCTCGATCCCCCATTGTGACACTAGTAATCCCAAGAATGTTCTAGAGGCTATGCCAAACGCGTATTTCTCAGGGTTTAGTTTCATTCCGTACCATCTTAGTATGTCGAAAGCTTCCTTCAAATGGTCGATATAGTCCTCTGCCTTTACGGAATTGACCAACATATCGTTGATATATACTTCCATGGTCTTGTCGGGGTGATCTTTGAACATCCTCGTGACCAACCTTTGATATGTAGCCCCCGCGTTCTTCAGCCCAAATGGCATGACCCTATACCAATATGTTCCTTGGTGGGTGATGAACATAGTTTTATCCTGGTCCTCTTCTTCCATAAGTATCTTGTTATAGCTTGAGTACGCGTCCAAGAAACTCAGTAACTCATGCTTGGCCGTAGTGTCGATGAGTTGGTCGATGTGTGGTAACGGGAATGAATTCTTCGGGCATGCTTTGTTCATGTCCGTGAAATCTACGCACATCCGCCATTTCTCATTTTTCTTTTTGACCATCACTACATTGCCAATCTATTTGGGGTACTTTGACTCCCTGATGTAGCCATTTTCTAATAGGTTCTCCACCTCCTAGCGGATGGCATCGTTGATGGTAGGATTGAATTTATGTATGACCTGCCTTACTGAGGGGTAGAACGGGTCGACGTTTAATTAGTGCATGGCGATCTCCCTAGGGATTCCCAGCATATCTGCGTGGCCGAAGTAAAAAACTCTGCATTAGTTATTAAGAATTCACTGAATTTACCTGGTTCTCAGAGTTTGCATCTGATGTAGGCCTTTCTGCTACAGTCTTGAACGAGGTCGAGGTCTTCTATGGTCTAGTCCACAGCCTCAACTATTTCGAGATCCATGATGACGTCCTTTGTCTTTTGTTGTGTAAACCTCGGCCCTGTTGATTATTATGCCTCAATTTCCTTGTCGTTTTTCTTTTGGGTTATCGTGCTGTCCAAGGAAATACGGTAGTACTCCCGGGATGTACGATGTTCTCCATGTATGCTGAATATCCCCCAAGGTGTTAGGAATTTGATTACTTGGTATAAGCTGGAGGGGGTGGCTCGCATGTGTATCCATGGTCATCCTACTATGGCGTTGTACGCGGTGGCCTGGTCCATGATATGGAATGTCGTCTCCAGCGTTACGCCGCCGACCAAGACGAGGAGTATAATTTATTTTGATGTCCGCTCAACTGCCTTATTAAAACCGGTTAGCGTGATGCAGTGTGGTACTACCTTGTCCTCATGTATCATTTGAGTAAAGACTCGGGGATGGATAATGCACGCTCCACGTCCATCGTTCACCATGATACATTCGAGATAGGTATCTAAAATGCACAAAGTAATGACGAGGGAATCATTATGAGGGAAAGTCAAACCGTCGGCATTTGACTCATCGAAGATGATAATTTCTTCGAGTTCGTCAAACCGTTTGCGGGTGATAGATTCTTGAGCTTGTGAGTGGTGGTTAATTTAACGTCGTTGATGGAGGCGTCCTTGTTGCCGCCGATGATCATGTTGATAGTATGAGCTAGTGATGGCGGCTTCGGCGGACTTTGGTGTTCACGTCCTCTGGCGAAGTTATTTTTCCCTTTGTCGCTTAGCAGCTATTTGAGGTGTCCCTGCCGCAACATGTTTACAACTTCTTGCATGAGGGTGATGCAATCTTTTGTTTTGTGCCCTTCCCTGTTGGGTCTTAAGACCGGGTGATCCCTTTTGATATTGTCTCTTCGTTCCTTTTTGGACTCGGCTTGTACCGAGATGAGCCGATGGGTTGGTCCGTTAAGGTCATCCTTGCTTGCTCGTATTTCAGCACAGTAAGCATTATGGATCTCATCCCAAGTGGTTAGAGGATATTTCATCAACCGGCTCAGTAGTTTTCTAGTTGCTTTCGAACCATTTATACTCAATCCGTTTTGAAAAGTCGCGACCGCCATCCCTTCGGATACATTTGGCAGGGTCATCCTTACCATGTTGAATCGGGCGAGGAAGACCCTTAGTCCCTCTCCCAAGGACTACTTGATGGCGAATATGTCGTTTACTCTTGTTTCGGCCTTCTTGGCTCCGGCATGCGCCGTTACGAGCTTATCGACCATTTCCTTAAAAGTTTATATGGAGCGGGTTGGTAGCTATAAGTACAATGTTAATCCCCCTCCCGTAAGGGTTTTGTCAAATATCTTCAGTAAAATAGAGGACACTTGTTCCTTGGTGAGGTCGTTGCCTTTCACAGCGGTGACGTAATGAGTCACATGATCTTCGGGATCGGTCGTTCCGTCGTATATCCTGAGGTAGGGAGGCATTTTTAAGGTGTTTAGTATGGCATGCAGGGCTGCTTCTTCGTTGTACGACTGCTCTACGAACCTGCTGGCGTCCTTCTTTAGCAATAGCTTTGGAGCGCTCGGTATCTTTTCGACTCTTTCATGGTGTTCTTTTATTTGAACTCTGAGTGCTTTATTTTCATTCTCCATTTCCTCCATCCTCTTTAGAACATCGGCGAGGGATCTATCACCTGCACTGTTAGTAATATTGTGAGTTATACCTAATGTTGAAGGGTCTGGTCGGTCGGTCTGTTCGTCTGCTACTTGTACTATGCAGGCTCTTGCGGTCTCTGTAGTTGTGCATGTAGCGGTCTTGTTGAGCATGCTTACTAGCGTATCAGTTAGCCACGCTTCGAGTAGTTTTTTCACTGTCGGTGGTGTCCCTCCTTCTGTGGATGTGGAGGCCCCTTTTCCATTAGGTTTTGTTATACTACATGGGGAGGAGGTGACCTCTCGAGCCTAGGGGAGGCAGTAGGTGTTACGTCCTCGCCTGGTGTTTCACAGCTCTCATTGATAACATTCATGAGGTTGCTAGGGAAATCACATGTTACTTTAGTTCTCTCTCCTTGGTTACCTGCCATGTAGGTTTTTGTACGTGCAAAGAAAGAGAAAAATCTTGGGGTTTGTGAGGTTAGTGACTCACGTTAGTTATAGATCTAAAGGAAACTAAAAATTTAACTTAGAAATCCCCACAGACAGCGCCAAACTATTTGACCAAAAATATCGATCTTGGTTCAACCAATTAAATTTAAATGAAGGAGAGTTAATTTTAGTTAAAAATAATATTCTAAAGATAAAGTTGTCAGGACCGCAAATAACTAGTATATTTGTCCGTATGGCAGTGAGTATAAGCAATAATAACAGTATTCAATGATCCAAAAAGATGAAGTATGGTATCAAATAGTAATAAATAGCAATAAATGGTATTTAAGTAGATAAAACGTGCGAGTCACCCGAAATGGGATGAGATCAATGGATATTCTTTCTGACTATGATAAATGCTTAATGAGCCTTTGGACACTTAGGCTCTTCTTGGATCAGGCGAAAAATGCTAGATAAGAATTTTAGTAAAAAGGTTGTTTTTGTATGTTTGCAGTAGGACCTGATTCTCTCTATAAAGTCAATGTGTTTTTTACAAATGAATATTTCATTTCCAATATCATTATGTCTCTTTCTATTATAGGGAGCATGCTCCTAGAAAATCCTAATAGTACATGTGCAGAGAATATTCACTAGAATATTTACCTTTATGTCCTATCTTAGAACCCGCCGTTATAATTCTGTCTAAGATGCTCGACCTCGACCTTGATCCACGGTGACTTCGCAATCTTGATCTTTACTGACTCTTCGATCGCATCCTTCATTGCTTTGAGGCTACTTCGCCTCGAGGCCGATCTTCATGGGAACCTTAATGATGGCACGTGGCGGTCGACGAGGGCTATAGTAATCCTGACATGGCTTGCCCATATAAAAAATATTTTTTGGCCCATACAATTATCTCTCGGTCTGTGTTGAAGCTATTAAATATACTTTTTACTAGTGAGTATATCCGCGCGCATATTTCTCATTCTTTGTTATTTTTTCGTCCAAATTTGTTTCCCTTTTCAGTGAACTTTTTACTATTAAATATGTTATAATTATTACACTTAATATTGTTTCTGTTATAACTCCTAAATATACGTTACTCATTATTTTTGCAATTACTAAATGTTTACCGTCCTCTTTAGTACCTATCATATTATAATCTTTAAGATCATGATCTTTATTTTAGTGAAAAAAATATAGAAATTTCAGTAACCAAGAGGGAGGAACTGACGGCTACTCCATCTACATAGAAGGACTGGCAGTGAGCACGTTTCCTTGAAGACACATAAAACCAAAGAAAAGAGTTGTAGAAATTGTACAATAAAATTTGTCATCTCGATGTCAAAATTTGTGTTGGTTTTTGTTTTTACACTTTTTTTTTGTTTTTGACTTTCTTGTTCTTTTTTGTTTTGTTTTTCGTTTTCCCTTTCATCTCTCCTCCTTTAATTTTAATATTAAAGGGAATCAATAAAAAGAGCTTACACTAGCATATATTCCATGAGGATCATTCCAAAATAAAAAAAAAATAAAATAAATAAATAAATATATATATATATTCAGATTATAGAACATAAGTTATTGTCTTTACTTGACTATACTTCGGCATAGCATCTCCAACAATGTTTCGTCATGAAACTATTCACTTTCTGTTTTTCAATTAGATTAAATACATACACATGCAAAGAAATTATGAATACAAAATTCTAGTGTCTCCCATTACCATGTATAATAATTAATTTCTTGAAAACTCTATTTCTAGTAATCTGAAAGGGTCGCAATTGATTGATTCACAACAGAATATTGACAGTTGTAAAGCGTATTCAACATGATATATAAGCTTCTTATTTCTTATTTGGCTCGTGAATAATAGTATTTATATTATCAACTATTAAGTCAATGGTCTATCAGAAACAGTCTCTCTGCTCTCTAGGATGGGGGTAAGGTCTGCATACCCACCACTCTCCTCATACCCCAATTGTAGGATTATACTTGATTGTTGTTGTTATATATCATCAACGGTTGAATTCATCACAACAATGCCTCTGTGATACCATGAAAGAAAAGAACAGCTAAGGTACATGAGCTTGCTCAGTTGCTTGTGAAGCTAATCGTATTTATGCCCATAGAATCAAAGAATTTCTGAATTTAAAGGGAATTCATTTTCCAATAATAGCAATTTCATCTTTTAGAAAAAGTTGAAAAAGAGTGGACATCAGACATGTATTCACATTTGCTTTTTCGCCGACTGACATTCTAAATTGCTATCTCAAACAACCAAATCAGGAGTCACTGTAGGGAGCAAATAGTTGCAAATTATAATAAGTAAAGGATCTTCATTAAAGCAACAGATGAAAATATGTGTATTTCTTTGATAATATAGATGAAATAACATAAATTATCTGCAATTCATAACCACAAATTGAACTTGAAATATTGACTGAGAGAAGTATTTCATAATTTCAGTAGTATCATTTTTCCGGACTATAAAACTTATTGTATTCTTGAAAAAATCACGTATATAAATGATAAAACATACTAACACTTTCTTACATGAAAGAAAATATCCTAAATTCAGAATATGTAGTACTGCATTGAGGTCATAAAAGCAGTCTAGTACTCTAGTCTTCCCTTGTTAAGATCCTGAACCAACAAATGTGAAGACTTATTATGAACAACTAATAATACCAAGAAACTGCTCAAATAACTCAGACCCTGCCAATCCAAAAAAGAAGAAAGATGATGCAATGCTCCTAAGGTTTTATGGGTATTGTTAATCGAAGAACTCATTCTCACTGGTTATGCCTCCGAAAAACTTGATAATTCCATCCGAAGAATTTTATACGGCAATCAATAGGTTATCACCCATTATCTTTTGTTTAGCACCAGCAGAATTGATTTGGTGGCCGGAGTAATTTTGCACAGCAGTGGGTCTTTATAATGAATGAAAGCTTAAAATTATTATGGAATTTAGAATTGGTAAAGAAATTAATTATAAAAGCAATGAAAAAAGATTACCATGGCGATCAAATGATATAGTAAATGATTTTCACAAGTTTTACAAACTGCTTATTAAACCAATTTTGCCGCTACTTATTATCTCGTTTTCTTGCTACTTTATCTCTTCTGTTCCCTCGTACTGCATGTCCTGGTTAAGAATCAAATGAGATTATTGCGAATAAGTTCTATTGTCCACGTGCTATCTACCTTGTTAATGGACGTTTACATAATTTATACAACTATAATTAGAGATCTATAAAGAAGGAAAATTTTAAATTGCTTGTAAAGGTTCAGACAAAATAAAGAATAATGAAATTTTCTATGACCTTTTTGGCGATTACAAGCACAACTGGGATAATTCATAATTTAATTGTAAAATTTTGAGAAATTGCAAGATAGGCCGTTCGTATAGGATGTATAAGGGACGGTTCTACATCTGCAATATCCTTAGCAGACTTGCAAGCAGCATTAATTAAGACTCACGATCAGGATTTCCATGCTCTTCGGCAAAACAATTGCTCAATAGCTTCGTGAATATTGCCTCACTTTTGCTAGAGGAGTTTCTGTAAAATATATTTCATCGAAGAGTTGCTGTACAATGCAATCGTAGTTTTGTGCCTTTTTACCTAGGGACAAAGAGTGACAATTATTACTTATTACTTATATATATATTAAAGAGACCAAAAAATTGATTTAATATATATATATATATATATATATATATATATAGAGAGAGAGAGAGAGAGAGAGAGATTTTATAAGTCATGTTATTTAATGGAGTGGGGAAAACAAGTTACACTTACTACAATTTCAAAAAGCCAATTACAAGCTCAATCAGAAATTCTTCTGCTCGAAAATAAATGCCAAGATCCAAACCGAGTTATTACAAGAAGCCATAGCTGTTGCTTTCAACTTGAAAGAAATTATCAATCAGAAGGAAACTTTCATGCAAACGCATTGCCTAAATACTGAGTAAAAGTAAACTATTACTACAAGAAACTTTCAAGCTCTCATTCAATTTATTTCCATAAAAGCAAGAGAATTGAGACCAATGCATGGCTCTTCTACTAGGAAATACTGCACCAAGGAAAGATAAAAATAGTTAACAAGTTAGCAAAAAAAGAAGTATCCAGAAGAGCAAAAGAAATAAGTTAATTTCTACATATTATACTCAAATTTTATAATATCTCAGCTAGAAATAAGGATTTAAGATAGAGACTATAATTTGACCTATTATAAATTACTATTTTTATCAGGACATGGTTTATGCTTAGCGTAAATCGATCAGAGTTGTTATTCCCTTATAAGCGATTTAGTAATTTAAAAAATAAGACATATTACCTGTTACAACATGTTGAAATACGTAATGTACCTGGAACAATTCATGTGCTCAGAAATGGGGAAGCTAAGGTTAACTTGACAGTAGCTATAAAGATCAGTAATGCGAGAATCAATATAGCGAGGGTGTTCTCCATTATTCGCCATGTTTTCGATACACTGGCAAATCCTTTGAGCTCCTCCTGACTCCTCTCTTGCTATAAAATTTAGATTGTTTAGAGAATCACAACATTGAGATGATGGTGTAAGATCTATCCCATCAACAAAAGTTTCACACAAGGTGAAGTTACTATTGATATCTGAACAGTTGTCTGAATTGAGATCACAAGCCAAGCTTGTTGTTGAAAGTGCTAGAAAAAACACAAGAAAAGCCACAAAATAGGCCATTACTATAATAGTTGCTAAAGAGGTTTCAAAATTTTGTTGAGTTGTTTAAGGAATTGAGAATGGTCGAGTTGTGTTTGTATTTGCTTAATTTATAAAGTTAGTGATAGTAAATGATGTAGGCGTTACAGGAAAAATTGGTCAAGTCTTTTATTTATTGTTCTATTCTTCTGTTCTTTATATATATCATAAATATTATCTGATGTTAAGGAGCTCTAATGTTGGTTAGAGTATATGTCATAACAGATAAATTGAAGACATATTAACAACATTTCTAAAGCCTGTTGACTATACTCCCACCCGAAACACCCTAACAGAAGAAGGACTTAATTGCGACTCTCTTCCAAGTAAATATTTACCCGTAAAAGAAAAAATTAATCAACAAAAGAAAATTCAACATCTAGATGAGTTTGGTAGTAATTAAATTTGAAAGATGAGAGAAGCGAGATTGAGATAGTTTGAGCATGTGAAAAGGAGATTTTAGAAGCTTATATAAATCTTTAGAATATAAATTTTTCCCCTTATTGATTCGTAGAAATATGTCTTTCTTTCTTTCTTTCTTTCTTTCTTTCTTTCGGTCGGTGTTGATTGGGTGTATATTATACACGTGATATTCTACATTCTAAAAATTTAAGAAGATAGAAAAGGATCATTATATTCAAAATAATACTAGAAGTAAATAGATAGCTTAAAAGCAAAAAAGAATTGAGGGTATGCCCTCTTTTCTCAATTTTAATATATATATATATATGGGTGTTGGTCTAATACCCCTTTTACTCTTTCGGGTTGTTTGGTATAATGGATAAGTAAAAATAATCCTGAGATAAAAATTTAGTATCATCTTATCTCTTGTTTGGTTACTAATCGTGGATAAGTTATCCCAAAATTAAAAAAATAGTACCAGGATAACTTATACCTGCCAGAGGATGGAATAATAATCCCAAGATAAGTTATTCAAGATAAAGCAGTAAAATTTACAATTTTAAGATTAATAAACATACCAAACAGTCAATAAGAAATAATACCATAATAACTAATCTCAGCATAACTAATTTCAATATAACTAATCTCATCATAACTAATTCTTGCATAACTTGTCTTCAAACCAAACGACCCCTTTGTGTTTTTCTACTTCTAACTACATCGCATTTTATGTGGCCTTAAGTTTATATAAAAAAATTTAAAAAAACTTGTGGTCTAAAATAACCCATAGACATTTGTCTGACTTGCTTCCTGTTTAGTATTTCTTAAGCCCAGGGCCTATTGCGAACAACATCTCTACCTTCACAAGGTAGATGTAAGGTTTGCGTACACATTACCTTTCTCAGACCCTACTTATGAGATTATACTGAGTTTGTTGTTGTTGTTATAGACATTTGTCTCGCGGGAATTTTACAATTAGATTACTTCAAAATATAGAAATGTATATTTTTTGTTAAACGGACCTAAAAAAGAAAGCCTGTCACATAAACTGAGACAAAATGATCAAATGAAAATAAAGCGATAAAAAGAAAACCAAATGTTAGAAAAACGTTCATTTCATTTAGTTTAGCCTGAATTTAGGACACCTGACCAAACGACGTCGTTGCCCTTTGAGTCTATATATTCACAAATCACAATCGATTATAGCCGTTGGCCCGTTACTAGAGTGGCCTCGTTCCAACAGTCGCCTCTCCTTTCTAAAAAGAAAAATTCGACCGTTGAACACAAAAATATTACTCACAAATCTTACAAATATCAAATACAGAACCACAAATCTCTCTCTCTAAATTGGAACAAATGGCAACAGTAGTAGATGATCCGAACTTGTTCATAATCGACGAGGCGTACGAGTTCTCAGCACCAAAATACTATAATTTCATTGATGAAGAAACAGAAGAGGACACACGAAAAGCTGAACATTGGTTCCAGATTACAAGCAGCTACGCCCCTTCTCGTACGTTTCATATATTAATTAAACTTTAACGGTTCTTTAAATTTTGACCCTTTACACTTCCTGGGTTTTGTATGTCTTACAGATTGGTAGTGGATAAAGTATAGATTCTTTAATTTTGTTTTGTCTGAATTCTTATCATGTTTATGTTACTCACAACTTAATTACAGTTACTTTATATTTCATTACAAACATGAAATGCAAATTGATAATTTGTTGCTTCCCCCAAATTGATTTACTTTTTTTTTCCTCCAACTTAATGGAATCCTTTATAATACAGGTAAATTGTATTGCATATTTAAGAATTAGGTTCTTTTGATTTCGACCCTTTAAACTTATAGGGTTTCGTATTTCGGAGTTAATTTGGCAGTTGGATAAGTGCGGATTCTTTAATTTACTTTGTCTGAGTTCTGGTCATGTTTATGTTACTTGCACAAATTTACTTCGTCCAAAATTTTAATGGTTGAAGAATGGTGATACAGATAGGAGTCTAGATATAATTGGATGTTAAATTTAGGTTCATTGACCTCCACATTGCTTCTTTGCTATTTCCCCCAAATTGATTTACTTTTTTTCTCCCAACTTAATGGAATCCGTTATAATATACCAGTCAATGTGAAATAGACAGCTATTGGGTAGTTCAGATGCCTTATTAAGTCTTATATATATACTTTAAGAGGCATCCCAATCTCACCATTTTACCTTCTTGTTTCTTAAGCCGAGGGTCTACCGGAAACAACCTCTACCTTCACAAGGTAGGAATAAGGCCTGCGTACACACTACCGTATACACTACCCTCCCCAGACCTTACTTGTGTGATTACACTGGGTTTGTTGTTGTTGTTGTTGTTGTTGTTGCTGCAGCATCCCGATCTCCCCATTTGATTTTGGCTGTGAAAAGCTTCAAGTACACGCGCAGTAGTTTAGTGTATAAGGAACTTTAAGAAATTATCATTTGTGCTTCACAACAATTACTGGTCTTGTTACCCTGTGAAACCAACCAAGACCGAATACTTAGCCCCCTATTGTTGTTGGGTTGGGTTAAGCTTTGATCCCATTGAACAATGTCCGGCTGATTAGGTAGGTTTGATTTGGAACTGGAAAAGGTTTTAGAAAAAGAGAATGTTACGTTTTTCAGTATACAACTGACATAGCCTTCAGAATGCAAATTCAATGTCACACAATTTTGAGGCCTATTTTGTACTTCAAGAGATGAAAAATTGAGGGTGCCAATTAGTTGCAGGAAAATTTGTACATTGGTTTATCGATGGGATAATTCTCTTACCATTTCAACTGTGTTTATCCATGGAATACTTCTGTTTCGTTGTATGCACTGTAAGTGGAGATTGGTAATGATGTCCCAGGAAATAGGAGTGTTTATGTTGCTGCATTGATTTCTTAGTATTTTTATTATTAGAGTACCAATATGAGATGACATGTTGATTTTATTCTTTTTGTGTTGATCTGTCCAGCTTTTATGCCAAGAATCAAGACTGGTAGAACGGTTCAACTTGAGAGCCTATGTGATTTCACTGATGCTGAGGAATTGCAGGATAATACAAGGTCAACAACTTTACATTAATGCAAAAACTTCAGGGTTCTTATCTCGTTTGGAATTATGTTCTATTTGGGTTTCAATGTACTTATTTTACTGTCTGAAACAGGCCTGCGGTTGAGCTCACTTCTTCTGAAAATAAGGAAGAGGTAACACCAAATTTGATCAGACCAGAACATGGTACAAGTCTTCCTGATCCGGTATGCGTCCATAACTTGTATAGCAGAAGCACCATATGCCCCTTTTGAAACCTATATCTTATTGTGTGCTTTATAAAATTCCAGGAATCTAAAGAGATGCAATCTACTGTCCGAGGTTAGTAGTTCTATCGATCCCATTTTTGATGAGTCCCTTTCGTTTTATTCCCCCCTTCGTCTTGAAATGATTTGGCTGATAAAGCATCTAATTTAGCACCTTCGTGTGACAGAAACTTGTACGCCACAACCACCAACGATATCATCTCAGAAGAATGGCTCGCGGAATACTGATTCCAAGAGGCAACAGTCAGCCAAAAAGATTGCAAGCATACTTAGAAACCCTTCAGAATTAAAGTCAAAAACTCAATCGCAACAGTCACATGGGAGTAAAAGGTAAGTGACTTACTGCTGTAGTAGCTTGTTGTGACTCTGATATTCTTAATGCTCTTGCTGTTCTTTGGCCACAAACATGTTTTTGTCCCAATAAAGTTGGTGGATTTCATTTGCTGCTGCACAGGCAATCAATCATGAAAAGTTCTGTTGGAACTCCAAATTTTGCTCAAGAAAACCAAGCAATAAAGAGACAAAAACTAGAAGAGGGAAAATCCAGAAAGGTAGTCTCCTCTCTATATCTTCTCTGGATGTGCATTATGCGGAAGATTTCGTACTTTATCTAATCTTGCTGTTTCTTTCTTCCCAAATTTTCTAGATTCTTGATATCAAACTCCAACATTTGCCACATAAAACAAGACTTGGGGTAGCTAACAACAGCTGCTCTAACTTATCCTCTTCAGCAGCTAAAGCTCAAAAAGGGGAGAGAAAGGTTTTTATCATGGACTCTCTCTCTTTTCTTGCATCTAGTTACATGCAAATTTGAATATTCTCAATCTAACTTAAATTTTATGCTGTAAAGATGTATGTTAGGCAACGACAACCTGTTGCGCCATTTGTTTCAACAGCAGAAATGATGATGAAGTTCCAATCTAGCACAAGAAAAATGTCACTATCGTGCATAAGCAATTCTACCCAGGATAATCCAACTGAATCAGCATGGAGGAAGCCTCAACTTACAATAACCAGGCCTAAAGAACCCAAATTTAAAACAGCTCAACGCGTCCGTCCAACAACAGTGAAGAGTTCAGCTGAGCTTGAGGAAGAAATGATGGCCAAACTTCCACAGTTTAAGGCTCGCCCAGTTAATAAAAAGGTAGCTCATGTTACACATAGTATTTGGCAATTGATTATGGAAACTCAAAACTCTACCAGCAATCACACCTTTGGTTTTTAATCTTTTCTTTTGTCCGTACCATCTGACGTTGTTTTATATATATGATAAACAGATTATGAAAGCTCCAACTCAAGCTGCATTACCTAAAAGTATACCCCAACTTCCAGAATTTAAGGTATAGTATGTATACCGATTTCCAAGAAAGCAACGATTTGAGAGGAAAGTTGCATACCAGGAGCATTCCATTTTAATATCTTTACCAGGAGCATTCCATTTTAATATCTTTACCTTGTGCAGGAGTTTCGCTTGGAAACAATGGCAAGGGCCAATAAGAATGCAGATACAACTTCAGTTCAATCAATAGAATCTTCTCAGGTAACGCAAGTACTGCCTGTAATAACTCAATGAAAACAATAACTTGCTTTAATTATTGACTGGAAACAAAATCATTTGATCTCAGAATCATCAGTGGCAGCTGCATATTACAGCGCCTAAATCACCTGTTCTTATAACAGCACTAAGAGCACGGCCTCCAAAGATTAAAAGCACAGAAGAACTGGAAAAGGATGAACTTGAAAAAGCTCCCAATTTCAAGGCAAGGCCTTTGAATAGGAAGGTAACCACATCCGCGCTTATCGCCTACTGGATTCTTCTGGTGATCTATTTTTTCTTTTTCAATTTTCCTTACTTTTTCAAACTGCAGATATTTGAAAGTAAAGGAGCTTTGGGAGTGTTCTGCAACACAAGGAAGCAGGTGACTGTGCCTCAAGAATTTCACTTTGCTACAGATGAAAGGATTCCACCAACTCCAACAAACTTTGATGATCTCTTTGACAAGGTTTTAATCATATTTCTTTTTGAACTTCTCGCTTATTTAACTACCTCCCCTGTTTCTCATTGTTTTGTTCCGTATTTTCAGCTTTCCTTGAATTCTGAATCTCAAAATGACAAGACTATTCCGAGAAACACTATACCAAATCCTTTTCATCTTTACACTGAGGTATGCCTCGGATAATTTTACGTTTTTGTTCTTTTCTTAGCTGAAAAAATAACTCCTCTTAAATTGGCATTTTCCTGAATATTTAGGAGCGAGGGGTTGAGAAGGAGAGGAAGTTGTTTACTGAAGTTCTACAGAAACAGATGGAGGAAGAAAGGTCCAGAAATCCCAAAGCAACTCCGTATCCTTGCACCACTGATTATCCCGTGGTATGAAAATTCTGTACCAATTTCTTTGATATCTATCGTTAACCCTCTTCACAAACCTGAGTTTGCTCATTTTATTATGGTATCCTTTGCCAGATTCCACCAAAACCAGAACCAAAAGCGTGCACAAAACCAGAACCTTTCGAACTTGAGAGTCTCGTTAGGCATGAACAGGAAATGAGAAGGGAAATGGAAGAAAAGCAGAGATTGGAGGAGGAAGAAGCTAAAATGAGATTATTCAAGGCACAGCCAGTCTTGATTGAGTAAGAACTTTGAAGAATAAATCTTCTACAGTCTGGTTTTAGTAATACTGAAAGATGGCTAATATTATCTACCTAATAATGCAGGGACCCAATTCCAGTTCCGGAGAAAGAACGGAAACCCTTAACTGAGGTTCAGGAATTCAATCTACATGCAGATCACCGTGCTGCTGACAGAGCTGAATTTGATAAGAAGGTAATCTTTTCCCCCCCTGTGGACGTTCTTATACTTTCGCATGTTTCTTGCACACTCACCTTATAAGTTGCTCTACAGATTGAGGAGAAAGAAATTATGCATAAGCGGTATAGAGAGGAAGCAGAAAATGCAAGAATGGTATGCTGCCCATACTATCAACTTACACTATTCATAGACACTTAAAAGTTTGTACACTAATTCTAATTTCCGAAATGTATAGATGGAAGAGGAGAAGGCCTTGAAACAACTAAGGAGAAGTTTGGTGCACCATGCAACACCTATGCCTAACTTTGATCATCCTTTCATACCGCAAAGGTATGCATATTGGAAATTTTGTACTATCTTTTTTGTTTCTTTTTTACACCTTTCCTTTTCCTTGTCTTCCTCATACACTAAGATGACATTTAAATCTATATACACACAGCAAGTCTTCCAAACAAGTGACGAGATCAAGTTCCCCAGAGCTACAGTTTATTAAAAGGAGGAAAGAGATGAGGAAAACAGTCTGTCCCTATGCAGCAGCTGCCTCTCAAATGAGGTGATTGCGACTGATCAATTCAAAACCAGAGAGATGATGTTCAAGAATGGTTGAACCCTAACCCCAATCTCAGACTCTGCACTTATAATAACCTAATTATAATACTCAATTAGCTTAGCATATTAAAAATGACAAGTAGTTTAGCTTTGTATCCAAAAACCAACAACAAAATATTAGAGATTGGTGGTGAAGAAGGAAGAAATATCAACTTCATATATTCTTATTGTTTTAGGACATCAAAAACACCTTGTCCCCTATGAAAGTGAAGTTTATTTCTCAGTTCCATAATCGCGCAACTTTATGCAATTGTAAAATCATGGATCTATGAGGTAAATCCACCTATCTGAACTAATTTGGAACTAAAGTTGAAATGATTAATATGGATGTGTAGTATCAGGTCTTCTAAAAAATACTGAATTTAGTTTCTCTTTGTTTGGAGTAACTTTCGAGTAATGCTGTTTAGTCTATCTATACGTAGATGGATATTCTAACAAAGAAGCCAATAGTCTCAATAAATACGCATCTACTGCGAAGGATAATAATCCTCCCTCAGAGAGCTAAATGTGAGGCAAACAAAATTTTTTCAATATTAGATGCAAGATAGACAAATTTCATTGGTTGATACCAGTTGATGGATTCTTGGCATATATTATGAAATACTAATCATCTGCAGGAAATATAGTGAAATCTGGTTATTTAATTATTTGTATGTATTGGTGTTCCTTTTATATTTTGTGTGCATTTTGAGTAAAAATAATGGATGCACTTACATCTCCTGCTAGCACGTTGCGTCCATTGTCATAGGGCCAGAGCTAGGTGAGCAGAACGGTGTTCGGCCGAACCCCCTTCGTTGAAAATTACACTATATATTAGATGTTGAATCCCCATAGCTTCTTGGTGTGTTTATTTTTATTTTTTATTTTTGAATTTCCTCGATGAACATCGTGCGTCCGCCACTAGTCGTGCTTCAATTGGTTTTTGATCAAACCATAAAAAAAGACTATTCCTTATACAACTTTTGATCACCTCAAGTCTTTGCTATGAAACAAAGCTTATCCCTTCAAATTCAAGTCAAAATCCTTCCCCACTTAATCCCTATTGTCTCTTTTTAATCCCACTTCAAACAACTGAGAAAGCTACATGTAAGGAGAGAGGTCCATGTCATGCATATCTTCTAGTAAATCGAGAGGAGTACTTCTAGTTAAGAAGTTCGTAATAGTTGAGTGTACTCGAAAGACAAATTCATAATTTAGAGAAGATTGAATTGGAGGAGAATGAACACTATAAGTTATAATCATAGGTGAAGTGTATATTCTATTATCTTAGTCAATTGATTAGAAACCTTTCTCTTTAATTGTACATGTTTCATTTTTTCTTTACTTTATTTCATTTAGTCAACAATCATTCCTCAACTTTTTTGATTTATCAAATACCAGTAAAGCAATATCGAATAGCACAATATAAACCTAATCCTCATGGGATTGATATTATTTATACTATTTTGAACAAGTGCGAACTCTAGTTATACATTGGTACATTAACGCTCGTCAATTTCATGTGTAGATCATTAACATATCTTGTGGGGAAAAATAAAGAAGATAAGGACCAAAATTTCTTGTAAAAACAAAAGAGAAGAAATTATTTATCGGATGTTTTAAAAGTTGGATATACACTGAATAACCTAAAATTATGTTTGGTTTAAATTTTAAAACCATAAAAATATTATTTACAATTATACCCTTGGATTTTAGTATCCTAAATGAGGTTTGATCAGGAGAAAACTTATAATTAAGGGCAGTTTTGTCTTATAAAGGAACTTTAAACATGGTATGACTAATACAAGTATTGTTATCTCATATTGCATTAGATATGAAATAATACATGAATTGATGTATTACTCATACAAGGATTAACTTGCAGAAATTAATAACAAATACCAAACACTAGACAATGAAGTACAACATTTTATACAGCATACCAAACGTTCCCCTAACGTATAAAAAAGAAACGACTACATATATATCTCAAAACCAACCCTTTTTCTTTAGCCATCGTATATAATTGGTTCATGAAGCAGCATTAATGCCAATTCAACCAACACTAAGCCCTGGAAGTAAAGAGATGAAGGTATAACAAGGAGCAGAGTAATGAACAAAAACTAACAATTTTATACCCTTCTGCAGTCTGCAGAGATATTAATTAAACTCACCTACCCTCCACTAGAGTATTTGTCCAAGAAATAGACATGGAAGAACAATAATTGGTCAACATGGTATTAGGTCTTATACTTTCCAGAAGGTATAAATCCATGTCCTCAGCTTCAGATTCATCTACCTCACAGTTCCTTTCAAAGAATTTCACTACTTGTCTTGTGGTTGGCCTAACTTTGGGGTCTAGGCTCGTGCATATCATGCCTAATTGCAATACCTTTAAGGCTTCCTCTTCATTAAATCCTTCATTATTCCTTAATTGATTATCAAAGGCATTACTCAATTCACCCCGTTCCGTTAGTTCCCACAGCCAATCCACTAAAGGTGGCTTGCCTTCCTCTATTGGCCTCCTTCCACACATCACCTCCAATATTAGAACTCCATAACTGAACACATCAGTTTGCGTGGAGGCATAGCCAGTCTTGACAAACTCTGGCGCCAGGTAACCCACTGTCCCAACAACTCGAGACTCGTTAGCCACTTGACCATGATCATGCAGTCTGGCTAGACCAAAATCACCAATTCTTGCATGCATTTCCTTGTCAAGTAAAACATTGCTAGCCTTAATGTCTCTATGCAACACTTTTGCCTCCCACTCTTCATGCAAGTATAGAACCCCTGATGCCACATCTTTCAAAATCTTAATTCTATCTTCAAAACTCGACATGTTTCTCTCGTCACATTCAAACAACCTTTTATCCAAACTCCCATTTTCCATATAATCATAAACCAAAATCAGGCTGCCTCTACCTTTCTTGCACCAGCCTCTTAATGCCACCAAATTTCTGTGCTTTAGCCTACCAAGACTTGAAATCTCAGCCAAGAATTGCCTTTCCCCTTCACTGTTTTCATGAGAAATGCGCTTTACTGCAACCTCTGAACCCCCAGCCAAAACCCCTTTATAAACCTTCCCATTACCTCCAATTCCAATCACAGTATCATCAGCAAAACCCTTTGTTGCAGCATCAATTTCTTGATAAGTAATCCTATGTGGCCAATATTCAAATTCCCAATCTTCCATACCCTCTTTTTCCCTTTTTATTCTCCTATTTCTCTTAATCAGAAATAATGAAGCTACAGAAGTGACCACAACAAGAAAGAAAAGTGACATTGTCATACCTGCAATGAATCCCTTCGATCGATAAACTGGATTAGAAAGCTCAAATGAAGGCAACCCATGAGTGATCAAAGCATCACTTATCGAAAAATTCGAGTTACTAAAACTCCAACCTAAGATCTTGTGACCTTGAGCTTGACCTCTAGTGGATGCTGCGAACCCCACATACATCTCGTCCTCAAAAACTTGAGAAAGATTCAGAGGGAAATCCAACAAAGGTTGCTTAGGCCTTTTCATACCAACTGGTGCCATAGTCACATTAATGTGGAAATCTGCAGAGTCAATCCAAACTTGGTAGTTTCTTCCATTATTCAACTTTAAAGTCTCGAGAGATTTTTCATTTAGGCTACCATTATCATTATACTTATTGTACTTATCAGGCCAATAGCCTGCTTCATGAGCAAACACTGATTCAAGAGAATTGACATCAATTCCAACATGGTTATCATTTATGTCATTGAATTCTTGATCCTTGAAAACATCAAACTCAACCCAAAACACTTGGTTATTGGGAATATCTCCATTTATGAAACCTAAATTTGAATAAATAGCAGCATTAATACCTGTGTGTGGCATAAACAAGAAAACTATGCCACCGCCAAGTGTAATTGGTAGCCTGTCCCTGTAAGGTGCCATTGAAAAAATGAAAGATGTTGAAAAGGGAAGAACATAAGATGAATTTGTTTTTTTTTGTGACAATCTTTGAAGGGTATAGAGCACTACCATCTGAATAGAAAGGTGTGTCAATGGAAAGACTAAGTATTCCGGATTCAAATGTTGCATCCCCATACCTTGACATATCTGATGATATAAAGCTATTGAAGACAAAATCAGTTGCTGAAGCTGATTGAATACTAGAAAGTACGGTTATTAGCAGGTAGAGAAGAAGAGTTTTTAGGTGTTGCTTCATTCTGAGAAAGAAGCACATGTAAAACTCTTGTAAAAAAAATAATATGGGAAGCAGGTAGTTACATAGGAAAAGGGGAATATTAAAAGGATACTTGGCCAAAGATTTGACAAAAAATTCAAAGACAAAAAGTAGCCGCAACTTAAAATAGCATGCACACATATATATATATAAAATTTATATATAATATATGTATAACCGTATATAATATATGTATATCAATTAAAAAAAATAAACAACAAATCTGACCCGCATTTAAAAATCCCAAGATTTTTGAGGACACTGGAAATATCACAAGAAGAATAATCAACTCTTAGTAACTGTTTCAACAAAAAGAAAAAAGGTTAATGATCTGTGTCTAAAGTTGAGGAACTAAGAAAATGACAACAAAGAAAGGCTGCAACACGCAACTGCGAAAATAAAGTTACTTAACTAATTATTGAGGAGGTGGAGAAAGTAAACTGAAGGCTACCAGCTTGAAGAAAAGGAAGTCCGTACCGAAAGTTTGACTCCTCCTTTGGGTGAAAAAGTAAAGCTTGTATTTTTTTTTTCTGTTTTTTGGTCATGTAGATTCATTGAAATAAACAAAAAGCAAAACAATTGGATACAAGGAAAAAACAAATTGAATTGGAAAATATTCCAGCATAAGCTGCATATTGCTGATGTTTTGTACTACTAAAAATAGAGTGGAGAACTGGAGATATTGTCAAAAAAGTAGGACAGCTAGATAAATGGAATTAAAGCAAGAAAGAACCCAAATAATTGCGAAACAACATCCCTACATAGTCATTACACTAATATAATTATCCCATTTATCCCTGCAACTGCAATTACTATAAGTGCATGCTAAAGCTTAATGTTTAAAGCTTAGATCTTTAAGGTTTGCCCCATGCAGTATATTACTACTAAAATTGAACAGATTCTGCAAAAAATATGAAATTCTAACATAGTGTTCTGATGCAAATACCAGAATAACACAGAAGCTTAAACAAGCAAGCAGAGGCACAATAAAATTTAAAGACCTAACTTCAATATACCGGTCTTCACAGTAAAATTCTCCAAAAACGCCTAAATATCAAATCAAGCACCGTTAAAAATACTTTCCCAATACCTTGATGGAGCAAAGCTAGAGCGTTGAAGAACCTAAGTCGAAATCCTTATTTCTCTTCTCAAAAAGTAGTCAGAGCTTTCACAAACTTGAATTTAAGTGTTGAAGACAAAATTAGTGCAAAATCAGAAAGGAATGACGGGTTGCATCACAGAAAGGAGTTAAAATTTAAGAAAGCTGAAGAGAGAGAGAGAGAGAGAACAATGCATTACAAATTCCGAACGGGAGAACAAAGATGAATAGAGGAGGAAAGAATATGATTCAATAGACACACAGCGGCTTAGTCAGCTTGTATTTTCGAGAGGAACAAAAGTTCCTTTTTCCAGTACGATTTTATTATGCACTAATACTATAGAAATATTTATATAATTATTGTAGAATATTTGTAACATAATTATAAATGATATGCACTAATAATATAAAATATTTATATATTTATTGTAGAATACTTGTACGATTTTAATAGTTTTATTTAACAAATATGGATAGATTAAAATTAAAAAAAGTAACATATATTGACAGATCAAATTTACATTTATGGTAGAACTTTTACACTATTAACTATATAGCTTAAATCCTTGAGCATGTTTGGAAAGCTATCGAAGAATTAAATTTATGTGTAAGTACTTAGTTGGGCATGTTTTTCTGACCAAGTATTTCATGTTTGGTCAGCATGAAACCGAATATAATTGAAAGAGTGTAGTAATGTTCTTTAATTCTCAGGAGGAGGTAAAAATTAGTAATAATTACACAAGTGTAATTATAAGCTAATGGAATTTTCTTATTTTTTATTTTTATTTTTTTCAAATATATTATTAGTACTATTCCTTTTATACTATGAGGGTGTTTGGCTAAGTTTATAAGTTGGTCAAACCAGCTTATAAGTGTTTTTCGGCTTATTACGCTTTTGGTAAAGTTAAAAGTGCTTATAAGTCAAAAATAAGCCAAACGCCATAAGCCGGTCACCCCAGCTTATGGATTTTTAGCTTATAAACACTTTAAGTTTGACCAATATTTTTACTATTTTATCCTTAAAATATTCTTTTTAGAACAAAACTCCTACATCGATAATCATTGCCTCAAATATTTTTTCAACCTATCCCCCCCCCCCTCGCGTCCCGCGCCTCTTCAAGTCTGCAATTCTCATTGACTATTTAAGATAAGCGAATCCTCTATTCCTTAGCATATTTGTATCAATATAATTGTATATTAATTTTTGAACTGTATGTAATAAATGAGGACATATCAATTTTTTGGTGTATTATTTTCTAAGTGTTGTGGTGATGAAGACAATGTTTGTTTCCCTTCAAATATTTTATCATATTTAGGTTTATTTTTTACTGAGAAACTTTTGTCAATTTATTAATTATTATAACTTATGATTATATGCTTATCATAAAATAAATTATATTTATCACAAAAATTATCTTATCTAAACACAATTGTATTTAAAATAAAATGACAAATAGAATATTTTGTATTTGAATCGATCTAAAATTTAAAATTTTGAAGAAATTACGCCTTTATAAGTGTAAACAATTATAAGGTTATTTAAGTCATTTTAACAGAAAAAGAGCTTATCAGCACTTTTTATCAAATACTACAGCAGCTTATTATCAATTTCAGCATTTGTATCCAAACACATAACTGCTTATTTATTAAATCAGTTTCAGTACTTAAAGTGTTTTTCAGCACCTAATGCTTATGAGGTACTTCAAATCAACTAGGCTATATTTCTCTTTCATTTCTCTTATCCTCTTGTTCCAACCTTCTAACACTTTGCTTATGGTGTGCTTCCATATAATTTTGCAAGTATCATATTTCACTTCTTCCTTTTTTTATTTTTCTTAGTTGTTAAAGATAATTTCATATTTTATAAATTTTATTTTCTATTCGTTAGTATAAATAATTATTAAAAATCCCTCTAAACTCATATCTATAAAAAATGCAACAAACCATAAATTTTATATTATGTTCATATGAATTGGTAAGAATTTAAATTCATAATTAAATTTTATTAATTATTTTAAATTAAGATATTAGTTATTTAAAAGATAGTCAAGATACTGATTGTTCTTTACGATATTAGTTATCAACATATAATTATTTGATACTTTTATTAGTTATTTATTTATAAGATATCGATTATGTTTTATGATGTTATCTACAATTTATAATTATTTAATATATTTTTACATAAAAATATGTAATTTAAATACCTCAAAATAAATTAACTATTGATACTTATTATTTACGTATATATTTGTCATACAATAAAATTTATCCACATACTAATCTGATTTTTATATTTAACTATTTAATAAATTTATCCATCCAAATATGACAGTGAGAATTACACTGTTATTATTATAGTGTTGTAAGCTAAATACCTTACTAGGAATAGTCTGATGTGCTTGCTGATTATAGCTTTGCTTCGTTACTGTAATTAGGGGTGTACATACGTCGGGTTGGTTCGGATTTTTCAATTACCAAACCAAATCAATTATCTCGGATTTTTAAATCTATAAACCAAACCAAACCAACAAAAGTCGTGTTTTTCAATCTCGATTTTTTTGGATATTTTGATTTTCTCGGGTTTTTCGGGTTTTTTCCGAAAAAATCTTCATAGCATAAAATCTATAATTTGTGCTCTAATATTTCTTAGGTCCTAGTAGGATAAAACTATAAAAGATGTTATCCAATAAAATAATACAAAATAATATGAGATGAATCATGATTATACTAAAATACTCAATAAATTACATAAAATAAATATTGCTAATTAATAAGCCATAATAAAAATAAACATAATCTAAAAGTAATAAATCATGTTAAAATAATTACGACTAATAAGAACTAAGTGTTAATTATATGACTAAATAATATTAAAATTAAGTTATGCATTTTCACTATCTAAAGTATTGAAAAACTAAGAAAATAAATATCCAATACTATTGTCATTCCTAGTGTTGAACTAAAAAAAAATTGTTAGCATTTTCATTGATTTGATTTTGCTTTGGACTTTATTTGAATCACTAATTTTTATGGGCTATAAGACATATTTGACCATTCAAAAGTTCTAAGTCCAAACTTGAAATAATACATTAAAAGAGAGAATTATGAAAAAATATAAAAAATATTTATAAATTACATAACAATAATTATTTTTATGTATAAAATATTTTTAAACTTGTATATATATATATAATGTCGGGTTGGTTTGGTTTCGGTATGACTTTTTTTTAGTTAAAACCAAACCAAACCAATTATGTTCGCTCTTTTATTTCTAATATCAAACTAAATCATAGTTGAATTTTTTTTCTTAATTTGACTCGAATTATCGATTTGATGCGGTTTATCGGTTTACTTTCTCTACACCCCTAATTGTAATGTTTTGCTATCCTCTGATGAGTTGTGCGAACGTGGTGAAAGAAACACACGATTCTTGTTGAAGTCCAATATTCTTTCTCTATTGCAGATTTACTATTAAAAGTGATATTAATTATAAGTATTGTTGTCACGACCCAATTTCCTCTCTGTGTGATGTCGTGACGGCACCTAATCTCTACAACTAGGTAAGCCTAACATTTTGATGAATAGTGAAATACAAATGTGAATTTAACCAACTATTCAAAAATACACAACAAATCCCAAAACCCGGAACATCGTGAATCACAAACTATAGAAGGAAAAATCTAGTGTCTCTATACATCAGAGTTTAACAAGAAAAAATACATAAGGTAATGGACATGAGAAAGAGTAGAAGGGGACTCCGAGGTCTGCAGACGCGGCAGATATACCTTGAAATCTCCAAAGCAGTCCCGGCTCACTTATAGTACGGTTGATAAGGTGCACCTGGATGTGCACAAGAAAAACATGTGCAGAGAGTAGCATGAGTACACCACAATCGGTTCCCAATAAGTGGTAAGCCTAACCTCGATCGAGTAGTGACGTGGTCAGGTCAGGGCCCTACTGGTAAATATATAATAAAAACAATATAGAGTATAATACCGCAATAAAATAAAGGCTTAAATTTAACAACAATGAAATCATAGAAGGTAACAGCTCAGTACATAGAAACACAACATGGGATCTCCCGAGATACCGTCTCGTAGTCCCAAACGTAAATGTGTAGGAGGATCTCCCGGAATACCGTTCCGTAGTCCCAAAGTAAATATGCAAGACAAGGGGATATCCCGTAATACCGTTACGTAGTCCCAAAGTAAATATGCAGTACATGGGATCTCCCGGAATACCGTTCCGTAGTCCCAAAGTAAATATGCAGTACAGGGGGATCTTTCCGAATACCGTTCCGTAGTCTCAAAGTAAATATGCAGCGCGAACGATAGAAATACAACTACATCACGAAATTCTTACGATTTAGACTACGTACCAGTCAGGAAAGAAGTAGGAAATTCACTAAGCATGTCTCACAGAATTCACATAAACAATTAAGACACGTAGACATATTTTATTAGACTAAACATGATAACTACACATATTGAAATAATTCAATTAAGAATGAAAATAGATTAGTACTCATTAAAATGGTATAACTCAAAATAACAGAAAAACATGTGTTGTTCAGTAAGAAAATTATTTATAGGGACGAAGTGTTCCAAAACACTCTAAAAACTAAAACGAATCCTCCCAACAAGTCACAATAGCAGAAATAGATATGGAAGAAGTAGTGAATAGGGGATCGGGGCTATTACTTTTAAAACGACCGGCCGGGTCGTTACAATTATATGTGGTTGAAAAGCTTATCCTATCATCATATCATATCATACTATATTATAAGTGTGAAATTTTTTAGGTTAAGTTATTTTACTAATATATCCTTCAAAAGTTGAATGACTAAATTACTCTCTACTTAATGATTTATTGATTAATTTAATTTTTTATTATTATATATGCAATATTATGAAGAACTCAATAGTCATTGTTTTTCTTCTTCCCATTGTCTAATATATCAATAGTTACTTCTTTAATACTACCTCTTAATTAGCCTCCCACTCTTCCTCCTCTTTAATTTTCTTAATTTCAAAGTATAAATATCATGGGATGGGAAAACGTTTATTCCATCCTATTTCTTCCCTATCAGTAGCTAGCATTTTTGTTTGTTAATTGTATTTTAGGTTGACGCTGCCGCATATTTCTCTTTCTTGTCCAATGTTCAAGTTGTTATTTTTCCAAGCATTATGTTTGTTTATATCATTTTTCTCTATTGACGTTTATTTGAGATCAGTCGTTTTATTTTTAAACTAAGACAAATCGCTATAACCCATTTCAAATTGAGTATAGAATTATATAAAATTTAAATTTATCCCTCTAAGTTACCTAGCAAGAGTTATAAACAATTTGTTCTGTTTTTGTTCTTAATATATGTGGATATCACATTTTGATGTTTAATATTCTTTTATGAAGGTTTGATTTTCTTTGTTTTTTGGTACAAATCTTCCAATTTATATTGTTTGTATTTATTGACGTAAAAACTAGTTATACTAAAAGTAGGAAGCTTAAAATGTCTAAGAGCTCCAAGAATCGCCCAATAATAGAAGAAATGAGCTAAAATAGCCTAAGTCCCATTTTTAAAAAGTTTCTTCCTAGGTCTACCTTCTTTACGATCGCGGAAGAGACCTCGCGATCGCAAAGGCAAATGGCCCAGGCCCAGGAAAGTTTACCCATCGCGAACGCGACAGGAGCAACGTGAACGCAGAGGCTCGCTTGGCCTACCCTATGCGTCAAATCATACTTAGACTACTCAGATTGACACCAAATTTTGCGTGCAAGTCTTAAATGATATTACGGAACTATTCCCAATCTCGAAATTCCATTCGGGCCTGGATATTACCAAAACCTACTCCAAACCATATTTAAAGAACTTCAAGAACCTTCAAGAACCTACTTTCACTATTAGGCGTTGAAACGCTCCCGGGTCACCCAAAAATCGATACGAACATACGCCCAAATCCGAAATCATCATACGAACCTCTTGGAACCGTCAAATCCCTATTCATAGGTCGTTTACTAAAAATGTTGACCAAAGTCAAACTTGGCCTTTCAAGCCAACCTTAAAGAACTAAGTGTTTCGATTTCAACCCAAACTCTTTTAAATACCGAACCAACCATCCCCGCAAGTCATAAATCAGTAAAAGTAAGTACAGGAAGTCTTATTTAGGGGAACAGGGTTCTAGAAAGTAAAATGTCCGGTCACTAAAATAGGAGCTGGATGAAACCTGGTGAACTGAGTACCCACTGGAAGAATCCTGGATGGCTGGTGGGCGGTAAGAACTCTCTGGTATGGCACTGAAATACGGGCGCGCTGGAGCACCTCGAGGAGGTGGTGGTGATGAATATGGGGGCCTGCTAGGCTGACCCCTCCCAAACTGACCTCTGCTCCTATCCGGGGCACCTCTAAACTCTCTAGAGAAACGGGCCCTCTTGTCCTGTTGCGTCTGCTCTCTCCCCCTCTGACGGTAGCCCTCAATCCTCCAAGCAATCTTCACTACCAGCTAATAAGAAGTCCCCATCTCAACCTCTCGGGCCATATTGGCCCTAATACCGAAGTGTAGCCCCGCGACAAACCTCCACACTCTCTCTGCGTCCGTAGGAAGTATCATAAGTGCATGGCGAGGCAACTCAGAAAATCTCGCCTCATAGTCGGTCACTGACATCTGACCGTGCTCAAACTGATACCGCAACTCTTCCCTTTCGAAGGGTGGAATATACTTATCCAGGAAAAGTTGTGTGAACTGGATCTAAGTCATGGGAGGATAACCCGCTGGTCCGCCAAGAAGATAAGACTGCCACCATCTACGGGCCCTGCCCTCTAGCTGAAAACTAGTGAAGTCAACCCCATGAGACTCCAGTATCTTCATGTTGTGCAGTCTATCCCTGCACCTATCAATGAAATCATCGGCATCCTCATGACGCTCGCCTCCGAAGACAGGGGGTGTAACCTAGTCCATCTATCCAATAACTTTTGCGGATCGCCGTCCACAGTCGGTCTAGGCTCAGGTGCAGCCGCCGCAACTGGCTGGGCTCCGCCCACGGGTAGTGCACCCAGAGTCTGATATACCGCAGCTGCATACCCGGGAGCCTGAGCAGTAGAGGTCTGTGCTCCCCTCCTGCCTAGGATGTGGCTGGGTCCTCTGGAAATAAACCAGCCTGAGTCATGGTGTCCATGAACTGCATCATACGGCCCATGAACTCCTGAAAGCTCGGTGCTGTCATGAAATATACTATGGTTGGCTCTATGGTAGGCACCTCTCCCTGCTCCTCAATAATGGGATCCTCCAGTGGATCCACTGGTGGTGCTACTGGGGTAGCTCTAGGATGCCCTCGTCCCCTACCTCGGGCCGGTTCCCTCCCCCGGCCTCTAGCAATGGGGGGAGCAGCTCCTCCCGGGTCTGGAACATCCGTCATACGCGTCCTCACTATCTGTGAGAGAATAGAAAAAAGAAACTTAGTGTACCATCAATTGCATGATAGGAGATGAATAAAGAGTATTTTCCTAACATCCTATAGCCTCTCGAAGATAAGTACGGACGTCTCCGCACCGATCCGCGAGGCTTTACTAGGCCTGCCCATAACTTGTGAGACCTACGTGAACCTAGTGCTCCGATACCATGTTGTCACGATCCAACTCCATGTCAGGCCATGATGGAGTCCAACACTGTTGCTGGACAAGCCAACAGTTAACAACTTGGTGATTTTCCATTTTTGTTTATTAAGCAATTCCAACATTTAGCTTTACTAACATTTAAAGTATTTGATAAATAACGGATTTTTAAGGCAAACAAACGGAAATATCTAAAAGCAGTTATAACTATTGAATTACAACCCGAAAATCAAAGTCTACTGATACGTGCCAAGATCTAGTATCACAAGTGTGTGGGCAACTAGTAGAATATACAAAAGATGACTATCCTACTATCTGAAACATAATAGACAGATAAAAATAAAATAGAAACTCCGGCATGCTGCTGAATGGCTCAGAAGGGGGGGCAGCTCACCGTGAAGTCTCGGTCCAAGATCAAGTATGCACGCCGGGGGGGTAACTAGATGCACCAGCCTCAGATCCTGTACAATTAAGTACAGAAGTGTAGTATGAGTACATAAACAATATGTACCCAGTAAGTATCCCGCCTAACCTCGAAGAAGTAGTGATGAGGGGTCGACTTGACACTTACTAGGGCCAATAATAATTTAATTAAAATGTTATGCTAAGTACAGATATCATGAATAATTCTGACAGTTCAATAACGGGAAGAGATAAGTATTTCTTCCACAAATAACAATTATTTTAAAGAAAACACAGGTTTCTCATTTACAGTCAAGTATCTATACAAACCTGCAAGTAAGTGAATTTAACCTTATACAATTCTTTTATCAATTTTTATCATGACTTAAGTGATTATATTAGCAAGTAAGGGCACAAACATTCCAAGTATAGGACGATACGGGTCCTGAACTACCCGGACAATAGCATAATAGGTGCTACATACGGACTCTCATTACTTCGTACGTACGTAGCCCCCACAATTAGGTACAAACATTTATTTAATTCATATATGGGTTTAATTCTCTCTTACAGGGTTAGACAGGAGACTTACCTCGTCTCGAAGCCTCCTTCCCAAATTCAAGAACGCGCTCAAACCTCCAAATTTGATGCCAAATGACTCGAAACTAGTCAACAATTACATAAACTAGTCAATCTATGCTCAAAAGTTCATGTTTCCACTATTAAGGTTATTACCCAACCCAAATTACAAGATTCCTAAAATTCACCCCCTGGGCTCACGTGCTGGGATTCTGGAAATATTCAAAGAAAGTTGTTTCACATAACCTTAGGAACATGAATATATGATTTCTACTAAATTCCATAACAAATCATGTGGTTAAATCTCATTTTTATCAAAAACCTAGGTTTTCACCTAAAACCATAAGTTTCACTAATTTACATATTATAATCTACCCATAAACTATATTTTTAACTCACATTGTGTAGAAATTACTTACCTCAAAGTTCTAAGTGAAATCCCCTCTCTAAGAGCTCCAAGAATCGCCCAACAATGGAAGAAATGATCTAAAATAGCCTAAGTCCCGTTTTTAAAAAGTTTCTGCCCAGGTCTCCAAAAATATTAACCTATCGCGAACGCGATAGGAGCAACGTGAACGCGGAGGCTCACTTGGCCTACCCTACACGAATACGAGGGCTTATTCGCGAATGCGAAGAACGAACAACGGCCACCCAGTTCAGCCTCTTCTATGCGAACGCGGGCAAGGTCATGCGAACGCGAAGGCTAGAGGGCCCAGACCTTCGCGAACGCGGTCCTGCGCACACGAACGCAAAGTGAAAAAGCTCCCCAGCCCACAATATCCCAAATCTTTCATCGCGAATGCGAGGGTCTGACCGCGTTCGCGAAGAAGGAAACCAGAAGCAGAAATCTGGTGTGTTTCAACTCAACTTCGGGCTGTCCGAAATGCACCTGAGCCCCTCGGAACCCGTCCAACTACTCCAATAAGTCTATAAACATAATACGGACTTGCTCGAACTCTCAAAATGAGTAAAACAACAACAAAACCAAGAATCACACTCCAAAACCAAATTGAATCAAACTTTGAACTTCAAGTTTCTAAATCGCTCCGAACGGGTCGAATCATACTTAGACTACTCGGATTGACACCAAATTTTGCGTGCAAATCTTAAATGATATTACGGAACTATTCCTAGTCTCGAAATTCCATTCGGACCTCGATATCACCAAAACCTATTCCAAACAAGATTTAAAGAACTTCAAAAATCTTCAAGAACCAACTTTCACTATTAGGCGCCGAAATGCTCCCGGGTCACCCAAAATTCGATACGAACATACGCCCAAGTCCGAAATTATTATACGAACCTATTGGAACCATCAAATCCTAATTTTTATGTCGTTTACTAAAAATGTTGAGCAAAGTCAAACTTGGCTTTTCAAGCCAACCTTAAGGAACTAAGTGTTCCGATTTCAACCCAAACTCTTCTAAATCTCGAACTAACTATCCCCGCAAGTCATAAATCAGTAATAGCAAGTACGGAAAGTCTTATTTAGAGGAATGGGGTTCTAGCAAGTAAAACGACTGATCAGGTCATTACACTTACCTTCCAATAAATAATAAATCTGTACTACTTAATGCAGCCTATTCAACTCCTAAGTATTGTTTTCATCTTCCGATACGTCATTGAAAATGTACATACTATCTCAACATTTAGAATGTCCATTCAATGTTTGCTCCTCTGAGCTTCCAACACTTATTAAAGATTCATGTATTTCAGCCTTCTTCTCTCTTTCATTCACTTTATAAAATTGGATAATAAAATCAATCAAGCAATGTTTCTTACTGTCAGACCATTTGTCAATTGGGAAAATATCTTTTCTCATTAAAAATTTGTTATTTTTCATTTGGCATATATGCTAACTGTCTACAACACATAACACCAATCTATAAGTGTCCAATGAGGTAAAGTTTTTCCTTTTTCTGTTAATTTTATGAATCTTGTGCAAATTTTACAATTGTTCATGTTTTTGTATATATTTCCCATAGTTTTTATCATGAAATTGAATATCATTAGTTATGAAAAGTTTGGCTATGCAATCCTTATAATTTTCATTGAGAAATAGTGTTAATTTTGTTATTTTCCTTTTGTTGTAACTAAGAAATTTTTGATTCAAGTGTTAAGGCTAATTACCACGCTCATTAGTAGACTTCAGTTCTTTATTTCCTCTTCTTATTGACTTTTACCAGTAAGAAGTCATGGGTTATGTGGAAGTATACTACATAAATCAAATCTATTGTTATTTGATTTATTTCATAAAGAGAAGTTTTAGATTAGAAATAAATGATCGTAAAAAGGTGAACAATAGTGCCTATAATGCACGATTAACTGTTCAATTGTTTCATACGTCAATTGTTATCATTTGAATCTAAGTTTCAATGATATATAAGTATAAGAATATAAGACAAGTAGAAGAAATTACTCAAATCATCAGAAACAAACTATTATTCGATAGGATTAGGGCACTATAATTCTTACATATGGAAACTAATTAGTTCCGGCAGGAAAAAGAAAAGTTAAGTATTTGAATACATCTGACTTCCAAGATCTACGTTTATTTTAAAGAACTTCCAACAAATCGTTTAGATATTTTTGGTTATCTTCAATTTTAAAAGTTTGTACAGATTGATAAGGGTTATACGTACAACGCACATGTTCAGAAACTAGTTTCAATAAAATATCACGTGTCTTAAGTCAAGTTTGATCTTGAATGCTGTGATACGGAAATTGAAACCGGATGGATAACTATGGTCACTTTTGTACTTGATCAAGTCAGTAATGACGGGACGAGACCAAGAAATAACCCACTTGCAAAATTCCCAAGAATCCTCAATAAGACCAAACAATTCCATTGAACTTTTGGTTTCCATTTACTTTGCTTACTACTAAGTGATTCTAGATGTAATCTAAATTAGAAGTGTTGGCTAGTATATATAGATTAAGCCGTGGAGCTAGAGGTGGCACTGCGATGGTATCTGCAGTTACTTGCCCCTCTTAATACGATATTTTCTTGGTATCTACAGTTTCTTGGCCACACTGATGCAAGCCCAAGTGTCCTTGAGTCAACAGACCTTGTTAACAAACCAACTGAGCTCACTAATAGAGCAGATAAGTCACACACTTCCCTTTTTCCCTCTAGTCTCCCCAGGGGAGGGGATTCTCAGCCCATCCTTCCAACCAACATGGATAGTGACCCCACCACCAAAGACAACCCAGGTGGCAGGGTCAGAAAATGTCTACAAGCATCTAGATGCAACCAACACAGAGTTGGAGGATCTGATAGCAAGGTTGGGAGTGCCCAAAACAAAAGCAATGCTTCTACAACATGAGGAACAAATAGAATTCAGAAGACCTGTGGGGAATGCTTATAGTACTATGCCCAAGGAGCATGATAAGGTGCGGAGTAAAGCTAAGGCTAGCCTTAGGAAAAGAATTAGGAGGTCAGTTGTGAACCTAAACCCAGTACTGGCGCAGACTCAGAACCCACCAGGCTAGAGATAAGCAGGGGGAATTATATCTCTGCCCTAAGAGCTAACCTATTCTGCCAGTATATCAACTATTGTAAAATAATTGACTTGGGCTTTAAAGGAGCCAAATACGCTTGGACTAATATGAGGTATAGAAATAAAAGTCAACTAATCCTAGAGATACTAGTTAGGTGTTTGGCAAATGACTCTTGAATTCAAGAATACCCCTCTAGTTCAATTAGCCATCTCCCTAGAAATCATTCTAATCACTGCTCAATGTTTGTTACTTTGTCGCCTAATTCTCGCAATAATTCTCTTAGACCCTTTAGGTTTGAACCCATATGGTGTATCTACCCCTCCTTTACCAATGTGGTTCAACAGGCTTATGTTTGTAGTCTAGAAAAGGGGACTGCACAGTTCCAAGCCCAAATATCTACTTGAAACAAAACTGCCTTTGGTAATATTTTCCATAAGAAGAAGCACATCTTAGCCAGGCTGGGAGGCATCCAAAAATTCGGAGTCTACCTTTTTAGCAGCTTCCTACAGAAGTTAGAAGGTAAACTCTTGGATGAATACTCCTCAGTTCTGAATAGTGAGGATGTTTTCTGGAGAACTAAGTCTAGGATCAACTGGCTTATGGAAGGGGACGCCAACACTAGGTTTTTTCACACCTCAACTCTTCATAGGAGAAGAAGAAATAAGATTCTTGCACTTCAAGATGAGGTTGGAAATTGGATAGAAGGTCAGCATGAGATAATAAATACCATCTCCTAGTTCTACAACACCCTATATACCATTGAACGTCACTCCTCACCCACACCCTAGCAGAGCACAACATACAACACTCACATCCTCTCCAATAGGGACCTGTCCAACTTGAATGCCCCATTACGAATTAGTGAGATCAAGACTGCTATGTTCTCTTTCAAACCAACAAAGGCACCTGGTCCTGATGGCCTCCACCCACTTTTCTACCAAAGATTCTGGAATATTTTGGAAAATAAAGTCACACACTTTTGTAAACAGTCATTCCACAACTTTAAAATAAAATATGCAGTGAACACAACTTACCTATGCTTGATTACTAAGTGTACCAATACCACAATTCTTAAGAATTTCATACCAATTGGATTGTGCAATACTATGTACAAACTTATTATTAAAATCATTATCAATGGAATCAAGCCAGTCCTCCCTTCTATCATTGGACTTACTCAGACTAGTTTCCTGTCCAATAGAAGAGCTAGTGACAATGCCATCATAGTGCATCATTAGCTTCGGTAAAATAAAAAGAGAAGATGCTAGCATGATCCTAAAAATTAATTTAGAAAAAACTTTTGACAGGTCGGAATGGTCTCTTATTAGAGATACCCTAATGTCATTTGGTTTCCCTAATAATATGACTAAGTGGATTATGTCATGCATTTCTAATAGCTCTATCTGATTTCTAGTTATTGGGGGTAGGACTGACTTTTTTCACCCTAGCAGGGGCTTTAGACATGGAAGCCCTGTGTCTCCCTACATCTTCATTATGTGCATGGAGAGACTTTCTAGGAGCATTGAGGCCCAAGTTAGTAATGGCAGTTGGTTTCCCACCTATTCTTTGCTGATGACCTTACTCTGTTTGCAAGGGCGAATACAAAAAATTATGCCACTATCATGGATACCCTGCATCAATTCAGTTTCAAATTAGGTCAAAGAGTTAACACACTCAAGTCCAAAGTTTTCTTTTCTTCAAACTGTCAACATGGTACTATAGATAGGTTGGCCAGGAAAATAGACATAAAGGCTAGCAAATCCTTTGGCAAATACCTAGGCTTTCCTATCTTTCACAAAAGGCCTACCAATAGGGACTTCTAGTTCATCATAGACAACATGTAGACCAAACTGATAGGTTGGAAAATGCACTTCATGAATATGGATGGGAGAACCACCCTACTCAAATCTTCATGTTATGTAATATATTAATTTACCTGCCCAGGTGAGCAACTAAATTGACTGAATCCAAAGGAACTTCATCTGGGGAACTATTGCTGTTAAAAGAAATGCACCTAGTAAGTTGGGGTACCATCACCAAACTAAGAGAAGGAAGGGGACTTGGGGTGCATAGAACTGACCTAAGAAATAATGCCACTCATGCATGCCTTGCTTGGAGAATGACTAATAACCCAATACCATATGGGCTAGAGTTTTGTTCCACAAACATTGCACTAGCAGACATACTACTAGGTACCTAGACACTAGGACTTGGCTTAGCATTAGAAATTGATGGATGGTGTACAGTAGGGCCAATAGGTGGATAGTCCATATAGGGGATAAAGTCAACCTTTACAATGATAGATGGATCCAAAATATGAAATCAATTAGAACCTTGGTAAATGGACCCCTCGGCAGGGAGGAAGAGACCACGAGAGTATTCTCTTGCATCCAAAATGGCCTTTGGACCCCAAACGACCTAACTGTCAGCCTCCCTGATAGTGTTATCAACAGTATCAACTCCACCATCTCAAATGCCAACCCTACAAAAATTGATAGTATGATATGGAACCATACCCACAATGGGTTGCTCACAACAAAATCTGCCTATTTCGTCACCTTGGGGGATAGATACCCACAGGAACATGATCATGGAAAGTGTTTCAGCTGGATATGGTCAAAAAAGGTCCCAAATAAAATTAAATACTTTCTATGGCTAATGACACATGGCAGACTCCCTACTAGCAAGCACCTTCATTCCAAAGCCATCGAGTAGGGAGTCTGCCATGTGTCATTAGCCATAGGAAGTATTTGATTTTATTTGGCACCACCTTCGAATCAAATGGCACCCCTTAGAAGAGACTACTAAAATCTCAACATAGTTGGTGCAACTCTCACAACCCAAAATCTCACATGTCGTGATGGCGCCTATCTCAATACTAGGCAAGCCGACAACCTCAATAAACCACCATATCTTTTAAGTTTGAAAATATAATATTTAAATTTAACGGAAGAAATCTCACAAATACAGATATAATCACTCCCAAAATCCGGTGTTATTGAGTACATGAACATCTAATATGAATACAAAGTCTGACTGATAAAATACTGTCTGAAAGTATAGAACAGTACAATAACTGAAGGAAGAAAGTCAAGGTTAGCAGACTCTAGACAACTACCTTGATAGTCTCCAACTGATAGCACTCTCATATCTAACAGTTGTCGTGTCCGTAAGCACCAGGATCTGCACACGAGGTGCAGAGTGTAGTATGAGTACAACCAACTCAATAATTAACAAGACTAATCTTTGGGCTGAAAGTAGTGACGAGCTCCGTAGGTACAGTCCAATATAAATAATGGTATAGAAATATAGGCATGCTTTCAAGTTCAACAGTTAAACTCAGTACAAGTGAAATAGATCAATACTGCATGATATGAGGAATATGTCATCTCAGGGGAAAGACCTCATGTAATACTGGTCACAAATCGTTCAATCACTCGGTATTGTTTATGGCCAATCTAGACCAGGGATATTTCATCCCGTATATATATATACATCGACTAACAGCCAGTCACTCAATATCGTATAAGGCTAATCAAGCCCTGGGTAATTTATTCCCCAAATGTAAATGATACAGACAAAATCCATGTCCAGGGAAAATTCATCCCTCAATATAAATGCTTCGGGCAAGATCTATACCTAGGGAAGATCCATCCCTCAATATAAATGCTTCGGGCAAGATTCATGGCCAGGGAAGATCCATCCCTCAATATAAATGCTTCGGGCAAGATCCATGCCCAAGGAAGATCTCTCTCTCTCTCTATATATATATATATATATATATATATATATATATATATATATATATATATATATATATATATATATATATATATATATATATATATATATGTCTGTGTGTGTGTGTGTGGCAAGATCCATGCTAAGGGAAGATCCATCCCATATATATGTATATCAACTATGCTCACTAGGGGTGTGTACAGACTCCAGAGGGGCTCCTTCAGCCCAAGCGCTATATAAAGCCGATATAGCCTACTGCGGCGTGCAGTCCGATCCCATAATAGTAATAAAGCCTATAAGGTATGCTGCAGGCGGGCAACTCCGATTCATATAATAATAATATATATAAAGCCAATATGGCTTGCTGCGGCGCGCAGCTCGATCCCATAATTATCCTCACAATGGATGAATATGACTGAGTGTGAAATGTATATTTTTTTAAAACAATTAATTTAACAGCAACGCGTCCCCATGGGTCCTAAAATATCAGCACATAGCCTATACATGATCTTTAATAAGAGTCGCAGCTCAATTTCTCTAACAAGTGGGAAATGTTAAGATAATAACGTAATTCTTTATTTTTTACAACTTCATAGAATTTATTCAAGTCACAATTTCAATGGTGCACGTCCACACGCTCGTCAACTATCGTGTGCGTCACCTCCAAATAATTTATATAACACCAATTCGGGGATTCGTACCCTCAGAACCAAGTTTAGAAGTGTTACTTACCTTAAACCGTGTAATTTCTTACTCTGCTATGCCCTTTCTTCGATAATTGGTCTCCCAAAGCCTCGTATCTAGCCACAATTAATTTGTTTCAGTCCATACAAATTATAGGAATCAATTCCATATGAAAATATAAAAGTTTCCACAAAAATCTGAAATATAACTCAAAAGTTTCCCGTGGGCCCCACATCTCAAAATCCGACGAAACTCACAAAATTCCACAACCCATTCAATTACGAGTCCAACTATACTAGTTTCACTCAAATTCGACTTCGAATCGACATTGAAATCCCAAAAATTCATTTTATGAAATTTCTACAATTTTCCCCAAATTTCCATCTCAAAATACTAATTGAATGATGAAAACAATGATATATTCAAGTATATTAACCAAATCTGAGTTAGAATCACTTACCCCGATGAATTTCTTGAAAAACTCACAAAAAATTATCACAAACCGAGCTCCCAACGTTCAAATGTGAAATAATACCCTAACCCTCGGTTATATAGTACCACGTCTGATCTCCGAATGTTCGGTTCGCATATTTTCAAGTGATGTCCGCACATTTCCAAGTTCTGCGGCCTCAATCGAAATTGTGCAGCCGCACTTCACAGTGACTGAACTACCAGGCTTCAGTAAAATGTCCATAACGTTTTGTACAAATATCCACATGATTATTTCTATACCTTTCTAGAAACTAGATTCAAAGGGATACAACTTTTGTTTTTGAATCATCTCCAAATTCCTTGTATATTAAAAGATATAAGCTTCCGAAGTCGGACCAACGAACCTGCGAAATCACCTTTCTGCAGCCGCGAGAAGAATTCTGCGGACCGCACAATTTCAACTGCGGTCCGCACATCTTCAAGTGCGGTCCGCACAATTCTTACTGCCCCAGCACTTTGGAAGTTTGCGGCCACACTTCTGCATTCTAAAATGAGCCCTCCACACTTCAACTGTTCCATAACATCGTTAGAGTGCCGAAATGCCGGGCTTGCTCAAATCTCACCCTAAAACACACCCGAGCCATTTGGAACTCTGTCCGAATATACCAACAAGTCCTAAAACACGATACGAACTTAGTCGGGCCCTCAAATCACATCAAACAATATCAAAAACACAAATCGCACTACAATTCAAGCCTAATAAAAACTAACAATTTCCAACTTTTACACCTGAAAATCAAAAACGACAATTCACACAAGTATAATACATCGTATGAAGCTATTCAAGACTTCAAATGGTTGAAAGGAGCGTAAATACTCAAAACGACCGATCGGGCCATTACAGCAACACTCCAAATTGTCCTAGTGGGAGGCCTGGGAGGGGTAATCAGGAACAGGATGGGGGATTGGGTAATGGGGTTCATGGAAAGTATAAAATGTACTAACACACTATACTGTGAACTAACAGCCTTTATGTAGGGGCTTATGATGGCGATAACAAATAACCTTCTTCCCTTGGAGGTTAATTTAGACTCCCTACTAGCAAGCACCATCTATGTTGAGCTTGTAGTATTCTCTTTTAGGGGGTGCTATTTGGTTTTCTTTTGAAACAAGGAAGAGATAACCATCGAGCATGTCCTCACTAACTGTGAGAATGCTAAGCAATTCTGGTACAAGCTCTCCCATTTGAGCCAAAATAACATTAGTATCCTTTCTATTGTAAATGGTCAAACCTAGTGGGAATGCACCATTAACAGACTCCATAATCACACCTTCAATAATATCCTTAAGTGGGGACAGTTGATTCCATTCTGCCTCTGGAAAATATGGATAACTAGGAATAACAATTATTTCAATAACAAAGGGAGCCAGTTTCATACAGAAATGCAATAGCCAGGGCTATAGAATATATCCATGTGGTAGGGCTGTAAGGAAAAACCTGACATTGTCATACAAATCAAATGGCACCCCTAGAAGAGACTACTACAAGCTCAACATAGATGGTGCAACACTCCAAATTGGCCTAGTGGGAGGCCTGGGAGGGGTAATTAGGAACAGGATGAGGGATTGGGTAATGGGGTTCATGGAAAGTATAAAATGTACGAACACACTATACTGTGAACTAACAGCCTTTATGTAGGGGCTTACGATGGCGATAACAAATAACCTCCTTCCCTTGGAGGTTAATTTAGACTCAACTCAGGTAATAAATTGTATCATTAAAGGCAACCTAATTTATGATGCTATGGTATGTTAATACAGGTCACTCCTGGTAGCACTGGGTCATCCACCAGTAAGACATGTATATAGAGAAGCAAATAGAGTCGCGGACAAGCTAGCAAAGGAAGCAGGGAAGCGGACAGAAGTGGGTAGACATTGTTTTGGTAGTTCCTCCGAAGCTTGTGAATGAAACACTATAGGCAGACGTCCTAGGAACTATTTTTTAAAGGAAAACAATGGTTTGTAATATTCCTAATGTAGCAATAGACTACTTTCTATTTGTGGACGCGAACAACGCACCACAAAATATAACTGTAACAAACACTAATTAGTTTACCTTATATATTGTATCATGTTTGACCCAAAAAAAAAGAATTAAAAGAAAATTTAGGTAGAAAATAACATTAGGAAAAGTCATTGTCATGACCCAAAATCCCACCACAGGCATCGTAATGGCACATAGTCTCTAAGACTAGGTAAGACGATTACAATTTCATTTCAAGCCATTTTTTTAAACATATAATTATAATAACCTCCCATGACTGGTAATACAGAGTCACGAACTCTAACTGAATACACGCAATGATCTTAAGGATCGAATATACAATACTACTTGAATAAGAGTAGATAGTACAATATAATGGAAAGATTCCAAGGGACTGCGACGACCAATCAGTCATACCTTGAATCCTTGCAATCATGCTCTAATCTCTACCCGAATCTGATATCTCCAATACCTGGCTCTGCACAAAAATTTGCAGAAGTGTAGTATCAGTACACCACAGTCGGTACCCAATAAGTATCAAGACTAACCTCGGTGGAGTAGTGACGAGGTACAGTCAAGACACTCACTAGTCAAATAACCTGTGCAATATAGCATACAAAAATAATAGAAAATAAATAGCAGTGATGACAACAATAATCAGCTTGTGACATAAACAACAAGGCAACATGAACACCATAAATATTGCTCAAACGAATAATATACACAAGTACAACCAATTAATCAAGTCCTTCAAAATATACATCTTTTATCTATGAGTTTTTCAAATAAAAATCGTTAGAATATAATCCGTACAATTAAATATATCCCAAATACTTCCTTCAAATAAATTTCTTACAAATATTCTTTTAAATAAATATCTTTTGAATATAATTCTTTCAAGTAAATACCTTTTGAATATAATTCTTTCAAGTAAAAGTCACCATGTGACACAAGATTTAACTTTCCTGGTGTGAGAAATATATTCAACATATCACATCGAATGGCACGGTAATACCTTCGTGCACTTGTCTCATTCTTACCCGATATTATATATATATATATATATATATATATATATATATATATATATATATGTGTGTGTGTGTGTGTGTGTGTGTGTGTGTAAATCAAATCAATTGGCACGGCAACACCCTTCGTGCATTTATGTCTTTCTCACCGTGCATACATATAACTAGGTGGGAGAAATGCCAATAACAATAAAAGAAATAAAGTGGGAGGCACACTGGAAGAAACAATGACTACAAGACACATAGAAAACATAGGTGCACAATAATAGCTCAAGATAAAGGCATGAATTTATACACAACAAAAAGATATCACAATATATAATGTATGTCTCTTGTCCTCGCCTGCACAAAAACACCCTTCGTGCCATAAACATATGATAATATAAAAATAATGGCACAACATCACCCTTCGTGCTTTTACTCTCATCCTCACATGATAATATAAATGAAATGGCACGACATTATCCTTCGTGCATATTAAGAATGGCACGGCATCACCCTTAGTGGTTTATACTTTTCCTCACATGATAATATAACTGAAATGGCATGGCATCGCCCTTCATGCTTTACACTCTCAAATGGCACTACATCACCCTTCGTGCTTTACACTCTCAAATGGCACGACATCACCTTTCGTGCATTACACTCTTCCTTACCAAGCACATGTATATCATTAACAAGCAAGGTAGGAAACATAAATAACATCAAGGAGAGTGTTCAAACGACAATACAACACAACAATTCATATCACAATTTGCCCACCTGTCACAACCAACTCCAAAGATACAAAAAAAATCAATTAATTTTAAAGCAAATAGCCCAAGGCTCCACACAACGTATATAAAACCTCAAAAATAACAACGGATATGGAAAAGTAACTCAGCATAGGACAACACCTTCTTTAATCCAAATTTTTTTATAAATATATTAACGTCTCTTTTTAAACTTATTTAATTAATTATTTGCATATGGAAAATCCATAATAAAATTAATTCCAAAAAATACCAAATCCACAAACACACGGAATTCACATAAAATCCAAGTGCCAATCACCCCAAATTATCATATAAAATACAAACTCGACAAACATGGAACGAGGCATGACAAATAAAGGATTTACTATATTCTAAAAAAAATCAATTTAATACATAAGGGTGTCTACGAATTTAAACCGATATAATTTGCACATATAAACCAAGTACGTACTCGTCACCTCGCATACAAGATTTTCAATCACAGAATTTCCACATACGACTCAATGCATATGGAAAATTTCTCCCACTAAAGGTTAGGCAAGATACTTACCTTTTTGAAGTTAAACCGATATTTTAAAATAGCCTTCTTGCTTGAATTGACCTCCGGACAACTCAAATCTATCCAAATTGATTCTATAACTTTATTAAAATTTATCGGAAACAATTCTGGATAATAAAATGTTAACTTAAAATTTTATTCTAAAAATTCAACGCGAGACCCGCCTCTCGGAACCCGATAAAATTTTTACGAAATCCGAACATCCATTCCTATATGAGTTCAACCATATCAATTTTATCAAATTCTGATAACAAATCGACCTCCAAATCCTCAATTTAATGTATAGAAAATTTCTACCATTTTCAACCCAATTCACTAATTTTATGATAAAAACAACAATAGATTCATGTATTTAGCCAAAATCGAGTTAGGAATTCTTACCTCCAATGTTTTCCTTGAAAAACCCTCAAACAATCGCCTCACCCGAGCTTTCTTCGTCCAAAAATGGAAGAATGAGATGAAATCTCATTTTTGGACTTTACTCTACTGCCCGGGGGTTTGTTCTTTGCGTTCGCGACCCTCCCCTCACGTTAGCCATGAACAAATCCTTCCACATCTATTTCCAAACTCTTCTCAGACAGCCTCTAGTATAATGGTCATAACGTTTTGTACAAAATTTGAAATGACAAATTGTGTAACTTTTTGAAAACTAGACATGAAGGGCTACAACTTTAATGTTTTTCTCATCTCCCAATTCCTTATAGATTTCGAGATACAAGCTTCCAAAGTCAACCCTGTGCAGCAAAAATTTCTTTTTCATGATTTCTAAACTCTTCCTAGATAGCCTGTAGTGTATCTACCATAATATTTTGTACAAAACTCCAAATTCCAAACGGTTTACCTTTATAAAAACTAGACACAAAGGGCTACAACTTTCATTTTTGGATGATTTCTAAATTCCTTATAGATTGCAATAAGCTTCCGAAGTCGGGTGACAGAGAACAGGAATTCCTTCTTCGCGAACGCGAAGAACAAAATCCCATAAGCCAAATCTTTCTTCGCGAATGCGAGAGGCACCTCGCGAACGCGAAGAACAACACCAGACATCCGAAAACCAGCATCCAAAGTAGCCCAAAATGATCCGATAACACCCGAAACACACTTGGAACACACCCGAGGCCCCAGGATCCCAACCAAATATACCAACAAGTCCTAAAATACGATACGAACTTAGTCGAGGCCTCAAATCACATCAAACAACATCGAAATTATGAATCGCACCTTGAATCAAACTTTTGAGTTTATGAAATTTCCAAATTCTATAACATGTACCGAAACATATCAAATCAATCCGGAATGACTTTAAATTTTGCACACTAGTCAAAAATGACATGATGGGGCTGTTCCAATTTTCGGAATCAAATTTCGACCCAGATATCAATAAAGTCAACTCCCGATCAAACTTTCTAAAAAATTTCCATTTTCCTACTTTCGTCATTTCAAGCCAAAATCAACTACGTACTTCCAAATAAATAACCGGACACACTCCTAAGTCCAAAATCACCATACGAAGCTATTGATATCATCAAAATTCCATTCCGAAATCGTTTACTCAAAAGTCAAACTCCGGTCAAACTTTAAAAATTCAAGCTTTATAAAAATCAAGCCTTTTATTTTATTTTTAATTTTTTCAAAAACTAACGAAAAACGTGCCTATGCACCTCGGAATAACTTTAAATTTTGTACATAAGTCATAAATATTGTTACGAAGCTGATCGAACTCTTGAAATCCAAATTGGGACCTGGTATCAACAAAAATCCAATTATGGCCAAATTTAAGAATTCTTTAAACCTTTAAATTTCTAGTTTCCGTCAAATGGCGATAATTCAAGCTAGGGACTTCCAAATTTGATTACGGGCATACGCCCAAGTCCCAAATCACGATACAGACCCACCGGAACTTTCAAAACACTTATCCGGATCTGTTTGCTCAAAACATTGACCGACGTTAACTCAAATGCGTTTTAAAGGCAAAATTTCACATTTTCTTTGGTTTTTCACATAAAACTTTTCGGAAAAAGATAAGGATTGCAAATGCAAATCGAGGAAGACTAAATGGATCTATTCGAGGTCTTAGAATACATAAATGAAGGTTAAAATTTAAAATAACATATCGATTCATCACATTCTCCACCTCTAAAATAAACTTTCGTCCTCGAACATGGCAAGAATTATTCTGAGGTTATCAAATTGCTGGTTTTTCTCTTACACATATACTCGCAGGTGATTCTGCGTCACTGCAATCGACATACGTCTGACCATACCATCTCAATTGAGATTATTTCGTTTATCCACATTTATAACTTTAAAATCAATTTTCTTACACTCCAAATATTTTCAAAAAGTCCGATTTTCATATCAACGTACGATATTATCCTCAACCGGCGGTCGCAACTTGTGCCTACGCACACATCATACGTATGCCCATAACCACATCTCTGGTCTTAATAGCTGCTCCTAATCGATTATAACATCGGCAATTAACCACATGTTAATAAAAATCTCGTTTCAAACCTTCACCTTACTAACAACGAGACACGAGGCATGAAGACCTCATAATTATTTACCTGAATTAACGAGTCACATTTAACACCACCTGGGCACTCACATCTTAGGCTAAAACTCAATAATTACAACACGAATATGGCTAAATGTGCACAGAAAAACACATACAAAAATTATCAAATAAGTCTAACAGGCGTGACTCTCCATTAATACTATAATAAAAATTAAATTTCACAAAGCGAGAATTTAAAATACATGAATTTAACCACAAGGGTCTCATCCAGATATAACTTCCACCTTGGATTGTAGCCCGGTTTAAACATATCAAATCATATTAAAATGTGAGGATCCTGTCCTCAGCTTTGAATCACAAGTAATATGCACATTGTGCCAATCGAAATCTTTCCATTTTCTTCTTTAAAATATTTTTCGTTAAACAAGGTCACAACACATAATGAACCTCCATACCGGTAGCGCATATAATTTACAAATTGTAGTCAGTTATCCGGAAACTACATCAAACTCACTGTAATGAGTAACAGAAAGTCACTTTCAGCCTCACAACTCTTTTTGGTGACTAACATAAAATGATAGACATGGCTATCTCCATAGAATCTCCCAACAAGAGTAAATACATAAGTAGATTATAGAATCATGAAGCTCAGTCATAAGTAGAGCATAATAGGAGGACTTGCCTCGATACTCAGATCCAAATCAAGTTAAGCAAATTATTCCTTTATAATAAATTGAGATCGTACTTGTAACGACACCATCTGATGTAACGACCTCAGTCATACCATAGAAAATATATCAACAGGTCGGGCCTCCACCTCTAGGACGCCCTCTACCAGCCCATCTTTCATTCCGAACACGTTTTAACATCTTGGCAATTTCTACGACTAGACGAAATGAAGTATCAGCTTGTATCTCCCGAGTCGTACAAAATTTTATGATCATAATTGAGTCTTTTAATAAATCTGTGGACTCTCTCTCTAGCTGTAGGAACCAAAGTAGGAGTATGGCGGGCTAACTTACCAAACCTGATCGCATATTCTGACACCGTCAGATGTCCGGACTTAATCGTTCAAACTCTGTGCACCACGCATCCCGGAGATTCTAAGGAACAAACTCTTTAAAAAAAACATCTCAGAAAATTGAGCCCAAGTTAGTGGTATAACATCGGCTGATCTATCCTCTTCATAAACTTTCCACCATTGATACGATGCTCCTGATAGTGAAAATGTAGTAAAGGCAACTCCTCTCACTTCCACAATGCCCATGGTGCGGAGAATACAATGACATTTTTTTTCTAGAAATCCCTGGGCATCCTCGGTAGCTGTTCCACTGAAAGTAGGTGGACTATACCTTTTAAATTCTAAAGTCTCTTTTGTTCTTATTTTGATAGCCTCTGGCCTGAACTCAGGCTGTACCGGTACTATACCCAGAACCTGACCAATGTGAACCTGCTGCTCTGGAGTACGGGTGGTAGGAGTCTGAACTGCTCCCCCAATCTGTGAAATATTTGGCGAAACGGAGATCGATCCTGCCTGAGTCAATGTACCAAACATGTTCAGGAACTATGCTAAAGTCTCCTGAAGTCCGGGGGTAACACAAGGTGTCTCTGGTACTTGTCCCCCAACCGGAGCTATTGGCGGCTCCTCAACTGCTACTTTGACAAGTGCTCTAACTACAGTACGTGCCCTTCCTCGGCCTCTACTTCGGCCCCGCCCTCTTGAGGCCCTAGCAGAATGCGCGGGTGTCTGCTTAGCTGACCCAGTAGCGCGTCTCCTCACCATCCGTGAGAGAATAGATATACAAAGTCTCAAACTCTAAAATCAACAAATTCCGCACGACATGAATAAAAGAAGAAGAAATTTCGTAACAGTTCTGTAGCCTCTCGAAGATGAGTACAGACGTCTCCGTACCGATCCAGAAGACACTACTAGACTCGTTCGTGACTCGTATAATTTATGAACCTAGAGCTCTGATACCAACTTATCATGACCCAAAATCCCACCACAAACGTCGTGATGACATTTAGTCTCTAAGACTAGGTAAGCCGATTACAATTTCATTTCGAGCCATTTAAAAAAAACATATAATTATAACAACCTCCCAAGACTGGTAATACAGAGTCACGAACTTTAACTGAATACATGCAATGATCTCAAAGATCGAATATACAATACTATTCGAATAAGAGTTGATAATACAATATAATGGAAAGACTCCAAGGGACTGCGACGACTAAGCAGTCCTACCTTGAATCCCTACGATCACACACTAATCTCTACCCGAATCTGATATCTCCAATACCTGACTCTGCACAAAAATGTGCAGAAGTGTAGTATGAGTACACCATAGTCGGTACCCAGTAAGTATCAAGACTAACCTCGGTGAAGTAGTGACGAGGTACAGTCAAGACACTCACTAGTCAAATAACCTGTGCAATATAGTATACAAAAATAATAAAAAACAAATAGCAGTGATGGCAACAATAATCAACTTATGACATAAACAGCAAGGCAACATGAACACCATAAATATTGCTCAAACGAATAATAAACACAAGTACAACCAATTAATCAAGTCCTTCAAAATATACATCTTTTATCTATGAGTTTTTCAAATAAAATTCTTTAGAATGTAATCCGTACAATTAAATATATCCCGAATATACTTCCTTCAAATAAATATCTTATAAATATAATTCTTTCAAGTAAATATCTTTCGAATATAATTCGTTCAAGTAAATACCTTTCGAATATAATTCTTTCAAGTAAAACTCACAATGTGACACCGGATTTAACTTTCTCGGTGTGAGAAATATATTCAACATATCACATCGAATGGCACAGTAATACCTTCGTGCACTTGTCTCATTCTCACCTGATATATATATATGTAGATCAAATCAATTGGCACGGCAACACCCTTCGTGCATTTATTATATCTTTCTCACCGTGCATAGATATAACAGTACAAACTAGGTGGGAGAAATGCCAATAACAATAAAAGAAATAAAGTGGGAGGCACACAGGAAGCAACAACGACTCTAAGGCACATAGAAAATATAGGTGCACAATAACAGCTCAAGATAAAGGCATGGGTGTATACATAAACATGTAATAATATAAAAATAATGGCACGACATCACCGTTCGTGCTTTTACTCTCATCCTCACATGATAATATAAATAAAATGGCACGACATTATCCTTCATGCATATTAAGAATGGCACAGCATCACCCTTCGTGCTTTATACTTTTCTTCACATGATAATATAACTGAAATGGCACGGCATCACCCTTCGTGCTTTACACTCTCAAATGGCACTACATCACCCTTCGTACTTTACACTCTCAAATGGCACGACATCACCCTTAGTACTTTATACTCTTCTTTACGAGTTCAACCATATCAGTTTTATCAAATTCCGATAACGAATCGACATCCAAATCCTCAATTTAAGGTATATAAAATTTCTACCATTTTCAACCTAATTCACTAATTTCATGATAAAAACAACAGTAGATTCATGTATTTTATCCAAAATCGAGTTAGGAATTCTTACCCTCAATGTTTTCCTTGAAAAACCCTCAACAAATCGCCTCACCCGAGCTTTCTTCTTCCAAAAATGGAAGAATGAGACGAAATCTCATTTTTGGACTTTATTCTGCTGCCCAGGGGTTTGTTCTTTGCGTTCGTGACCCTCCCCTCACGTTCGCGATGAACTAATCCTTCCACAGCCATTTCCAAACTCTTCTCAGACAACTTCTAGTAAAATGGTCATAACATTTTGTATAAAACTCCAAATGAAAATTGGTATAACTTTTTGAAAACAAGACATCAAGGGCTACAACTTTTGTGCTTTTTTCATCTCCCAATTCCTTATATATTTCGAAATATAAGCTTCCAAAGTCAACCCTATTTCCTCTTCACGATTTCTAACCTCTTCCCAAACAACATGTAGTGTATCCACCATAACCTTTTGTACACAACTCCAAATTCCAAACGGTTTACATTTCTGAAAACTAGACATAAAGGTATACAACTTTTATTTTTGGATCATCTCCAAATTCCTTATAGATTGCAATAAGCTTCTGAAGTCTAGTGACAGACAACAGGAATTCCTTCTTCCCGAACGAGAGAGTCTTTTCGCGAACGCGAAGAACAAAATCCCAGAAGCGAAATCTTTCTTCGCAAACGCGAGAAGCACCTCGCGAACGCGAAGAACAATACCAAACATAAGAAAACCAGCATCCAAAGTAGCCAAAAATGATCTGATAACACCCGAGGTCCCGGGACCCCAACCAAATATACCAACAAATCCTAAAACACGATACGAACTTAGTCGAGGCCTCAAATCACATCAAACAACACCGAAACTACGAATCACTCCTCGAATCAAACTTTTGAGTTTATGAAATTTCCAAATTCTATAACTTGTGCCGAAACATATCAAATCAATCTGGAATGACTTCATATTTTGCACACAAGTCAAAAATGACATAATGGAGCTGTTCCAATTTCCATAATCGAATTTCGACCCCGATAACAATAAAATCAACTCCCGGTCAAACATTCTAAAAATCTTTCATTTTTCAACTTTCGTCATTTCAAGTCAAAATCAATTATGGACTTCCAAATAAATATTCGGACACACTCCTAAGTCCAAAATCACCATACGAAGCTATTGACATCATCGAAATTCTATTCCGGGGTCGTTTGCTCAAAAGTCAAACTCCGTTCAAACTTTAAAAATTCAAGTTTTATAAAATCAAGCCTTTTATTTTATTTTTATTTTTTTCTAAAACTAACAAAAAACGTGCCTACGCACCTCGGAATAACTTCAAATTTTGTACATAAGTCATAAATATTGTTACGAAGCTGATCGAACTCTCAGAATCCAAATTGGGACCAGGTATCAACAAAAATCCAATTATGGCTTAATTTAAGAATTCTTTAAACCTTTAAATTTCTAGTTTCCGTCAAATGGCGATAATCCAAGCTAGGGACTTTGAAATTTAATTTTGGGCATACGCTCAAGTCCCAAATTATGATACAGACCCATTGGAATCGTAAAAATACTGATCCGGATCCGTTTGCTTAAAACATTAACCGAAGTCAACTCAAATGAGTTTTAAAGGCAAAATTTTATATTTTCTTTGATTTTTCACATAAAATTTTCCGAAAAAAGATACGAAATTGCGAACGCAAAACGAAGAAGGCTGAATGGAGCTATTCGAGGTCTCTGAATACATAAATGAAGGTTAAAACTAAAATTGACATATCGGTTCATCACAGTCACATGGGTTTGGGTTATTTTAGGGAGTTATGTTCTACATTATCAAGTTAGACACTCTAACTTGTACTAGTTTTTACATTAAGTCTGATATAGTAACCTAAAATTATATGATAGTGTATATAGTTTAAACTCTTTTTTCGCACGTAAATACATAGCCGCACTATCGACATCGGAAGCAATTCGGAAAATGAGAGATGGTTGGCAAACACTATAATTCCGTATTTCAGAGAAAGAAATAGAGATGAAAAAGGGATTTTAACTTGAATTAACTACTCCCTCCATTTCAAATTAGATGAGGTACTTTCCTTTTTAGTATGTTCCAAAAATAAATGACACATTTTTAAATTTAGAAATAATTTAACTTTAAACTCTTCATTTTACCCATTTTATCCTTAATGAGAAGTTTTTATAACCACATAAATGTCATGAACCCACAAAACTTTTACCCCTTAAGCTTTCAAGACCACACGTTTTAAAAGTCTTCTTATTTTTCTTAAATTTTGCACCGAGTCAAACTATCTCATCTAAATTGAAACAAAAGGAGTACATGTGAGGCATACTACTGGAGTTAGGATATCTCGATTTTGTTTTCCAATATTTAAAGCACCTCACACAAATAGAAATTTGACAACACTGTTGTGTTCCTTTGTACTCCCACTTCCTCTAGTTGAGGTGGCTGGTTCAGAAGAACTAGGGGTGCCAAAACTAACCCAAACTCATTTGACCCATTCAATCCGCTCAAGTTTTAATGGGTTTGGGCTAGAAGCACTTTGAAAATGACATGGTTTGGGCTAGAAGCACTTTGAAAATGACATGTTTTGGGCTAGCCAAGTTTACCCATAAAAAATTATCATACCAAATAGACCCATGATGATTTCCAACTTTGACCCATGAAAATGCTCAATCTTAGAGTTCTACCTTGACTCATGCTCTGAAAAATATTTTCTAATTTTTCTATATTTAGTTGGTTTAAATGTTTGAAAAATATTTTTTTTATGAACTCATTTTTTTTCAATTGGATGAAAATACTTTCCCAATCAAAAGAAAGAAAAATATTTTTCAACATTTCCCATCTCCACCAACCCCCACCACACACCCACCCACCTCCCCTACCCCCACCCCACCTAACCCCTACTTTACCCCTATCCCAAATTCCCACCCCCACTCTCACACACCGCCACCCCTACCCCGACTCCCCTCACCCTAAATATATGAAAATATTATTTAGAGTACCTTCTTTTCATTATGTAAAAAAAATATTTTCTTTCATTTCATCAAAATAAGTATTTTCTTTTCGTGAAGTAGAAAAAGTATTGTCTTTCACTTCAACAAAATGAGTACTTTCTTTTCGTGATGTCGAATGATTTATTTAACTAATTGTTGTTGACAAAAGTAATCATCAAACATGAAAAAAATCTGAAAATAAAGAAGAAACACATTATCACAACAGAAAAAATAACAAATAAAATTTATATCAATAAAATAAAGGACGGGTGTTGGGCTATTTTTATCACGATACAATAAAAGAAAGTACTCATTTTATTGAAATGAAAGAAAATACTTTTCCACAACATGAAAAGAAAATTTTCTTTTTGTTGAAATAAAAGAAAATATTTGTTCTACAACAGGAAAAAAAGTACTCAACAACCAAAAAAAAAAAATACAGTGCAATCTTACGTGTGGGGTTTGAGGAGGGTAATGTATACGTATACCTTACCCATACCTTGTGAAGGAAGAGGGGATGTTTCTAATAGACCCTCGGCTCAAGAACAGTGAAAATGACACAATAGACAAACAGTAACAATGGCAAGGAAATAAGATAACAAACACAAATTGCGAAAACAAAATACTGATTTTGGGGGAAAAAAATATTTTTTCTACATCATGAAAAGAATGTACTCTTTTTGTTGAAATATAAAAAATATTTTTTTACATCGTAAAAAGAAAATATTCATATTGTTGAAATGAAAAAAGGAAATACTCTATCTACAATATTAAAAGAAAATACTCTAAATAATATTTCTATGCAGGGTGGCGTGGGGGTTGGGGTGGGTGGGAATTTTAAATTTTACTACTTTTTATTATTATGATCTTTGTTAGTATTATAAGATAAAGAACTATCAAATAAAGTTCTAAATCTAAATTGAAGAAAGAAATCATTAGGCATGAATTGACATATATTCCAAAGCATAAGATAATTTTTATATATGATTGTTTAAAAGTCGATAATATTACAAAATTTTGAGTCATCTTGTGCGGGTTGGATTACAACCCTTTGTTTAACGCATCTTAACTCAAGTGAACTTTGGGTAACGACTTATTTAATGAGTCACTTGACCGGCCCAAATAGCCCATTTGCCGCCCCTATCGTAACCAAACTATTCAAAGCTTTAGCGACTAACTATAGATGAGCTTAAAAATCAAGTTGCCAGTGTTGCTTATGGTGACCAGTAAATAAGCTCATAAAACTTTACAATGAAACAGGAAAATTGGAAAGCATTCTTCAGTTACCTCCCCATCTCTGTTTACTTCACAAAGTTTAACATTCGACCCCGACAAAAAAATTTTGCTTGGGAAGGAATTTTGCTTAAACTCCATTTTTGGGAACTTGTATGAGCTTTGTGATAAAGAAATGAATCTTGGGCCTAAAACGAGAATTGGGACGAGTCATGCTTTGATATCATATTAAAGAAATAGACTTTAGGCCTAACTCAAGTCTAAAAGCTAACTCATGAGAGGATTGCCCAAACCATATTAAGGAGATCATCCATCCCTTAAAGCACAGATGCGGGACTCTTCACACTTTGCACAGCCCATCTAAGTTCGAATAAATAAGGAGTGTTGCAGTAAGTCGGTAGTCAGTTTCGAGTTAATCATATTATGTAACGGAACGAAATATATGAGGATTCATATCACTGATCCCAACTAGTTTGGCATTAAGGATTAGTTGATTTATTGATTGAAAAATCTTTGTTTTGGACAAGCTGCTAGTACCACATACAAACAATTAGAATGAAAATTTCAAACGAATATGTACAAGCTTCAACACACCAGATTTACACTGTTTGCTTTAAACCAATATTTACATTATTCCATAATTTGTATTAACACACTTACCTTTTTTGGTTCATTTGAATAGAAAAAGAAACAATAAAATTTAAAGCTAGGACAGAAGCAAATATCACGAGGAACAATACCACTATTAATAACAACATCAACAACCACAATGAAGTTAAAAACACTCAATTGGATGCTCATTCACATCTTCACAATCCTTCTTGCTTCTTTGAAGAGGCTTATCTGGCAGACAGTTCCGACGATCATCGGACACAATGCCCTTTGATGTCAAGTTGCTACAAATGCCTTGCTCCTCACAGAAATAGTTATAAGAGAATGTGAAGTTTGACAGATTAGGCAAAACACATATTCCTTCTTGCACAATTCCACTCATCATATTATGTGCTAAATTTAGCATCTCCAAATGAGCCAACCCTGCTATAGTATAAGGAATTGGCCCTACTAACTTGTTATAGCTCACATCAAACACTCTTAACTTGTACAAGAATCCAACTTCAGGAGGCAAACACCCTGTTAAACTAGTATTAATTAGGAGTAATTCTTCTAATGTGTTTGCAAAGTTGGCTATGCTAGGTGGAAGTTGACCTCCAAAGAAGTTATTAGCGAAAACAATAACAGAAGCTGAACTTGAGCCTAAATTTGATGGGATTACAGACGTGAGGCGATTGTTGTTAAAGAAAATGGCATCAAGATTCTTGCTAAAGAGTTGAGAAGGCAATGGCCCTTCGAATTCATTGTAACGAAGATCAAGATACTTTAACGAAGGAAGAGACAGGACAACAGAAGGGAAAGGACCTACAAACCTGTTGTTACTAAGATCAAGCTCATATAAGAGAGTTAGATTGGATAGAGTGAGCGGGAGGATTCCACAAAAACGATTACTGTTTAGGTGAAGCAATGCTAAGTCATTGAGAAGGCCAAGTTCATCAGGCAGGAAACCGGCTATGTCAGCATGGTTTAAATCAATGCCAGCAACAACTTGGAGTTTTGTGTCATTAGGGAGTTTTGAGCAGTAAACTCCTGTGTAATTGCAGACTGAAGGACCTATCCAATTGGTAGTTAAATTGTTAGGATCAGAGTAAATCACGCGCTTCCAAGCTTGTAGAGCAATGTAGGCTTGATGGAGCCTTGGATTTGCTAGAGCCTTAATGGAGGAAGAATGGCCACGACGATTATGGTGCAGGCCGGTTTTGTGACCATTTTTGGCTGTTAAGTTGTTGAACAAGGATGTAAGACTTAGTATCAAGATAATAAAGGTGGTGGTGGTGGTAATGGGATTGGAAAATGAAGCCATTTTTGTTAATTAGTCTCTGCAATGCAAGCATTTATATGCCTGTCTTGGTTTTTATAGGGTGAATTACTTTCATTTGGAAAGAGATTTTAGTCCTCTAGTTAATCATGTAGCTTCTGAACAATTTAAATGATAATCCTCTAACCATTTGACCTCTAAAATGCATTCTGCAACAACCTTGTATGGCGACACTTAACTGTCAAAAATACTGACAACACATTTACATTACTAAGTTATGTTGTCATGCCTTTCTATAATGATTTATGTGAAATTGCTAAAATTCTAGACTCTGCAAAACCTTAAATGAATGTAGATAGCTAATTTGTCTTGAAAATAAGACATATAAGTTCAAATGTATTTTAATGATCATGCTATTTGTGGACAAAACAGAGGTAGAAGAAGATGTGCATGAGATGGACCTCTCTCCTTACAGGTACCTTTCTCAGTTGTTTGAAGTGGGATTTGAGAAAGACAAAATGGATGAAGGGGGTGACTTGAATTTGAAGGGATAAGCTTTGTCTCATAACAAGGTCTTGAGTAGATCAAAGTTGTACTAGGAATAACTTTTTGTGTTGGTTTGGTCAAATACCATTTGAAGCATGAACATGGAGGGATGCGACGTACTTGCAGCAGGTGCATTCACTATTTTTACTCGTAACATACACACACATATATATATAGTCAACAATTTTAAAGAAAAATACATAAGTATACTTGGTTTGCACCACTTGATACAAGGAGTTATGAGTTTAGTGGTACTCCGAACTCACTGACTTAAAATTCTGAATCCACATTTAAGTATGAATAATTCAAATGGTTTCTTTTACAACATCATGAGTACTGCATCTCTGCCTAATCTGGCAATATGCTCCCAGCCTTTGAGCAACTCCGAGGACAATCAAGATCCTATTCTAATGGAAGAATTTCATATTTGTACATATGGTTATACGAAAGTGTCATCATGCAGGTAGGTCTATTTCGTCAAAGCTTATCTTATTAGGGAGTACTACATTTTGTTTTAATTTACGAATAAGCAATGATGCATATGTTCGTCACAAATTTTGCATACAGAAAATAAATAACTGCAGTAACAAAACAAATGTGAGAAATAATCATTTTATTGATTTGTATTTATGAGAACAACTTTGTTTGTATCCCCTGATAATAATCCCTGATTTGTTCGCCTTGATCTGAGGGCAGATGAAGCGTCTTTCTCGAACAAAGGATGGACTTTCAGTGATGTGTTGAATTTTCAAGAACTTTTAGCAGCATTTCGGATTGTTCTCGAGGGAAAGACCTCTCGCGAACTCTCCTTCTTGCCGTAGACTTCTAAGGGAAGATATGGAAAGCCTTTTGCCCTCTTCTTCCACCAGCCAAGAAGGGCCTTTATATAGGTGTTAGCTAGGGTTTAGATAGAGTAGTCTCCAAGTAATTCTAATGGATCTCTGGGCTTGAAAACTATGTATTGGGCTCGTCTTGTAGTGGCCCGACTTTAATGTCTAGCCTAAAATGTAACTCTACTTAAATTAAATCATTTGATTTTAACTTTAATAAATCCATACTTATTGAACGAAAATGTTAACTTGGCTACGTTCAATAAAATATTTTATGGACGTGATCCAATAAATTTTAATGCCCCCTGCTTCAAAGGTTAACGAGGTATAAACTTGTCGAAATTCGAAGACGAGACTTGGAAGTATCAACAAAGAGACATTTTTTTTTTGCTCTGATTATTCAAATACTAGACTCGCACTTGAATAACGTTAAATAACCAAGCCAAATGAAACCAGGTAGGACAAATGGGCATGAAATTGCAGTAGACTTGACGTCCTTGTACTTGCCATTTGAGGAAGGAAAGGAGAAGTACGGAACCAAAGTATTATGTTTTTGGACTCAAAGCACAAAAATAGGTGAAAACAAACTGGTGACCAATGTATAGTGCATGAATTACATGTGTTATATGTTAACGACACGTTTGTCCGTTAAGGTATAGCGCATGTAATACATGCACTATACTTGTTAATTGACTGACCCACAATAATTGGTGGGTATAACACATAAAATAACTGCGCTATATATATATATATATATATATATATATATATATATATATATATATATAGCGCATTTAATAAATGTGATATACCCTGCAATTATTGTACCCCTCGCACAGATCTTTTGCTTATTTAAGGAGCTTCATTCTTTCTTCAAACATCCATTCCCAAAAATTCAATCTTCTGCATCCCTTTTATTTTCCCTTACTCATTCCGAAATATTTGTTTACTTAATTTTTTCTGCATTTTGCTATAATGTCCAAAGAGCGAAAAATTAGGGTTGCATTATATTTGGAGGGGGGAGGGGTGAGGTTGTCATGGAGAATAACTCAGTACACTATAGTTGTTCTCCACAGTGTATTGTTACGTTGCCACTTACATTAGAGTACGATAGATTGGTATCGTTGATATGTAAAAGAATGAGTGTGAGCAAACGTTCGGTTAATATTAATGTAACCGGAATATATCCATATTCTCTTACTCCGCAAGGGATTGCTTGTTATGCTGAGTTTAGCATCGAAGACGATGAAACTCTGAAAGATTTTTTGAGGACTCCAGATGAACGCTAGGAACTTCTTGTGATAAAAATGCTGGAAATGTACGTCAAGTCTGAAGACGTCTGCAATATTAAGGTTCCGTAAAATAGGAATAATCCTTAATAATCTGGTGGTTTTTTGAAGCAGTGTTATCCGAACAAGTTCCGTTTGAAAGAGTCTGGCCCAATCTAAACTTATCTCCATGGGCGAATGAGGAGCGAAGATATAATTTCTCCCCAAGTTTACATAATTCACACGCCAAATGGTAAATTTTTATTTTCCTTTTATTAGTATGATTTCTTTTATGTATTATATTCATACTAACACTCATATATTACAAAGGGGTACCGGCCAGATATGAATTTTACAAGTTATGAACCAACAAACAGTTGGAATATGCCCAATTTTGGTGGTTTGGATCATGCTGGTCCATCCATGAGTCATCAACAACTCGATAATGTGCATCATGGGCTATCAACATATTATGAATTGTAAGTTAAGATATAAAGTTAATATATAATGTTGGGATGACTTTGAGAAACTCATTATTTTATTGATTGTGCATTGAAAACGAGCAACATGAAGGTCTTGTCCTTACTCAGTTTCCCGAAGATGATATATTTAATAAGGATCTGGCAGATGCACAGAGTCAGGAAGATGATAGTGATTATGAAAACAATGTTGATGAGTCTAGAGATGATACATCCTTCCTTGATGAGGGCGACGATGATGAGGAAACGCGCTTTGATGATGAGAATGAGAATTAGCAACTTGATTTGACGAGGGAGCATGATTCCACGAATGAGCATGCTCCATATATGCAGACTCCACCTCCCGTTAGACCCAGTGTTTACGAGTCTCATATGTCATTTCATTCAAGGGAGATTCTCTACCTTGATCAGTTGCCCAGTATGCCGGATGTGGATGTCCTCACAAGGGGTCTTGATGATATTCGGACAACAATGTGGGATGAATCTAGACCAACGGTGCTATAAAAGAATAGACTTTTTGCTGATAAAGCACGCCTTATCAGGGCAGTACGAATTTACAGCATAAAAGAGTATTGTGAGCTGGAGGTTCATGCGTCATCTCCACAAGTATATAAGGTTATTTGTCTTAGATAGTTTCAAGGTTATAGATGGATGTTGTGTGCAAGAAAGTTGAAAATAAATATGTGGATAGTGGGAAAATACATCGGCACCCACACTTGTGATATGGACACGTTCAATGGGAATCATTTTAACTTGAATATTGACTTGATTTCTCTTGTCTTGATTCCACACATTGAATCATCCATAAGGTACAAGATTAAAGAGTGTATAACATCTATCCACCAGGTATATGGTTGTACCATTACCACAAGAAAGGCATTTCTCAGGCGTAAACGTGCGTTTGAGATTGTTTATGATAATTGGGATAAGTCATTTGCCGCTCTACCCGGGTACATGGCTGCTTTGCAATAATTTAACCCCGGGACTATTGTTTAATGGAAGTTTGAGCGGAGTCCGGGAATACCAGAATTCATATTCAGATATGTGTTATAGGCATTTAAACCAGCCATTGATGGTTTTGTGCATTGTCGGCAGGTAATCTCCATAGACGACACTCATGTCTATGAAAAGTATGATATTAAGATGTTGATTGTCATTGCAGTAGATGCTAATGGAATCATATTTCCCCTCGCATTTGCTATTTGTGCCAATAAAAGTCAAGAGACTTGGACATGATTTTTGAACCACTTAAAGGAGCACGTTGTCAGACGGTGTTTAGGTATTTGTCTAATATCTTATCGGCATGTTAGGATTTTAAGTTCTGTACAGACTTTTAAGGAACCGTATGCCTACCACCGTTACTGTGTTAGGCACTTGAAGGCCAACTTCCAGCGGGCTCATCCAAACAAGAGCTTACATGATTTAATGTGGATGGCTGCAACAGATCATCAAGAGTATAAATTCAGGAAGCTGGTGGAATTGATTAGGCAGGAAGACCCAGAAGCTTATCATTGGTTGATGCAACATGAGCTTGATAAGTGGACTTTGCATAAGGATGGTGGTAGAAGATGGGAAATATTTACTATAAACGTGTCAGAGTCTATCAATTGGTTGTTGAAGTCTACCTGTGGGTTGCTTATCACTGTCATGGTGCAGATGTCATTCAAGAAGATGTCAGAGAGGTTTGTTGAAAGATCCCGAAGTGCATCGTCCTTGTTGGAAATGGGTGTTCAATGTATGCCACTGCCGATGAAAAGATTTGAGAAATATAGGAAGGGAGCACAGTGGCATGCATATTTGCAGTATTGCAACGAGCGAAATATTTTTGAAGTTCGCACTAGTCTTCATTAAAACTGTGGTAATAATACCCACACCATCAATGAATCCAGAAGATTATGTTTGTGTGAGAAATGGTCGATCTATCACTTGCCATGCTCACATGCCATGAAGTGCTTTCAACATGCTGGTTCTGCGGTGACAAGGTACGTTGACAAAGAATATAGTGTTGTTGCATACATAAACACTTACAGTGGTCACTCCAACCAGTGGGTGCTAAGTATTATTGGCCGCCAGAACCATTAAAAATGGTGTGTAACAAGGATTATGTGCGTCGCCGGCAAGTACAAAAAAGAACGCGGATATATAATCAAATGGATGTTGATGATATCGTTTATGTGCGTAAATGTGGTACATGTTCCCAAACAGGACACGATTGCCGTAAATGTCCTTCAGTTGGTTTGGGAAGCAGTGGTAATTTAGCTTACGTGACAGTTTATCCAATGTACCCAATTTTTAAGGATAAACTTAGTGATTTGTTGTAGTAATTTTATTGTACTAAATGTCTATAATGATGTTGTTTGCAATCTTTATGAAATAAAATTAAGTTTTCAATAGTTTTAAATATAATTTACATTTAGCATTGAAGATTCAATACAACAATTAAAAATAACTTCAAGAAATAAATAACGATTTTCATTCGCCATTATCGTCATTGACTGGCACTATTTCATTGTCATTGTCTTCATCTTCTTCGTCAACATCTTGTACGCATCCGTCCGGACTGAGGGTATCATAATTTAGGCCCCAGTTCACACATATTTCTCGTATTTTTACAACAATATGGGACTCCTACGTCCAATGTCTGCGGTAGAAACTTAGGTAGTCCCTCCCACTCGACAATTGTTGGAAATACAGGATAATCAATGTCTCTATGCAATTTTTCATTTTCTAATAAATCCCAATACTGATCCTCCATTCCTTGCAGATAGTTAAGATCATTTAGTGCATGATGAACGGTTAGTGCCTTTTCAATCTCTAAAATCTCCTTCATCAAATGCCGAATCACTTTTGGTTCATCTTTATGTGTGTTTGTTTGGAATGTTGCAGACAGTGCTTGTGGTACAACTATCCCATGCCAATAGCATAGTAATTCATAATCGCACCTTTTTGAGTAAAGGGGAACCCATTGTAGTTTTTCACCCCAAATTCGCATACCTTCAGGCTTTGTAGTATGTGCTTCCCCCTCAATAATGTGATCTGCAACTTTGAGATCAGTATGTATATTGATAGACTTATTTTTCAAGAGACGTTGAACACCATACCACTTGTGTTATGACGTGTTCCATATTAATCTGTTGAACTACCTTCACCTTTTTGCCTCTTCTTAACCCACTTATTAAATGTTAGTGGCATTTTTGAAATGTTGAAATGGTTTTTGAATACTAGAATGTTGGTTCAATTTAAGAAGAACTAAGTTGCAAGAACTTGTACGTTAAACATAACGCATCAACAATATGCGTTATGTGTATTGTCATGTCGACCTGAAAAAGTTGCACAGACTTGTACCGTAAAGCATTATTAGCACGTGAAATATAACGCATCAATAACATGCGCTATTTGTATTGTCATGTCGAACTAAAAAAGTTGTCGACCTTAAAAAATTGCACTGACTTGTACCGTAAAGAATTATTAGCATGCGAAACATAACACATCAATAATATGCGTTATGTGAATTGTCATGTCTACCTGAAAAAGTTGTCTACCTAAAAAAGTTGTCTACCTGAAAAAGCTGCATCGACTTGTACCATAAAAAATCATTAGCACGCGAAACATAACGCATCAATAATATGCGTTATGTGTATTGTCATGTCGACCTGAACAAGCTGCACGGACTTGTACCGTAAAGAATCGTTAGCACGCGAAACATAACGCATCAACAATATGCGTTATGTAACCTAAAATCAGTCATATATGCTTATAAAAATCCTGCGCATTTTGCATTATTATTTGCGGCTTAACCAAACGAAGAAAATAACTTTCCATAAATTTTTCAAGTTCGAGCATTAAGACATGTCTGGACGCAATGACGTACTAAGATGTTATTGTGGCAAACGTGCGATTTTGAATCCATGTTGGTCAAATTGCAATCTAGGTCGCAGACATTGGATGTGTAAACAAGTTGTAAGTTATCATTATTGAAAGTTATGTTGGTTAATAGATTATTTGTAACATGTTAATTAATAGTCTTTTGTTGTCATCCCCATTTGTAGGACGAAAATCAATGTGGTTTGAAGAATGGCATGATGAATTCATTAACCAGGAATACTATAAATCATGTTTGTTAAATATTTGGAATATGACCGGTGAGTACGAACTTCAGATCTTGAAAATCCAAAAACAACATGCGGTAGTGAAAGAGAAACTTAAAGAGGCAGAAGAAGAAAATAATCGGTTGGAAGAAAATTTTCAGTGGTTGAAGCAGAAAATAATGGGCGATAGTCACTAAACAAACACATGGATGCATTAAGTGTAGTTTTTTATTTTTAGGTTGTACGTGTCATGTATTATGTGTAGTTTTTAACGAATTTAAATTTATGTTAATTTGTCTTATTTTTTTATGTTCTAGTTTTAAACTAATAAATAACCCAAAAAATAAAAACACATGCGCTTATTATGTAAAATGTCAATAATTTTACTATTAGATATTTAATGTCATATATACAACTCAAAATACATATCAATGAGTCTGGCATCGTGTATGCTTTAAAGCATTGGCTGGCTTGAGGTGAATACCATCCCCCCGGCTACGCTATCGGTATCATCCTCATCACGTCGCCTCTTTTTCTGAGGATGCGCTGCAGCATGATCGTCAAGAAGGCTAGCACGCTCAGTAGAAGCAATTGTTGGGCCATCAATAACCTACAAATAATGAGATATTTTATTATATGAAATATAGAATATTAACGTGCGTGTTAGAAAAAAAAATTAATGGTCAAACCATGGTCTCATCAGGCTCCTAAATAAGATCATCCGTCTTCGGCATGCGAGTATCGCACAATGTGGCCTCCGTGATGGGTGATGATGAAATATTTAAAACAATATACACAATTTAGATATTACTGACTAATCTATAAGGTAAAAACAAATTGAAGTAATAGTAATACAAACAAACCTGCGCCTGAGTAGGCACACGATGCTCAGTGGGCACTCCGAGGTGCACTGGAGTAGATGAAGGTTATGATGTCTCAACTTGATGTGATGTCTCCCTATTTGTGCCTGAATGATCCTCGGCAACCCTTGATGATGAGCCATAACTCAGTTGTTGACCACTATGCACCTCTCATATCGGACTATCCTCAGCAAACCTCAATGGCTCTAGACACTAGGAAAATACGGATCCCAATCATACTACGTAATGGCGGTGCCCGCGATCAACACTAGAGCTGATGGGGTCAACTGTGAAGTCCCTAGTGACAGCTGAAGGCTAAATGATGTCATATAATGATGAGCATCGTGTGGCTCAGGGTAGTCACCCGATTGATCATCTCCAATATCCTCTACGGGTACCTCAACGACCCCTTGCTGGGGACCCCGTCCTCGCCGACTACCATGACCACGTGGGCCACCCCTTCCTCTCTGGCCACACCTGCCACGTCTAACACGTGTTGGGGCCCCATGTGGCCAATGATGGTACTCCTCAGGTAGCACATATGCAGCCTCGTAACCTAACCGTGCATCCTTTTGGGCAGTTCTCAATGTGTCAGCAGCAAGATCAGCAACCCGACGACCAAACTCGTGCACAATTGCCGCTCTGTCGCTTGCATGTTGTAGCATCACCAGTCCCAACTGGTATAAATTGTGTAAGCCAATAGCCTGCATAGCATATAATATATTAATTAAGGAAGGATGTTAAAGTAATGTAACATTATTAGTAAGTATATCAAATAACATACCAGTGTCTGATGCCTTTCAGCGTATGGAACGTACCGACCACCGTCGCGATGAACGGGATTCTCGATCAGAAGGCAAGTAACACGGCGATACCAAACCATGTACTCATGCCCCCCGTCCAAACGGTCATGTGGAGGGTATGGTGGAATCAGGACATATCTCTGATCCCAATCCTCTATCTGGGCCTCTAGCCAGGACAAGTATGTCTAGTCGACCTTGCAGCAATCATCCCGCTCGTAATGTGTGGAATGCCAACTAGGAGGAATAGGTATAAGATGGAATCAACCAAACTATCGAAGGACTCGATCGGTGGCATGATTCTCGACTATATCGAGACATATAAGTGGGACTGAAGACATCCACATAGCTCGATCACGGGAGCAATATTCTGGCAATCCAGCGATGGGATCTTTATTGTATAGCCTCCATATGAACTATTTATTAAACAAAATAATCGTGAGTAAACGCAATATAGATCAAGCATTAGCAAACAAACTTAGTCATATATTTACTTGAGCGTCTTCAAGAAAATCCAATAGATCCCTATAATAAGGGAGATGATGTCGAGCCTCGACCTCGCGGGGGCGGCCTCACCTATCTACCTACCTCCTGGCAAGTGGTAAAAATGGTGGAGGTGGTGCATCTAGAGCTATCGGTGAGAGAGGTGGTTGGATCTGCATGAACCGCTCCTATGCACAAGCCTAATATTGATTGTGGACGTAAAATTTAAGTCATTTTGTACTATCTCTATTATAATCATGAAAAGAATTGATATTGTTATCACTTGCAGCAGCGGAATAAAACCGGCGCATCTCTCACGGTGCCCATGGACGATCGGTACAGATGCCTATAAAGGTAGGCTAGAACAGCTCCACCCCAGCTGTAAGTAGGTAACTCATCTAGCCGCTCCAGATGATGCAAAAATTGCAAGCTAACTAGGTTTCCCGAAGTGTTGGGAAACAGAATACCACCAAATATCATCAGCAGCAACAACCTTGTCTGCCGCTCGATATCCTCTACCGGTGAGTCATCAGTAATCTCTGCGTGCAGCGCCACCAGATGCTGCCTAACGGGCGATGGCTGTAATCGACTGGCACCACTCATAGCAGTCGGCTCCGCATGCTAGAAATCGGTGAGCCTCTGCAACATATTTAGATAGTCCTCTCTTGTATAATCCCTAAGAGCCTAGTTGACATCCATACCATCAGCGATCAACCCGAATAGAACCTACACGTCCTCTAGCGTGATGGTAGCCTCACCGATAGGTAGATGAAAGATGTAAGTCTCCGGTCACCACCGCTCTATCATAATCGTGATTAGGGGCTAGTCAAACTGCAACCGGTCGATCTCTATAATCCGGTAAAATCTCGTCCGCTCAAGGCGTGTAACTATACGGGGATGAAGTGAGTGGTCCCTAATGAACTCCCAAAGATCGTCTATACATTTGGGGTGGAAGGTCTGTGACACAACTGTCCATCTCAAATGTGTGAAGGCCTATGGCCACCCTGGAGCAATAGTAGCTCTCGAACAGCATATCCAGGATGCACAAGGGGAAGATCCATGACGATATCTGTAAATTGAATAATATTAATTAAAGTAATTTTCTCTTTAATTGTTTAACATCTTATATATTGCGATATTTTTTATATTAATATTTAATCGATAAATTTTCTATATTATTACTTAGGGTGATAATTAAAATAATTATTTATATGTTAGTTTCTTCGATTTTTTAACTAAAATTCAGTAAGGTTATGTTTGAACTGCCATTTTTTCCAGATATTTTTGGGTTAACTAATCATGATATTTTTAATAATTATTCATATAAAAAATACTACTCTAAACAGCCATAAACAACATAAACTAACATAAATTAAAATTTATTATCAGTTCTACTAGGCTAAACACCACTACATAACAATAAAAGGCACAACATAACACTAAAGGGTACTAAACAACAATAAAGTTGCATTTTATTATATGTACAACACTAAAGTCACATATAACACTAGTTATTATGTGATGACCAAAAATATCATCTTTAAATTTAATAAGTAATTATGTGTTCTAAGACCTCGAAAAACACCATTTATCATTCCTCGACTTGCGTGCGCAGTCCGTACAATTTTTAAAAAAGTTTTCATGTGAAAATGGATTAAAATATGAAATAGAGCCTTAAAACACAACTGAGTTAACTTTGGTCAACATTTTGAGAAAATGGACCCGGATCAGTATTTTGGCAGTTCCGGTAGCTCCGTATCGTGATTTGAGACTTGGGCGTATACCCAGAATTTAATTTGGAGGTCACTAGCTCAAGTTATGGCCATTTAACGAAAACTAGTAATTTAAAGGCTAAAGATTTTCAAGTTTGACCACGGGGTTGACTTTTTGATATCGGAGCCGGAATCCGATTCTGGAAATTTGAACAGCTCCGTTATGTCATTTATGACTTGTGTGCCAAATTTGAAGTCATTCCGGATTCATTTAATATGTTTTGGCACGATATTTACAAATGGAAAAGTTTAAAACTCAAGTTTGAATGGGGGTGTGAATTGCAATTTCGATGTTATTTGATGTGATTTGAGACCCAGAGTAAGTCTGTAGTATGTTACGGGACTTGTTAGGATATTTGGATAAGGTCCCGAGGGGCTCGGGTGAGTTTCTGATAGGTCACAGGATGTTTTGAACCTGTTACAGGTCTCTGATCTCGCAATTGCGAGATCAAGCATCTCAAATGCGAATCAAGCAGGTATGGCAATTGCGAGATTTTTATCGCAATTGTGAAAAAAGCCTATTGCGAGTTTATCTTCGCAATTGCGAAAGGCCAATTGACGCAAATGCGACATAATCTTCGTATTTGCGAAGGCAGCGAGATTGTGAAGGGCATCGCAATTGCGAGTGTTTCTTCGCATTTACGAGCTTCGCATTTGAGAAGCTCATGTCGCAATTGCGACACCTGCAGCTGAACAAAATGACTTTTGGACGGGATTTTTGATTCATTTCCCAAATCTTCAAAACCTAAAACCTCAAGAGGCGATTTTGGGCGATTTTCACGGGAAAATATTGGGATAAATATTCCTTATCCTTTATTGATTATATTTCATGATTTCATACTCATTTATATCATGAATCCGTGAATTTATGGAAGAAAATTCAGATTTTTCTAAAATCTTCCAAAAATGAGAAATTTAGATTTGAAGGTCCAATTGATATTGGAATTGGATAATTTTTATATGGTTGGAGTCATCTCGGAATGGGTGTTCAAATTTCGTAAGTTTTTCTGAGATTTGAGACGTGGGTCCCACTGCCGAATATTTTAATTAATTTCGGATTTTATCCGAAAAATTAGTAAATTCATATGGAATTAATCCCTATGATTCGTATTGAGTATATTGAATTTTTTGTGAATAGATTTGAAGCTTTCAAAGACAAATTTAAAAGGAAAAGTTGTGGTTGAGTAATTGATTGGAATTTGCAAAGCGAGGTAAGTGTCGTGGTTAACCTTGACTTGAGGGAATGGAACCCTTAAATTATTTGTTATGTGAAAAGCATGTGAACGACATATAGGCGAGGTGACATGTGTCTATACGTCGTGAAATTAATTGTTTGCCTGCTTACTTGAAAAATCATAAATTGTTTTAAATCATAAATTAATTATTATAATAATTGTTTCTCTCATATTCTTTGTCAAATATAAATTCTTGAATTCCTGCATTAATTGTTACATGCTATTTAAATTATGTGTTTTAATTGTTATTTGACATTTAGCATATTAAATATTAAACTGCCTATTTTCTCCCTGATGTCCATAATAATTTGCTATTTGTCATTGTTTATTTCATAATTAAATCATAATTATTGTATGCTTGTTCTTTTATAATTTTATATTAATTGTTATATTTATTGGAAAAATTTATTCTATAAGAATTTATTGAAATAGATATATTGGAGGATCGGGTTGCACGCCGCAACAGACTTATTAAAAAGTTCATATTGGAGGATCGGGTTGCACGCCGCAACAGACTTATTAAAAAGTCCATATTGGAGGATCGGGTTGCACGCCGCAACAGACTTATTAAAAAGTCTATATATACTTGATTGAAATAAATATACAACAGACTTGATTAAAATGAATATATTGGAGGAGCGGGTTGCACGCCGCAACAGAACTGAATATGAATATATTGGGAGAGCGAGTTGCACGCTGCAATAGAACTGAATGTGAATATATTGGGAGAGCGGGTTGCGCGCTACAACAGAATTGAATATGAATATATTGTGAGAGCAGGTTGCACGCTGCAATAGAATTGGTTGAAATAATAATGGATTATGACTGCTGAGTTGGCTTCAATTATTATAAATGAGCTACCTGATTTATTTCTATTATTTGTTGTTGTTATTAATATTACGTACAGGTTAATGTAAGTGAACCGCCTTAGCCTCGTCACTGCTTCGTCGAGGTTAGGCTCAGCACTTACCAGTACATAGGGTCGGTTGTACTGATACTACACTCTACACTTCTTGTGCAGATTTCGGAGTTGGTCCTAGCGGCATACCATAGACTTCTTCGAATTTCAGCTACCAGAGGAGACTTGAGGTATAACTGCACGGCGTTCGCAGTTCTGAAGTCCCCATCTACTTTACTTTAGCTGTGTGATTATTCCAGACAGCTTTATTTTATTTAGACCTTTATTTGTATTTATTCTAGAAGCTCGTGCACTTGTGACACCAATTCTGGGATGGTATTTCGACACCATTATTTTTATGGATTATTTCACTATGTTTCAAACTTTGCTTCCGCCTTTGTTTCCTTGATTATTAATAATATAAAAATTATTTTAAAAATAGATAATATTATTCTAACGTTGGCTTGCCTAACAGGTAAAATGGTAGGCGTCATCACGGTCCGAAGGTGGGAATTTGGTCGTGATAGTTGGTATCAGAGTACTAGGTTACATAGGTCACACTGGTCACGAGCAAGCTTAGTAGAGCCTGAAGGATCAGTACGGAGACGTCTATACTTATCTCTTAGAGGCTATGAAGTTTAGGAACAATATCAATTCTTTCTTATTCTATGGTGCAATTGTATTCTATCATCGATGATTAGACCATTCTACTCTTATTCTCTCGCAGATGGTGAGAACACGTAATACCTCTACCGATGGATAAGAACTAGAACCCCTGGTAGTAACTATGGCCAGGGGTAGAGGTCGAGGCCAAGGTCGTGCTAGAGGCCGAGGTAGAACTCAGTCCAGAGCTCGAGCAGCTGCACCTGTTGAAGAACCTCAGGTAGACCTTCAGGTCCCGAAAGGATTCATAGCCACTCCAGTACTTCAGGACGCTCTAGTCCGTTTCGTAAGTCTTATGTAGGGTGTGGCCCAGAATGGTACATTTCCAGTGGCACCAGCCATCTCACAGGCTGGGGGAGGAGCACAAACTCCCACTACTCCCGCTCCGGAGCAGATGGCTCCCCAGAATCAGGCTCCAGCAGCCCCAGCTATAGTTCAGCCAGTTATTGCGGCACAGATCGGTGATAGGCCTGCCATGTCTTTTGAGGCCTTATTGAGACTGGATAAGTTTACCAAGCTCTTTCCAGTTAAATTCAGTGGTAGACCTTCTGAGGACCCACATGATTATCTTGAACGTTGCCATGAGGTGCTGCAGAACATGGGTATAGCTGAGACCAATGGGGTTTATTTTACTGTATTTCAGATGACGGGTTCCACCAAGAGGTGGTGGAGAGATTATTCATTAACCCGACCAGTCGGATTGCCTGCACTTACCTGGGAGCAGTTCTCTCAACTATTTCTGGAAAAGTTCCTCCCTATCACACTGAGAGAGGAATTTCGCAGCAATTTGAGCGTCTACAGTAGGGCGTTATGACTGTTACTCAGTATGAGTCCCGTTTTATGGATTTGGCCCATCATGCTCTCCTTTTACTACCTACTGAGGGAGAGAGAGTGAGGAGGTTTATTGAGGGACTCACTCACCCTATCAGGCTTCAAATGGCCAAAGAGACCGGAAGTGAAATTTCTTTTCAGGCGGCTGCTAATATCGCGAGGAGGATCGAGATGGTTCTTGTACAAGAAAGAGGGCAGAGGTCTGATAAGAGGCCTCGTCAGTTCGGTTTTTTCAGTAGTGCCTCGTCTGGAGACAAGGGTAATTTTGGTAGGGGTCATCCTCCTAGACCGTTTCATTCAGCACTTCATATATCTCTCGGTGCTTTAGGGAGTCACAATCCTATTATGCCTTACTCTGGGCAGCCAGTATTTAGTTCACATTCAGCTCCTATCAGTGTATCACCACTCCAGAGTTACTACATCGGTTATCCGGCCCATTTGGGCCAGCTTAAGCTTTAGCAGCCACGACATCAAGATGGGTGTTATGAGTGTGCACATTGGTCACATTAGGAGGTATTGCCCTAGATTGGCGAGTAACAGATCTCGGTAAGATTCTCATGCCATCATATTGGCATCGGTTGCTTCACTGCCTGCTCATCCAACTAAAGGTAGGGGTCAGGCAGCTAGAGGTGGAGGTCAGGCCATTAGAGGTGGAGGTCAGACCGTTAGAGGTAGAGGCCAGCCAGTTAGAGGTCATCCCAGAGACGTAGTTTAGAGTCCCGATTTTATGCTTTTCCAGCTAGGCCTGAGGCCGAGTCATCTGATGTTGTGATCACATGTATTATTCCAGTTTGCCATAGAGATGCTTCAGTTCTATTTGATCCAGGATCTACTTATTCCTATGTGTCCTCCTACTTTGCTTCATATTTGGTTATGCCTTGTAATTCTCTGAGTGCTTCTATTTTTGTATCTACACCGGTGGGAGACTCTGTTGGAGTATATCATGTCTATCGTTCGTGTGTGGTTACTATTGGTAATCTTGAGACTAGTGTGGATCTTCTACTTCTTGATATGGTAGATTTTGATGTCATCATGGGTATGGATTAGTTGTCCCCTTATCATGCTATATTAGATTGTCATGCCAAGACAGTGACCCTAGCTATGCCGCGGTTACCTTGATTAGAGTGGAAAGGAACTCCTGGTCATTCTGCCAGCAGGATTATTTCTTATATGAAAGCTCGGCGTATGGTAGAAAAAGGGTGTCTAGCCTATTTGGCTTACATTCGCGATCCCAGTACGGATGCTCCTTCTATGGACTCAGTACCAGTTGTTCGTGAATTTCCAGAAGTATTTCCTGCAGATTTGTCGGGGATGCCACCCGACAGATATATTGACTTTTGTATTGATTTGGCTCTGGGCACTCAGCCCATTTCTATTCCACCACACCGTATGGCCCCACCGGAGTTGAAAGAATTAAAAGAGCAGTTACAAGACTTGCTTGATCAGGGATTCATTAGATCCAATGTCTCATCCTGGGGTGCACCAGTATTATTTGTAAAGAAGAAAGATGGCTCTATGCGGATGTGTATAGACTATCGGCAGTTGAACAAGGCCATTATCAAAAACAAATATCCGCTGCCAAGAATTGATGACTTATTTGATCAGCTTCAGGGTGACAAGGTATTTTCGAAGATCGATTTGAGGTCTGGTTACCATCAGTTGAAGATAAGGGCATCAGATGTCCCTAAAATAGCTTTTTAAACTCGGTATGGGCATTACGAATTCCTAGTAATGTCATTTGGGTTGACAAATGCCCCAGCAGCATTTATGGATTTGATGAATCGGGTGTTCAAGCCTTATTTGGATTCTTTTGTGGTTGTATTCATTAATGATATCTTGATTTACTCCAGCAGTCGAGAGGATCATGAGCAGCATCTTCGAAGTGTGCTTCACGCCTTGAAGAATAATCAGTTATATGCCAAGTTTTCAAAATGTGAGTTTTGGTTAGACTTAGTTGCCTTTTTGGGGCATGTTGTATCGGCAGAAGGCTTAAAGGTGGATCCTAAGAAGATTGAGGCTATTCAGAATTGGCCTAGACCTACTTCAGTTATAGAGATCCGGTATTTCCTGGGTTTGGCAGGTTATTATCGTCGGTTCGTGGAAGGGTTTTCATCTATAGCAAGCACATTGACCAGACTAACCCAGAAGGGTGTCCCATTCAGATGGCCAGACGAATGTGAGTTGAGCTTTCAGAAGCTCAAGACCGCTTTGACTATGGCACTAGTGTTGGTATTACCCACAGGTTCAGGATCGTATACGGTATATTGTGATGCATCTCACATTGGCCTTGGTGCAGTATTAATGCAAGATGGCAAGGTAATTACATATGCGTCGCGGCAGTTGAAAGTTCACGAGAAGAATTATCCTGTTCATGACTTAGAATTGGCAGCCATTGTTCATGCGCTGATGATTTGGAGGCATTACCTCTACGGTGTCTCGTGTGAGGTATTTATTGATCATCGTAGCTTTTAGTATCTGTTCAAACAAAAGGATCTTAATTTGAGGCAGAGAAAATGGATGGAGTTGTTGAAAGACTATGATATCACCATTTTGTATCACCCCGGAAAGGCCAATGTGGTGGCCGATGCTTTGAGTAGAAAGGCTGTAAGTATGGGCAGTCTTGCGTACATTCCCAGTTGGTGAGAGGCCATTAGATGCAGATGTTCAGACTTTGGCTAATCAGTTCTTGAGGTTAGATATTTCAGAACCCAGTCGGGTTCTAGCTTGCACAGTCACTCGGTCTTCTTTATATGAGCGCATCAGAGATAGGCAGTATGATGATCCTCACTTAATTGTCCTTAAGGACACGATACGGCATGGTGATGCCAAACAGGTTGCTATGGGGGAAGATGGGTTTCTGCGAATGCAGGGTCTTATTTGTGTGCCTAATCTGGATGGGCTTCGTGAATTAATTCTTAAAGAGGAACACAGTTCCAGGTATTCTATTCATCCAGGTACCACCAAAATGTATCAAGATTTGCGGCAACATTATTGGTGGAGGATAATGAAAAAGGATATAGTTGCATATGTAGCTCGGTGTCTGAATTGTCAGCAAGTTAAGTACGAGCATCAGAGACCTGGTGGTTTGCTTCAGAAGTTAGAAAATCCTGAGTGGAAGTGGGAGCGTATCACTATGGATTTTGTTGTTGGGCTGCCACAGACGCAAAGAAAATTTGACGCAGTTTGGGTCATTGTGGACAGGTTGACCAAGTCAGCACATTTTATTCGAGTGGCAGTTACCTATTCTTCAGAGAGGTTAGCTGAAATTTACATTTGTAAGATTGTCTGCCTTCACGGTGTGCCCGTGTCTATTATTTCAGATCGAGGTATGCAGTTTACCTCACATTTCTGGAGGGCTGTACAACATGAGTTAGGCACACGGATTGAGTTGAGTATAGAATTTCATCCACAGATAGATGGACAGTTAGAGCGCACCATTCAGATATCGGAAGATATGCTTCGCGCTTGTGTTATAGACTGTGGAGGTTCTTGGGATCATTTCTTGCCATTTGCGGAGTTTGCTTATAATAATAGCTACCAGTCGATCATTCAGATAGCTCCATATGAGGCATTATACGGAAGGTGATGTCGATCGCCAGTTGGTTGGTTTGAACCGGGAGAGGCTCTATTGTTGGGTACCGATTTGGTATAGGATACCTTGGATAAGGTCAAGATTATTCAGGATCGACTTCGCATAGCCCAGTCTAGGAAAAAGAGTTATGTTGACCGTAAAGTTCGTGATATTGTATTTATGGTTGGAGAAAGAATATTGCTCCGGGTTTCACCTATAAAAGGTGTAATGAGGTACGGAAAGAAGGTCAAGTTGAGCCCTAGGTATATCGGACCCTTTGAAATTCTCGAAAGTGTGGGTAAAGTAGCTTATAGGCTTGCATTACCACCTAGTTTATCAGCGGTACATCCAGTGTTCCATGTGTCTATGCTCCGAAAATATCATGGAGATCTGTCCCATGTGTTAGATTTCAGCTCAGTCCAATTGTATAAAGATTTGACTTACGAGGAGGAGCAGGTGGATATTCTAGCCCGGCAGGTCCGACAATTGAGGTCTAAGAGTTATCCTTCAGTTCGGGTGTAATGGAGAGGTCAGCCGGTAGAGGCATCTACCTGGGAGTCTGAGTCGGACATGCATAGTAAATATCCACACCTTTTCTCCAGCTCGGGTATTTTTTTCTAACTCCGTTCGAGAACGAACGTTTGTTTTAGAGGTGGAGAATGTGATGAACCAAAATATCATATTTAAATTTAATAAGTAATTCTATGTTCTAAGACCTCGAAAATTACCATTTATCATTCCTCGACTTGCATGCGCAGTTCGTACAATTTTCTGGAAAGTTTTCATGTGAAAAATGGATTAAAATGTGAAATAGAGCCTTAAAACTCAACAGAGTTGACTTTGGTCAACATTTTGAGCAAAAGGACCCAGATCAGTGTTTTGACAGTTCTGGTAGCTCCGTATCGTGATTTGGGACTTGGGCGTATGCCTGAAATTTAATTTGGAGGTCCCTAGCTCAAGTTATGACCATTTAACGGAAACTAGTAATTTAAAGGCTAACGATTTTCAAGTTTGACCACGGGGTTGACTTTTTGATATCGGAGCCGAAATCCGATTCCGGAAATTTGAATAGCTCTGTTATGTCATTTGTGACTTGTGTGCCAAATTTAAAGTCATTCCGGATTCATTTAATATGTTTTGGCACGAGATTTACAAATGGAAAAGTTTAAAACTCAAGTCCGAATCGAGGTGTGAATTGCAATTTCGATGTTATTTGATGTGATTTGAGACCCCGAGTAAGTCCGTATTATGTTACGGGACTTGTTGGGATATTTGGATAAGGTCCCGAGGGGCTAGGGTGAGTTTCGGATAGTCCACGGGATGTTTTGAATTTAAATAATTTTGCTGGTATAACTGAACCTGTTGTAGGTCTCTGATCTCGCAATTGCGAGATCAGGCATCGCAAATGCGAACCAAGTAGGTATGGAAATTGCGAGATATTTATCGCATTTGCGAAGAAAGCCTAGGCCAGCAGTTCTCGCAATTACGAGTTTATCTTCGCAATTGCGAAGGGCCAATTGCCGCAAATGCGACATAATCTTCGCATTTGCGAAGGCAACGGGATTGTGAAGGGTATCGCAATTGCGAGTGTTTCTTCGCATTTGCGAAGCTCAGGTCGCAATTGCGACACCTGCAGCTGAACAAAATGACTTTTGGACGGGATTTTTGATTCATTTCCCAAATCTTCAAAACCTAAATCATCAAGAGGCGATTTTGGGCGATTTTCACGGGAAAATATTGGGTAAGTATTCCTTATCCTATATTGATTATATTTCATGATTTCATACTCATTTATATCATGAATCCGTGAATTTATGGAAGAAAATTCAGATTTTTCTAAAATCTTCTAAAAACGAGAAATTTAGATTTGAAGGTCCAATTGATATCGGAATTGGATAATTTTTATATGGTTGGACTCGTCTCGAAATGGGTGTTCGGATTTCGTAAGTTTTTTTGAGATTTGAGACGTGGGTCCCACTGCCGAATACTTTAATTAATTTTGAATTTTATCCGGAAAATTAGTAAATTCATATGAAATTAATTCCTATGATTTGTATTGAGTATATTGAATTGTTTGGGAATAGATTTGAAGCTTTCAGAGACAAATTTAAAAGGAAAAGTTGTGGTTGAGTAATTGATTGAAATTTGCAAAGCGAGGTAAGTGTCGTGGTTAACCTTGACTTGAGGGAATAGAACCCTTAAATTATTTGTTATGTGAAAAGCATGTGAACGACATATAGGCGAGGTGACGAGTGTCTATACGTCGTGAAATTAATTGTTTGCATGCTTACTTAAAAAATCATAAATTATTTTAAATCATAAATTAATTATTATAATAATTATTTCTCTCCTATTCTTTGTCAAATATAAATTCTTGAATTCCTACATTAATTGTTACATGCTATTTGAATTATGTGTTTTAATTGTTATTTGACATTTAGCATATTCAATATTAAACTGCCTATTTTCTCCCTGATTTCCATAATAATTTGCTATTTATCATTGTTTGTTTCATAATTAAATCATAATTATTGTATACTTGTTGTCTTATAATTTTATATTAATTGTTATATTTATTGGGGAAATTTCTTCTATAAGAATTGATTGAAATGGACATATTGGAGGATCGGGTTGCACGCCGCAACAGACTTATTAAAAAGTCCATATTGGAGGATCGGGTTGCACGCCGCATCAGACTAATTAAAAGTCAATATTGTGGGATCGGATTGCACGCCGCAACAGACTTATTAAAAAGTCTATATATACTTGATTGAAATATATATACAGTAGACTTGATTAAAATGAATATATTGGAGGAGCGGGTTACACGCCGCAACAGAACTGAATGTGAATATATTGGGAGAGCGGGTTTCACGCTGCAACTGAACTGAATGTGAATATATCGGGAGAGCGGGTTGCACACTGCAACAGAATTGAATGTGAATATATTGTGAGAGCGGGTTGCACGCTGCAACAAAATTGGTTGAAATAATAATGGATTATGACTGCTGAGTTGGCTTCAATTATTATAAATGAGTTACCTGATTTATTTCTATTATTTGTTGTTGTTATTAATATTGTGTACAGGTTAATGTAAGTGAACCGCCTTAGCGTCGTCACTACTTCGTCGAGGTTAGGCTCAGAACTTACCAGTACATGGGGTCGGTTGTACTGATACTATACTCTGCACTTCTTGTGCAAATTTCAGAGGTGGTCCCAGCGGCGTACCATAGACTTGCTCGAATTTCAGCTACCAGAGGAGACTTGAAGTATAACTGCACAACGTTTGCAGTTTTGAAGTCCCCGTCTACTTTACTTTAGTTGTGTAATTGTTCGAGACAACTTTATTTTATTCAGACCTTTATTTGTATTTATTCTAGAAGCTCGTGCACTTGTGACACCAATTTTGGGATGGTATTTAGACACCATTATTTTTATGGATTATTTCACTATGTTTCAAACTTTGCTTTCGCCTTTGTTTCCTTGATTATTAATAATATAAAAATTATTTTAAAAATAGATAATATTATTCTAACGTTGGCTTGCCTAGTAGGTGAAATATTAGGCGATATCACGGTCCGAAGGTGAGAATTTCGGGTCGTGACATATTCAACAAAAGAACAATATACAATTTTCATAATTTTTTGCACATAAATAAACTAATCCGAATAAAAAACAAAAAACAATTATCAAAAAACAATCACAAAACATCAAATTAATCAATTAAATACATGAGTTATACTACAGAAGTGATTCGGAATACCTCTTTTTAGAGTTTTTTGAATTGAGAAAGAATGAAGATTTGACCACCGAAACGGGCAATAAAAGAGCTACACTACACGACAACGTCTGGATCGGGTGTTAGCTCGCTAAAATAATGACGGGACACAAATTTTGGGGGACGGGTGGGCTCCAATGGAGCTTTAAGCTTTAAAAATAGGGGGGAGGGGCGTTTTCTTGGCTTCTGTCCCGAAAAAGAAGACTGGCCATTATTAATACATGTATAGCGTATCAAATCTGTCTTTTCAACTTCAGGTATAGCGCATCTAATATATGCGATATAGCTGTACTTTGACAGCCTTTTGAAAATTAGGTATAGCGCATGTATTACATGTGTTATATCTTAACGGACAAAATATCGCATGTAATTCATACGCTATACATAAAATGGTCATCAATTCTTTTTCACTTATTTTAGTGCGTTGAGTCCAGAAAAGCAATCAATACTTTAGTATTACCTCTAAAAAGGCTAAATTGTGCACTTATTTGAATGTTATCAATTCTCACTTAATACTTTTAATTTTTTCCTTTTTTTTTTAGTAGTGCACCAATATTATAAAAATCTTAAATGCGCCTCTGCTTTGAGCACCCATATCTAGTACAGAAAAGTCTAATATGTTAGGATCCGATTATATGCTGAAGTAAGGTCTTTAAACTTCATTGTGCCTAAGCCTGGTTATTTACGCTTCTGTGTTATTTTGGTGTCTGCATCAGAACGCTATGTAGAACCTCCATTTTTTTGCACGATCTGTTTGATTTTAGTGGTAATACACTGCATTGGGCAAACCTTAAAGATCTAAGCTTTAAACATGAAGCTTTAGTATGCACTTAGTTGCAGGGATATATGGGATAATTATATTAGTGTAATGACTATATAAATGTTGTTTCGCAACTATTTGGATTCTTTCTTGTTTATTTATATATAAAAAATAATAAACTTTTAACACAATTTATCATTCAAAAACATTTATTCAACTTATAAGTTAAAACCAAAGCATATAGGTAGTGCGAGTTCCAGATCTTGTTAGTTTTAATTAAATAATATTTTTAAAATTATACTAATATTTATAAGTATAAATTAAAGCACAAAAATAGTGAGAGTTTCATTAATGTTAGTTTTATTTGTTCTGATTAGACATATTTGAAGTTATATTAAAATTAGTAAGAAGATAACAACTTGATAACAATATTAGTTAGGAATGTCACATCTAATAAACATCGTGATAATTTATGTCACGACCCAAAATCCATTAAGGTCGTGATCTAAACTGCCATGACTTTTCTGGAATTTATTTACATAACAAGACCGTTTGAATTAAATATCTCCCGAATCAATCAAGTTGTGGTGGTTGTCAAACCCACGAGTACAACCACAAACTATATGTATAGCTTCACGCTAAGGAAACTGATCACTACCACAACCATGCTGATTCAATCATTACTAACTGACCCCGCTTCTTCCAATTTATTCTCTACTTGCCTTAGAAATAGTAACAATAGCTCCATTCCAACGTAACGAACCAAATCTGCACTCGTCCTAAGTGACCCCATTTCACGAGACCACATTATCTTAAAAATCCACAAACCATCTCATACCCTCCTTGTGCGTACATTCACATCTTCAACTAATACGCTCATTATGATATTTTCTTTATGAATTCGAAGTCATTTTCTCCCATTCCTCCAATGCTATACCGCAGACAAAAGATAGCATAGAACACCCCAACCCTTTTCAAATCTGCTGCAAAAGCTCGATACTTAACCATACTACAAGCTCGAAATATTTAGCCACCGCACTTTAACGTTTTGAATACACTAGGACCACTATTGAGAGTCACCCATTCCGACCTGGTCCCGAATATAATAACCTTAAAGGCTCTGCTAGCAGTTAAATACTCTCTCAAAGAAGCACCCGGCCGAATCACCTTCCTTGTACATCACATCAACACTAAGCATAGACTCTGAGTCTTTCCAAAGCCTGAACATGAATCGATAAGGCCAAATATGGCACACATTCCCCAAATCCTTTGCTCAAATTACCCTTGATGTTTTCTTTACACCGATAACCAGAAACCTCACAAATAGACAACCATGCAATCCAATTGTAGATGGTGGGGCTATCCCACTTAGCTTGAAGCTACAATTTCATAACTCTGGAACCCACCAAGACTCCTTATCCCCCATTGACACAATCTCGCATAATCGACCCACCAAATTCCTCGGAATCCTTATGTTAAATATTTCATGAACATTCTGAATCACTAGCCACATTCACATACTTGACCTCGTACTGGATAGTCAGTAAAATTCTTCATAGAAGCTCCATCAACACCACGCAACCGCTAATTTGCTTACGGGAGATATCTCGCCTATGGAAATTCTATGTCGACATCCTCCAACAATGTTGCACCGAGTACTATTACCACGAAACCAATAACCCATCCTGAGATCGTGCTCGTTCACCAGCTGCACAAGTCCGTTCACTCCCCGTTGACATCAACTACAGTTGCAACGATACATCCCAACCTGAAGTCATGTTGCATTCCTCTTCATATCAGGAAAACTCATTTCTGTCGCATCCAATCTTCCCCCAGTATAACAACTAACATTCCAAATTAAGTCTGTAGACCTAGTCACTGTCCATCATGAATCCCAAATCACTCCAAACTTTCCTCAAGACGTGTAGTTATCCTACCCCGTAACCCATATGCTACCTTGCCACTCTCCCACTTTGGTCAAACCCCCTCCTTTAAGCAACTACTCGACTTCTGTTTCTCACACTTTTCTTTCTAGGAACTTAACCACCACAAAACACCTTCCTTATATCTTTCCTCATCCTTCGCTGTCCAGTTGTTGCCTTTACTTCAAACTCTGTCTCTGTAGCACTTGAACTAATAGATTGCTACCAGCTTTAAACCTCTCCTAAGATCATCCTTCTCGAGACATCAACACTGGGAACACCGATTTCATCCTGAACTACTACACACCGTGATTTCTGACAACTGCTTCCTCAACACCAATTCCTAACACCCCGCTGTGAAGGCAAGGGAAGTGCTCCTAACAACCTTGTAGCCTCTCGAAGATAAGTACAGACGTCTCAGTACCGATCCGCAAGACCTTACTAGACTTGATCATAACTCGTAAGACCTAAGTGAACCTAGTGCTCTGATACCATGTTGTCACGACCCAAAATCCATTAAGGTCGTGATGGCCAGATGCCACTGTCAGGCAAGCCAACAACAAATACTAAATTGGGTTCTCATCTTTTTATTACTTTTGAAATCATATTTTTCCTTTAATATACACAGCAAAGAATGGAGATTTACAGAGTAACTAATAATACTTTTAACAAATTCAATACAGAACAATCAATAATCCTCCCAACATCTGGTGTCACAAGTGCAAGAGCATTTACTAGGGAGTGAAAATAAAATACAACCTCTGTCCAGAATACTAATTAAACGGGAAAAATATAAATAACTCTGAAAGAGACTGTGTTAGTTGCGGATCGTAATATAGAATGCATCTCACCTAAATTCCCGCATTTTTAACCACACCTCTGCGCCCACAAGGCCGCTAGACATATATGTACCTGCAAAAAATGTGCAGCAAGTGTAGCATGAGTACGTAAATAACGTGTACCCAGTAAGTATCAAGCCTAATCTCGAAGAGATAGAGACGAGATGGTCGACTTTGACACTCACTAAGGGTCAATAATAATAAATTACATAAAAATAGAAATATTTAAATCAACCTGATTCACAGAGTTAACAATAATTTTATTTAACCAACAGAAATAATTAAATTCCTTGAAATGCAAAAATTCCCAATCTATTAATTAAATTCACAAGTTGCAATTAAAATAGCTAAGTATCGTATAATTATTATTATTATTATTAGGCACGATTTCTGCCGAGGTCATACGACCCGATCCAGAGTGTCATGTACACTGCCGAGGGACGTGCAACGCGATCCATAGATACATCTATACTGCCGAGGCGTTCAGTCTGATCCACAAGAAAGGAGGACATTTTCTTATGTACCTCCGGAATGAGAGTATATTTATTATAAGATTAATTCGAGAGGAAGAACAATTTCTTTTAATAATTAATTAATTTAAACAGAAAATTAAGTATATGAGATTTTCATCTTTTAATATCTTTCCTTAATAATTCACAATATATTTCTAATAATTTAATAAATAAGGAATACAATTTACACACGTAATTCATGATTTGAGTCCTAAACTACCCAGACTTTAGCATAAATAGTAGCTACGCACAGACTCTCCTCATCACGTGCGTACGTAGCCCCTGCAATTAGCAATAATTATTAATTTAATCACCTATGGGGTAAATTCCCCCTCACAAAATTAGACAAGAGACTTACATTGTCTCAAAGTCCACTTTCCGATCAAAATATCGCGTAAAAACCTCATTTCGATGCCGAAAAATCCGAAACTATCCAAAAGTTATATAAAATAACTAATACATGTTCAATAATTCGAAATTAGACTATTAAATAAATTACCCTATCCAAAATGGTAAAATTCCTAAAATTCACCTCGGGCCCACGTACCCAGATTCCAGAAATATTTTGGAGGAAAACGTTACCCATAATCTCAAGAACTCAAATATATAATTTCTATCAAATTTCGGAACCATTTTCGTGGTTAAAATGGGCTCAAAATGACTGAGCCCCGATTTTTAATCCATTCTACGCAGTAGTGGTTTTGCACCTGCGGAAAGTGTACCGCACCTCCGGAGTCCGCACATGCGGAAAAGCCTCGCAGTTACGAGTTTTCCCTCGCCTACCAAGCCTCGCATTTGCGCACATTTCTCGCACCTGCGCGTTCGCAGGTGCGCCCAAAATTTCGCACTTGCGATGGCAGGCCTCCCCTTCCCTTTCCGCTTTTACGAATAAAGATCGCATCTGCGAGGGTCGCACCTGCGGTTGTCCAAGTGCAGGTGCGAACGTACTAGAAGCAGAAAACTTTAGATCTTCCTCCAAATTCCAAAATTGGTTCGAGCCTTGTATGGTTAACACTCGGGGCCTCCGGGGCCCCGCCTGAACATACCAACAAGTTTGAAATCATAAAACAGACTTGTTCGAACACTCAGAACGTGTAAACCAACATCAAAACTAAGAATCATACCTCAAACAAATTTGATTCAACTTAGAATTTTAAAATTCTTTAAACCTACTCCGAATGCGCCGAAACATACTTATACTACTCGAAATTATACCAAATTTTGCGTGCAAGTCTTAAATCACCATACGTAACTATTTACAAACTCAAAATTTCAAACGGACCTCGATTACTCCAAAACCTACTCCAAAACAAATTTAAAGAACTTTAAACCTTCAAATAGTTGATTTTCACCATTAAGCGCTAAAACGCTCTCGGGTTATCCAAAACTCGTTTCGAACATACGCCCAAGTCCAAAAACATCATATGAACCTATTGGAACTGTGAAATCCCGATTCTGGGGTTGTTTTCTCAAAATATTGACTGAAGTCAAACTTTCCCTTTTAAGGCCAAACTAAGGAATCAATTATTCCGATTTCAACCCAATCACTTCCAAATTCCGAACCAACTATCCCCACAAGTCATAGATTAATAAAAGAACATACGGGGAGTCTTATTTAGGGAAACGAGGTTCTAACAATCAAAACGACAGGTTGAGTCATTACAATTTATGTTACATTCCAAAATCTCTTTTTACTTTAAAAAATTCAATATAATATATGAAAACTTATGGTGGTGCTAAGCATGTGCTAAATATCAAAGAGGTCTATACGAGGTCAAATAAATGTGAAGTTTTTAAGGTAGAGTTTTTCTTCATTGTATTCTTCAAACATTTGCTAGCGCATAAAAGAAGCACATTACTCAAAAATGAACCAAGAAATTCCCACTTTGTTCTAGCCTCGGAGAGCGAGGAATGGCAGTAAGGCCACCCCGCATAATTTAAATAAAATCTCCAATAAGGGGTGGATGTAGCATTACGACATGAATTTAACACTAAGAAATCTATTAATATTGCACATATAGTAGATTTGAACACATAATAAAAAATATATTACTGTTTACCCTTAAAATTAGATAACAATTAAACTTAGGATACATAATTTTACCTAATACCAATGGATAAATGTGAGGATGAGTAATAAAAATTAACAATAAAGTAAAGCAAATTAGTGTTAGAATGAAACTCGGCCCTCGAGTTTGGACACCCTCGAACTGGTTGATGCAAGAACTATGAAAGTATAACAAGCTGATGAACAATGGTGTGAACAAGAAAAAGAATTATATTGCTTTTTTGTATCCCTCCACAGTATGTTATAAATGATTAGAACCCCCATTTATATAGTAGAGGAGTTCTACTTATGGTACAATTCTAATTACAGAAGAAAACTCCATGATTAGCTAATCAACCGTTTCTGATTTGATCCGTTCCGAGATTTACGCCATGATCGTCGACCAGTCATCGAGATTTACGTCTTGATCCTCGACCAGTCACGAATATCTTTCCATTCTGTTATTATGTTATCTTAGATCTTGCTCGATGTCTCTCTTATTTGGCTTCGATCGCTACTAGCCTCGATCTTGACATGTACCTCAGTTCTGAACTCGGTACCTTACCCTCGTGATATGGCTTATTCCGTTACGAGGCCATCCTTTGATGCAAACTCCCGGTCTCGGTCAAATAGTAAAATCGGGTGGGACCTATTTTAACTATATACAGATAGTCCCCTCATTTTTTTGGAGTGTAATGACAAAAATGAATTGAGCCTTCGATTTTCTATCTCGACATGTCATGATGTCATCCTTGTGATGTAAGCAACGGAAGTGACTGAAACGTCCCGTTTGTACAGTTACCAAGGCATTAAATTCACGTTAGTCGATGGTCGTCCACCGCCAATATTGAACGTCGTTGTAAAATTTATAAATATCCCCTCTCTCCACCATTTTGAACTTTTACTTTCAGATTTCCAATCTCCATAGCTTTTTATATCTTCTAATTTCTTCGTCTGCAAATCTACGATTTTCACTGCTAACCTCTTCTCAAAATACCAAATCTTATCATCTCCATCTATTTTTAACTTCAAATCTATACAAAAATGGCAAAAACATCATAAATTGTTCCTCAAAAGGAAAACGCTTCTTCATCGTGGTCGGCTGGCGACAAGACACTGGAGGAGCCGCGCCCCGAGGAATGTGTTCCCGGGGGGTTTGTCCTCACTTCCAATTTTAAGAGAGATAAAGCCTTGTTGATTCCCGGTCGAGGCGAGCCAGTGTCGATGTATATATGCTTGATAACTAAGGGATGCCTTAAGCATGTAAAGAAAGATTGCAATTGGGAGGGCAAAGAGGTGGTGATCCCGACCCCCGAAGAGGACATCACCCCCATGTAGAAGGGTTTCTAAGTGTTTACACTTACCCTTTAACATTGGGCCCCCTCGACCCCGTCGTTGTTGATTTTTGCCGTCAGTATCAAATAACCCTAGGACAAATCTATCCTTCCTTTTGGCGTATTGTGAATCTACTCCGATTCTTCGTGAGCAAAGTCGAGGGGATGGCTTTCACCCTCGACCACCTCATCAGGTTATACAGCCCCCGCCTCTATCGAGGCGGGTTAATAAAACTCCAACGTTGGGCTACCAAAGTGTTATTCTCGAGCACAGACGAGGACAAGGACTGAGGCTGGATGGGCCGATACGTTCGAGTGAGGACTTCCGACATATCCCGGCCGAGAAGATGTTATTTCCCGAGAAATGGAATATGAAGCGTAAGTACAATCCCATTGTTAGCTCTTATTTATTGTTTTAATCCTTTGATTCTTCTCATCGATATCCCCTTCCGTGATGTAGCGGTCGCTTGGATGACCGGTGCAATTCCTAACCTCAAGAGTTAGGTTCGAGACCTGGCCTCAACCTCTTCATATGCCGAGTGCTCATGGCGCGATTTATCAAAGGGTCGATGGGAAGCCAAAACTCATTGTAAGCCCCTTTTTCCACGTCTTTAATGATTTTATCAAAGCATTGCTTACTTAATTTCCTTTCATACAGACCTTGGCAAAGATGCTGTTATGAGGCCCCTATCTAGTGAAGGGAAGACTTCGATCCCGGCACCGAAACCGGCAAAAGACAAAAAGAGGAAAAAGTCCTCACCCTCCGAGGATCCAGAACCTAAGAAGAAGAAGGCTCAAAAGCCGAGGAAGAACATCATCCTCCTAATCGAAGAGTCTGTTCTGCATCTAAGGGAGGAAGACGAAGAAGTGGAAGAAGACGACTCCGGGCTGGTGACCCGAGTGGGAATGAGCACCGAGGCCCCAAAGGCCACTGAATCAGTGAAGGCTGCAGAGACTCCGTCTCTAGATGAGGGGGTCTCAGTAAGAGACTTGGGCGAAGTCCTCGAGTCATCGAGGATCGAAGATGACTCCCACCTCACTGAGCTAACAGTGGGTATGGCTATCGAGACCTCTTAAGATGGGGAGAACGTCCCAAGTGATTCACTTGGGGCAATAGAAATTGGAGGCTCCCCGTTGCTCCCTTCATTTTCTGATGAGATGATTCAAGAGGCTCGGGCCTTGAAGACCCTCTCCATCGAAGGAGCCCATGGAAGGGAGGACCCCTTCCGTGATTACTTTACCGGGGTCGAAGATTCTACCGGCCTGAGTGACTTGGAGGTCTTAAGGAAAGTCTTGGGCGAGGCATCGAACCTTTTCAATGAAGCGTAAAAAGCTCTGAATCGGGTAAGCCTTAGCTCCGCTTGTTGGTATTACCTTTGTGTTCATTTTTCTCTTTTTGTCTAACTTCTTTTCTTCTTTCTGCATAGGCCTCAGCGCTTCACCAAGAAGCATTTTATCGGTCTCGAGCCGAGCTGAGTTGGTACGAGGTAGACATTCAAAGGGTTACCAAGGAGAGGAATGCCCTCAACCTTCTCGGTAAGCAAAAAGAAGAACAGATCAATGACCTCCTAGCCAAATTGGCCACGGCAAACATAGATCAAACCGACCTGATCGAGCAGGTAATGAAAATCTTAAAAGCTCATGGGCTCGATTCGGGAACGGTGGCTAACATTTAGATCTCACAGCTGCAGTAGAAGGTCGAAAGGATCGAGCAGCTCCGCAAGGAGGTCAACATGATAAAGGCGGAGTCCTTGGGGTGGAAAGAAGGTATGGACTGCTTTGCTACAGAAAAAGAGATTGCTCGAGCCCAATTATCATCAGTTGAATCAAGGTATGAAGGATAATAGCTTGGCTCAAGCAAGGAAATAGAGGAGCTCGAGGCTCGGTTGGCTTCCGAACTTGCCAAGGCCAAATCTGAAGCTGAAAAGGAAAAGGCCGAGGAAGATTTGATCGTGGCCATCTACCGGGCCGATGCTGAAGCTGCTCAAGTCTAAGAAAGAGAGGCAGTCGAGACCGCTCAAAGTCGATCATATTGGATTGCCAAACTCGCCAAATTCCAATCTCGGAAGAAAACCCTCGAGGAGATCCACACTCGAGGTTTTGATCTTACCAACGAGATAGTTAAGGTTGGAGAGCATGAAGCCAAAGTTAGAGCACTGACCACTTCCAATGATGATGATGGAAGCAAGAGCGGGTCCGAGAATGGGGAGGACCTCGATGGAGAAGACGTTGCCCCCGAAAAAGATCAGGAACCTTAGGATTTTTCACTTTTGATTTTTTGTATCGGATCCTGATCGGACCTTATAAATATTCTCATATATATATAGATCTCTTTCCTTTCCTACTTGTCTTTATTTCATTTATGCCTTGTGAAAATTTTGTTTTATTTATGCTTTATGAAAATTTTGTTCATAAGTTCGAGGCTTGGGTAATTTGATCGAAGTCGAACTAGTGTAGTTTTTATAATCGAGCGAGTACTTGTTCGAACTCGGAGTAGGGTGACCCTTAGGTTTTAATTGAGTGAGGATGATTTCTCAAAAATAAACTGGCCCTTTAGACTATTGAATTAGGCTGATACGTCCATAGCAGAAAGAATAGCTTTCTCCCCCTTTTCATCTTGAAAAGTTTATTGTTTAATCATATAAATTATGTTGTGCCTTAGCACGAAATAAAGGATTTTCTCGAGAGTTCAAACGGTTCCGTACTCATTAGAACTTTCAAGGGTCGATATTATCGAGACCCTTTGTTTCGTAATGCCTTAGCATAAAATAAAGAATTTATTCGAGAGTTAGAACAACTTTGTACTCATTAGGGTTTTCGAGGGTCGATATTATCGACACCCTTAGAAATTTAGCCGAGGGTATCCTTTTTAACCGATTTGTGAAAATATTTGAAGGCCTGTTTAATAACGAAAATTGTACGTCTTCGAACCGTGTTAATTTGGATGTAGCCTTTAACTTGGGATTCGCCTTTTGGGCTTGTTCCCATGTTATACTTCAAACTTGTTCGAAGTATCAGTCCCCGAGTGGGGTGGTCGTGGCCTATAAAATCGAGGATTGCCTTTTTAAGGTCTTACGATTTTGAGGTTTAGTAATTCGATTATGTCGATTTTTTGGACGGCAACCCCCGAGTATCGGGTAAATTGTTTGAACTTCAGTTGTGATCGACCCTTAAGCCAGTTTCCACAATAGATCATAAGTATGAAATTGTAAAGTATAAATATTTCTGAAGCATGGAACATCTGGTAAGGAAAAATACTTCTTTCAATAGATTATACATGCGTACGTTTTTGCCATTAGGGTTTGAGTAATCTACATGGACACGGTTTATTTGACTGTTTGGTCCTCTACAAAATTTACCTATCGAGACCATGTCGATACGAAGTATTTTCCTTGTAACTATTCGAAGGTGATGCCCCCCAGTATTCGAGGTTGATTGTAAAGGAGCCTTGAATACTGTTGAATTGCTCTAAGTTAGCACGCGCAATGGTTGCCTTGTCAAAAACCTCGCCGAAAAAACTCATTTGGGACAAAAATCAGTCTAAGGGAAAAAGAGTGCAACGCGTTCTTTCAGACCTAAGGACTCTGCGTTTGAAAAATCCTTTGATGTCTTCGATTAAACATCTGCAAATGGTTAGTATAAAATATAAATGAAAATGGAGAAGGTAATACCTTAGCAGTAATATCATTTGAGGAGTCATATTTTCCAATTGTTTGGTAATTGTTCGTCGTTCGCCATGCCGAGTTTGTAGGATCCTTTTCCGATGATATCGAGGACCTGGTATGGTCCCTCCCAGTTTGGACCAAGTTTTCTTTCGTTTGGGTCCCGAGTATTGAGGGTGACCTTCCTCATAACCAAGTCCCCGATTTTGAAGTGTCGAAGATTGGCTCTTCGATTTTAGTACCTTTCGATCCGCTATTTTTGTGCGGCCATTCGAACAAGGGCGGCTTACCATTTTTCATCTATCAATTTGAGGCTTGTATTCATAGCCTCGTGAATTGACTCTTCCGTTGCATATCAAAACCTGACACCGGGTTCCCCGACTTCAACCGGGATCAGACCTGGCGTCGTTTACTAAAGAAAATAGTGTTGCCCCCGGACTGGATTTTGACATCGTTCAATACGCCCAAAGGACTTCGGGCAATATTTCTCTCCATTTTCCCTTAGCGTCATTCAATATTTTCTTTATATTTTGAATGATGGTTTTGTTTGTCGATTCGGCATGTCCATTCCCACTATGATGATATGGCATCGACAAGATCCTCTTTATTTTGTGATCTTCGATAAAATTTTATCACTTTGCCACCGACAAATTGCTTTCCATTGTCGCATACGATCCCGACAGGCATCTCGAATCGGCATATAATGTGGTCCCAGATGAAGTCTATGACTTCTTTCTTTCTAATTTTCTCGAAAGCCTGTGCTTCAACCCACTTAGAGAAATAGTTAGTCATAAACAAAATAAATTTAGCTTTACCTGGGGCCGATGGCAGAGGGCCGACGATATCCATTCCCTACTTCATGAATGGCCATGGGGATAAGACTGGGTGGAGTTGCTCTCCGGACTGGTGAATCATCAGCGCATATCTTTGACATTTGTCTCACTTTCAAACAAACACTTTTGTATCCTTCTCCATATCGGCCCAATAGTATCCTGCTCTGATGACTTTGTGAACCAATGATTTGGCACCTGAATGATTTCCGCAGGTTCCCTCGTGGATTTCTCGTAGGACTTAGTCGATATCTCTTGGTCCCAAACATATTGCCAACGGTCCATTGAACATACTTCTATATAGGGTTCCATCTTCGGTCAATGTTAATCGTGCGGCTTTCGTACGTAGAGTCCTCAATTTTTTAGGATCTGATGGAAGCTTCCCGTTCTCTAGGTACTCGATATATTTGTTCCTCCAATCCCAGGTCAGACTTGTGGAGTTGATTTCGGCATGGCCTTCTTTGATTACTAACCTTGAAAGTTGTACGACGGTCCCCGAGCTAATCTCGCCATCTTCGACTGATGACCCCAAATTTGCAAGGGCATCGGCCTCTCTGTTTTGTTCTCGAGGCACATGTTGTAAAGTCCATTCTTTAAGCCCATGTAGAGTCATATGTAATTTGTCCAAGTACCTCTGCATTAGATCTTCACGGATCTCGAAAGTTCTGTTGACTTAGTTTACCACGAGCAGGGAGTCACATTTGGCCTCGATGACTCCTACTCTCTAACCTTTAGCTAGCTCGAGACCTGCAATCATGGCCTCATACTCGGACTCATTGTTAGTTAACTTGGATGTTTTGATAGCTTGTCTAATTGTATTACCCATGGGTGGCTTCAAAACGATGCCTAGACCGGACCCCTTCACGTTTGAAGCGCCTTCTGTGAAGAGGGTCCACATTCCCGATGATGTACCCGATTTTAATAATAGTTCCTTTTCGACCTCGGGTATGAGGACTGATATAAAGTCGGCCACGAAGTACGATAGGATTTGAAACTTGATGGCCGTTCAGGGTCGATACTCGATATCGTACCCACTGATCTCGATGGCCCATTTGACCAATCGGCCTGAAAGTTCGGGTTTGTGCAAAATATTGCGAAGGGGATAAGTAGTCACCAAACTGATCGGGTGACACTGAAAATATGGTTTTAATTTCCTAGAAGCGCTTATTAAGGCAAGCGCTAATTTTCTAAGTGTGGGTACCCGGTCTCGACCTCTCCTAGAGTTTGACTAACATAATAAATAGGAAATTGTGTACCTTGCTCTTCTCGAACTAGGACCCCACTTATCACAATTTTCGAGATTGCTAAGTACAAGTATAGTTGCTCGTCCGCTTTCGGAGTATGAAGCAGTGGCGGGCTCGAGAGGTACCACTTTAGTTCTTCCAATGCTTGTTGGCATTCTGGGGTCCATGCAAAATTGTTGTTCTTTTTCAGCAGTGAGAAGAACCGTGACTTCTATCTCAAGACCTCGAGATGAATTGGCCTAAGGCAGCTATGCGCCCTGTTAATCTTTGTACGGCCTTAACATTATCCACAACTGTGATGTCTTCGATCGCCTTGATCTTATCGTGGTTGATTTCGATACCGCGATTTGATACCATAAAGCCGAGGAACTTACCCGAGCCGACCCCAAAAGCACATTTCTCCGGGTTGAGTTTCATGTTATATTTCCTTAGTATATCGAAGGTCTCCTGCAAATGTGTCAAATGGTCCTCTACTCGCAGGGACTTAACTAGCATATCGTCAATATAAACTTCCATTGACTTACCTATTTATTCTTCGAACATTCTATTTACAAAGCGTTGATAAGTGGCACTAGCATGTTTTAGTCCAAATGACATTACATTATAACAATAGGTGCCATACTTAGTGATGAACGAAGTTTTTTTCTGATCCTCTGGGTTTATTTGTATTTGACTGTACCCGGAGTAGGCATAAAAAACTAAGGATCTCGTGGCCGACCGTGGCATTGATCATGCTATCGATATTCGGCAGAGAAAAAGAGTCTTTAGGACATGCTTTGTTTAAATCTTTATAGTCTACGCACATTCTAAGTTTTTTCCCTTTTTAGGGACTATGACTACTGTCACGACCCAAAATCCAAAAAGGTCGTGATGGCGCTGGACACCACTGTCAGGCAAGCCAACCATAATCAATTAACTTAATTACCCATTTTAGTATTTTTGAAATAAAAATTTTCTTTAATAAAACTCTAGAGATAAAACTCATAGAGTAAATGATAAATAATTTTGCAGCTAAATTTATAAACAATTCACAACCATTCCCAAAACCCGGTATCACAAGTGCATGAGGATTTACTAGGGAATTAAAAATAAAATACAGCATCTGTCTAGAATACCAATTAGACAAGAAGAATATAATAACTCTCAAGGAGACTCTGTTAGCTGTGGATCGTAATATAGAATTTAGTTCACCTATGTCCCACAATTATTAACCACACCTCTGCGCCCACAAGGCTGCTATACATATATGTACCTGCACAATAAAATGTACAGCAAGTACAGTATGAGTACGAAAACAACGTGTACCCAGTAAGTATCAAGCCTAATCTCAAAGTGGTAGAGACGAGATAGCCGACTTTGACACTCACTATGGGTCAATAATAATAATTGAAATAAAACTAGAATATTTAAATCAGCATGATTCACAGAATATAACAATAATTTATTTAACCAGCAGAAATAATAAGAATCCTTCAAATGCAATAATTTTCCAATTTATTAATTAAATCATGCAATTTCAGTAAAACTTCCAATTTATCAAATAACTTTACAAGCTGCAATTCAATTTAAATAAATTTTTCAATTTATCAATTCGTCTCATTTACAGGAATAACAATAATTCCTTAACAAGCAGGAATAATAATTCATTAAATTTCAAAGATTTTCAATTTATCAATTAGCTTCGCAAGCTGAAATAAACTATTAAGGTATTGTGTAATTATTATTATTAAGCTCGATTTCTGCCGAGGATGTACGGCCCGATCCAGAGTGTCGTGTACACTGCCGAGGGATATGCAGCGTGATTTATAGATGCATCTATCCTGCAGAGGCGTTCGGCCCGCTCCACAAGAAAGGAGAACATTTTCTTATGTACCTCCGGGAGGAGAGTATATTTATTATGAGATAAATTTGGGAGGAGAATAATTTCTTTTAACAATTAATTGATTTAAACAGAAAATCAAGCATATGAAATTTTCATCCTTTAATATCTTTATCTAACAATTCACAATATATTCATATTTATCAATTAATATTAATTAATCAAGGAATACAATTTACACAAGTAATTCATGTTTTGAGTCCTAAACTACCCGAACTTTAGCATTTATAGTAGCTACACACAGACTCTCGTCACCTCGTGCGTACGTAGCCCCCGCAATTAGCAACAATTATTCAATTTAATTCCTATGGGGTAATTTTCCAAAACCCGATGTCATAAGTGCATGAAAATTTACTAGGAATTTAAAAATAAAATACACCATCTGTCTAGAATACCAATTAGACATGAAGAATATAATAACTCTGAAGGAGACTCTGTTAGGTGCGGATCGTAATATAGAATGCAGCTCACCTATGTCCCCACAATTATTAACCACACCTCTGCGCCCACAAGGCTTCTATATATATGTATTTGCACAATAAAATATGTAGCAAGTGCAGTATGAGTACGAAAATAACGTGTACCCAGTAAGTATCAAGCCTAATCTCAAAGTGGTAGAGACGAGATAGCCAACTTTGACACTCACTATGAATCAATAATAATAATTGAAATAAAACTAGAATATTTAAATCAGCATGATTCACAGAATATAACAATAATTTATTTAACCAGCAGAAATAATAAGAATCCTTCAAATGCAATAATTTTCTAATTTATTAATTAAATCATGCAATTTCAATAAAACTTCCAATTTATCAAATAACTTTACAAGCTGCAATTCAATTTAAATACATTTTTTAATTTATCAATTCGTCTCATTTACAGGAATAACAATAATTCCTTAATAAGCAGGAATAATAATTCATTAAATTTCAAAGATTTTCAATTTATAAATTAGCTTCGCAAACTGAAATAAACTATTAAGGTATTGTGTAATTATTATTATTAAGCACGATTTCTGCCGAGGATGTACGACCCGATCCAGAGTGTCGTGTACACTGCCGAGGGACGTGCGGCGCGATCCATAGATGCATCTATCCTGCCGAGGCGTTCGGCCCGCTCCACAAGAAAGGAGAACATTTTCTTATGTACCTCCAGGAGGAGAGTATATTTATTATGAGATAAATTTGAGAGGAGAACAATTTCTTTTAACAATTAATTGATTTAAACAGAAAATCAAGCATATGAAATTTCCATCCTTTAATATCTTTATCTAACAATTCATAATATATTCATATTTATCAATTAATATTAATTAATCAAGGAATACAATTTACACAAGTAATTCATGTTTTATATCCTAAACTACCCGAACTTTAGCATTTATAGTAGCTACGCACAGACTCTCGTCACCTCGTGTGTATGTAGCCCCCACAATTAGCAATAATTATTCAATTTAATCCCTATGGGGTAATTTTTCAAAACCCGGTGTCACAAGTGCATGAGAATTTACTAGGAAACTAAAAATAAAATACAGCATCTGTCTAGAATACCAATTAGACAGGAAGAATATAATAACTCTGAAGGAGACTCTGTTAGCTGCGGATCGTAATATAGAATGCAGCTCACCTATGTCCCCACAATTATTAACCATACCTCTGCGCCCACAATGCTACTATACATATATGTACCTGTACAATAAAATGTGCAACAAGTGCAGTATGAGTATGAAAACAACGTGTACTCAGTAAGTATCAAGCCTAATCTCAAAGTGGTAGAGACGAGATAGCCGACTTTGACACTCACTATGGGTCAATAATAATAATTGAAATAACACTAGAATATTTAAATCAGCATGATTACAGAATATAACAATAATTTATTTAACCAGCAGAAATAATAAGAATACTTCAAATGCAATAATTTTCCAATTTATTAATTAAATCATGCAATTTCAATAAAACTTCCAATTTATCAAATAACTTTGCAAGCTGCAATTCAATTTAAATAATTTTTTTAATTTATCAATTCATCTCATTTACAGGAATAACAATAATTCCTTAACAAGCAGGAATAATAATTCATTAAATTTTAAAGATTTTCAATTTATCAATTAGCTTCGCAAGCTGAAATAAACTATTAAGGTATTGTGTAATTATTATTATTAAGCACGATTTCTGCCGAGGACGTACGGCCCGATCCAGAGTGTCGTGTACACTGCCGAGGGACGTGTGGCGTGATCCATAGATGCATCTATCCTGCCGAGGCGTATATTTATTACGTTCGGCCCGCTCCACAAGAAAGGAGAACATGTTCTTATGTACCTCCGAGAGGAGAGTATATTTATTATGAGATAAATTTGGGAGGAGAACAATTTCTTTTAACAATTAATTGATTTAAACAGAAAATCAAGCATATAAAATTTTCATCCTTTAATATCTTTATCTAATAATTCACAATATATTCATATTTATCAATTAATATTAATTAATCAAGGAATACAATTTACACAAGTAATTCATGCTTTGAGTCTTAAACTACCCGGACTTTAGCATTTATAGTAGCTACGCATGGACTCTCGTCACCTCGTGCGTACGTAGACCCCGCAATTAGCATCAATTATTCAATTTAATCCCTATGGGGTAATTTCCCCTCACAAGATTAGACAAGAGACTTACCTCGCTCCGAAGTTCCATAGCCGGCTCCCAAGCCTTTCAAATAACTTGACCGATGCTCAACGATCCAAAACTCGCTTTCGCTTTATTAACATTCACAAGCTTTTAATCCTCCTCCGACATCGTAACATTGAGTAAAATACTCATACGCCACCAATAAATTGATAACTACAATTACAATCCCAATTACAATCAAAATATGACTAAAAAAATATTTATCAATATCCATTTATGACTCAAGTTGGCTACAAGCCTCCAGCTCAAATCGTCTAATAGATTCACTTACTAGCACATTCAACTCCACTCTTATTAGTCAATACCCATTTAAAGTCATCAATGATACTCCATTAATTCTCCAACACCGCCAAATTACTATTCATCGTCTTCCTTAACCAACATTTCCAAAACATTCAATTTGGTGATTACTTAGTTGAATACTTCCAACTAAGCTAGAATATGATTTCATAGGTTCATTGCATCCTTTAATTTCATTTCTAAGAATACTATTTATCTATACAATTACTCTCACCGACTCATAAGAAATGAGCTTGAAGCATTAGTATTACCTTCTTGAAGCTTTTCTTTGAAATTCTAATGTATGGAAAATTTGGTGTTCTTGAACAACTTGAAAGATTTCTAGGGATTTCAAAGATTGAAGGATGTTAATACTAGTGTTAATAGGATGTTATTAACTTAAAATATCCACACACAAAAAAAAACTCACCTTGTATTCTTAAGTAGTCCCCAAGGTCGAATCCACCGGGAAAGAACCAATCCCTAGCTCAAGAAAATCCCCAAAAATGGTTGCTGCCTGTGAGTGCCTTATAAAGGCACAGGTGCTTCAGCGAGATATACCTTGCGTTGTGCAGATTGTACCTCGTATTACAAGTTTTACCCTGCTGGACACCATTTACTAAAACGTCTATAAATCCTTGTAGAAATATCCAAATGACGAACGGTCGAAAGCGTTAGAAACTAGACTCGAAGATATTTCATTTGATAGGTTGTCCATCATATAATTCCTATATATATATATATATATATATATATATATATATATATATATATATATATATATATATATATATAGACATGCTCATCCAAAGTTAGGTTTTTGTGTGTACTTATTTGGAACTTTACTCTATCATGTAATTTCCAACTTAATTAAGACTTAGGGCTCTCCTTATACCCTACATCACTTATAATATAACTCGTTCACTTATTAACATACGAACCTGCTGGAACCTTAAAATCCCGATTCCGGGGTCGTTTTCTCAAAGTGTTGACCGAAATCAAATTTGCCCTTTTAAGGCTATCTTAAGGAACCAAGTGTTTCGATTTCAACCCAAACACTTCCAAATCCCGAACCAACTATCCCCGCAAGTCATAAATCATTAAAAACACATTCGGGGAGTTTTATTTAGGGGAACAGGGTTCTAAAAGTCGAAACGACCGGTTGGGTCGTTACAACTACGTTCGCTAAGCATTCGGGATATTTTACCTCCCGAATGGATCCTATTTTGAGAAGTTTGGTTACCTCATCCTTAATGAATGTATGTTCTACCTCGGACTAGAGTCCTCTCTTTTGTTTTACCGAGCAAAACTTCAGGTCCAAGCTTAGTCGATGTGTAGTGATTTCCGGCGGGATCCCTGTCATATCTAAATGGGACCAAGCAAAACAATCCATATTATTGATAAGAAATTTAATGATTTTTTCCCTGAGCTCGGGGGTTAACCCCGTACCCATGTATACCTTTCGATCAGGTAGATGCTCGATTAGTACGACTTGCTCCAGCTCCTCGACCATCAATTTGGTGGTGTCGGAATCCTCGGGGATTATGAAGGATCGAGGGATCCAATAGTCATTGTCCTCGTCCGTTCCCTGCATCTCCGATTGAGTCGAGGCTGGTAGCTATGGTTGCTATTTAGCTTCCTGTTTTCCTTTGGACTCCGATCCTTTTGTTGACGAAAGCGCCGATACAGTTATCACTTCGTCGACCGCGAACATCTCTTTGGCACCATGCTATTCCCCATACACCATTTTTACTCCATCCGGTGTTGGGAACTTTAGAATTTGGTGAAGGGTTGAGGGAACCGCCCTCATATTGTGAATTCAGGGTCTTCCGAGCAGTGCGTTGTATCTCATATCGCCTTCGATCAAATGGAACTTTGTTTCTTGAATAATTCCGGCTATATTTACTGGTAAGATGATTTCACCTTTAGTTGTTTCCCTTGGCATGCTAAAGCCATTGAGAATCCGAGCTGCGGGTACGATCTGATCTTGTAGGCCGAGCTTCTTCACGACCCTCGATCGAATAATATTGGCCGAACTTCCTGGATCAATTAAAACACGTTTAACCTAAATTTTATTCATAAGGATAGAGAACACCAAAGCATCATTGAGGGGTTGTGAGATCCCTTCTTCTTCCTCATCATTGAATAATAAAGCGCCTTCTGGCACAGAGTCTCGAGTTCGTTTTTATCTGGTGATTGATACTTTAGTGCGTTTGAACACGGGCCCTTGTGGAATATCGACCCCACCAACGATCATGTGAATCACGTGATGTGGTTCTTCCTGCTCGTTTTTTCTGTTTGCATCTCTGTCTCTGAAATAGTTTTTAGCTCGGTCGCTCAAGAATTCTCGAAGGTGACCCTCGTTAAATAGACGGGCCACCTCCTCTCTTAGTTGTCTGTAGTCTTCGATTTTATGACTATATACCATGGTATTTGCATGTTTGATTGGGGTTCCTTTGGGATGATCAGTTTGTAGGGGTCTGGGCCATCTAGTATCTTTGATTCTCCCAATGGATGACACGATACTTGATGTGTCGATGCTGAAGTTGTATTCTGAAAATCGTGGTGCTTATGTGGGATTGGCATGTTTATAGAAGCCACTTTTGCTCATGAGCCCTCGAGTGCTCTGTCTTCGATCGTTCCTTTGATAATTTTAGATGGGATTGTGTCCTGGGCTGTTGTTTCTACAATCTGTGTTGTATGGTAGATACCGATCTCTGCTTGACCGGGGTTCTTTGTCGATATCCCTATGAGTTCTGCCGACGAGCCTGTTTGGATAAGCGGAATCGGAAGGGTTCCCCAATTGATCATCCTCGACCCTGATCTTCGATTGGTACCGATTATGTACATCGGCCCAGGTTACCGCTGGATATTCAATTAAATTCTTCTTTAGCTGCCGTGATGCCACCGAACTTCGCTTGTTCAAACCTTAATTAAAGACCTGAACAACCCAATTGTCTGTGACCGATGGTAATTCTATGCATTCCATCTGAAACCGAGATACGAATTCCCACAACATTTCGTTGTCTTTTTGTTTCACTTTGAAGAGGTCCGATTTTATAGTTGCAACCTTTATTGCTTCGGCATGTGCCTTTACGAAGGAGTCTGCAAGCATGGCAAAGGAATCGATGGAATTACGCGGCAAATTGTGATACCATATCATTGCTCCTTTCGACAAGGTTTCTCCAAATTTCTTCAATAGAACAGATTCAATCGCATCGTCTTCTAAGTCATTTCCCTTTATTGTGCATGTATAAGAAGTGACATGTTCAATGGTGTCGGTGGTCCTATTTTACTTAGGAATTTCTGGCATTCGGAACTTCTTCGGAATGGGTTTTGGAGCCGCACTTGGTGGGAAGGGCTTTTTTACAAATTTCTTTGAATCCATACCTTTTAGAATAGGCAGTGCCCCTTGTACTTGGTCAACCCGGGAGTTGTATGTCTCCAATTTCTTGTCATTTGCCTCAATTTTCTTTTCTCCCGATTCAATCCATTTAGTGAGCTCCTCGAACATTTTTATAATGGCGGGGTCAGTCCCCGATTCGTTGGCGTTTGACCTTTCTGGCGCAAGCCCAGTCCTATGAACGACTTCTGGTTCGATCATGTTTGATGTTCTGTGCTGATTTTGTAGTTGTGCTATAGCGGCTTATGGAGCCTGTAATATTTCGAATATCAATTGGAGAATAACTCCACCATCTTCTCTACCATGCGTACCTCGACCACTTGATCGAACTTCTCTGTGTATGCTACCTTTGGGATCAACGCACAAATTTTCGTTTAGGGCGACATGTGAATTGACATCAACGGGATTTGCAATTGGTGCTTCCTCGATGTCAGCCCGAGGCACCTCGATCCCTAGGGCGGCTATATTGTCATTTTCCCCATGAAATCCGAGGTCGTTATCACTATGTGTAGGCGTTGCTTGTGAGTTTGACATGTTTATCCTGAAAATAAAGATTCTTACGAGAACAAGTGTAAAGCAATGTGTGTTATTGGAATCAATATTTAGCAATCACTATTATCCTTAGTCCCACGGTAGGCGCCAAACTGTTTACCATTAAAATTGGATAACAATTAAACTTATAATATGGTTCTAAGGACACGTGATTTCACCTAATACCAATGGATAAATGCGAGGATGAGTAATAGAAATTAACAATAAAGTAAAGCAAACCAGTGTTAGAATGAAACTCGGCCCTCGAGTTTGGACACCCTCGAACTGGTTGATGCAAGAACTATGAAAGTATAACAAGCTGATGAACAATGGTGTAAACGAGAAAAAGAATTATATTGATTTTTTTGTATCCCTCCACAGTGTATTACAAATTATTAGAACCCTCCTTATATAGTAGAGGAGTTCTACTTATGGTACAATTCTAATTACAGAAGGAAACCCCATGATCAGCTAATCAATCGTTTTTGATTTGATACGTTCCGAGATTTACGCCATGATCCTCGACTAGTCACCGAGATTTACGCCATGATCCTCGACCAGCCACGGATATCTTGCCTTTCTGTTATTATACTATCTTCGATCTTGCTCGATGTCTGTCTCACTTGGCTTCGATCGCTACTAGCCTCGATCTTGACAGGTACCTTATTTCTGAACTCGGTACCATATCCTCGTGATATGACCTATTCCGTTATGAGGCCATCCTTCGATGCAAAATCTCGGTTAAAGGTTGGACCCACAAAGTTTAATAGACCGGCTCTATCTCTCATAGCCGATCAATTTTATGTCCATAGCTTTTGTGTACTACTCATTGAAAGTTATAAATATTTGATGTGTTATGGAGATAAATATTCAGATTCACCAATAGTGTTATGTTCATAAAGCTTTCAAAAATTTTATGGGAAAGAAAATAATATGGATTTTCGTATATCTATACGTTATTATCCCACTTGAATCTTGGAGTGCGTATAAATGTGCAAATAAAAATTATACCAAGTAATTATGTACACCTAAAAGTAATTTAAACCAAAACATGAGAGCACTCAGAGTGCAGAAAATTATAATTATAAATGTTGGGAAACATTCTACCTTATAGACACTACAAATTTCCATATGATGGTGGAAGAAGTCGAAGCAACACATAAATATCACACAATTTAATTTATATCAATGATATAAGCATCGTCCAAATCAGTTGTCCAAGGACACAATCCTAATTGATATCAACAAAAAAAAAAAGACACAAAATATTCTATAATATGCAAGCATTTTATTATTCAACAGGAGAAGGTACTTCATCAAATTTAGAGAAAGCATGACTAAATTGAATTCAAGTTTAAACTGCATTAAATTTATTTAAATTTGATCGATTTATTTCTTTAAATTCGAAAGTAGAATTTATTTAGAAATCTAATTTTATTCTATTTACCAAAATATCGTATAGATTTATATTAAGAATAGTGTAAGTAACATTTAGCCTTCGTGATCTTTTATAATCGGGTTTTCATATCCTTCTGTAGTGAGAATTTTGATAATCTTAGATTTCGCTATCATATTATCGGCTTTCACGCTTCAAATCTCCTATCTAAAAATAAAAAACGTCCTTGCACGTAAAACCAATAGACATTGACATATTATATGGAACAAACTTAAAGTTTTTGGCATTCTTCTTGAGGAAATTTACTTTGTAATAAACAACAAACAACATTCTTGGCATTGGCAAAAATTCAAAGTAATACTAAAATTTTTAATTTCAATATTCATAATAATATTGTGCATAAGAATATAATTAAGCTAATTAAAGAATCGACTTAATTTTAGAGGAACAATTAAGCCAAAAATAAAAATTCCAGGAGCATCATAATGCGTGTCATGTTTTAATCTTTAGAAGAAAAAAATTCTCTTCTATTTCCCTCATCTTGTAAAATACTGTATCGTAATGTTAGTTATGTTTTATTCTTGTGAATTTTTTGAAAGAATCCTAATATGATTGGTAAAGGGTGCAGAGGTTAGTATCTCAAATAGCCGAGAAACTGGAATTTGATTAATATTACAAGTCCATGAAAATCGAAGTATTAAGCATAGTTTAAAATATCAGTTTTACCCTACATGGTATTATTTGTCAATTAATATTCTAAGAATATTTTGATAAACTAATATTATATTCATGTTTTTATAATAACTAGTTTCTATGTACATGTTTCGCACGTATATCTTCAATCAACTATCTATGAACAAACAATAATTGATGCAAATCTCCTTGTAATTAAATCCCAATAGTAAGAATAATTCGAAAACAAACAAAAAGCAAAACAACAAAGTGAAAATAAGAAGTGATATTACCTAAGCAATGCATCCAGCAAGTCACGCCATCGAAAAATTGATGAAAAGTCAAAAGGAGATACAAGAGACCTTATAATTTTGGAACATTCAGAAGCACCCAAAGCGTGACAGTAATTTCAATTATCACAGACTACACAATTATCTCTAGTTTCAAAATATGCCCGAGAAAAGATATTATTCACAAAATTGAATACTATAATCGAGCTTGATAATTATTCTTTTTATTTATATTCTTTTTGAGACCTGACAAAGTATGAATACAGTCATACAGAGAAAAAGAAGACAAACAACTTTCCCTAAATAGTTCATGAAATATTATCAATTGCAATTCGAAACCAAAAACAAAAAGGAAAAAAAAAAAAGACAAACCTTCTTTATAGTATTTAGAGTTTATTTCAACAACAAAAGAGTGAATAGCTTTGTTGTTTTACTCTTACTAGTCCTATAAACCTAACATTTTTTTCAACCGAAAGGAATACTTCTAAAATTAAAAAGGGTTGAAAGTTCTCGAAGGATTTAAAAATTAAAATATACAAACCTTCTTTATTAGCTTTTTTTTTAAAACAAATCTATAGTTTAAAATAAGAAAGCATTTAACATGCAAAATTTTGCTGATTTTGAAATCGTGAACATTAAGAAAATTAAATGACTATTCATCAATATTAGTAAAATAGTTAAATAACTATTTTATTCAGTGTGAAATTTATTTTTGTAATAGCTCTATCCAAAGACCGTAGAATAATAGCTTCTTCTATAAATGTGTTTGCCTATATAATTCGGGAAAAACATTATGTAAGGTAAAATTGTATAATTGAAATAGACAACCAAAAAATAAAAGTAAGGACTCCTAACTCAAAAAGAATAAAAACGAAATCTAAACTAAAGGAATAGAAATTAAGTGCTCGAAATAAGAGATTCTCTTAACCGTAAAAGGAGTTGTAATAAGTTAAACTTATAAAGGAACTCCTAAAAACCGAAAAGAACTGCAACTTTTACGTTTGCCTCATGTGTAGTTTAAACTTTAAATAGGAAAAGAATTCTAGCCTCAGGTGAATTACAATTATATCCTCAAATTATATAAATATTTAAAGTTATAAAAGTCGATCAATGTTTCAAGGATATTTTAGTCGTTCAACATTTAGCATAAATTATTTGTGCTTTTATAATAACTAGTTTCTATCTACGTGCGTTGTACGTAAATTTCCGCGTCGATCAATAAAAAAATTATATGATTAGAAAATAAATTTATAAATTCATATTAAATTAACAAAAATATATATGACAATAGACAAAGTTCTTTCCATAATTGTATTACTGAGTGACAAATCTTTCAAATGAAAAGACATTTTCTAAAGCATCAAAATCAACAATTAGGTAGTACTATTACTTGTATAAAAATATAAATTAAACGACACTCTATACGCTAAGTACCTAAATATCACTAACTATTATTGGCATAATAGAAGGAGGAAAATCATCATCCGAGAAAAATTATTCAGTTATTCAACAGTAAAAATGTCGGTCTTTCATAACCTCAATTTTGTTTTTAGAATCATCACAATATTTTTTAAATATCTTCATCCTAACTTATAAGCTATGGAAAATCGTTAAAACAGTATATAACATAGCAAACACATTCAAAGAAGTCATTCCACCTAATTTTCTTCCAAAGAATCATATTCGTATCATATGAAACAAAATCCTATATAGAATAAATTTTATAACATTAAAATATGTACTTGTGATTTTCAAATCTATAGTGAAATTTTTCAACCTAAATTTTTGTGCTTAATTTTTTTTTTTTTTTTTGTCAACAAAAGAGCGAGCTTGTATTAAGTAGTTAAAGAGAGCTTAATTGTTGATTCTACTATATTTATAGTTTTAATTCTAATACGGAAATTACCAATATTTTATGTTACATATTATCAATTAGCATCTAGTCTGTATAGAGTTTCATGCAAATGATATTGTAAAAATACATTACTAAGTATTAGAGTAATTTTTTAAAAATTTAAAATGTCTTTCAATTTAATTTGGTATCAAATACACTATAAGACATTTCAATTTACGCAAATTTAAACTTATAACCAATTCATGTGAATAATTTAAAATTACTAAAATTTGGATGAACAATTACAATCCATAAAAATCACTTAAATTTCAAGAAGTATCAATCACCAATGATATATATTATATATAGAATTAAAAAACTAAAATATAAAAATATCCTTTAAAGCAATCAACCTAACCTCTATTCCTTTCTTAATCGTCACAATCGTCACCTTTTTTTTTTTCTCTAATCTTTTTTCTCTTCCGATTGATTTTGATTCCTACTTTTAAAAAAAGTAAAACATGCCTTCTTTTTTACTCCATTAGTTACATGCTATTTTGAGGCTATTTGGCTTGGCTACTCGTTTATATCAGGTCCACATTTTAAATCTACTGCCTAAGAATAAGAAATATCTTATTTATGTATACTGCCTTCTCTAAGCTCTAGTATTTTCTACACAACATTATACTTCTTTTTGAAAACTCTGTCCTTATTACAACACTTTATTCTAACTTATTTCATATAGTTTCTTCTCGCATTAATGATGGAGTAAGCATCAAAATCAACTTTAGGCAGTAAAACGATAAAAAGTAGCTAAAATAATCAAAAGCTAATAGTGTATATGTTGAAGGTTATTATATTTGAATAGTATCATAAAAATAAAGGGGAAAAATTATTTGTCTCATTATGCTATAAATTCAATTGACAGATCACGTAGTACAAACTTAGAAGTTAACCCGTACAACAAGATGTATCTCATAAAAAAAAATCGCACATGCAGATAAAGAAATAATGAGAGAGGACTGAGGAGAACATATAAAACTTATCAAGCTCCGAAGCAATACGGATGTGAATAAAGAAACAATAAGAGAGGAGAAGTTATAAAGGTTACCAAGCTCAGGAAAAAAATTTGTTATAGCAATGCCATTGCGTGCGTTTGACAATCCTTCAGAGAACTGTATTGTGTAATTAAAGAGCAAACAACGCTTGTGACTCGGCTAATTTTCTACACACCAAAGAATATTTTTAATCAAAAGACAAAAGTGATTAATTACATTTTCTATAAAAGTAACTACTTATTACACAATTATTTTTACTAATCTCAGAAATCTTCCTAAAGTAGTTTAAGTGCATTAACATTAAGATACACTAAACAATACATGATCTACATCAATCAGAAAAGCCAAGCGAGTTTCACTATACGTTATTCATAAAACGCAAAAATATTAAAAGCAAAAAAGGAAAACAAACACTCCATGTATCAAACCTATCAATAGATATGTACCCGAGTAAAGCATAATTAGGGGAGTATCATTTTGACATAGGAAGAAAAGCAAAACCCACATCTTCATAAGGAAAACAAAGACGCTTTTCTCATATAAATTAACTTTTCTTCTGGTGTCTTTTGCCAAATAATCTTCTCTTCCGTGATTCTTTACGTAAGTAGAACTTACATCTATATAGAGTAAAAACTATATAGAAAATTAGAATAAACTAACCCGACCCAACCTTCAATAAAAAAGAAAGATATTGAAAATCTTGCTAACATATAATCTATATTTAAAATATTTATATTCACAATAAAAGATACAGAACAAAATTCCATCAAACGCAACCTTAACAAAGAGCGTCCTTGGAAGTTGGAGCGTTCAATTTCCTCCTAGAATCCAGCCCTCCGTTTGTCCATGATAACCCTATAAATAATAGGATTTCCCTTCAACTATGTAGCACTAACAAAAATTCTAAATGTATAAATTATAAGAGTCCTAATGAAAGTTTAACTTTGATTGAATAGTATAAATATCTAATATGAATCCTATTGAAAATAAACTATACACTTTGTATGGTCTGTCTATTTGCAATTTAAATCCGAAAAGAATTCTAACTTTGGATAATTACAATTATATCCGTAAATTTTACAAATATTTAAGGGAATAAAAGTCGATCAAGATTTTAGGGATATTTTAGTCGTTCAATATTTAGCATTAAACATTAGTACTTTTATAATAATACTAGTTTCTATGAACGTGTGTTGCACGATAACAGTTGCACGTTGATTTTCGAGCGCTAAAATTTTGACATTCATACTTTTCACGTAAATTCTCAATTAATTATTTATAGATATTAAGGAACCAAAAATTAAATTTACCTAAAATATTATATATATGAATGCACCAGTTGATGTGAAAGAAAATGTAACAATATATATATATATATATGAATGCAACAGTTGATGTGAAAGAAAATGTAACAATCTTCAAATGTTATTAACTTACATTATACTTGAATTTAAAATTATTCGACATCACGTCTGAACCTGCAAATGATATATGTATTAATAGTATAGACATAAAAAATATAATTATATCTTACCTTATACTTCTTTATATATGATATTTTTGGGTTTGCTCCCTTATGATACTTTGGCTGCTTGTTATGATTGGAACTTTTATTGTAGATATTGATATTATTTTTGAAAATGTAACATATAATAGTCAATGTAATAAAATATGTTGCATCAAATATAGTCCAACACTTGAAAATATTTCACTATGTATTATTTTCGGACAAATTTAAGAGGATATTATTCATTTTCTGTGGTAAAAGTTGAATTTTATATAAGGTTCCCCATAAGAATTTCATCCCAAATAACTAATTTTGCTTCCTAATATTTAGCATCACCACTCTATTATATTGTTGGCATCTTTTTTGTCCTTTTGATATAAAAAAGGAGTTGTTACAAATAGTATTATAGAAAGAATAAAATGAACATAATATGCTCATAATATTTTAGAAGTAATATTCCTACATAACATATAAAAAGATCAATATCAGAACGTGTGCATGCGATATACATTGAAAGAAACCAACGAACCTGTCACGACCCCAAATTCCCTCTGTGGGAGGTCGTGATGGAACCTAATCTCTAAGACTAGGTAAGCCTATCAATGCGGAATAATCATAAATATCTGAAATAAATAAATTACAATTCAAATTATTACAACTTCCAAAACCTAGTAGAAATAAGTCACAAGCTTCTAAGAATTTATCCTCAATGTCTCTATATATATTAAGGCCTAAAGAAAATAAGAAAGCAACACAATAATGATAGAAGGGGACTCCAGAATCTGCTGACACTGGCAGATATACCTCGAAGTCTCTGTGCGCAGGTAACTCATTGACGTCAAGGGTGGTAAGATGTACCTGAATATGCACAAAAAGATGTGCAAAAACGTAGTATGAGTACACCACAGCGGTACCTAGTAAGTGTCGAGCCTAACCTCGGTAGAGTAATGACGAGGTCAGGTTAGGCCCTACTGGAAAATAATAACTTTATGGTAAAATATTTAACAATATAATAAAATAAAATGACAATGAAAATGAATCAAATAGTATGTCACATTTAATGACACCAAATAATTGGAAATAATATCTCGTAGAATCAAAACAGAATTCCTTTTAACTTTATGAAAATCACAACAATTAATCGAAGGCAACTATGGCCATAAATCAATATCAACAAGGGCACTACCGAGGTACAGCCTCATAATCCCAAATCATAAATAAATTCACAATATCTCATTTTCTTATCTCACCCCGGGAGCCTTCACAATTTATTTTAAAGAAATTTTTTTTTTTTCGAAATAGCATCCCGCGTTTTAGCCATCCTTATCACACTGCATGACTTCAAGTAGTTTCCCCTACTAGCCACACGTATCAAGCCACCCTTATCTCACCGCATGCGTTTCAATACCCAGACCTTATACCACCGCATGCGTATCAATATCACAATATATCACAATTTGCACCTCAAGTGCCCAATTATTTCAATTTGCCAAAATAAATCAACAATGATATTTTTCCACAATAAAGAGCTCCCGGCTCATGCCAACATAAATCATCAATAATATTTTTTCACAATAAAGAGATCACGGCTCATGCCAACATAAATCATCAATAATATTTTTTCACAATAAAGAGCTCACGGCTCCATCACAATGAGTACAAAAATCTTACAAAAATATTCAGGAATAAATAATTTAGCAAAATAATATTTCAAAATCTTTAATACGTTGCTTCAATACCAAATTTAAAATGTCAAATACTTCATATTAATAATATTTAATTTAAAGAAAATTATTTTCAAATAATGCACAAAATAAAAGAAATCAAGTTTCAACTAAACAGGTAAAACAATTAGCAGGAAAAGATCAAGTAAATTTAAAGTATACAAATCAAATCAATGATGGAGAATATAACAAGATTTAATAATTTAATTAATATGTAACAGTGACCTTCATAATTTAAAAACATAATCCTTCACATTTAGTCCGTGTACACACTTGTCACCTCGTGTACACGACTTTCATCACATTACAATTAATACCAATCCTAGGGGAAATTTCCCCCACATAAAGTTAGGCAAGTCACTTACCTCGATTTGCTCCAATTTAACCAAGTAGTATGCTTTTTTCTCGATTTATCGATTTTGGTCGACTCGTATCTAGTCATAATTAATTCGATACAGTCAACAAAAATTATAGAATTAATTCTATAAGAAAATACTATATGTTTCAACAAAAAATCAAAATTAACTCAAAAATGGCCTCTGAGGCCCACGTCTCGAAATCCGACGAAAGTTACGAAATATGAACGTCTGTTCAACCACGAGTCTAACCATACCAAAATGACTAAATTCCAATAACGATTCGACCCTCAAATCCTCTAATCTATCCGAGAGGGTTTTCAAAAAACAAATTCCAACTTAAATCACCAATTAAATGTTAAAAACAGTGATGGATTCGGGTAATCTAACCAAGATTGAGTTAAGAATACTTACCCCAATGTTTTTTCTTGAAAATATACCAAAACTCACCTCTGTTCATGTCACGACCCAATTTCACCTATAGGTCGTGATGGCGCCCAACACTACGGCTAGGCAAGCCAACTTAATAAATTAAGCATACATTGACAAAATTTAAAACCAAGAGAAATAATAAAACTCAAATTCTACCAATGTGTGTGCCAAGACCTGGTGTCACAAGTGTATGAGCATCTAGTATATTATACAAAACCTCAAATACTGTTTGAAATAAAAATAGACAGAATGAAAAATACAAGGAGAGACACTAGTAGCTGCAGAACGGATCAGAAAGGCAGCTCACCACTATGATCCTGGATAACGTGGGTGTAAGACGATAGGTCCCCCACTAGTACTTGCCTCAGGTCCTGCACAAAAAGTGCAGCAAGTGTAGTATGAGTACGTAAACAACGTGTAGCTAGTAAGTATCTGTCACGACCCGAAATTCCCACCTTCGGACTGTGATGGCGCCTAACATTTCACTTGCTAGGCAAGCCAACATTAGAATAATATTAACTAATTTTTAAACAATCTTTAAATATTAATAATCAAGAAACAAATGCGGAAGCAAAGTTTGAAATATGGTGAAATAATCCATAAAAACAATGGTGTCTAAATACTATTCCGGAATTGGTGTCACAAGTGCACGAGCTTCTAGAATAAATACAAATAAAGGTCTGAATAAAATAAAGTTGTCTGGAAATAAACACACAGCTAAAGTACAATAGACGGGGACTTCAGAACTGCGGACGCCATGCAGTTATACCTCAAGTCTCCTCTGATAGCTAAAATTCGAGCAAGTCTATGGTACGCCGTTGGGACCAACTCCAAAATCTGCACAAGAAGTGCAAATGTAGTATCAGTACAACCGACCCCATGTACTGGTAAGTGCTGAGCCTAACCTCGACGAAGTAGTGACGAGGCTAAGGCGGTTCACTTACATTATCATGTACGAAATATTAGTAACAACAACAATAATAGAAATAAATCAGGTAATTCATTTATAATAATTGAAGGCAACTCAGCAGTCATAACCAATTATCATTTCCATTAATTCTGTTGCAGCGTGCAACCCACTCTCACAATATATTCACATTCAATTCTGTTGCAGCGTGCAACCCGCTCTCACAATATCTTCACATTCAGTTCTGATGCGGCGTGCAACTCGCTCCTCCAATATAATCATTTTTAATCAAGTCTATTATATATTTATTTCAATCAAGTATATATATAGACTTTTAAATAAGTCTGTTGCGGCGTGTAACCCGATCCTCCAATATTAACTTTTTTAACAAGTCTGTTGCGGCGTGCAACCCGATCCTCCAATATTGACTTTTTAATAAGTCTGTTGCGGCGTGAAACCCGATCCTCCAATATATATCTATTTCAATCAATTCTTATAGAAGAAATTCCCCAATAAACGCAACAATTAATATAAAATCATAAGACAACAAGCATACAACAATTATAATTTAATTATGAAACAAACAATGACAATTAACAATTTATTATAGAAATCAGGGAGAAAATAGTCAGTTTAATATTTAATATGCTAAATGTCAAATAACAATTAAAACACATAATTCAAATAACATGTAACAATTAATGCAGGAATTAAAAAATTAATATTTTGATAAAGAATAAGAGAGAAATAATTATTATAGTAATTAATTTATGATTAAAAATAATTTATGATTTTTGAAGTAAGCAGGCAAATAATTAAATTGACGACATATACACACTCGTCACCTCGCCTATACGTCGTTTACATATAATTCACATAACAAACAATTTAAGGGTTCTATTCCCTCAAGTCAAGGTTAACCTCGACACTTACCTCGCTTTGCAAATTCCAATCACTTATTCAACCACAGCTTTTCCTTTTAAAATTGCCTCCGAAAGTTTCAAATCTATTCACAAACAATTCAATATATTCAATATTAATCATAGGAATTAATTCCATATGAATTTACAAATTTTCCGGATAAAAATCTAAAATTCATTAAAATATTCGGCAGTGGGACCCACCTCTCAAATCCCGGAAAAACTTGCGAAATCCGAACACCCGTTCTGATACGAGTTCAACCATACCAAATTTGTCCAATTCTGATATCAAATGGACCTTCAAATCTTAATTTTTCATTTTTGGAAAGTTTTACAAAAATTTCAATTTCTTCCATCTAAATCTAAAATAAATGATGAATATAGACATAGATTTGTGAAATACAATAACTATATGATAAAGAACACTTACCCAGTCCGAAATCGTGAAAAACACCTTTGAAATCGCCCATTAGCCGAGTTATAATTGAGGGTTTGTGAAAAATGGAAAAAATCCCGTTTTGGTTCTGTTTTAAGTCACAGGGGTCAAGCCTTCTTCGTGTTCACAAAGGGCCTGAAGCGTTTGCGATGAGTAGCAGCCCGTGGCTTTAGCGTTCGCGAGGCATTGCTCACGTTCGCTATGAAGGAATGATCGACCCTCCCCCAGGTGTGCCTAACACTACGCGTTCGCGAGGAGCTTGTCGCGTTTGCGAAGGGTAATGCCCCCATCGCTTCGCGTTCGCGAAGAATAAAACTTCAGCTGCCCAGTTTACTCTTCGCGTTCGCGAGAGTACCTTCGCGAACGCGAAAAAGAACATGCCAGAATACCTGCTGTAGCAAAATACCAGATTTTCAAAGTCCAAAACATCCCGTAGCCTATCCGAGCCCTCGGGGCTCCAAAACAAACATGAACACAAGTCCTAAAACATCATACGAACTTGCTCGCGCGATCGAATCGCCAAAAAAATACCTAGAACTACGAATCAGATACCAAATCAAAGGAAGTTCTTCAGAAAACTTTAAAACTTATAATTTTACAACCGGTCGTCCGAATCACGTCAAATCAGCTCCGATTCTCACCAAATTCGGCAGCCAAATCATAAATATTATAGTGGACCTATACTGGGCTCCGGAACTAAAATACGGACCCGAGGTTAACAAATCCAACATCAGTAATTTCTTAGAAATCATTAAGCTTTCAAGCTTTTAATGTTTTTCATCAAAATTCCATATCTCGAGCTAGGGACCTCGGAATTCGATTCCGGGCATAAGCCCAAGTCCAAAATCACGATACGGACATACCGAAATTTTCAAAACACTGATCCGGATCCGTTTGCTCAAAATGTTGACCAAAGTCAACTTAGTTGAGTTTTAAAGCTCTATTTCCCATTTTAATCCATTTTTCACATAAAAACTTTCCGAAAAAATGTACGGACTACGTACGCAAGTCGAGGAATGATAAATGGTACTTTTCGAGGTCTTAGAACACATAATTACTTATTAAATTTAAAGATGACATTTTAGGTCATCACACTATCAAGCCTAATCTCGAAGTGGTAGAGACGAGATGGCCGATTTTGACACTCACTATGGGTCAATAATGATAATTGAAATACAACTAGAATATTTAAATCAGCATGATTTACAGAATTTAAAATAATTTATTTAATCAGCGGAAATAATCAAATTCTTTCAAATGCAACAATTCTCAATATATTAATTAAATTCCTTAAATTCAAATAATTTCCGATTTTTCAATTAAATATCATTTACAGGAATAACAATTAATTCTTTAACAAGCAAGAATAATAATTCATTAAATTCCAAGGATTTTCTAATTTATCAATTAGCTTTGTAAGCTGAAATAAACTATTAAAGTATCGTGTGATTATTATTATTATTAAGCACGATTTCTACCGAGGACATACGGCCCGATGCAGAGTATCGTGTACACTGTCGAGGGACGTGCGACGCGATCCATAGATGCATCTATCCTGTCGAGGCATTCAGCCCGCTCCACAAGAAAGGAGGACATTTTCTTATGTACCTCTGTAAGGAGAGTATATTTATTATAATATAAATTCGGGAGGAAGAACAATTTCTTTTAATAATTAATTAATTTAAACAGAAAATCAAACATATGAATTTTCCATCCTTTAATATTTTTATCTAACAATTCACAACATATATATAAATATATCAAATAATATTAATTAAACAAGGAATACAATTTACACAAGTAATTCATGCTTTGAGTCCTAAACTACCCGGACTTTAGAATTAATAGTAGCTACGCACAGACTCTCATCACCTCGTGCGTACGTAGCCCCCGCAATTATCAACAATTATTCAATTTAATCTCTATGGGGTAATTTTCCCCTCACAAGATTAGACAAGAGACTTACCTCGTCTCAAAGTCCACTTTTCGATTGTCGCGTCGCGTAAAATTCTCGATTCAATGACGAAAAATCTGAAACTATCCAAAATTTATATAAAATAATTATTATATATTCAATAATTCGAAATTCATCTATTAAATAAATTACCCTATCCAAAATGGTAAAATTCCTAAAATTCAACCCGGGCCCACATGCCCGGATTCTGGAAAGTTTCGGATGGAAACGTTACCCATAATCTCCAGAACTCAAATATATAATTTTTACCCAATTCCAAAACTATTTTTGTGGTTAAAATCTCACTTTTATAAAAATCTAGGTTTTTTATCTAAATCTTTGATTTTTAAGATTTACTAGTTATAATCTATTTATAATCTATATATTTAACTCAAGGGGTGTAGAATTAACTTACCTCCAAGTTGTTAGTTGAAATCTCCTTTCAAAAAGCTCCAAAATCGCCCAAGAATGGAAGAAAAATGGGCAAAAATGGTAAATTCCCGTTCTTTTAAGCATTCTGCCAAACAGGTCTTTCGCACCAGCGAAAGAGGTACTGCACCTGTGGCTTTCGCACCAGTGAAAAGACCTCGCATGTGCGAGCTTAGCCTGGCTGCCCAGTTTCCGCATCTGCACTCCTTTTCTCGCAGCTGCGCCCGAGATTCCACACCTGCGATGGCAGGCCTCCCATTCCTTTTCCGTTTCTGCTAAGAAATCTCGCATCTGCGAGTGCCGCGCCTGTGAGCTATTGTCGCATCTGTGAATGTCTCACCTGCGACTGGCCAAGTGCATGTGCGATTCTGACAGTAGCTGGGAGCTTCAGTTTTGGCTCCCAACTTTCAACTTGGTCCGAGCCTCGTCGGATTGACACTCGGGGCCCACGGGACCCCGCCCGAACATATCAACAAGTTTGAAATCATAAAACGGACTCGCTCGAACTCTCGAAACGCGTAAAACAACATCAAATCTAAGAATCATACCCTAAACCAAATTGATTCAAACTTAAGAATTTCAAGTTCTTCAATTTACTTCCAATGCGCCGAACTATACTTAAACTACTCGAAATGACACGAAAATTTACGTGCAAGTCTTAAATCACTATACGAAACTATTCCCAAACTCGGAATTCCAAACAGGCTTTAATTACTCAAAATCCTACTCAAACCCAAATTTAAAGAATTTTAAACCTTCAAATAGTTGATTTTTACTATTAAGCGTCAAACGTCCCCGAGTTATCCAAAACCCGTTTCAGACATACGCCCAAGTCCAAAATCATCATACGAACCTACTGAAATCGCCAAATCCCGATTCCGGGGTCGTTTTTTCAAAATATTGACCGAAGTCAAACTTGGCCTTTTAAGGTTAACTTAAGGAACCAAGTGTTCCGATTTCAACCCAAACGCTTTCAAATCCCGAACCAACCATCCTCGCAAGTTATAAATTAATAAAAGCATGTTCGGGGAGTTTTATTTTAGGGAACGGGTTTCTAAAAGTTAAAATGACTGGTTGGGTCATTACAACTCAAGCTCCAAGTTGTTAAAAATGGCGAATGGAACGAAGTCCCCCCTGGTTTTATAACTTATAGATTTGTCTAGGGTGACCTTGATCATGGGGTCCGATCCTGGACCTCGATCATAGGAGTCCGATCATGGGGTCCGATCATGGTCCTCGATCATGGATCTCGTTCATGGCCTTCGATCATAGCTTCGATCATGGCCCTCGACCTTGGGGCTCGATCACAGCCATCGATCCTGGCTATCGATCATGGCTTATATATTTATGGCCTTCGATCACTAGCCTTTGTCATAACCCTCGATCCTGGGCCTTCGATCACTGGCCTTCGAGCTTGCCTTCGATCATGGCCCTCGAGCCTTGCCTTCGTTCATGAATCTCTAGCCTACCTTCGATCCCCGGCTCGATTTCTCGGCTTGATTTCTGGGCTCGATTGCACAGCAGAAGAAAATTTGCAGTAGCTGTTTAAGTCCCATTTTTGATCCATTAACCATCTGAAACTCACCTGAGGCCCTCGGGACCTCAACCAAACATACCAACAAGTCCTAAAATATCATACGAACTTATTTGAAATCTCAAATCACATAAAACGATGCTAAAACCACGAATTATGCTCTAATTCAAGCTTAATGAAACTTAAAATTTCCAACTTCTACATTCGATGTCGAAACCTATCAAATCAAGTCCGATTGACCTCAAATTTTGCACACAAGTCATAGATGACATAACAGAGCTGTGAAAATTTTCAGAACTGGATTCCGACCCCGATATAAAAAAGTCAACTCCCCGGTCAAACTTCCAAATTTTAAATTCCTCTTTTAGCCGTTTTAAGCCTAATTTCACTATGGACTTCCAAATAAAATTCTGATCACGCTCCTAAGTTCAAAATCACCATACTGAGCTGTTGGAATCATCAAAATTCTATTCTGGGGTCGTTTGTGCAAAATTCGACATCTGGTCACTATTTGAACTTAAACTTTTAATTTTTTATCAAAATTCCATATCTCGGGCTAGGGACCTCGGAATTTAATTTCGGGAATACGCCCAAGTTCAAAATCACAATACAGACCTACAGGAACTGTCAAAATACTGATCCGAGTCTGTTTGCTCAATATGTGGACCAAAGTCAACTCAGTTGAGTTTTAAAGCTCTAATTCACATTTTAATCCATTTTTCACATAAAGACTTTCCGGAAAATTTTACGGACTGTGCACGCAAGTCGAGGAATGATAAATAGTTCTTTTCGAGGTCTTAGAACACAGAATTAATTATTAAATTTAAATATGACATTTTGGGTCATCACATTCTCCACCTCTAAAACAAACGTTCGTCCTCGAACGGAGTTAGAAAAAGTACCTGAGCTGGTGAATAAGTGTGGATAACAACTGTGCATATCATGCTCGGTCTACGAAGTCGCCTCCTCAACCGGATGACCCCTCCACTGAACCTTCACGGAAGTAATGTTCTTTGACCTCAGCTTTCGAACCTGCCTATCTAAAATAGCCACGGGTTCCTCAACATAAGATAGATTATTGTCCAGCTGAACCAAACTGAAGTCTAACACATGAGACGGATCGCCGTGATATTTCCGAAGCATAGAAACATGGAATACCGGATGAACCGCAGAAAGACTAGGTGGTAGTGCAAGTCTGTAAGCCATCTCTCCAACTCTCTCAAGAATCTCAAAAGGTCCAATATACCTAGGGCTCAACTTTCTCTTCTTCCCGAACCTCATCACACCCTTCATAGACGAAACCCGGAGCAATACCCTCTCACTAACCATGAATGCAACATCACGAACCTTTCGATCCGCATAAACTCTTCTGTCTAGATTGGGCTTTACGAAGTCGATCCTGAATCAACTTAACCATTTCCAAGGCGTCCTGAACCAAGTTTGTACCCAATAACCTAGCCTCGCCCGGTTCGAACCAACCCACTGGAGACCGGCACCGCCTACCATACAAGGCCTCATACAGAGCCATCTGAATGCTCGACTGATAATTGTTATTGTAAGCAAATTCTGAAAGTGGTAAGAACTGATCCCAAGCACCCCCAAAATCTATCACACATGCATGAAGCATATCCTCCAGTATCTGAATAGCGCGTTCAGACAGCCCGTTCATCTGAGGGTGAAATGTTGTACTCAACTCTACCGACTACCCAACTCATGTTGTACTGCCCTCCAAAACCATGATGTAAACTGCGTACCCCGGTCAGAGATGATAGATACCGGTATGCCATGGAGTCTGACAATCTCACGAATATAGACCTGAGCCAGTTGCTCTGAAGAGTAAGTAGTAACCACAAGAATGAAATAAGCTCACTTGGTCAATCTATCCACAATCACCCAAGCTGCATCGAACTTCCTATGAGTCCGTGGGAGACCAACAACAAAATCTATAGTGATCCTCTCCCATTTCCATTATCGAATTTCTAGCTTCTGAAGCAATCCACCCGGTCGTTGATGCTCATATTTTACTTGTTGACAATTTAGACAACGAGCTACATACTCCACTGTGTCTTTCTTCATCTGCCTCCACCAATAGTATTGTCTCAAGTTCTGATACATCTTTGCAGCACCCGGATGAATGGAGTACCACGAACTGTGAGCCTCCTGGAGAATCAACTCACGCAAACCATCTACATTAGGCACACATAGCCTACCCTGCATATGTAATACATCGTCATCTCCAATAGTTACTTTCTTGGCATCACCGTGCTGAACTGTATTCTTAAGGACAAACAGATGGGGGTCATCATACTGACGCTCCCTGATACGATCATAAAGAGAAGATTGAGAAACTACACAAACCAAAACTCGGCTCGGCTCGGAAACATCCAGTCTAACAAACTGGTTGGCCAAGGCGTGAACATCCAAGGTTAAAGGCCTCTCTGCTACCGGTAAATATGCTAAGCTGCCCAAATTCTCCGCCTTACGACTCAAGTCATCGGCCACTACATTGGCCTTACCGGGACGATAGAGAATGGTGATATCATAATCCTTAAGCAACTCTAACCATCTCCGCTGCCGCAAATTAAGATCCTTCTATTTAAACAGATGTTGTAGACTCTGGTGATCGGTGTAGACCTCGCAATGGATATCGTATAAGTAATGCCGCCAAATCTTCAAGGCATGAACAATATCCGCTAACTCAGGGTCGTGTATAGGATAATTCTTTTCATGCACCTTAAATTGTCTGGATGTGTAGGCAATCACCCTACTGTCTTGCATCAACACTACTCCGAGACCAATACGCGATGCATCACAATACACAGTATAAGACCCTAAATATATAGGTAATACCAATAATGGGGCTGTAGTCAAAGCCGTCTTGAGCTTTTGGAAGCTCTCCTCACATTCTTGGGTCCACCTGAACGGAGCACCCTTCTGGGTCAATTTGGTCATAGATGCAGCAATAGAAGAGAAACCATTTACAAATTGGCGATAATACCCTGCCAAACCAAGGAAACTCTAGATTTTCGTAACTGAGGACGGTCTGGACCAACTCTACACTGCTTCAATCTTCTTCGGATCTACCTTGATTCCATCGCACGAAACTATATGACCAAAAAATCCCACTGAATCAAGCCAGAATTCATACTTTGAAAATTTTGCATATAACTTCTTTTCTCTCAAAATTTGAAGCACAGTCCTCAGGTGTTGTTCATGATCTTTCCAACTCCGGGAATACACCAGAATGTCGTCAATAAACACAATGACGAAAGATTCAAGATAGGGATGAAATACACTATTCATTAAGTGCATAAATGTTGACCTAGCATTGATCAGCCTAAAAGACATCAAAAGGAACTCGTAATGACCGTACCAAGTCCTGAAAGCAGTCTTCGGGATATCTGGCTCCCGAATCTTCAACTGATGATAGACTGAACGCAAGTCGATCTTACAAAATACTCTGGCACCCTGAAGCTGATCAAATAGTTCATCAATACGTGGCAATGGATACATGTTCTTCACTGTAACCTTGTTCAGATGGCTGTAATGAATACACATCCGCATAGAACCATTTTTCTTCTTTACAAATAAGACAGGAGCACCCCAAGGCGATACACTGGGCCGAATAAAGCCCTTATCCAGCAATTCCTGTAACTGTTCTTTTAATTCTTTCAACTATGCTGGGGCCATACAGTATGGTGGAATAGAAATGGGCTGAGTGCCCGGTAACAAATCAATGCCAAAATCAATATCCTTATCGGGTGGTATACCCGGAAGATCCGCTGGAAATACATCAGGAAAATCCCTTATTATAGGAACTGACTCCACGGTAGGAGTATCAATACTAACATCTCTTACACAGGCCATATATGCATCAAACCCCTTCTTAACCATTCGTTGAGCTTTAAGAAATGAAACAACCATGCTATGAACATGATTTAAGGTACCTATCCACTCTAGCCACAACTGACCTGGCATAGCCAACGTCACCGTCTTGGTGTAACAATCAAGAATAGCATGATAGGGCGACAACCAGTCCATGCCCAAAATAATATCGAAATCCACCATACTGAGCAATAATAAATCGGCCTTGGTCTCAAAACCACTGATAACAATTAAACACGACCGATACACACGGTCCACAATAATAGATTCACCCACGGGTGTAGATACATAAACAGAAGAACTCAAGGAATCACGTGATACGCCCAAATACGAGGCAAAATAAGATGACACAAAGGAATAAGTGGAGCCTGGATCAAATAAGACCGATGCATCTCTATGACAGATCGGAATAATACCTGTGATAACAGAATCAGATGCAACGGCATTTGTCCTAGCAGGAAGGGCATAATATCTTGCCTGGCCTCCCCCTTTAGGGCAACCTCTACTTGTCCGACCTCCACCTCTAGCTGGTTGTGCAGGTGGAGTGGCAACTGATGCAGTAATCATGGCTTGAGAAGCCTGAGGGCCCTATGGAATAGGTGGGGCCTGAGAAATCCGTGGAGGTGCACCCCTCCTAAGTTTGGGGCAATCCCTCATGATATGACGAGTATCACCACACTCAAAACAAGCCCTCGTAGTACGTGGTTGCTGGGATTGGCTCGGGCCTGATCGACTAGACTGTCAGCTGAAAGAACCCCGTACAGGAGGTATAAAAGACACTGGCGGTGCATAATATGGAACCCGAGGTCTGGGAGTAGCCAGAAAAACACTGGAAGCTGGAAGTGCTGAATGAATAGGATGGCTCACATAACCTCTACCATGACGGGCTGCAACTGGGGCACGAGAATTATTATATGTGCCAGAATCCCGGGGTCTCTTAGCTTCCCTCTTTTCCCTCTCCCGAGTCTGCATACCTTCCAATCTCTTGCCAATTGACACCACCTATTGGTATGTGATGTCCATATCCAGCTCTCTGGCCATACTGTATCAGATACTAGGGTGAAGACCCTTAATAAATCTGCGAACTCGCTCTCGAACAGTAGCAACTAAGGCTGGTTCATGCCTAACCAAATCACTGAATCAGACTGCAAATTCTGACACAATCATAGAACCCTGGCGCAACTGCTCAAACTCTGCGCGCCATGCATCTCTAAGACTCTGAGGAACATACTCCCTTAAGAACATATCTGAACATTGAGTCCAAGTGAGTGAAGATGCCTCAACGGGACTATCCAACTCATATGCCCGCCACCACTGGTAGGATGCTCCTATAAACTGGAATGCCGTGAAAGAAACCCCACTATAATCCACAATACCCATAGTACGAAGGATACAGTGACATTCTTCCAGAAATCCCTGAGCATCCTCTGAAGCTAAACCGCTGACAGTGGGATGGTGGTACTTCTTGTACCTCTCGAGCCTGAGCTGCTCTCCTTCTGAAACTGATGTCCTAATCTCAGGTCGAACTGGGACAACTGGCTGCAATGGAATAACCTCTAGGCCATGGTCAACTTGGGCCCATGGTTCTGGAGTACGAGCGGCGGGAGTCTGTGCTCCTCCCCCAGCCTGAGATATGGCAGGAGCAAGTGGAATTAACCCTGCCTGAGCTAGAGTGCCAAACATGCTCAAAACCTGGGCAAGAGTCTCCTAAAGTGCAGGAGTAGTAGCAGGCATCTCAGGTGCCTGCTCTCCAACTAGAGCTACTGGTAGCTCTGGTGCAGTAACTCGTGCAGGTGTTATGGCTGCATCACGTGGTCTTCCTCGACCTCTGCCCCGACCCCGGTCTCTTGCGGCTCCAACAGGGGGCACAAATGTCTGATCATCGGATCCAGTTGTACGTGTCCTCACCATCTGTGAGAGAATAGAAAGACAATGGTTCAAAACTTTGAAGTCAACAAATGCGCACGATAAGGAATCAAAGAAATGAATATTTCCTAACAGTTTCATAGCCTCTCGAAGAAAAGTATAGACGTCTCCGTACCGATCCGCAAGACTCTACTAAACTTGCTTGTGACTCCTATGAACCTAGTGCTCTGATACCAACTTGTCACGATCCCAAATTCCCTCCGTAGGAGGTCGTGATGGCACCTAGTCTCTAAGACTAGGTAAGCCTATCAATGCGGAATAATCATAAATATCTGAAATAAATAAATTACAATTCAAATAATTACAACTCCCAAAACCCGGTAGAAATAAGTCACAAACTTCTAAGAATGTATCCTCAATGTCTCTATATATATTAAGGTCTAAAGAAAATAAGGAAGCAACACAATAATGATAGAAGGGGACTCCGGAGTCTGCAGACGCTGGCAAATATACCTCGAAGTCTCCGTGCGCAGGTAACTCACTGACGTCTAGGCTGGTAAGATGTACCTAAATCTGCACAAAAAGTTATGCAGAAGCGTAGTATGAGTACACCATAACGGTACCTAGTAAGTGCCGAGCCTAACCTCGGTAGAGTAGTGACGAGGTTCGGTCAGGCCCTACTGGAAAATAATAACTTCATGATAAAATGTTTAACAATATCATAAAATAAAATGACTATGGAAATGAATCAAATAGTATGTCACATTTAATGACACCAAATAATATCTCGTGGAATCAAAACACAATTCCTTTCAACTTTATGAAAATCACAACAATTAATCTGTCACGACCCAATTTTCCCTCTGTTTGGGTATCGTGATGGCAGACTTAAGGACTAGGTAAACCTAACAATAATTAAAACAATAACATTATTTAAATAGAATCTCTTACAATTTCCAAAATCGGTAGTACAAGTCATAAGCTCTACTGAGTGTTTGCTAGAAAACTTCTAAATACAACTGTCCAGAAATAAGAATAAACAGTGCAAAACGAAAACTGGAAGGTGACTCCGAAGCCTGCGAACGCAGCAACAGGTTTACCTTGAGTATCCACAGTAACAGTCCACACAGCTAGCTAACGAACAAGTACCTGGATCTGCACAAAAATGTGCAGAAGAGTAGCATGAGCACACCCCAGCGGTGCCCAATAAGTATCAAGACTAACCTCGGTGGAGTAGTGATGAGGAACAATTAAGACACCCACTGGTCTAATAAACTGAACATATATAAGTACATGAACAACATAAGTATGATGTCTACATAAAGACTATGCAATATGGCTCAGAGTACAGTAATGGCAATAAGGAGGAAAACAACAAGTATCGGTGGAATATCATGAAAATGACACAGAAAGGTGAATGGAACACAACCTAAATCCGGAATCACAAATACAGCAAGGACAAATAATAACTCAGCAACTGCAACCGCTTTTACATCAGGTTTTAGTCAGCAACTCCACGAGGTACCGAACCTCGGACAAATCACAACTTACGGGTCTTAATACCTGAACCCTAACACTTGGCATCATGTGCCCTCATAACATCTCATAACCGCACTGACGACTCACGTGCCAATAGAGTCATTCTCACATAGAAGGTCAGTAAACAAGGGTGAGAATCTATGCTCAACAATATTAAGAACACCTCTTATCTGATAAGAGTGCTTAACTACGTGTATGCTTGTGCAAGTGTACTACCATAGTCCATATCAGCAATTAAGCATAAGGAAAAAGAATAAACATCACGTAGAATATTTTCTCACAGCTTTCACAAGATAAATCTCACACAGGTACACATACCACTATACAAATATCAACAACAAGAATTCCCCCAGGCCACAAATCATCACAAATCAACCCCTGACACAGCCCACCTTGTCTCGCCACGTGTGCAATAATAAAGTAAGTGCCCGCCTTGTCTCGCCACACGTGCATAACAATGTTCTATCTTGTCTCGCCACATGCGCAACCCACATATATATATCTCACCTTATCACGCCGCATGTGCAAATATCAATAGTAATAATAGCATGGCAGAAACCTCGTGCAACCCCATAACAACAACCGCACAGCAAAAACCTTGTGCATCACAATGATAACAACCGCACGGCAGCAACCTCGTGCATCACCACAACAAATACAACAACAACAATGGCAATAATACAAAGTACGACAAGTAAATCAACTCAAGAACTTTTAAATCACAAGAAAATGTAGAACCAATTCACAAGAAATAACCACAGTCTGGAATGCTAGGCGTAAAGAGAACAGCTCAACAAGAGAAAACTAATGTGTAGCAACGATCCCACAATATACACCTCAATAACAGGGAAGCTAACACGAGTCAAAAAAAATCCAAATAAAACAAGTTGACTGAGATATAGGATATCTAAACTTCTTTTAAGGTTGAGGAAATTACGAAGGATATTCAACAATTCAATTAAGGATAAGCAGCGGAAAAATAATCATAACCTCAATTAAGACTGAACAATTATAGGATGAAATAATATTAATTCCAAATAAAGATAAGCAGTTATAAAAAGATAGCATGACAACAGAGGAGGTAAAATCTTCAGTTAAGTCAAATATGAGTCAAATAGGCAATAAGGTTGAATCCTGAAGCAATTAATTCTAATTAAAGCATGTAGAGGTGAAACTAGTAAATAGGGACTTAATCACGTCAAGAACAACTTCATACTCGGTGAATGTAAGGACCTAAGAATCCTAAAAGGCCAACTTTCCATAAATAAGTCCGAGCATGTACTCGTCACCTCGCGTACATGGACTACAATCAACATAGAAGACTCAAATCCTAAGGGGAAATTCCCCATACAAGGTTAGGCAAGATACTTACCTTGAGTCAAGCTCAATCAATCTGTAAGAATGCCCTTTCCATGAATATACGACTCTGAATGGCGCAAATCTAGCCAAAAGAAATTACATATCATAATTACAACAATAATAGACTCATCTAATTAACGAAATCAACATTTTAACGAAAATTCCGAAATTAACTCAATATCGCCCGTGGGGCCCATTTCTCAGAATCGGTTCAAAGTAGTAAAATACAAAAGCTCATTCATTCACGAGTCTAACCATATCAAATTTACAAAAATCCGACACCAAAATCTCGATCAAACCCCAAAATTCGGCCTAAGAACTTTTCTCAAATTTTTACCCCAAATCCGAATTTAAACGATGAATTCAAGCATAGATTAGTGGAATATAACCATAAGGGAGTTAAGAATCATTACCCAAAAACTTCCTCCGAAAATCTCTCCAAATTTCACCTTCTACCGAGCTCTCAATCAAATTTGTGAAGTGAATTTCAAACCCTCGAATCTGCCCCTTTTCTGCATAGTTATTCCGCATCTGCGGACCTTGGGTCCGCTGCGGAAAAAGGGCCGCACCTGCGAGTGCGCGCCTGGAGACTATTGCCCGCTTCTGCGATCTCCTCCGCGTCTGCGTGTGCTTTGGCGCATCTGCGGGCATCGCAGATGCAGCATTTCCCCTCGCACCTGTGACCCCTGACCACACATCCCAGATCTGCTTCTACACTTGCCTCTTCGCACATGCGATCACGCACCTGCGCTCTCTCCACTGCAGGTGACAGATTCCTGAAGACTTCAGCAGTAACACAAATCCAACTTTTGATCCGTTAAGCACTCGAAACTCACCCGAGTCCCCCATAACCTCAACCAAACATACCAACCAATCCTAAAACACCATACGAACTTAGTCGAGCTGTCAAATCACATGAACTAACGCTAAAATCATTAATCACCTTCCAATTCAAACTTAAAGAACTTGAAACGTCAAATTCCTACAACTGATGCTGAAACCTATCAAACCACGTCCGAATGACCTCATATTTTGTACACATGTCACAAATGACACTACAAACCTACAACCACTTTCAGAAATCCATTCCGAGCTCGATATAAAAATTTCCACTATCAACTGAAATCACCGAAAATCTAACTTTCGCCAATTCAAGCCTAAATCTACTACAGATCTCCAAAACATATTCCGTATGCGCTCCTAAGCTCAAAATCACTCAACGGATCTAACTGAGTCAACGAAATTCCATTCCGAATCCGTCTTCACACAGTTCCGACTATGGTCCAAATTCTAAGATTTAAGCTCTCATTTAGGGACTAAGTGTTCCAAATCACTTCGAATCACCTGATAATTGAATTCAACCACACACGCAAGTCAAGGCACATAATATTAAGCGGCTCAGGGCCTTATGCCACCGAGAGGGATTTAAATTCTCAAAACGATTGGCCGGGTCATTACATAATCGAAGGCAAATATCGCCATAAATCAATATCAGGAAGGGCACTACCGAGGTACCGCCTCGTAGTCCCAAATCATAAATAAATTCACAATATCTCATTTTCTTATCTCACCGCGGGAGCCTTCACAATTTATTTTAAAGAAAATATTTTTTTTTCCGAAATAACATCCTGTGTTTTAGCCATCCTTATCACACCGCATGACTTCTAGTAGTTCCCCCTTACTAGACACGCGTATCAAGCCACCCTTATCTCACCGCATGCGTTTCAATACCCAGACCTTATACCACCGCATGCGTATAAATATCACAATATATCACAATTTGCACCTCAAGTGCCCAATTATTTCAATTTGCCAAAATAAATCAACAACGATATTTTTCCACTATAAAGAGCTCGCGGCTCATGCCAAAATAAATCATTAATAATATTTTTCCACAATAAAGAGCTCACGGCTCATGCCAACACAAATCATCAATAATATTTTTCTACAATAAAGAGCTCACGGCTCCATCACAATGAGTACAAAAATCTTACAAAAATATTCAGGAATAAATAATTTAGCAAAATAATATTTCAAAATCTTTGATACGTTGCTTCAATACCAAATTTAAAATGTCAAATACTTCATATTAATAATATTTAATTTAAAGAAAATAAATTTCAAATAATGCACAGAATAAAAGAAACTAAGTTTTAACTAAACAGGTAAAACAATTAACAGAAAAAATGTCAAGCAAATTTAAAGTATACAAATCAAATCAATGATAGAGAATATAACAAGATTTAATAGTTTAATTAATATGCAACAATGATCTTCATCATTTAAAAACATAATCCTTCACATTTAGTCTGTGCACACACTCGTCACCTCGTGTACACGACTTTCATCACATTACAATTAATACCAATCCTAGGAAAAATTTTCCCCACACAAGATTAGACAAGTCACGTACCTCGACTTGCTCCAATTTAACCACGTAGTATGCTTTTTCCTCGATTTTTCAATTCCGGTCGACTCGTATCTAGTCATAATTAATTCGATACAGTCAACAAAAATTATAGAATTAATTCTATAAGAAAATACTACATTTTTCAATAAAAAACCGAAATTAACTCAAAAATGTCCCGTGGGGCCCACGTCTCGGAATCTGGCGAAAGTAACGAAATATGAACGCCCATTCAACCACGAGTCTAACCATACCAAAATGACTAAATTCCAATAATGATTCGACCCTCAAATCCTCAAATCTATCCAAGAGGGTTTTCAAAAAACAAATTCCAACTTAAATCACCAATTAATTATTAAAAACAGTTATGGATTCGGGTAATCTAACTAAGATTGAGTTAAGAACACTTACTCCAATATTTTTCCTTGAAAATATATCAAAAATCGCCTCTGCTCAAGCTCCAAGTTGTTAAAAATGATGAATGGAACGAAGCCCCCCTTGTTTTTATAACTTACAGATCTGTCCAGGGTGACCTCGATCATGTGGTCAAATCCTAGACCTCGATCATAGGAGTTCGATCATGGGGAGTTCAATCATGGGGTCCGATCATGGTCCTCGATCATGGACCTCGGTCATGGCCTTCGATCATAACTTCGATCATGGCCCTCGACCTTGGGGCTCGATCACAACCATCAATCCTGGCTATCGATCATGGCTTCGATCTTTATGGCCTTCGATCACTTACCTTGGTCATAACCCTCGATCATGGGCCTTCGATCACTGGCCTTCGAGCTTGCCTTCGATCATGGCCCTCAAGCCTTGCCTTCGATTATGGATCTCGAGTTTGCCTTCGATCCTCGGCTCGATTTCTGGGCTCGATTGCACATCAGAAGAAAATTTGCAGCAGCTTTTGCAGCAACTGTTTAAGTCCTATTTTTTATCCGTTAACCATCTGAAACTCACCCGAGGCCCTCGGTACCTCAACCAAATATACCAATAAGTCCTAAAACATCATACGAACTTATTTGAAATCTCAAATCACATAAAACGATGCTAAAATCACGAATTATGCTCCAATTCAAGCTTAATGAAACTTAAAATTTCTAACTTCTACATTCGATGTCGAAACCTATCAAATCAAGTCTGATTAACCTCAAATTTTGCACACAAGTCATAAATGACATAACAGAGTTGTAAAAATTTTCAGAACTGGATTCCGACCCTGATATCTAAAAGTCAACTCCCCGGTCAAACTTCCAAATTTTAAATTCCTCTTTTAGCCGTTTTAAGCCTAATTTCACTATGGACTTCCAAATAAAATTCTGATCACGCTCCTAAGTTCAAAATCACCATACTGAGCTGTTGGAATCATCAAAATTCTATTCTGGGGTCGTTTGTGCAAAATTCGACATCTGGTCACTATTTGAACTTAAACTTTTAATTTTTCATCAAAATTCCATATCTCGGGCTAGGGACCTCGAAATTTGATTCCGGCATATACCCAAGTTTCAAATTACGATACGGACCTACTGAAACTGTCAAAACACTGATCTGAGTCCGTTTGCTCAAAATGTTGACCAAAGTCAACTCAGTTGAGTTTTAAAGCTCTAATTCACATTTTAATCTATTTTTCACATAAAGACTTTCCGTAAAATTTTACAGACTGCACACGCAAGTCGGGGAATGATAAATAGTTCTTTTCGAGGTCTTAGAACACATAATTAATTATTAAATTTACAAATGATATTTTGGATCATCACATAACCTTTGAACAAAAGAGCAAAAGTTGGATAGTATTGCTAGAGAAATTGCCTATATTTGTAATCTTGGAGCTTTAGGAACATAGTACAACAAGTTATATTTTAGCAATAGCTTTCTGTTAGGGATGCTATTTGAGTAGTTGAGATGTATTTGGATAAAAGTTGTGATCGCTTAGCTATGGTCATGTATTTATTCATGGTGATTAATAAAATAAATTTAATTACCACAAACATATCAATTTCTTTTTTTTAATGCAAAAAGACTATTATAAGACAAAATTAGAGCAATATGAAAATAGAGCAATTGAATTTTTCTAAAATATTTATTTCATATTTTCTCATAAATAGTTCACAAAGTTTTAAATGACGTCCTAAAGCTGTACAATCAAAATTTTGATTTGTAAAATATATTTCTTACATCAAAATTTGGTTTTGAATCATTTGCAATGTATTATAACTGTTTGATTCTTTTGACTTTCTTTCACTCCAATATTAATTTTATATATTATCATTCATTTGTTCACAACACTAATCGCAATAAATGAACAATAATGTCAAAAATTGAATTAAACGTAGTTATATTCCTGCGGTGTTTGATCTCAGTTTTCATAATTTAATTTTATTGAAGTAAAATATTGTCATTTAAATTTTAAAAATAAATAAACAAATAACGATTAAGCCAAGCGTATTAGGTTTTGTGCTTATTATGGTTAGATTATAAATTGAGTAATAAATATAGCTTGGAGAAATTTTTTGTCTTATTTTATTTTGGTTTGAACGGGTTGATTTCTTAGAGTTCAAAGGCAATTGGTATTTGGTAGTAGAAATCAAATTCTGATTAGGATGGGTATAAATGAGTCTTTTATCCCATTATGGAATTGTTTCTTTGAAGGAAAATTTTATATTTTAGAATAGATTGAGTCCCAACATAAAAAAAAGTTACTTAGTCCTAACCCAAAATTATATTTATACCCATCATTAAATTGCTACAAAACAGAAATATTAATTTTAAAGGGCAAAATAGTCGATCAATTTGTCGGGGATATTTTCGTCTCTCAACATTTAGCTTCCTAACATTCGTACTTTTATAATAATATAGATAAATAGATATAAATATAGAATATAGATATAGATAGATAGATAGATGGAGGATAGATATAGATAGATTTATCCATTTTAAGATTTAAATAGTGATTTATAGTGCTCATGTCTCCCTCATTTCTATGTTTGTTTTTGTTCGGCGCTAATTTTGAAAAATCACAAAATAAATCATTAGTTAAGTACCACTAATAAAAATATCCCACTATCTTTTCCTCTTTATCTTCACATTTGCATGTTGCAGCTTTTCTTTGTTGTCATTTTCTTAGTTCCTTGACTTTAGACACAGATCATTAAATTTTTCTTTTGGTTGAAACGGCCATTAAGAGTTCATTCCTTCTTGTGATATTTCCAGTATCCTGAAAAATCTTGGGATCTTTATACAAATGCTGGTCGGGTTTGGTATTTTTTTTTTTAATCGATATACATATATTATATATTAATTTTATATGATATATATATATATATATTAATCTTATACATAAATTATATATATAATATAATTATTTTTAGTTTAAATGGTTTTTTTTTTTCGTTGACCAAGTATTTTTTGTCAAATCTTTGACCAAGTATCCTTTCAATATTCCCCTTTTCCTATATAACCACTTGCTTCTCATAACTTTTTCTTCCATGAGAGTTACACATGTGCTTCTTTCTGAGAATGAAGCAACACCTAAAAACTCTTCTTCTCTACCTGCTATTAACCATACTTTCTTGTATTCAATCAGCTTCAGCAACTGATTTTGTCTTCAATGGCTTTAAACCATCAGATATGTCAGCTTATGGGGATGCTACAATTGAATCTGGAATACTTAGTCTTACCCTTGACGCAACTTCCTTTTCAGATGGTAGAGCTCTACACCCTTCAAAAATTGTCACTAAAGCACCCAATTCATCTCAAGTTCTTCCCTTTTCAACATCTTTCATTTTTGCTATGGCACCTTATAGGGACAGGCTACCAGGACATGGCATAGTTTTCTTGTTCGTGCCACACACAGGTATCTACAGGGGGTCGAGTTCTTCTTCACAGAATTTAGGTTTCTTGAACTCCACAAATAATGGGAATCCCAATAACCATGTCTTTGGGGTTGAATTTGATGTTTTCAAGAATCAAGAATTCAATGACATAAATAACAACCATGTTGGAATTGATGTCAATTCTCTTGTATCAGTGTTTGCTCATGAAGCAGGCTATTGGCCTGATAAGTACAATAAGTATAATGATAATGGTATCCTAAATGAAGAGTTTTTCAAGACTTTAAAGTTGAATAATGGAAGAAACTACCAAGTTTGGATTGACTATGCAGATTTCCACATTAATGTGACTGTGGCACCAGTTGGTATGAAAAGGCCTAAGCAACCTTTGTTGGATTTCCCTCTGAATCTTTCTCAAGTTTTTGAGGATGAGATGTATGTGGGGTTCACAGCATCCACTGGATCTCTTGCTCAAGGTCACAAGATTTTAGCTTGGAGTTTTAGTAACTCGAATTTTTCGATTAGTGATGCTTTGATCCCACATGGGTTGCCTTCATTTGAGCTTCCTAAAGATCCAATCTATCAATCGAAGGGATTTATTGCAGGTATGACAATATTACTCTTCTTTCTTGTTGTAGTCACTTCATTGTTACTGATTAAGAGAAATAGGAGAATGAAAAGGGAAAAGGAGGGTATGGAAGATTGGGAATTGGAATATTGGCCACATAGGATTACTTATCAAGAAATTGATGCTGCAACAAAGGGTTTTGCTGATGAAAATATGATTGGAATTGGAGGTAATGGGAAGGTTTATAAAGGGGTGTTGGCTGGGGGTTCAGAGGTTGCAGTAAAGCGCATTTCTCATGAAAGCAGTGAAGGGGCAAGGCAATTCTTGGCTGAGATTTCAAGTCTTGGTAGGCTAAAGCACAGAAATTTGGTGGCATTAAGAGGCTGGTGCAAGAAAGGGAGAGGCAGCCTGATTTTGGTTTATGATTATATGGAAAATGGGAGCTTGGATAAAAGGCTGTTTGAATGTGATACGGGAAACATGTTGAGTTTTGAAGACAGAATTAAGATTTTGAAAGATGTGGCATTAGGAGTTCTATACTTGCATGAAGAGTGGGAGGCGAAAGTGTTGCATAGAGACATTAAGGCTAGCAATGTTTTACTTGACAAGGAAATGCATGCAAGAATTGGTGATTTTGGTCTAGCCAGAATGCATTATCATGGTCAAGTGGCTAACGAGACTCGAGTTGTTGGCACAGTTGGTTACCTGGCGCCAGAGTTTGCCAAGACAGGACGTGCCTCCACGCAAACTGATGTATTCAGTTATGGAGTTCTAATATTGGAGGTGATGTGTGGAAGGAGGCCAATAGAGGAGGGCAAGCCACCTTTAGTGGATTGGCTGTGGGAACTAATGAAACAGGGCGAATTGAGTAATGCTTTTGATAATCAGTTAAGGAGTAATCAAGGATTCAATGAAGAGGAAGCCTTAAGGGTATTGCAATTAGGCATGATATGCGCGAGCCGAGACCCCAAAGCTAGGCCAACCACGAGACAAGTGGTGAAATTCTTTGAAAGGAACTCTGAGGTAGCTGAATCTGAAGCTGAGGATATGGATTTTTACCTTCTGGAAAGTATGAGACCGAATACCATACTATCCAATTATTGTTCTTCCAGGCCTATTTCTTGGACAAATTCTCTAGTGGAGGGAAGGTGAGTTTAATTAATATCTCTGCAGACTGCAGAGAGGAATATAATTGTTGGTTTTTGTTCATCACTCTGCTCCTTGTTACCTTCATCTCTATATTTCCAGGGCCTAGCGTTGGTTGAATTGGCAATGCTGCTTCCTGAACAAATTATATAAGATGGCTAAGGAAAAAGGGTTGGTTTTGAGATATATATGTAATTGTTTTCTTTTTTTTTTGAAATGGTCGGAGCTAAAAACAATCATCTACGGCTACATGACCCGAAAGCGATGGGGGCTGGCCTAATGGCCATGATTCATCCACCAGACTTGGTTTCCTGTCTCCTTAGAACTCAAGGATATAGTGGTACGAGCCAATAGAACAGATCCTGTTCAAGTAAGGTTGTAGATATATATGTATTTATACCTTAAAGGAGCCAATAGAACAGATCCTGTTCAAGTAAGGTTGTAGATATATATGTATTTATACCTTAAAGGAACATTTGGTATGATATATTAGAAAAAATAATCATGGCATAAAATTTTGTAGTTAATTATCTAGTGTTTGGTATTCCTTATTAATTTCTGCAAGTTACTCCTTGTATAAGTTATACATCAATTCATGTATTATTTCATGCAATATGAGATAACAATACATGTATAAGTCATACCATTATAAAGTTTTATAAGACAAAACTGCCCTTTTTTTTAGGTTTTTTTCCTGATCAAACCATTTTTAGGATACTTAACTACAAATTTCTATTCGTGCCTGAGTGTGTAAATAAATTGCAAATACGATCCAAGTAATAAATACCCAAATTTCTTTTGGGTCTCAAAAGTTAATCGTACTCTAGCAACTTTACGTAATATATAAATTTATATCAAATTTGAACTGGTAACTTACCCCAACAAAAAAAAAAAAAACTCAAAGCCAGGAACCCAAGTGGGAATAGCGAAAGAAAGAGAAGGGGAAGCAGCAGAGTAGAGGAATTGGTCGACTCATTAGGCATTAGAAATTTCTTTTGTTGTGCATGACATTGCCCGGGAGTACGTTGCAGGAATGAAACTCAAAGGAATTGACAAGAGCCCACACAAGCAGTGGAGCATGTGGTTTAATTCGATTGCAAGAATTCTACATTAATATACACATCACTTGTCCTTGAAAACCAAACATATATGCTATGTACCTGTAATTTACATCTGAAGATAGGACCCTGATCTTAGGGCTCCCCAGCCAAAGATATCAACTTTCTGTCTAGAATTCACAACTTGGAAATAACTACACATTTTCCCACATAAATTTGCTCTAGACTCAAGTAAATGTATTTCTAAAGAAGTCTGTTTGTGTGGTGTAATACAAGAAAAGAATAGGCAGTTATCACTTAAAACAAGATATTACATTACTAATGTACATTACAGGCCATCTGCGCAGCAGTCTGGTGAATCTGTGTTAATTTTTCAATAACTTAGTGAAGACTTCTTAAGTATGCTCTCAGTCTGTCAACCTGAAATAAAAAATTTCCTTTTCGGTTATAGGAAAGAAAGGACCTTCAGATATCTAATTACAAGCATATAACATTTTACAACTTCAACCTTTTTAAAACTCCATTAGCAATGACTGCTGAATTTACTAAACGGACAGTGTCCACAAGAGCTAGCAAAGCAAAAGAGCGGTCATCGTCTGTTGTTCAAATATAATTTCATGCAAAGCCATTTACCTTTTTAAACAGGTTGAGCAATGTCAGTTGCTCTATATCAATGTGAATTCAAGAAATAACATCTATTCAGGCTGGTGGAAGAGGACGTCGACATGTTGGACACTCCATCTTTATGTCCATCCATCTTTGCAAACAACCGGAATGAAAGAAATGATCACAAGGTGTCACCTGAATATCAAGAAATTTTGTAGTTAAAATCACTTTCTAATAGGAACTCTAAATTAAGCAAGAAAATCTTTTTATGACTATATATTACCATGCAATTATTTGAACGTTGAGAAAGATCAATAGCAGCCATACAAATAACACAATCAGCGGCACTATTGGCACCCTGATCAAACCTTCTGTTATAATTATACTTCTCGGGTAAAATCTGCAACACGACAATAAAGCTTACATAAGATTTGGAGAAAGGGCGGAATGAAGTATTTTCAGTTTTTCCTCCTTTCAACAATTAATCCTTTCGAGAGATTCAACTGATGGAGCAGTATCAAACCTGACGTGGAATGAACCAACGAGATCCAAGATAGTGCTGCAGAAGAAGAATTGCCGCCTGCAACGACATAAAAACTCCCAAGCAAATGCACCAATTCTTGTCAGGCTCTATACGCATGAAATTGTGAGGACAGCCAAAGACATATAATGGGATTGCCAGACGAGTTATACTCATTCCCAAGATGTAATGAGGGTGCAATGATTTTCTTGAGTCACGAATGACATTAGTTACAATTTGAGGTATCCAAAAAGAGTGTAAAAGGAGAAGAATAGGGCGTAGAAGCTTGTGAAACTCGTACATGACCAATATACCACCTAAAAGGATCCCATCTGCAAAAGATTCAGAAAATAATAAAAGAGGTTCTTATAAAAGAGCAAAAAAGAAAAAGGGAAAGTAAAAAGCGAGCAGATTGTTTATGACCAACTGCAAATACAACTCAAGCGGCCCAACTTTCAGAGGAGAGGGATCTGGGAAAGACCCGATGCAAATGCTTCAATGTTTCTTTAGGAAATCTTTCTCTTGTACTTGGTCAAAGTTCGTGGTGCACAAAAAAATATTGGGGGAAAAGTGATAGAACAAGAAAGCGGTTAATTCATTAGCCTGTCCACCAGCAAGTTGGACAAAGAAAGACGTAATATGCTGGTGAAACCAGAAATGTTATTTGACTTTAACATCTAACTACCCTTTCAATAGCAGCATACATATTGATAACAAAGGCAAGTGTACTAAACAAACCTCCCGTTGCTGATTCTGTTAACTATTTTTATTCAAGTCCACATTAAGTAAAAGATACTTACAGAAACGGCTGTAAAGTACTGAGAGTTCACGCCTCATTGCTTCCCAACCCTCTCCACTATTCATTGGCCTATTTGCTTTCCATATAGCAAGAAGATATCTCATCTCAAATATCGAGAAGACAACAAACTTGAAGAATGCAGCAGTTGCAAAAGCATTGAAAAGGGATTCTGCAAAAGAATTAAAGGGAGCGGCACACAGTACCATAAGAAAGCAGTGACCAGCTTCTACTTATAAGAATTCATTAACAGAGCAAGAATTGGAATATAAGTTTGGAGAGACTTCTTTGAAGAAAAATTACATAAAAGTAATACTTGAGAGTCAAGGGTAGGGCTTCATTGACAATATACAACAACATAAGTTTGCTATCAGAAAAAATGAACATGTTAAGAATGTCATTCATTTGAAGAACCATCTACATAAACTTTTAACAGTGCTGCTTCCAAAGTGACAAATAAGACAGAAGAATATGTCATAGGTATGACTTATTAACATGCTCCTACAAGTCCATATGATATAGGTATGACTTGCATTCTGAACATAGAATGCCTGATCATAAGGCATGACACCAAGACAACAACTACTGATCAAACTTACCAACAAGTATTCCTGCGGTCAGATGCAAAAGACAAAGATAAGCATCCATGATAGCCTGTTGTCCAATCATCAGAATTGAAACTTTGGCAGCTCCCTACAAAAGAATATCACATGTCAGTCTTCTACTTTATCACCAAAAAGAAAAGGGGAGAGAGAGAGAGAGAGAGAGAGAGAGCAAAATAGATATGCATGCTAACACTTGTTATCATGTGAGTAAGATGGTGGTAGTCTTACTGATTGTGTGTTGCTATGTTCCATTTGTCGAATCAAAAGGAGCACTTGCAGAAAAGATATCTGGTGGATCAGCAGTTAAAGAATCCAGACAAGTGCAGTTTATAGCAAAACTAATAAAAAAGAGAAGTACTTTAGGATACAAATGTGACCACCAATGTGTAGTTCACTGCTTTGTTGTAGTAAACCTCTATATTGACAGAGGTAGCATTCAATAGCATTGGTGAGAAACAGTCTCCGTCGGCATCCACTGACGGGCTCTCTATCAATCCTTCTAGGTGATAGTGATCGCGAGCACCATCTGAGGAAAAAACAATAAATCACTTCTTCCTGATATTTGCAAGTTTATGGATAAGTTCAATACTGAATCAACATAAGCATTAGAGTGTGTGGGTGTGTGTGTGTGTGGGGGGGGGGGGGGGGGGGAAGAGAGAAAAGAAAACCACTCTCTCTCTTCCTGTTAGGGCAACTGTATGGTACATGTATAGATTGCAATCATTTGACGAACATGTACTCGCTCCGTTCCAATTTATGTAGCACTCTTTCCTTTATAGTCGGTCCCAAAAAGAATGTCACCTTTCCTTATTTAGAAATAAATTAGCTTTAGAATTCCTACTTTACCCTTAATGAATTGATTTACAGCCACACAAATATTTATGACTTATTTTAGATCACAAGTTTCAAAAGTCATCCTTTTTTTTATATAACCGTGGTGTCCCGGCCAGCTTGCACGCACCTCGACTAATTCCACGGGCTACCTGCCACCTCCCACCGGTAACAGGTACCAGGTAACTCGATCCACCAAGGCTTGGACAAATGGGAAGAAATCACCAAGGGTTTTTTTCCTCCGCTGGGATTTGAACTTGAGACCTCATGGTTCTCACCCACCTCACTGACCACTAGGCTCAAAAGTCATCCTTTCTTTCTTAAACTCCCCACCGAGTCAAACACCGCCACATAAATTGGGATGGAGAGAGTACAAAAACATATGAAGATTCAGAAGGAATACAAAAGAAATTCTCAAGTAACACGGACATATTATACCTATGTTTTATGTCAATTAATTCTGTCAAATTAACTTTAGAACAACAATGGGCGTCAAAAACTAAAATACCCAAGACATGAAAGAGTAAAAAAGAAAATCCTTTTTGTGAAGGATTCTGGGAGTTAAAATACTAAACAGAATTCATTAAATGATTGAATAGGCAGCAATAGATGGCATCGAAATGATCTGGAGAGGAAAGGTATGCTCAAGATGCTTGTATCATGTCAAAGGTGAAAGGTAAACAAGAAAACTGAAGTACCATTTGTGGAGGATGAGACACGAGCAATTTGTGCAGCAATTTCAATATTACAATGTTTCTCCATCTCATAAAACGGTGCTGCAGAAACAAAAAGATACAGAGTTTAAGCCAGAAGTTAAAACATTAAAAACCGGATCGATGTTGAGTAAGCATTACAGTGTTTCTTTTTCCAAATCTTATCTCGAGAAGACTCCTGGAAGATCTGGGATGAGAAAACTCCAAGCTGTCAACAAAGATAATGGATGAAGCACGTCATTTTCAATAGACAAAAATCTTCTTAACTACTAAAAACTCAGATTATTGTCACTGGAAGAATGGACTTCCGAAAACATTTTTAAAAAACTAAAAAGAGAAATAAAAAGCAAAGGGTAAGGGGAAAGGAAAACCATCTGCAGGATATGAATCATATTAGAAGTTCCATCTCATTATCCCCGCTTTTGAAAGAATTCTACTTATGGCTATCCAAATATGTGCTAAAGTTTCAAATTTTAATAAAGAGATATATCCTGCAATTTTCTTTAGAGAAAGAAAAATATAGTAGATAAAAGGAGCTCTACAGAAGTAGAAGAAAAAACTTTTGAAATTTGTTGTGCCATTACCAGAATATCATATAAATTCAAAGCGTGTCAAATTCTCAATGGAATTTAAGCATTGCGTTCTTCAAACATAAAGCATATAAATATGCGACACATCTGAAGAAGATTAAAGTACTTCAACCGATTCTAGCAGCAGCAGAACTCATTGTTATTGATGATCATAAGGTGACATATCAAAACTCTTTTCTATAATCCATGCTGAGGACAAATGACATATTGTTGTAATTAATACCAAGTGATACGGATTTGACAATAGATAATCATCTTCCTGCCCAAACTCACCATCTTTGCCACTGCAAATTAGAAACAGGACTGTGAGTTGATGAAGCATTAAGATAGCATTTCCAAGCATGTTATGTGATGTGTGAACCAAAATCTAAAGTTTAAATTCCATCTTCTGAAGAACACAAGATTTAGAAACTCTAAAGGTGAGTAAATGTCTTAATACAGCTACAAACTGCCTCGAAGTTAAAACAGATAGGATTATTATTGTCGCACTAAGAATAGCTTCACTTTCAACTTAGTAAGTACAAGGAAGTAGTCAACTATAAGTACGCACACTGCTATTTGATTTGAACAACAAATCAAATTTAACATAGATGCACCAGTCGTAACCATCCGTTGTCTTATGTAACATATTAAAGTTCTTATCTGAGTTCGTAAATACAACTTTAATCGCAATCCTCAAGCATGATAAAAGGACTCTAGCAATAAAAGTTGGAAAAAGTTATTGTACACTCTTTTTATAACCGAGAAATCCCCAAGGGCTAGTGGTGCACGGTTCGAAGCTTGGTCGGATAATTGGCCCGCCCCTCTACCATTCTCCACTTCAATTTCAGCAAAGACACCAGTCCTAACCATCCATTGTCTTATGTATCATATAAGAGTTCTTCTCGTTGGTTCTATTAAATAATACAATTTTTTACCAGAATTCTTCAGCAGGATAAAAGCTGGTTGCATTTCAAAGTTGGACAACAACTATTGTACAGTTTTGGCATGAGTTACTTAATTACTAAAGCATATTTTTACATCAATTTCGTTCCAGAGTAGGTACCAAATAGCAACTAGTACCTGTAAGCTACCATTCGAAGTTGTCTGAATGGCCATATATATACACCTTCTACTCTGATTTGTGCACCATCAACTCCATGTTCATTGTCAAAAACATCATGGAAAATTATTGCACCCTGTTGTGTACGACATGAAGTTAAATCAAGATAAAACCATAGAAATGTGCAATTTCTGAATAAAAAGTATCATCATCTGAGCAAGATAAAACGCCTGCTAAATATCACTTTTAATAGGTAATCTGCAATAGAGAAAATATATTGGACTTCAATTTTCAAGAACCGGGTGTTGCACCACTTACGCAAAACTCATCAAAAGATAGCAAGACATTACAATAACGAAGCAAAGCTAGAATCAGCAAGTACATCAGACTATTCATAGTAAGGTGTTGAGCTTACAGCACTATAATTCACTGGTTTAAAATTTGCAGGTATTTTTGGATAAGTTACAATTTGTTAAGTGATTACCAGGAAGAAATTTGCACATTCAACAAACAGTTATTATTTAAGGGTATGATAGAAATGCTAGGACAAATAAAAAGATGAACAATTCGATTACACTACTACCACCACAAGCTATAGATTAATAGTAGCAATAGGCATTTGTTCCATAATACTGCTGGGATGAAATACCAAAGTGATTGTGGGGAACTTTGGGTAAACGACTGATGCTGTGTAAGACTTCTTCAGCTAAATAGTAGCACAGTCGTTTTCATATGACGGTGTTTGAATGGATGCAAAGTATAAAATGTTAAGTTGATTTATGTACTATATTAGTGGTAGTTGGACAAAATATTAAGGAAATTTGTTACTAGTTAGTTTGATAAAGAACATCACATCAAAGTTCAAAATTTTGTATAGCTAAATGAATTTGAATTCTTGAAAGTTGTAAACAATACCTGGTATGACTTATGAGAGAAGCTCTAATAGAAAGAGTGAGTAAACTACCCAAAACATCTACTTAAAATTAAGTAAACATATTGGGACACAATAACGTATACAACTTTATTTTTTTAACAGGTCAGAGAGAAGTACTAACGTGAAAACAACGGAAGTTAGCACAACAATTTGTAAAGAAATTCACTTATTTAATGATGATGGGACTACCTGAACATAATGTACACCAGTTATTTTTGTTGGATTACTTATCAACTCAAGGACCGAGTTGCCATTGGACTTCCTAAAATCAGGAAACCTGGAAGAGCCATTTGTTGAATCTAGGAATCTCCAAGACCCTGCAGCTCAAATGTCCAGAAAAAGGTATTATTAGATTCAAGACAGAATCAGCAACCGAGTTTTAGTAATTGATATGAGCATGAGATTTTCCTTTATGTTGTGTTTGATGAGTTCCATTCAATCACTTACAAAATTGGCTATAAGTTCTTAGCCCAGTCAGCTTAATAAAATAAATAAGGCGTTATTTTGAAAGGTAGAACAGCAGGAAAGCATTCTTTCAAACTCATATGTAATATGAGCAATGCACTAAAATATCATATTTATCGCTAACTTACAAACCTCTATAAGTTCCTGTTATATTCCAAGCAGAAAATGGCCCCAATTCATTTTCATCCTTTCTCACAAGAAGCCACTGCAACAAACAATAAGGATATGATTAAAGGTTAGGCAGAAACAAAAAGATGGCCTATTCACTTTTGGAAATGATGTTATCTTCAGGTTCCATGTTCAGATGCAGGACTAATATCCTTTCCAGAGTTCCATACTCGTAAATGAGCTCCAAGAAGTCATAACTGAGTAGAATAATTTCATATCTCATTGACTGAATGCATCCATTAGAATAATTTCATATCTCATTGACTGAATTTATCGAGTCATTTCATCATTTCATCATCCCTGTGGAGGACAAAATGCAGAAATCGAGGTTGAGATGGTTCGGGCATGTTCAGAGGAGAGACATAGATGTCCCGGTCAGGAGGTGTGAGAGGTTGATCATGGTGGGTGTGAGGAAGAGTAGGGATCGGCCAAAGAAGTACTGGGGTGAGGTGATTAGGCAGGATATATCATTGCTCCAGCTTACCAAGGCCATGACCATCGATAGGAAAGGCTAGAGGTCGAGAATTAGGGTCGAAGGTTGACACTGTCGTTAGTTTCTCTTAGGCTTACCGGTAGTACTAGTACTATTCTTGTATTTTCTTATTCCTGGTTCTGTATTATTACAGTCATTCGCTTCCATTGCCCTATTTCATTGTTGTTGCTATTGTTTGTTGCTTTATTTTCATCGTTCCTTGAGCAGAGGGTCTATCGGAAACAGCCTCTCTACCTTCACAAGGTACGGTTAAGGTCTGCGTACACATTACACTCCTCAGACCCCACCTTTGGGATTACACTGGATTTATTGTTGTTGTTGTAGTATGTAAACACCAGCTCTTTTATTGGTGTTAAGTGTTGATTGGAGAGGCAGATATCTTGGCAGTAGGCATAAACATGAACAGTTCCAGAGAAAGTTCTACTTTATTGGGGAGTTTCTCAATAAAATTAGACAAGGTAATACTCATAAGACCAAGTTCCGTTTTAAAAATAGATAAGTAAAAGGAGATTATTCCTTCTTAGCTCATATAATTTTGTTACCCATATCTCCTCAATGTACAATGTCCATGATGTAAAGACATCCTTGCTATTATGTATGCTAAACTTACATTTAGTAAGATTCAAATAGTATAAAGCACTAAACCTAGCAGCTGCAGGTTAAGACAAATAGCTTGAATTCCTCTCACCAGCCTATAGTTGCCGCACCATGCCTACATGCGACATGTGAAAGAAACAAGGAATAATGTTTCTTTTAAATGGTACAAATGTTGAAGAATTTTTCATCATATACTAGATATATGCATTATTTCTATCATCAGATGTTTCTCCAATACACTACTCAGGCTCTTCATGTTTTTATTGGAGTAATCATCAGACAACATATTTTTATAGCATCATTCATGAATTGGCAAGTATACAAAACTTTGTTCTAATTTCACATTTCACCTAGTGTTATCAAAGGCGAAAAGCATAAAAGAACGTTACCATCTGTTGAGACTTCAAAGACAAAGTATAAATAAAGCGTGGGTTAGTCAAACGCTTCACCTTTATATCATAGGTTTTTTTTTCCTTATTTTTTAAATCTATGTCATATAAAGTTCCATCAATGTTATAAAACGGTTCAGCCGTTGACTGACATAAGGTCAAGTTAGCTTAGACTTAACAAGAATAAAATGAAAAGTGAAATTTGCTCCATTAATCAACCCAATCAAACTTGAAGCATATGAACAACATTAACCACATTACATCTGCTACACCCCCACGCTCCACCCCCCAATATATGCTGGTCATCACTAGCTTATCCAACTAACAACAAAACCGCATTGCTTTGACCCTCATCAGTCTCTTCTTCTTTCCTATCAATCAGCTTTCACAAAAGCCCTTTCGAATTTCAGCCTAAACTTAAACCTTTTTCTTTTCAATCAGAAGCCTAAGGTTAAACTTAGGGACAGAATATTTAACAGAAACTCAGTGCCACACACCAATGTCAGAACTTTCCCATCAAGAATTCCAACAATAACAACAACAACTAGCTGGGGTAACTATATGAATCCCTAATATCTGTTCCATTCCACTACAGCCCATTTTATAAATATCCAATGTCAAGACAGTACATAGAAGAACCAATAGTACTTTTCTTGCTCGCCAGGAGCCAAAGATATCAATTCCATTAACCACATAGCTCAAGCTACTTAACAGAAGGAAAAAGCAATTTAACATATCAGCAGAAATTAAACCATCCAAAGTCTTTCGAGTACATTTTTAAACACTGCAAAACTACACCAGAAATAGAACCAATCATTAGCAATACGATAATAAGACTAGAATTCACCAGCTAGCTAACATAAATTTTGCACTTAATGTTAGCTAAATTAGTAAAGCTTCATTTCTTAATATGCAATTCAGTATTAAAGTAGCAAACTTCACGGCAAGATACTTTTACAACATTAACCAATCCTGTTTTAGAATAGCAACAACAACAATCGACAATCAATCAATCAATCAACTGTGGCTACGCGACAATCGTAAACTAGTAAGAGCAGTACTTATTCCACTATTTGGGCACATCTCACTCCAATAAAAAATTATTTGTACTTACAGGCAAAAAACAAAGAAGAACAATAGAATATAACTCCAAATACAAACCTCATCGCCCCACGATCGATATCTTTCCCTGAGAGGCCTGAGGCACATTACTGGACAAAACCCACCAAAGATGAACCATAAACTGAATAAAACTCTAAGCAAAACCCCATCATTTTTCCTCAAAAAGATCAAATTTTTAGCCACACCCATTTTAAGATCAATTCAAAGTCTTCTCCTTTAAGCAATTCTTGAACAACCCAGATGAAGAAATAAAGCCCATTACAGTTACAAAGAAGAGAGATTTAAGAAAAAGAAATTAAAAGAAGAATTACAGAAAATGGGGGTTGCTTAAAGTGAAGTCCAAACAACAAAAATCAAGAAACCAAAAACTTCAGAGAAAATGAGAGCTCAACATAAACAGAATCATTTGGTTTGTTGATTTGGGATTTACCAAGAATGCCTTCACTGGTCAATTCTTGAACCAGAAACTAAGAAAACCCCACTTGTATTTTTTTATTCAAAAACAGTTATAAGTAAACATTTATCCCAATATTCTATTAATTAATTAAATATGTTCTAACACATAGATAAATAACATGGGGATACGGGGGGCGGGGGGTTCAGTTCTGCAGAAAGTCTATTTAAGACTAAGCTAAAGAGCATTTGACAATAGTCTTCTCCTAATCTTCTTGGTAAAAATGGAGTCTTGGTTCAGTGGTGTGGTCCCGTGTGGATGATAGTTTGACTGGTGGGTATGAAGCATAAAGCATGTGACATTGGCTATGGAATCTTCAACGATTTTCTAAAGATCGTTCTGAACGGTTGTGATTGAGCTGTCACCGAATGAAAGTGATGGAATCCGTTTCCTTATCTCTTCTATGTTGTTCTGGACAGACAAGTTGTGGGCGAAGTGCACAAATAGCCGTTTCTAGAAACCCCATTTAGAGAGAGTAAAAATTAGCACAAAGTTTGTAAAGTTTAGCCGCATTAGAATTCCAATTAGAGGTTTTTTTTTTTTTTTTTTAGTTTGATCCCTTTTTAACTATTATTTAAAAAAAATAGCATCATTTATTATTTATTTTATAAAGAGCATTTTTTTTATTATTAACATATTATCAAGATTAACTTTAATATTTAATAAGTTAACCGACTCACTAATCACATGAATTACTTTTTTTGTCCATCTCCATTCTCTCTTTCCAACATTCATCTTCTTCACTCCATTTTTGAAAATCTTATGCATATGTGAATGCCCCCTAAATTCAAGACATATTGATTTATACGTTTTTTACATTTTGTATATCAAGTATCACTTTAATTCAAAATGTATTTTTATGTATATAGTTTGGTATATCTATTTGTGAAGTGTCATCTTATTTTAAGATGTATTTTTAATGTATATTACAAATATATTTTATATGTCAAGTGTCATTTTAATTCAGGATGTACTTTTTATGTATATTTTTTTTGTATATTTATATGCCATCTTAATTAAATTTAAGATATATATTTTTATGTATATTTCACATGTTTAAGTGTTATCTTAATTGAAGATGTATTTTTTTTGTATATTTTATATGTGTTAATTCAATATATATACGTTTTGTATATATTAACATATATTATTATCGAAGTAAGATCTTTGTGTTAAGAAAGGAAGAAACAAGGAAGAGAAAAACTTAAGAAAGATAATTAAAAAGAAAACGAATGGAACAAATTTAGAAAAATATATTGGATTCGGCATAAAACAAAATTAAGAAGATGAAGAAAAAGAAGGAAAGCTAATAGATAAAGAGAATAAAAAGCATGATTTTTGTACAAAGAATTATTGGTTTTCTATTCAAATTGCTTATGTTTACGGATTAATAATTAATATTCTTATTTTAATGGAACTGTGTGCTACAAATATAAATTTTTTCCGGCCACAACTGTAATATTTGGTTTCATGCTAAGAATTTGTTATATTTCTTTTAAACTGTGACAGTTATGTAAAGTTCCCATTTGTTTAGTCATACGTATGACCTGGGATTGATTCCCCCTCAATGTCTTCTGGGTTGAGTCTGTCGCACAGGGTTTGTCTAGTGTGATTTACATCCCCTGTGTAGTTTGCAGGCTATTACACAGGGGAGGTTTACCCAGTGCGCACAAAGTGCTCACCCGAAGGGCAGAGGTTGTGACAAAATTATAGCGGCCACTGGTTTTCCCTCTTACCCAAAAATAAAAAATAAAAAATCATCCAATTAGTTACACTTCTCAAAATAGCTTCTAACATTTGGACTATGACACACTAAATTCTCTAATTAGAACGGTGTTTTTCTTGTTTTTCTTATCTGTATAATTAATCTTTGAAGCAACATGCATATGATTTTGACTTTCAGATTATATGTAATTTAAATCTCCACAAACGGCCAGATGTCATTATTGATAGATGTAAACAGAAAAAAATACAGTTCAATGGTGTCAATAAAAGCTACTACCTCACTAATTTATGAGATTTTAACATATACACAAATTACACAGCTAAGACTTACCATATATTCCCAATGTAACTCAACGGTAATCTCATACATTCTCTCAATAAATACTTCTAATCTTCTACTCATCAAACCCCAGTGTTCTCTTTGTGGTCATTTTTGCAAATTTCTTCTTTTGGCTTCTGAACTTTCTACTTTTCCTAATGGAGTCTTATTGGTCACCTAGCTCTTTCTTTCTGATTTTTCTTGGCTTTATGTGCTCATGTGAAGCTTATACATTCTACGCCGGTGGCAAAAGTGGCTGGGTTTTAAACCCTTCTGAGTCTTACAGTCATTGGACCGAAAGAAATCGCTTTCAAGTCAATGATACCATTAGTAAATAATCTTTTCCTCTTCTTTTTCTTCTTTAAAAAATAATAATTACAACTATATCTCTATTTGCAGTGGCAGAGTTGCATGTTATTCTTGAATTGAATCCGCTTTGTCAGTAAATTATACGGTAGAAATAGGGTAAAATCAAATAATTTGTATAAATATAAACTTTTGAATTTTCCTAACATAAAAGAGTTAAACTATTAGTGTAGGGGTAAAAATGGTTCGGAAATCGTTTTTGAATTCTAGGCCGGACATTCTTTTGTTTTCTTAAAGGGGTCTTTACATAAATAGTCTGTCATATTCATTATTTACTTTTCATACTCCATATACATCGATTATACATATATTACATGAACTATATATCCGCCCACTATTTTTAATTTAAGCGGTTGGATGAACGACTATTTATGCTAATTTTTTTTTTAAAATCTCCTTGTTAGAATTTCTGACTCTGCGACTGTCTAGGTGTTTTTAATGATTTGACACTTGGTATTTCTTTTTTTCAAACTTGCAGTTTTCAAGTTCAAAATTGGGTCAGATTCTGTTCTTATAGTTGACATAGATGATTATTCCAAGTGCAACAAGGACAAGCCAATTCGTGAACTAAAACATGGTGATTCAAAAGTCAAGTTTTACAGATCAGGCCCATTTTATTTCATCAGTGGACATGAAGATAATTGTGAGAAGGGCCAGAAGCTTAAAGTTGTTGTGTTATCTCCCAACCACAAAGCCCACAATGCCTTGAGCCCAGTATTTGAGCCCATTGGGCCAGTTTCACCAGCCCCGGCTCCGGCCCAGTCTGCTGCAGGATTTAGTGTTAGTCCAAGTGGTTTTGTTTGGGCCTTTTGTTTGATAATCGCGGCATATTTCTGCATCTTGGTCTAATTAATTCTTTCAGTTATTTTTTATTGATTCTTTCAGTTAAATGTGTTTTGAACAAAATGGTATATTGAAGCGTCATTGGTGTATTCTGAAAGATGTTGAGAAAAGCAAAAACTGGAAAAAAGGATAATTCGAAATTTTTAACTTTGGGTTTACTAAAAATTTAGAACATTTGTTTATCATCTTGTCTTGAAGTAACAATAGTAAAATAATATTTTTGTTAAAAGAATATAGTCCAACCATATGTCAAGTCACAGTAATAGTAAACTATAAATAGCCAATAAATTTTGAATTTCAATTTTGTTAGGACTATTAAATAATTGGTCTTGATTACGTTACATGCTTACCAAAATTGCATTAATTTTTCACTTATTTGACGAGTTTTGTGGATAGTTATAATCATCTTAATCTTGAATGTAATCATCTCCTACTGTATTCTAGATGATAGATGAATTAACTTTATTTATAACGAGTGAAAATGAGACATGATGACCAAATAATGATAAATACTTGCCCCTACATGGGTGTTTACATCTAACTAAACAGTTAAACATAAGAATTAACAAATCAAAATGAAAATGCATATTACTTAACTATAGTTAAACATTAAAAAGTTCATATACAAAACATGTGTTTTACATATTTATTGGCGTGGTGTAAGACGAGACCAAATAACGTCTTTTAAAAAAAAAAACTATGCCTAAGCGGAAGAACAAGAAAAGTTGTAATTTGTTGAGTGAAAAATAATTTTGCGGACGTCAGGAGGTTGAAGGCTCTGAAAAACATAGCATGTATAGAGGAAATGGTCGTGTGTTATGTTGAGTTGACTCACTCGCCTTTACGAAAATTTGAAGAAACCATGTGTTTTGCCCTTTAACATGAAGCCTCTTTTTCTTTCTTTTTGTTTTTTCCTCAAAAAGATGAAACCTCTTGTTAGGCTAAACCATTATCAGTATCAACTTCGCTACTACTACTTAAGAAGGGGTGGCACTTGGAGAAAACTTAGGGCCCGTTTGGACATAAAATTTGATGGAAGATTTTTTCAAAAATTTTTTACTTTTTTTCGAAATCAATGTTTGTTCATAAAATTTTAAATTTTCACCTGAAAATTCATTTTGGAAATTTTTGAAAATTTAAAAAATTGAAAAAAGTTATTTTTCAAAATTTTCACTCAAATTACTCACAAAATTTCAAAAACAACCCAAACTAAAATTTATGTCCAAACACAACTCTAATTTTAAATAGCATTTTCACTTGAAATTTTTTTTCGTCATTTTTTCAAATTTTACAATTCTTATGTCCAAACGCCTACTTAGTGCGAAATAAAATGTAGTATAGCCAGATCTATTTATAACAATTATTACTGTAATATATCTATAATAATATTTGACATTGAAATCTCATTTGACTAACTGTTATATACTAAAATTATTCAAAAAGGCAATATTTCATTTCTTAAAGTTATAAAAGATAAAAAAATTATTTAAATTTAATGAAAATATTTTTAATTACCAGGCACGTATCGATATAATATTCTTTGTCAAAACTAATGTACTATAATACCTATTTCAACATATTGGATCAAAATACTAGACCTATTATGGTTAACTTAGACTTATAAATTCTATTTCAATATGTGGCTTTATGACAACAGAGCATTACAAGTGTTTTCTTTTAATTTATGAAAATAAATGACTTGCAATAGAAGAGAAGTAATTTTTACAAATGTTACTTAATCCTAATTAATGTCAAGAATTTTTCCTGACTCGATAGAAAATCTTATGTTGAAAAACTTTGTCTTTCATACCCCGCAATTATAAACCATCCGTGCATGGATAATTCATTTCAGAGACTAAAGGTCAAAAATTAAGGAATTCACCTTATTGCTAAATAATTTCATCTTGAATGTCCCTAACGTTGTAAATCATTGTCGTATTAATTGACTTGCGAACGTTACTTTATTATATTTCTATTTTCAGCATTTATATGCTACTAAGACGGCAAAGGTTCCGAATTAGAGTACGAGAATGAAGACATTTAAATGAGTTTGCGGCGAATAAGTAGAGAAAAAAAATCTTACGAGATTAATAAGAAAATTAAACCGAAAATACATATTGAACAACAATTGTAAAATTCAAATTTTAAGTCTTAACTTAATTTACATCTCACGAAAAAAAAACAATTAATTAACAAAAGCTAGCACACACTTCGGAATGATCACTATGACTACGCCTCAGATCTACCAATCCAGGCCGCAACAAAAGGAAATAAAAACACGAAAATAAAAATACAAGACTATCTCCTTATCGAACAACTTGTGTAGGTAGATGTCACTGTACCGTGGAACAGACGTGACAAAATAAGACCCTTTTCACCTCCTAGTACAAGAAAAGGATCTAACTAACTACTCTTAACCAAAGTTCTGAACAAATTAAACAATTTCTTTTTAATAAAGCAGTCGAGAGATTCAAGAGTTACTCCTAGCACAGCGTGTAATTTGACTGCAACCACGGCGATAAGGATTAACTCTCTGTTGAGAATGACAATTGTAATAAGACGCACCTCGTACATTACAAGGTATATTATTTCTGGACATTGCTGCATAACTAATATGGCCATTGTGTCCTCGTAAAATTCGACGAGTAATATCGGACTCCATCATCATTTCTTCTTCCTCCTTTATGCAATTTCCAATAAGGCCATTGCATTTCCTCGTTGAAGCTGCAGTTGCATGGCCGCCATGCATAATCGACAGTTGATCGAAGTTCTTGTACAGATTCTTGAAATCATTATACGACGATGATATTGGATTAATTATCATGGCTAGTGAGAAAAAGAAAATTATACATAGGCGGAAATCCATTTATTTTGTTTTGGGGGGGGGGGGGGAACTAGGGTTATGGGAAGAGAAAATGAAGTTGTGTCTCAGGCTATAGGTATTTATATTATTGGTTTCTTGGTATGTGGGGTGGAAAGTGGAAAAAAATGGGAATTATTTACTGGTAGGATAGGGCTATGGTTTTAGATAATTTTGGTTCATCTCATGTTATACGTGATTTGAAGTGATTTACGCATAGTAGTACAGTAACGTCTGTTTTGAAATGCCCGGGTCTTGCTCATTATCTTGCTTGGATTCAGGACTTTATAGCTCATCCATTACTTCTATTTTTTGGTACGCGTGAGTGTGATCACGATTTGAAATTTATGTGTTAGAAATTTTAGTTCTTTTAAAGTAATGAGTTCTAAATTAATAATGTGTATATATTCAATGGATTTTTTCTTAAGATAAAAACAAGGTTTCAATAAAAGCTATTGGGTTCGGTCAAATTCGTAAATTCTATGCTAACTTTGTCCCTGCGGTGGTGGAAGAGTACAAATCTATTCGAACCTCGTATTTATGCCAAACCAAACTAATTATCATGGTTAAGTTATAAATATATGTACTATTAATTAACTACGATTTAGTGATAAACGTGTATATAAAATATGTGTCATATCATTGAAATGGTAAAAATATAGGGTATAAAAAAAATTCATGGTATAAGTTACATAATGATAATACAATAAAAACAAATTGTGACACAACCCTTAATTATAACAACGTTTAGAAATTTGTTTTCTGACTCAGTGACTCTAATCACAATTTTATCTAACTTGTAGATTTTCTTTTATAATTTAATTAATGATAAAAACAAATAATGGAATTAATGATAGGAATCACCCTTTGGTCAGTACTTAATTCTTTGTCTGGAGGATATACGAGGGATCTAATTCTGATACATCTGGAACAAGCAGGAAGAAATTAAGCCAAGAAATGAGCGTGAATATGGGGCTATCAAAGTGTTATTTATGATGAAGAATCAAACATGTTATCGTTTTTCATGTTCTTTGTTTAAATATTCTTATTATATATCATGAGCATTTATGACTAACAAAGCACTCTGCCAATGATAAAAAAATAAACAAAAGTTAGAAAGAAAGATCTACTGCCGATAATTAATTATATCTGTAAATGTCGTTTAGTTATCTATATTAAGTTTAAATTATATGCATTGCAAATGTAAAGAATTTTTATATTATTGGTATAATTAAAGATACCACAGGCTATTTACTATATTTTCTAAGTTACACATCATGATCTCACTCAACAACATCTTGGTTACTTACCTCTCCAACTCTTCCTTTTGATAATAGTTGTATCTGTAAGGTCTCAAACTGACAGGAGTTATCCCAGGTTTTAATGGAATTTGATGATCCAATGATCTGACAAGGGGAAAGGCTTTAGGCTCTGCAAAAATTTCTTGATAGTCACTCGGTACCTTCTGTATAGGGGAAACTATTTCACCCTCCTGTGATTGGCTCAAACTGACCAGAAATAGATGGGACATGAGTGTGTGTTCTCTTTTCAATAATCTCACCATTGAGCTGTTGTTGATCATATTTAGTCTTCCTTCTTCAGTAATGGAATGTAAGACAGTCTTATTGCCTTTTCTTATAATTGTCACAATATTGTTTTCATGATCAAACTTGGTGGGGTTGTACTTTTTCATCAATCATTGTCCAATACCAAGTCACGACCACCTAAATTGATGATCCTCAAGTCCTCTAGAAATGGTTTTCCTCTCATCTTTCAGCCGAACCCCATGCAACTAGCATGTATCACATAAATTTCATCTGCAACAGTTACCCTCATTGGGGGGCTATAAACCGGTACATGTCCAGTTTCCTTTACAACTTGTTCATCAATAAAGTTGTAAGTACTCCCAAAATCTACTAGAATTGCGAGAGTTTTGTTTTTAATAATCCCCTTGACTAGTATCGAGTTCACTCCTGAGTTGTTACCAACTAATGCACTGAGGCAAATAGCCTCTAAAACCTCTTGTTTGATCTAACCCTCAATAACAATATTGGCCATTGCAGGATTTTCTTCTTGTGTTTGTGGACTTGTTATCACTGCGGCAAGGCTATCTTCATCTTCACCCACTAAACAATTTAGCTGCCTAATTTTGCATTGGTGCCTAAGTACATATTTTTCACCACATCTAAAATATAAGTGATTGGATTTTCTGTATTCATATACCTCTGGACTCAGTCTGTAAGCTCCAATCCTGTTGGATGCTTGATTGAGGTTCTGTTGGTAGTCATAACCCCAGTTTGCGAAGCACCTCTCCCCATTTATCTGTCCTTCGTATGCACAACCTCAATAGCTTTCTCATGCATTCTAGCTTGCTCAATGACTTCACTCAAGGTAGAAGGTTTGAACAGCTTCACAGTGTATTTGATTTCTTCCTTAAGGGTCCCCATAAAGCCGGATAGGAAGTGAGACTCATTCAATGCAGGGTTCCTCATTATAATTTGTGCCTTAAGGTCTTCGAATTTCCCCAAGAATTAACCTACATATCCAGTTTGAATTAACTTGTTGAATTCTTCTACTATGTCCTCCATTAAGGTTTCACCAAATCTAATACACAGTTCATCTTTAAATTCCATCCAAGTTATCAATCCCCTACTCAAAACGAGTGAGTTATACCAAGTTTCAGCTACACCATTCACGTATAAAGCAACATCATCTACCTTCATATTTTCAGCAATCCTATACAATTTAAAATACCTCTCACATTTTCTGAGCCATACCTTAGGTTCAGCACCTTCGAAACATGGAAGTTCCCATTTGGGAGGAGGTATTGGCCACCCTGGAAAACTGTTAGCCCTAGTGTCATAGCCAGGTACTAGTAGAAGGCCATCGCCAAGTGGATTGACATTTTCTGCTACTCTAGCAGGCCTAGGTAACAAGCCCTCGCTATTAAGATTAGCCTCGTACCCTGCTCTCACAGGCCTGGTAATAGTCCGTCACCTTGAGGATTTGTATTGTCAGCTACTCCTGCAAGTGCTCTTTCAAGTGCAGTCAATCAGTCCATGATTTGCCCTAGAGCTCCTCGTATAGCCATCTGCATCTCGTTCAGTTCCCTACAGGTGGCTGTAAGTTCTTCCAATGCTTCATTGTGTTTTGAAAGTTTTTCATCCATCAACTTCATTCGAGTGCCTTCCGCCATTATCGGGCCAAAAGGTATAGGATCAGGCTCTGATACCAAATGTCATAGTCTAACCAAATTAATCTCGAAATGAACAAATGCGAAAAGGAATTGGGACAATTTTCTATTATATTGAAATAAAAGCAGAACTTAACTACGAGCTAAGGAAAAGAGAATCGGAAAACTAAATGAAACAATAAATCTCCATGACTGATTTCTAGACCTGCAGAAGAGAGAAGGGAATCAGGAAGAAGAGAATTTGGGAGGAAATGAGAGAAAGAAAATACCGTGTATACGTTGCTCCTCTTTGCAGTGTTTGTTAGTTAAATAACAAACTTCTCACCGGCTGGCAGAATCTGGTCCCTTGAGCTTCAATAAGTAACTAATTATCTGAGCCCTCGATTATGTGATTAGTTAAACCTCCCCTGCTGATTCAAGATCGAACTCCGCTAGCTAAACTTATTTAGTTAATAACTTCTGGGTCATAACATTTTACCAAAAAGTTTTACTAAATATGTTAGTATAAATAATAAGTAAAATAAAAATATTTGGGATAAATATAAAAAATAACAATGCTTATCATTATAGTGATTTGTTTATTTTTTAAATGTTGATATTGCTTACAATTATTTTTGTATATGCCGCTGATGAGCAGATGAGGAAGTTGTATGTGTTACTATCGGACTTGAATCACGTATATAACTAAATGATTCATCAACAGAGCAGCCCGGTACACGAAATATCTCGTGTTTAGTAGGGTCTAGGGAAGGGTTGCGCTGGGCAACCTACTTTACTACAAGCAAGTCATCGCAGTCTACCGAGTCGCCATTGTACCATTTATTTTATTCGGTCTTATTACATTCGGGACATATGTTGTATTATTATTGCACTCCTTAGAAAATTGTCATGCACTTGTGATACTAGGTCTTGGGTGTTTCTATGGGTTGCTCATAAATGTAGTTGCGGATCGGTATAGTGACGTTTGTACTGATCTTCGAGAGACTACAGGGTTGTTATGAGCACTTCCCTTCTTGATTCCTCATCGTTCAGTTTGATTCCATTGAGGCTTGTGCCTTTATTTCTTTCCTACTCAATCTTATACGACGTGAAGTGCTTGTTATCAATTGGGCATCGAGGAGTTGTAGTGGTACTACAGACATGGTGTAGGATGGTTTTTCCTGCGTGTCCGGGAAGGCTATTACTGTCGCCTTGCGGAAGGATGTTCTGTTGTTTCAGTTCAGTATTTGTACTTCCTATGGTTTTGAGACTATGATTGGATGTCTAGGATGTTCATGCGTTGTTATTGCACAGAGTTGGTGTAATGGTAGGGTGTTTGTTTATGTGTTGAGACAGTGAATGACTTGAAAGGAGGATTTCTCGGTGCGTGATTTAGAAGTTTGGCATTCATTTCTAGCAAAGGAAAGACAATCGGACTATGGGTGTCCAGGCCTTGTTTGATGAAGTGACGATACTTGGTATTTCCGAGCATGGTGGAATTCTCATTTGTGATGTGGCATCGTCGTCCTTGTTGGAACGCATTAAGGTTCGTCGGTGTTATAGTCTTCTTTGATTTTTGTCTTCGGGGTAGGGTATTGTGAAATGGTGCTTAAGAAGCGGTTGTCAGAGATAGCAGTGTGTAGCGGTTCTGAATCGAATTGGTGATTCTAATGTCGATGGCTCGAGAAGGATGATCTTCCGGGAGGTTTAGAGTTGGTAGCAATTTATTAGTTCAGGTGTTATAAATGGGTTTTGAATTGAGGCGGCATTTGGGCAGCAAAGGACGATGAAGGACATGGTGCGAGGTGTCTCGTGGTGGTTGAATTACTAGCAGGACAGCTATGAAAAGCAGAGGTTGAGAGGTTGCTTAAAGGATACGGTTTAACCAAAGTGGGAGTGGCAGAGTAGCATATGGATTCTGTGGTAGGATGGCTACGTACCTTGAGAAAGTTTAGAGCGGTTTGGGAATCGTGATGGAAGGTGATTTGGTCTGCGGAATTTATTTAGGATGGTGACTACTGTATTGAGGAACATTGAATATGGCAGAAATGAGTTTGCTTTTAATGAAGAGGGGTGTGAAAACTTGATTACCGTAGGGATGCAATATGACTTTGAGTTTGGAATGTATTGTCGGACTTTCAGTTAATGTCAATGGGGAATGAACGGACTTGTGCGGCTGGTGGATGAGCACGGGTTCAGGAGGGTTTATTGATTTCGTGGTAGTTGTACCCAGTGCAGTGTCGTTGGGAGATGTCGGTATGGAAATCCATAGATAGGCTATCTCCTGTGGACAGGTCAGCGGTTGTGTGATTTGATGAAGTTTCTACAAAGAGTTCTACTTACTACAAAGAGGAAGGTCGAGTATACGATTATGGCTGATAATTCGGGATGTTCATGAAAACTTTAATAAGAAACTACTAGAAATTTAGTGGGTTAACAGAACGGGATCATGGTAATTGAGGAGGAAGAATCGTTGTGAGCTCTACATTATGTGATTGTAGCTTAAAGCTAATTGGGGAGCCCCACCGTCTACGATTGGATCGCGTGATTGTCTGCTGGTGTGATTTCTAGTTATCGATGCATTGGTGGATTAATTATGACTAGGAATAAGAAAATGTGATGAGTAATTCGAACAAGGGACTTGATAAATATGTGTTATACTTCGCCTTATCGATTTAGGTGCAGTCGAAGTTTATGTTTCTTGTGGATGTAATGTACAAGGAAAGAATTCAGTCGGTTGCTTCTTTTAGAGGGTGTTCATATGCTCGCAGAGCATTGGAGTTCGGTTATGTTTGGGATCAGATTAGAGTGGGTAACTCTCAACAATGGTCCTAGTGGGATTAAAAATTAAAGTGTAGTGCCTAAGGATTTCGGGTTTGTTGTGTGGTTAAGGATCGAGTTTTCATAGTGGATTACGAACGGGACTTGGAATGTTCTTTGTTATCATCGGGTATGCGGTATAGTATTTGAGGAAAGGATGCAATAGCTTCGGATTCGCGGAAGGTCTTGCAGAATGGGTGTACCAGTTGGAGATGCTATTGTGCGCTTGAGAAGGGTATGAGATGGTTCATGGGCATTGAGACGACGTGGTCTCGTGATTCGGGTCACTCGGGATGAGTGCGTATTGAGTCTGTTATGTTGTGAATGGAGCTATTATTATTTCTAAGTCAGGTCAAGAGTAAATTGAAAGAAGTTGGTTCAGTTAGTAATGGTTGAATCGACATGATTATGGCAATGATCAGTTCCTTTGGTGTGTGAAGTTATACATGTGGTTTGTGGTTATACGTGCGGGCTTGACAACCACCACAACTTGATTGATTAGGGAGTTATTTGATTCAAATGGCATTGTGGTGTAAATGGATTCCGTAAGAGTCATGGCGGTTTAGATCACGACTTGAGGTTTGTATTTTTCTGCGGTTTGGGAATTCAGTTGCGTGTGCATTGGTTCTTCTGTAGTGAGCTAAGTGAAAGGTTTCTAGCCAATGAAATATTTATTCTATTAGTAGTTCAAGGGATATGTGTATTGGTAAGAGGCTATGTGTATTGATTTGCGGATTCTTGATTTGCTTTACAGAATTAGAGCGGTTGGTGGTATGGATGTGCGGACTTTGCTACCTGAGTGGAAGGTCATGTGAGCGTACCCCACGGGGAGATTTGTATAAGTGTGTCATGTTTGACACTTTATTGTTAAAGATTAAAACCAAGAATGGAGGTTATGGTAAAATCGCAAATGCGAGAGTTTATGCATGAGAGGCATTCTATTCCTTGGGTTGTGGACCGTGTGAGTTTGTTTCGGATTTGACGACTGTTCTTATATGTCATAAATAGGGCCATTGTGGATCTTTGGAAGGTTATTGGCCCAGTATGGAATGATCAGAATCGGTGTGAGGTCCTTTGGTGGGTCTAATGTGAGTGTGTGCTCTACGTCAAGTCAGATGTGTTCGTTTGTCATAGCATTGCTTACGGAGGAGTCGTCGGGCATGGAATGTTATTCTCGTCGTCAGCTATTCCATATAAATCTCTATTTTACCATGTGGGTTGTGAGATGGCTTGATTATTCGCACACGTGTTGAGGTCCCGTGTAGCTTTTGGTATTATGTGAGCAGGATGGCTCTCGAGATGCAGATCATATATCGCACCTTAATTGTGCTTCGGTTTCGTAGCACATGGCGCTATCCATCTCCCCAGGATTTGTATTGTGCACTTGGCGTGCTTGTGGTCGATATTCGGGCATTTCCTAAGTATAAGCGTTTCGTCTTGATGTGTGTTTTCATCTCGATTGTTATGTGCGGATCGGGTGGCAGGCCGCCACGGGTATGTTGTTTGGATTGGGTGGCACGCTGCCATGTGCATGTTGTGTGGATCGGGTTGCACGCCGCAACAGTGTCATATTGGATCGAGTTGCACGTCGTAACAATGAGATGTTGAGCATAGTTCCTTACACGTATTTTGTGTGCCTTGTTTTTCATCCCTGAGGTGGGTTCATAGCATCTATTCGACCATTTTATTTGTTACGCAGGTTGCGTGATTCCCTATCAGAGTTCGTTCTTCCTTATGAGTTATATTCGAGTGGTAGCTTATTGGCGCTTTGAGGGTGCTGCGTCAGATCTTGGTCCGTATTTAAGGTGACTCATTGCCTGAGCAGTTTGTACTAGGTGAGACGAGATTATTGGAACTGAAATATGTGCAATAAGATTTATATAAGGTGTATTTAAGAGCAAATATCATTATTCAGTTCATAATAAGGTAATGGTCCTTGTCAGGGGAAGAGACTCCATGGTTTGTAGATTCGACAAGTGGTTATTAGTGTCTACGCATCTCTTCCGTCGTGGCAGTATTGCGTGGTTGGAACAGGGCTTATATGCGTCATGAGGTGTGTTGTGGGCATCGAATTCGTGGAATTTGCAGCTATTGTTGTCAGAGGATGTTGTTATGGTCAAGCAACTTATGTGGTGCATGGTGTGATTTCAGCGGAGGAGCATGGTCATGTTGGGTTCAGTGTGTAAGGGTTTCTACGGTGTTCGTATGTTAGAATCAAGTCTTGTAGAGAAATTCAGAGGCTGGAATTTGGTTCTAAGGCTTATTGACTAAATAAATAGGGAGAATCTTCAGTCTTGCTCGAGCTAATATGCACACATGGGTTGTGGTGGCACGGGTAGGTAGGGCTCTGCATAGTTTGGTAAATAACGAATTACCGTACCGAAACCAAAAATTTTGGTATTCGGTATTCGATATTTTGGTATTCGGTATGGTATTTAGTTTAAGTTTAAAAAATATTAGTATATGGTATTTTAAAATAAAATACCGAAATACCGATACCGTACTGAAATATATTATATTACACAATACATATTTTATTAATTATTACATAAATATAATAAAACTAAAATTTTACTTTCCTTTATTCTCTAAGTTCATTAATTAACTCTAAGCAAGTAACAAGATGTTTTTCTCTCTCTAGGTTGGTATTTGCTGGTTTTGGACAAAACTTTTGTCAACAAACGTTTTTAGTTTTGTATTTTTGAGTACTTTAATTAAGAATATTACCGTATATGACTCTATGCACTAGTTAGTATTCAAACCCACTAAACCGAAGTTACCGAACCGAATAAACCGAAACCGAAAGGAGAAAAATCAAACCATACCGAATTTAATTAGGTACGATATTGGTATAGCATTTTACGAAACCAAATGCCGAAAATACTGAACCGAAATGTCTAAATACTATACCGCACCGACCGACGAACACTTCTACGGGTAGGTGCACGAGGTGTTAAACAGTGATTTTGGACAACTCTGAAGCGGTCCTTAGCACGTTCGAGGACGAACGTATGTTTAAGTGGGGGAGAATGTAACAACTTGACTGGTTGTTTTGAGTTCTAGCGCGTCGTTCGGCGGTTTAAGGCTTTGAGTAGCTCTATTCCAGTTATTATGACATGTACGTGTGGTGGGAATTAAACTTCGGGAAGTTCGAAGTTGGTTCGGAATAAAATTTCTAATTTCGGAAGCTTTAAGTTAGGAGAATTGGCTAAGGTTTGACTTTTGAGTAGACGACCTCGGAATTGGGATTTGAAGGTTTCAATAGGTTCGTTTGATGATTTCGGACTTGGGCATATGTTCGGATTGAGTATCGGATCACCCGAGAGAATTTCAGCACTTATTATGGAAGGTTGGTATTTTAAAGGTTTAAGAATTTTATAAGTTTGGTTTGAAGTGGATTTTGATGTTATCGATGCCTGTTTGGGGTTTCGAGCCTTGGAATGGACTCGTTATGTCATTTATGACTCGTGTGCAAAAGTTAAAGTCATTCCGGATTGATTTGATATATTTCGGCACAAGATATATAATTTGGAAATTTAAAAATTAATAAGTTTGATTCGAGACGCGATTCATGATTTTGATGTTGTTTGACGTAGTTTACGACTTCGACTAAGTTCGTATTGTATTTTGGGATGTGTTGGTATATTTGGATGGGGTCCCATAATTATCTTCAAAAGAATTTCGGAATCCGGGCACGTAGGCCCGAGGGTTGACTTTATCGACTTTTCAAGCGGAGTTGAGAATTGATTAAATTGATTAATTATGGGTATTGGAGTATATTTTGATTTGTTTGCACATTGTTTGAATAGTTTTGGATCGACGGGCTTTGGTTTGAGGTGTTAGAGAGTCTTTGGAGCCGGTTATGGAACTTCAGAGCGAGGTAAGTCTCCTGTCTAACCTTGTGAGGGAGAAACTACCCCTATGTGATATTTATGGTTATGTGCAACTAGTTGTGGGTGCTACGTACACACGAGATGACGAGAGTCCCTACGTGGCTACAGTATATTTATGTCCGGGTAGACTTAGGATCTTATTATGTAATATTTGAATTATTTGAACTCATTCTACTGGCTTAATTAATTACAGTTATAATTGAAATTGATTTAGAAATAAAGATATGTACATTAGGCCAAGCCTTAACACTTTGAGTTGTGGGCGAGTTATTTGAGAAATGATAAAGATTATATTCATTTTATGCTCATGTGTTGTATTGTAAAGACGTGTCTCGTAATTCTGTAACTTCCTTCATTTTCTTGTAGAGCGGGCCGAATGCCTCGACAGTATATAGATGCATCTATGGTTCATGCCGTACGACCCTCGTCAGTGTACATATTATTCCACATCGGGCCGAACGACCTCGACAGAATCGTGCGTTATATCACTAGTAGACAAATATTCACGAGCTAATCTTTCCACTGATGTCCGGCATTTTATATGGATTCCTTATGTATTTGATAATGACAGTTGACATTTTATGAGTTGTTAAGGTAGCATAAAAGATTTAAAAATTCATGCTTTAAAAGAAGAAATTGGAAGATTATGTAACTTAAAGATTTACTCCATCATTGTTGTATGCTTCATATCTGATCATGTTTTATTACATTGTTTTATTGGACCTCTAGTAAGTGTCGATATTGACCCCTCATCACTACTTCTCCGGGATTAGGCTAGATACTTACTGGGTACGCGTTGATTTACGTACTCATGCTGTACTTTTGCACTAAATGTGTAGGATCTAACAGGTTCATTTGATAATCACCTTGGCGCATAGGCTATTGAGGAGACTTTATGTGAGTTGCATACTAGGCTACGCATCGCATTCCGCCAAGTCTCCATTGTACCATTTATTTTATTCTGTCTTATTTCATTCGGGACAAATATTGTATTATTATTGTATTTTTTAGAAAATGCTCATGCACTTGTGACACCGGGTCTTGGGGGTTCCTACGGGTTGTTCATTATTGTAGTTGTGTAAATATTTTCATTTACCCTGTAAATTCCATTTCATACTATTTTATTAATGAAAATTATGATTTCACAATACTAAAATGAGTGATTAAGTTGATCAATCACTGTTAGCTTGCCTGGCGGCGGTGTTAGGCGCCATCACGGCCTTTAGTGGATTTTGGGTCGTGACAATTATTGCATGCATTAGCATGATTAAATACAAAAATGTCTTTAAAGTCCCTTAAAACTAAAGAATATGGAGGGCATTTTTGTAAGCAACTAATTTTCTTAAAAATTATGTAATGCATTTATATTTTTAATATACCACACCAGTGGATAAGAAATAATCTCTGCATAACTAATGCTTGCATTACTAATCGTTGCATTACTAATACACCTTATTCAACACTATTTTTATACACCCTCCTAAACGACCCCTTAATGGCGTGGAACCTTTTGGGAAATGTCGTGGGGGCTTGACCCAAAATGGACAATATCACACCATATTTAGAATATCTTCATGCAATTTTAGCCAAAAAAAATATTATCAGAGTAGATAGTTTGGCGGGATTATGGAGATCAGGGAGTGTGGTGTGGGGGGCGGCTTAGTGCCGTCTGGGGGGTTTACGGCCTTTACCCGCAACTTTGAAGATGCGCACACAACCTTTGGATTTCGATGACCGTAAATAATCAAGATCTTGTGGGTGTCATATAATTAATCTCCAAATTAGCTCATGCATAGTGATGGGCCATGCGAAACTTAGTTCAGGACGAGATTGTTGAGTGTGTGTGAACAAATCCCACATGAAAAATAGAAAGGAAAAATATTCTACTTATAAGGAATTCAATACTCTTAATGGTGTGAGGCCTTTTGGAAAAACCGTACGGACTTGACCCGACTTAGTGCCGTCTAACGTGAGCCAATAGTTTGGCGGGATTATGGAGATCAGGGAGTGTGGTGTGGGGGACCCGACTTAGTACAGTCTGGGGGGGTTTACGACCTTTACCCTTAGCTTTGAATATGCGCACACAACCTTTGAGCTTCGATAATCGTACCGTAAATACTCAAGGTAAAAGGTTTGAACAGCTTCACAGTGTATTTGATTTCTTCCTTAAGGGCCCCCATAAAGCTGGATAGGAAGTGAGACTCATTTAATGCAGGGTTCCCCATTATCATTTGTGCCTTAAGGTCTTCGAATTTCGCCAAGAATTAACCTACATATCCAGTTTGAATTAACTTGTTGAATTCTTCTACTATGTCCTTCATTAAGGTTTCACCAAATCTAATACACAGTTCATCTTTAAATTCCATCCAATTTATCAATCCCCTATTCAAAACGAGTGAGTTATACCTAGTTTCAGCTACACCATTCAGGTATAAAGAAACATCATCTACCTTTATATTTTCAGCAGTCCTATACAATTTAAAATACCTCTCGCATTTTCTGAGCCATACCTTAGGTTCAGAACCTTCGAAACATGGAAGTTCCCATTTGGGAGGAGGTATTGGCCACCCTGGAAAACTGTTAGCCCTAGTGTCATAGCCAGGTACTGGTAGAAGGCCATCGCCAAGTGGATTGACATTTTCTGCTACTCTAGCAGGCCTAGGTAACAAGCCCTCGCTATTAAGATTAGCCTCGTACACTGCTCTCACAGGCCTGGTAATAGTCCGTCACTTTGAGGATTTGTATTGTCAGCTACTCCTGCAAGTGCTCTTTCAAGTGCAGTCAATCGGTCCATGATTTGCCCTAGAGCTCCTCGTATAGCCATCTGCATCTCGTTCAGTTCCCTACAGGTGGCTGTAAGTTCTTCCAATACTTCATTGTGTTTTGAAAGTTTTTCATCCATCAACTTCATTCGAGTGCCTTCCGCCATTATCGGGCCAAAAGGTATAGGATCAGGCTCTGATACCAAATGTCATAGTCTAACCAAATTAATCTCGAAATGAACAAATGTGAAAAGGAATTGGGACAATTTTCTATTATATTGAAATAAAAGCAGAACTTAACTACGAGCTAAGGAAAAGAGAATCGGAAAACTAAATGAAACAATAAATCTCCATGACTGATTTCTAGACCTGCAGAAGAGAGAAGGGAATCAGGAAGAAGAGAATTTGGGAGGAAATGAGAGAAAGAAAATACCGTGTATACGTTGCTCCTCTTTGCAGTGTTTGTTAGTTAAATAACAAACTCCTCACCGACTGACAGAATCTGGTCCCTTGAGCTTCAATAAGTAACTAATTATCTGAGCCCTCGATTATGTGATTAGTTAAACCTCCCCTGCTGATTCAAGATCGAACTTCGCTAGCTAAACTTATTTAGTTAATAACTTCACGGTCATAACATTTTACCAAAAAGTTTTACTAAATATGTTAGTATAAATAATAAGTAAAATAAAAATATTTGGGATAAATATAAAAAATAACAATGCTTATCATTATAGTGATTTGTTTATTTTTTAAATGTTGATATTGCTTACAATTATTTTTGTATATGCCGCTGATGAGCAGATGAGGAAGTTGTATGTGTTACTATCGGACTTGAATCACGTATATAACTAAATGATTCATCAACAGAGCAGCCCGGTGCACGAAATATCTCGTGTTTAGTAGGGTCTAGGGAAGGGTTGCGCTGGGCAGCCTACTTTACTACAAGCAAGTGGTTGATTCTACGACCCGAACCTATAACTTATAGGTCACACGAAAATAACTTTACCATACTCCCCTTCAACTAAATGATTCACCAATACATAGGTATTTCACGCATACGGACTTAGTATTATTGAAGAGGCCGTAAATGTGCTTTCTGGAATAATGTGCTTTATAGCGACTTTACCACACGAGGAACATCCAGTAAAGCATGAAGATTAATGAAACCGAATATTAACTCGGAGACCAAAAATATGGTTGTAGAGTAATTCTCACCGTTGTTTGTTCTTTATATATAGTTGAGGCCTTGACTATACTTCTTTTTTTGTGGTTAAATTAAAACTAAATGCTTTAAAATGAAAATGACAACTCATTGTGCAACACCTTGTTTATCTTTACTTTGTCGGTGATGTGAGATAAAGCAAATAAACAAAAAAGAAGTGGTTGCCTCTGGACGTGGGTGATCGGCTGAGAGAAACTGGCAAGGAGAAATAATAAGAATTTGGACACTTTAGAGAAAGACAAAGGCATGAATTCCTGTCTGCTGTGAAAGGAATCGTTGTCACGGGTTGAATTTTATTTTAATTTTATCTCAGCCGTTCATCTCAAATCAATAAATACAATATATATATATATATATATATATATATATATATATATATATTACAAATATAAAACTTTAGGATTTGAACTTAATTATGGATTCCACTTCGGAATTTTACCACGACCTATTTGATTATTTGAGTTTGTAATCAGTTATTCATACTTATTTACTGAACTTTTTAACACATACAGAAGGTCTGAGTCAACACAATTATGTTCTGATAAATTCATCAGTTACACTCCGCACCTTTTGAACACATAAAACAATTATAGGATCGAATCCTCAATTTAAGAAACTGATCATTCCATACCTTATGCGTGTAATCTCATATGTGTGGAACTTGATCTTTTTTCGGTCCTAAACTCTCTCTTGAATACTTATGATAACTTGGGCAGGGTGATAAATGAGTCCCTCTTGCCAGTAAACTTTATTTATATCTTCATCGTTGGCTATGTGTAAACAAAGTCTGATCCACCTCACAAGTAGAAAGAAAAGGGATTCTACTTATAAGAAATTGGATACTCTTAGGGGTCATTTGGTAGAATGCATTAGAGAAAATATTAATGCATGCTTTAGTTTTTAATATTACTAATCCCTTGTTTGATACACTTTTTCAACCTATGTATTACAATTGCAAGTATTAGTTATACAATTTATTTAGTATTATCCTATGTATAAGTAATGCATAACAAACCATAGTATTAGCAAAACCAAGATTATTAATGCATGCATTAGCATGATTAAATACAAAATTATCTATAAAGTCCCTTAAAACTAAAGAATATGGAAGGCATTTTTGTAAGCAACTAATTTTCTTAAAAATTATGCAATGTATTTTTATTTTTAATACACTACACCAGTGGATAAGAAATAATCTCTGCATAACTAATGCTTGCATTACTAATCGTTGTATTACTACTACACCTTATTCATCACTATTCTTATACACCCTACTAAACGACCCCTTAATGGTGTGGAGCCTTTTGGAAAAAGTCGTACGGGCTTGACCCAAAATGAACAATATCACACCATGTTAAGAACATCTTCAGAGCATTTTAGCCAAAAAAATTATTATCAGGGCAGATAGTTTGGCGGGATTATGGAGATCAGGGAGTGTGGTGTGGGGGGCCGGCTTAGTGCCGTCTGGGGGGTTTACGACCTTTACCCGCAGCTTTGAAGATACGCACACAACCTTTGGGCTTCGATGACCGTAAATAATCAAGATCTTGTGGGTGTCATATAATTAATCTCCAAATTAGCTCATGCATAGTGATGGTCCATGCGAAACTTAGTTTAAGGATGAGATTGTTGAGTGTGTATGAACAAATCCCACATAAAAAATAGAAAATAAAAATATTCTACTTATAAAGAATTCGATACACTTAATGGTGTGAGGCCTTTTGGAAAAACCGTACGGACTTGACCCACAACGGATAATATCACACCATATTAAAAGTGTGTTTGAAGTATTTTAGCCCAACATTCACTTTAATTTTTAACTCTTATTATTTGATACTATAAAAATACTGATTGTAAATAAGTATTTTCTGTCATGCAATATTTCTTCCCATTTCATTTGATAGGTAATTCTCCCTTCGATTCCCCCATCCCCAGTCTTATCTTCCTTACGCCAACTGTAGCAAGTCTGATTCACCAAAATATGGGTAGCAAATCAATGCCATAGCATATCAATCCATTATCGGTATCATTTTTTTTTTCCTATTTCACTCGCCAAAATAAAACTAGTTATAATGATCATATCTAATAACCAACGGCTGGAAAGACCAAGAATACACATGACGAAACAACCAACAGCTTTAATTGAGAAGATAGGTGTAGCCTATCAACTACCATTGCTGTTGGCATATTTATTGTAGTATCATGTTGATATGTGATTTTCCTACCCCAGAAGCAATTAATCGAGCATTAGTTTTGAAAAATAAGATTCTTACACCGAAAAATGGTAACCCTATCTGGCTATCTCTCTGTTAAATCCATGACTCTCACATAACTTTAAGGAGTCGTTACTAAATTTATACTATGTTTGGTTAGTGATATAAATTTATCCAACTTAGTCTCAGGAGTAGACTTAATCCTGGATATCCCATCTTATCCCATAAAATTTGGTATTATTTTATCTCATCTAGAAGGTGGGATAAATTAGTCTACGTAGAGGCGGATCCAGGATTTTGGTAGGATGTGTGCACTATTAAGAAGAGGTGGATCAAGAATATAAATTTTACGGGTTCAACCTTTAGTTCTTGCGATTGTGTACCCATTGCACTTTTGGAACTATAGGTTCAAATTTTTGTTTTATTAAATAGTAATTTTCTTACATCTATATCTATTTTCCTCATATAAGATTTTATAGCAACAAAAGAAGAATAGGAATTTCAATGTGTGAAAATTTTGAAAGAATTAACCAAACAAAAAAGAAATAAAAAAAATACTTAATTAATACGCAAAAAATAACACCAGACACGCCCATCTCCCTGGACGTCTACTTCTAGAATAAAAAGGAAAAAACAACAAGATTGACATAAGATTTAAACTCACAACCTCACCTAGAGAGGTACACTCAATAACTATCACATTATGTAATACTTTGAGCATGGATGCACATACATATATTTATATATTTTTTGAAAAAATATAATATTACTATACATGATTTAGGGCGGGGAGCATGGGTTCACGTGCCCCATAGAACCCCCCTCCCCTAGATACGCCCTTGAGTCTAGGAATTATAATTCCAAAACTATAATCCTGGGATAATTTAGTTCGCGTACCAAACTACCCTAATTACTCGTATAGAAGTTATAGATTGAAACTTCAAAAACATGTACTCCGTCGAAGGCAAAGAGATTTCAGCATACGTTTTATAGTCCATATCTATAGAAAGAAAAAGTTAGGAGAGGATTCTAAACAATTCTATCGAACCGACCAACAAAAAGAGAAAGATTGAATACCTTTCTTAGTTTTAGTACTGTATAATAAGTTATAGACAATGTTTTTAATGTTAACTACTTTTGTGAGTAGTTCCTCTAATAAACTATAAAGGACAAAAGAAACAGTTAATCCTTTTTTCACGTTGACATCCTCAAACATGTCTCTTAATTAAAGACATTAAATTAAGTTGGTAGGTGAATTAAATTATGTGCAGTTAGCAGTATTAGTTACGTAGTACATACTATTTCCTTTATTAATGACCAATTCATTTAAGGTTTTTTTTTTTTCATCTATATCCATTTTTGGGGTCATAATTGAACATATACCCAATATGCAAAAATGTTTGCAAGCGTACCTACTTTACGATCAACTTCAGTGCAATCAATAATTTTTACTTCAAATGCACTTAAGAATAGGTCTGAAATGCAATCAATAATTTCATGCACTTAAGGCTAATAAGTCTGAAGTGAAAAATTGCACTTCAGATGCACTTAAGGCCAATAAATCTGAAGTGAAAAATTGCACTTCAGATGCACTTAAGGCCAAAAAGTCTGAAGTGCAACAAACGTTTTCATTCACTTAAGGTCAATAAGTCTGAAGTGAAAATTTGTACTTCATATGCACTTAAGGCCAAATAGGTCTGAAGTTTAACCAATGGTTTCATGCACTTAAGGCCAATAAGTCTGAAATGAAAAATTGCGCTTCAGATGCACTTAAGGGTAAAAGGTCTGAAGTGAAACAAACGTTTTGCTACACTTAAGGCCAATAAGTATGAAGTGAAAAATTGCACTTCAGATGCACCTGCAACAAATGTTTTGCTACACTTAAGGCCACATAGGCCTGAAGTGCAAATTGCCCAGAAACAAAAATTTGTTCTTCGAATTATAACAATCCAATATACGATTTAATACCTAAATCTACTCCAAATGAGCTCAAATTTGAAAAATAACCTCCAAATATCATCAGGGATAAACCCCAATAATCAATTTATCAAAACAACAATAAATCTAATGAACCCGTTTTGCAATTAAGAAAAAGAAGAAGAAGAAGAAGAAGAAGAAGAAGAAGAAACCCTAAGCAATAGTAAAATTATAAAGCGTCATAACAGCTTACCATTGTAAAATATCATAAACTACATTAAAATATGTTCACAATCATCATATAAAATCATTGTCACCCGAAGAAGAAGAAGAAGGAAGAGGAGGAGGAGAAGGAGGAATAGGAGAAGAAGAAGAATAAAACAAAGGAGGAGAAAGATGTGTGAAGTTGTTTAAAAAGTGAGTATAAGTTAAAACTTTAAAAAATATATATATATAAATTAAATGGGGGCGACCAAATAGGGTTCTCTTCAATTTTTACCATTTAAAGACCCCTCAGCGGCTAAAGTTTGTTAACAAGAAGTCAAAGATGACGATTAATTGTCCATAATCCATATATACAATATCTTTCTCCAACCTAGAAACATTTATCATAACCATAAATCCAGTTGTCCATATTTCATGCAATAAATACAAGATATAGTTATACTATAATTTATTCACCGACCTGGTTATGTTTAATTTACCAATATTTATATACGGTAAAGGCTCAAGAGCAGAACCTACATTGTGAAAACAATTAGAAATTGAAGCTTTTGGATATTCGAGACCAAAAATGATGAAAGTAAACGTAAAACGAATGACAGAGAAAGAAGAAGAAGAAGAAACGTCGTTCCCTGTTAGCCCAACGGGGCAGTACTTCACTAGCTCCGCATTGTCGATTTCAGTCATTTCTGTTTTGGAATCTGAAATTCCTATAGATGATTCTTGTACCATGAAATTGCTTAAGGATGTTTTCCTCCCCATTAATCCTCGCTTCTCTTCTATTATGGTATGTTTTTTTGCCCCCGCTCTGTGTTAGAATGTCTTATATTAGACGCGATAATGAAATAGTTAATCCTCTTATAAGAGGCAATCTTCATCTTATGAGCTAGGGGTTGAGTTAGGACTAAAATCCAGTTTTTTTAAGCTCGTGTTGTGTGTTTTCTTTATTCTTCTCTTCTTGAATGTCTAGGAAATATTACTTACTATAATGATGCAATTTTGTGTTGAATAAGTTTTTATTTTTTAAATTATAGGTTTTTGACTTTTTGTGACCTTTTCTTTGGAGTTCTTATGTTGGTTAGTACCTGCAATATATATACCTTAATTAATCATAATCAGTACGTTTATAAGCATAATCATTTAGCTAGCTAAACTTTTAATTAGTACCACATCTTCAAGATTTTCTCTTTTAGTGCTAAATTAAAGAAAACTAATTACCAAATTTTTTTAAGAAAGATAAGTAAGAAATCTCTACTATATTTGTATGAGCGATGAAATGCATTCTCCTTTATTGCTCTTTTTTTTTTCTCCTCTTTCTTTAATTTTTGCCTTAATTTGTTTTCCCTTTTATTGGAGTAGGTGAGAGACAAAAATGGGGTTAAACAGTGGAAGAAAGTGGAAGTGAAATACAAAGATCACATAAATGTGCCAATTTTCCCAGAAGGAAAATCAAAAGAATTCTATGACAATTGCTTCAACGAATACTTAACCAAGATTGCAATGGGACAACTTCCACAAACCAGACCACTTTGGGAAATTCATTTATTCAAATACCCAACAAGCAAATCAGCTGGAAATTTAGTATTTAAACTTCATCATTCACTTGGAGATGGATTTTCTTTAATGGGAGCACTTCTTTCTTGCTTACAAAGAGCTGATAATCCTTCACTTCCCTTAACATTTCCAGCATTTAACAGTAATCCCAATTCTGGAAATGATTATAAGAAGAGGTTTTGTACTAATGTGGCTCAAATGGTATCTGGGGTTGTTAATACTTTCTTGGATTTTGGTTGGAGTTTATTGAAGAGCACTTCACTTGAAGATGAGAGGACTCCAGTTAGGTCTGGGGATGAAGGTGTGGAATTTCGACCTATTGATATTAGTACAATGGATTTCTCTCTTGATCATCTCAAACAAATTAAGACTAATCTTAAAGTGGTAAGTTATTTTCTTTTATTTAATGTATCTTTCTTAAATTTATGATTGATATGCTACTTGGGTGCATTCTTGATTATTTGATTCAGAAAAATCTTTTTGTTTCTGAAAAATGAGTTGATCAAGATTGATAAAGACACCGACGAATTAGGTTGTGAAACGGCGTGTTCTGCCTTAGTAAAGAATATAACTTTGCACTGAGTAATTGATATGTTATAATAGGTTAGAATTAGATGACAATATAAAGAAATTTTTTCGATATATATATATAAAATCCTTTTTATAAGGCATTGCAATAAGTGCTCTCTTTTTTACATTTTGGGGTTTTCCTAATTAATTTGCTGGTCAATGATCCCAATTTTTCTAACTAAAGGAGTCTAAGAAAACCTACTGAAGTTGTGATAGCACCAAGTTTGCCTAGGAAAATAAATGTTAAGTAATAGAACTAAAATAATATACTGCAAAGAGCAATTACTTGTAAAATACAAGTGGAATTTACTTCTATGTATATTGATAGTCTTCTTAATTAGTTAAAAAGGGTAGTTGCAATTGAAAGGTAACTTTTAATGCTCCAAGTGCACAATTCATAAAAGAGGGATAGCTGGATGATGGAAACTAGTGATAGTATTGCCCTATTAGTTTTTGCCCACCAAAATATGAGCTTATGGGACCTAGTAACTCTATCACGAATGATAGCTTATGGGACATCCCTTACCCCGTTCAAAAATTACATTGTATAACTCGATAATATTTTTTAAAATATGTATATATATATATATATATATTATATAATGACACCCCTTGATTTTTTGGTGAGTTTTTTTCTTTATATTTTGATTCTCCTTAATAAAAATCCTGGCTCCGCCACTAACCATCAGTACATGTACCTAGGGGTGTACATGGACCGAGTTGGTTCATTTTTTATCAAAATCGAACCAAACCAACTATATCGGTTTGGATTGGTTCGGTTTTGTCCGGTTTTCGAGTTTTTTGTTACTTAAATATTATTTCAATCTTACTTTGTTAAATTTTTTATAAGTAAATATATGTTTAGTAAAATAAGTTTTTATATATTAAAATATTCTTATGGGAGAATTTTCTTAATAACACATGATAGTTAATTTTGTAGTCGTCTGACAATAATTTTTGTTGATGTACACTTTCAAAGTTAACCGAATTTAGTAAATAAACATAAAAATTAAGATAATACCTACATAATAATAACCACTTCAAATTCGAAAAAGATATAAAAATTTAATAGATCTTGACATATTAATATGGAAGAACAAAGAGATTGACGCATTTCAGTAACACTTGATAAGAAAATGATCATACAACCAATTATTTAAGGTTAATAAATATGGAGCACTTCATATTCTATTTAATACTATATCCCGTAAGAGAATCTCAAATGTTTCTAGACATTTTTTAAAGAAAATTCTATATAAAATCTTTAAAATATATATATAAATTATATATTTATATGTCGGTTTAGTTCGGGTTTTTTTTACTCAATATTAAACCTAGTCGAATTTTTTAATCGGTTTGATTTGACTTTTCGATTTGGTGCGATTTTTCGATTCGGTTTGTACACCCCTACATGTACCTAGTAACTCTATCATTCTTTGCCGAGCAATTCTTGCCTAAGAGAATTAACTTCACACGATCTGCTAGCATGCTTGATTGAAGCTTTCCTCGCAAAAGCAATTTTTAATTGAATGGAAATATGGCATTTAAGTTGCGTAGGGTGACCTGAAAATGGAGATATTAATGGTATATAGATAATTCCATAACAACTTCCATGACTGACATTAACTCAATTCTTTCTTTAGTTGTTGCTCATCTTTAATGTCAACACAATGCGATTTTATACTGCTCTCTCCGTTCACTTTTACTTGTCCACTATGGACTATACACACCCTTTAAGAAATAATAAATAAAGTGCATAATTTATCATGATACTCATATTAATTGATGCATATTTTTAATAGATTTGAGAAAATAATTTGAAATGAGCAATTAATACTCTGGTATAACATGAAAATTTTTTTATCTCTCTTGATATGCTAAAAATATAAAAGTGAAAAAATATTTTTAGAATACTTGACAAATAAAAGTGAACGGAGGGAGTAGTATGATCATCTAAATTTGGATAGAATTTAAATTATGTGCATTGATAGTTATGAGATTTTATATCATTAGGTAACATTATTTTGTTTATCTACAACAATATGTTACTTAACAAAGTGGCTATAGTTTAGAGGGTGAGAATTCCACGTTGTGGCCGTAGAGACTTGGGCTCGAAACCCAGCAGCCACAAAAATTTCCTTGTGCCGAGGTTTATCGGAAAAAACCTTTCCACATTCAGCAGATTTGCGTATATACTTATCCTCTAGGGACTCTACATTCAGCATAAGGATAAAATTTGAGTATATACTAACACATAATTAGTAACTTCGAAATAAGAAAAATAAACTTTTGCAACACGTAGATTGGGCTGACCATATTAAATAGTATTATTTACATTATCAATGAATATAACCTAGATATTATGCAATTTGCGCTACAAATTGGGAATTTTTGCTTTTTAAAATATATGATTTATTTATGAGATTTTTATATAAATAGCCTGCAAAATTCACTGTTTATTTTTTTTAGTCAGTATTCATAGATTATACATCTTTTTTTTACATTATACACATATTATACATAGCGTATATATCCGCCACCTATTTTTAATTTAAGCGTTGGGTGGGTGCCTATTTAGATTAATTCTTCAATATTTTTTTGTTGACAGACTATCAATGACGTTATATGTGGAGTATTGTTCTTGGGAGTAAGATTATACATGGAAGAAATGAAATATGAGCAGAAAAATGCAAATTCAACAGCTTTGGTGCTACTCAATACTAGAAATATTGCAGGATATAAATCAGTAAAAGAGATGTTGCAGCCAAGCAATGAATCCAAATGGGGAAACCAATTTGCATTTTTACATGTATCTGTTCCAAAGCTTGATAAAGAAGAGTCCTCACTTAATCCTCTTAGCTTTGTGTTTAAAGCACAAGATGTTATCAAGAGAAAAAGAAACTCTGCTGCTGTTATTCTTACTGGCAAATTGCTCGATACTCTGCAAAAATACAGAGGCCCTGAGGTGAATTCTCCCTCTAATTATTGACTTTTTCTTCGTCTTACCTTTTCTTTATAATTACTGTGTACCTCAAGCATTTCACTAGGTATATGCTACCTTCTATCAGAATTTAGTTATAGATAGCCTCGTTATATTATTCAAAGGTTTTTTTCCCAGCAGAGTGCTTTCATTGTTGGTGTCTTTCCGATTTCTACGCATTTCACTGCTCCACCGGAAATTCTCTCTGCCCCTACTGTACTCCAACTTGGTAGTCTGCCGTTACCCATTTAAATTATCTACTCCTCTATCTAACGGACCCATTCTGGTAGACATATGGCAGCATTTTATACACGTAAACCATTTTTCCTCTAATATCCAAATCCATCCGATCCAACACCGAACCCGAAATACAGCTCAGAAACCTTCGAATAGTATAACATGGGCTACATATTACTATTTCTGATAGTAGAGGGCCATATTTAGACCCTTTTCTGTAAATATTTTAGATGAAATGGTCAGGGGAAGAAATCACCAAACTTTCTTTTACCTCTGCTGATATTTGAACTCTAATCTCCCTAGGTTTTTATCCTACTTCATTATCCGTTGACCGTTAGGTCATGTTTTTTTGTGCAAGCTTTTTTCTAGTGTTATTTTCCAAAAAAATTGGAGCTAGGTGTAGGGAAAAGAACAAACAGGAACAGAGTTTTTTTTTTTGACATTTTGGATTGTTGGTGTTGTGTTAAGGTAACGGCAAAATACATCCACAGCACGTTAAAGAACTCAAGCATGACAATATCAAACATGATTGGGCCAATGGAACAAATGGCTTTGGCAAATCATCCATGTAAAGGCTTTTACTTCATGGTTGTTGGTGTTCCTGAGGTATAATACATTATTTCCTTGTCATTTCACTACGTCGTTTAATAATTTTTTTATACTATCAATACAATTTAACTCGCTATAGTAAATTACTCGACTTATGTTCAAATTATTAATTCTAGTCATTATGTTACGTGTAATTACCTTTTAAGCGGCCTGATAGTGTAAAATATTTTTACGCTTATGAAATTTGACTGATTGCAGAGTTTAACAATAACAATGATGAGCTACATGGGAAGGTTAAGGGTGGCAGTGGGAACAGAGAAGGGACTCGTTGATCCTCACAAGTTCAAGTCTAGCATTGAGAATGCATTTGATATGATTTTCAAAGCTGCTGTCCCTTCTAAACCAGCAAATTAATCCATAAAAATGTGAATGTTGTTGTTGTTACGTTGTCGTTCTTCTTCCTACATTGTGCACACTCTCCAAAATGCTGCCATACGGTGTCGGATCCTCCAATAATACACTATTTTTGGAGGATTTTACACACCCCGGACATTTCCAAAGAGTCCGAACGCTCTTTCTTCATTTTCTGCTTTTCAGAAGAAACAATCATGAGCTTATCTGATTCGTAATTTATGTTTTAAGCATTTTAAATTGCTATGTGTAGCTTTACAGGCATCATGTATTGATTTGTTAACTGAGTAATTTTCTTTTCCTTCTATTTGTATTCTTTTGTAGCGAAAAAAAAACGATTGATATATGCATACAGAGTTTTTCCTTCCTTTTTTTTTTTAGAGTTATTCATATCACATTTTCAGCTATAATCTTGGAGCACAAATAAAATCTCATAGAAGTACGACCTTAAAAAATTTAATACGTTTTTTTTTTCTTCCAAATAATATCCATTTTCCCCCGAAATCAAACTTACGGAGTAGATCACTTATCTAGAACTATTCACGAGTGATATTACTTTTGGTTTATTTTAAAAATAACAATTAAAAAAAAAAAAAATTTAACATATCTATGCATTATGATTAGATAAAATTTCTTTCAAATTCTCCAAATCTTTCCACTGTTTTTTCTTAGCCACTGACAGACAACTTTCATTCACTCAATTTTTTCACAATGTCAAACCAATTGTCGCATAGGATTCGCTCAATTTTTTGTTCATTTTCTTTTGCAATATTGAACATAACTTAGAAAAAACATAAACACTCATATTGCAGATAAACTACATAAAAAAAATACATCTGAAACATTATTATACCATATGTGATACATTAATTATACCATAGTACTACTCGAAAAAAGTAAATGCGGTGAGCGTGGATCGAACACACGACCTTCAATTTTTTTTCTTAGCCACTGACAGACAACTTTCATTCACTCAATTTTTTCACAATGTCAAACCAATTGTCGCATAGGATTCGCTCAATTTTTTGTTCATTTTCTTTTGCAATATTGAACATAACTTAGAAAAAACATAAACACTCATATTGCAGATAAACTACATAAAAAAAATACATCTGAAACATTATTATACCATATATGATACATTAATTATACCATAGTACTACTCGAAAAAAGTAAATGCGGTGAGCGTGGATCGAACACACGACCTTCAGTCTGACGCTCTCCCAACTGAGCTATCCCCGCAAAGAAATGGTATGCACCAGCCGGGAATCGAACCCGGGTCTGTACCGTGGCAGGGTACTATTCTACCACTAGACCACTGGTGCTTGTTGGCTAATGCAGTCCGACATTATGACTGAAACATACTAATGGATTCCTGTCTGCTGCATACAATTAGTTATATGGGTTGTATGTGATAATCATGCTGTTTAAGCATTTGATCTGGTTTATTTGACAGAACACGTAAAATGAATTTTGTTTTCTCTCTTGAAACCATGGCCATATATTATAACATACAAGAGCTAGACATCGACTCACACAAACAACTAACAAGCACCCAAATGTAGCAGATTACGACAGTAAATTAACCAAAATGTTTTTATTTTTACAGCAAAGGTTATTAGTTACTGGAATGACCTTTGCATTCACTCACAGTCCTAAAAGTTTGTTGACATAGCAGGTATGTTTGAAGTCCTCAATTATATTACTATATGTTAAGTATTAAGAGATCAGACCACTTTTTTCCTCTTGGCTCTTTCATTAATTTTTTCTTTTTATTTCATCCTTCTCAAGCCAACTACAGTTGTATATATAATACTCAAAAGTGAAGAAGGACTAAAAGGTAAATAAAAGAACTAAACAAGAAAATGAAGAGGGACCAATCAGCAATTCAGCTAAGAGTTACTCCACTATAATATAACTAACTCAACAAATTCTGTCACTGCGCCTTCGATTTCGCTGACCTTATAATTACTGATCTTCTTCACATCAACATGGAAATATAACTTTTTCTTCTCCAAAACCCCAGCCAAAGAATAATGGAGAAATCATAAGAATTACTACTATTAAACAGACAAGCAGAAGTATAAAACAGATAGGCGTGACCAAAAATAAGAATTAGAAACAATAATTGTTATACTACGAACTTCAGAAAAAAAGAGAGGAAAAGAGTGGAAGTGAACTAGGGTCTTTGGTTTAGTTCTGTGAAGATGTACGAAGAAAGTGAATATGTAGAAGAAAATGTTGACGATAGAGCAGCAATGGCAATTGATGAAGAAGAAGAAGAAGAACAAGCTGATGACGATGAGGTGCAGGAAATAACTCAGGACGATGCATGGGCAGTTATTAGTGCATATTTTGAAGAAAAAGGTCTAGTGAGGCAACAATTGGACTCGTTCGACGAGTTTATACAGAATACAATGCAAGAAATTGTTGATGAAACTGCTGATATTGAGATCCGTCCTGAATCTCAGCATAATCCTGGTCGTCAACCTGATTTCGTTGAGGTTTAATTTAGTTCCCAGAGTTGCTTGCTGTTTTTTCAATATTATGTAGAAATTCTGTTTTGAATTTGTTGTTGGACTGTAATCGAATCATGAGTCAGTCATAAACAACTGAAATTCAACGTCAATATTGACACTTATCATTTAGGTTGCATTGTTTTTGGGGATATATGCATCGATAACAACATGCACTTTAATGTCGAGCTAGTTGAGGTTGATTATATGAATTTTTATCCCCATTTGGGCACATTTGAGTACATTACTGAATAGAGATTTTCGAAAGCTTACACCTATCATTGCACTGTCATACAATATCTACCAATTGTAAAATACTTTGTGTCGAGCACCGGATTTAATGTTAGTGTTCCAATAATGATTAGCCTTAATCTCAACTAGTTGATATTGCCTATACAAATACTTTGCTTTCCTTATTTGTAAAGGGCATCCCGGTGCACTAAACTCCCGCTATGCGCGGGGTCCGGGGCTTGTTTGCTTTCCTTATTTGTCAGGACGCTTAATTAATTTGAGCATGTGTGTAATCTTGTTTGGCACCAAGTGGATATAAAATTTGAAAGTCATATCCACCTTTTAGCTAACATTCTTTTGAATGTTAGCTGAATGACTTATTACTATTTTATGTTAAAATGAATTGAATTGTTTTTGGTTCTTATTCTGCAGACAATCTATAAGATCAAGTTTACTCAGATATACTTGAGTAGACCTATGATGACAGAGTCTGATGGAGAGACTAATACTTTGTTTCCAAAGGCTGCAAGGTTAAGGAACTTAACATACTCCTCCCCTCTATATGTTGATGTGAAGAAGGAAGTAATAAAGAAAGGTCATGACTATGAAGAAGTCACTGAGAATCAGGAATTTACCAAAGTTTTCATTGGAAAGGTAATAAAATGTGGGTTCATCAACTTATAGTATAAGTATTTTGATTTCGGGTCTCTTAACTTCCTGCTGAGTATATTTTCAGGTTCCAATAATGCTTCGATCGAGCTACTGCAGCTTGTATAACCTATCAGAGAAAGACTTAACTGAGTTGGGAGAGTGTCCTTATGATCAAGGTGGATATTTCATAGTCAATGGGAGTGAAAAAGTTCTGATTGCACAGGAGAAAATGAGCAGTAATCACGTTTATGTATTCAAGAAAAGACAGCCAAACAAGTATGCATATGTAGCAGAAGTTCGGTCTATAGCTGAGGGCCAAAACAAGGCGCCTAGCAGCATGTTTGTTAGGATGCTTTCTAGGTCCAGTGCTAAGGTTGTAACAGAATTAAGTCTTTTAAAGAATAGTTATGTGCTTTTTTCAATAGTTCAATTTGCTTTAGGTCTTAAGGAAGTTTTCTCTGCTTTGTGACAGGGGGCCTCTGGGCAATATATTCATGCCACTCTTCCATACATACGGACTGAAATTCCAATTATAGTTGTCTTCAGGGCATTAGGATTTGTCGCAGACAAGGATATATTGGCGCATATCTGTTATGATTTTGCTGACACGCAAATGATGGAATTACTCCGCCCTTCCTTGGAAGAGGCTTTTGTGATACAAAACCAGCAGGTATTGTTTTAGTTTGTTGGACTTCTGATGGCATCTTCTGTTAAGATATAAGCTATTCTAACATAAATATTTCCTCCAATATACTTTGGTAGGTTGCACTTGACTATATTGGCAAAAGAGGATCTACTGTTGGTTTCACAAGAGAAAGGAGAATTAAGTTGGGAACTTCTCGATCTTCTGTTTTGGTATTTTGGTGTTTCTCTATTGCTTAGTAGTACTTGTCATCTGTGTTACAGGTATGCCAAAGATATCCTCCAAAGGGAAATGCTTCCACATGTTGGTACTAGAGAGTATTGTGAAACTAAGAAGGCCTACTATTTTGGGTGAGCCTATGAACCTGAATTCTGAGTTTATGAATATGGTTAAATAATCACTAACAGAGAGTTACATTTCTTTTTCACCAGCTACATCATCCATCGGCTTTTACTCTGTGTACTAGGACGGAGACCTGAAGATGATAGGGATCATTATGGAAATAAAAGACTAGATCTTGCTGGTCCTTTACTCGGTGGCTTATTCAGAATGGTCTGCAATCATTTGAAAGTTTTTGGTTGGACATGCTGACAAAAATTCCTACTTATAATGAATATTGATATTTATGCAGCTATTTCGAAAGCTAACAAGGGATGTGAGATCCTATGTTCAAAAGGTTTCTATCTTGGTTCTCTTCTGGTGTTATATCTATTTGCACATATGAAGCTTCTGCATAAGTAATCAATCTAAATGTGTCGCGAAGCCAGTGTGTTGACAGTGGAAAGGATGTCAATTTGCAATTTGCAATTAAAGCCAAAACAATTACAAGTGGGCTTAAATATTCTCTTGCTACTGGGAACTGGGGACAAGCAAATGCAGCTGGTACAAGGGCAGGAGTTTCACAGGTGAGTTCTTCTCTGATCATGTTAACATCACTTGTATAGACTTTTTTCTTTTCCATCTTTTTCTATTGGTTCACTTTTGTATGGGTATGCTTAGACAGGTTTTGAATCGTTTGACATTTGCATCTACGCTTTCTCACTTGCGTAGATTGAACTCACCAATAGGGCGCGAGGGTAATTTTCTCTTGCTCTTAGCATTGACTTCATTTGTTTCGGTGGTTTCTTTTTCATCAGTGTCTTATACTTGGTAACCAGGTAAACTGGCAAAACCTAGGCAACTCCACAATTCTCACTGGGGAATGATGTGTCCTGCAGAAACGCCTGAAGGACAAGTAACATGTTACATGATCTCATTTATTGATTGAGTCGAATGATTATGAGAATATGATGCAAAATTATGTCTGCTGGTGATATGTCAGGCATGTGGGCTGGTAAAGAACCTTGCACTAATGGTGTACATAACAGTAGGATCAGCAGCAAATCCAATTTTGGAGTTTTTAGAGGAGTGGAGTACAGAAAATTTTGAGGTATGCAATTACTGGAAGATGCTCATGGATCTCAAAGTTCTAAATTTGTCACAAGTTTATGACATTCTTTAACTTTAGGAAATATCTCCCGCGGTTATTCCCCAATCTACCAAGATTTTTGTTAATGGTTGTTGGGTTGGCATTCACCGTAATCCAGATCTGTTGGTTAGGACACTGAGACAGCTGAGGAGACAGGTTTTGCTACCACATTAACTTTTTCTCTTTCTGATATAGTATGTTGACATCATAATATCGAGGTATTGTTCCTGCAAGCTTTAGATATTGAGTTATGAGAATTTTAACATTTGTTCTCTTTTAGGTTGATGTTAATACTGAAGTTGGAGTTGTTCGCAATATAAATTTGAAGGAACTGCGGCTATATACAGATTATGGACGCTGTAGTAGGCCGTTATTCATTGTGGAGAAAAAGAAGTTGATAATAAAGAAGAAGGATATTATCGCATTGCAGATGAGGGTATGTACTGTTTAGCAAGATTGAATCATTCTATAATTCCTCAGTCCCATTGACCTATCTTGTGCTGATCTCAGGAGTCATCTGAAGATTCTGGCTGGCATGATCTTGTGGCAAAAGGATTTATTGAGTATGTTGATACTGAGGAAGAAGAGACTACAATGATTGCAATGACCATAAATGTAAGAAGTCATGAGCTATACATGTTGCTTTACAATGTATTACTTCCTAATGATGACCAAAAAATGTTGCTGCTGTCCAGCTTCTTTTGAAGCTTAATCATCCATTATTAAGTTTCAAGTGCTTTTAAGTCAATCAGAAGTAAATTTAGTTGTCTTATACTCAGAATTTCCCTAAACTGATTTTCCTGGTTAACCTTTTAGGATCTTACAAATTCAAGGCTGAACCCAGAAGAGGCTTATTCTGAAACCTACACACACTGTGAAATCCATCCATCTTTGATATTGGGAGTATGCGCTTCAATCATACCGTTTCCTGACCATAACCAGGTGAATTCTTATGTTTTATGGTATCTGTCTGGCACATGTTTCAAGTCTGTTTCCCCATAATATCCGAATTCCTTATCAAATAGTACCTTTTTCCTTTCATAAACCCCTTCCTTATCTTCTGCTATATTGTCTATAATTTTGACATGATACAGTCCCCTCGTAACACATACCAATCAGCTATGGGAAAGCAAGCTATGGGGATTTATGTCACCAATTACCAATTTCGGATGGTGAGATACTTTCTTTCTAATGCTGCAAGCTTTTCTCTATTCTTCAGTTCATCACTTTCAAGTATTTTTAAGTTTTTCTCATTCTTGATAATTGCTCGCTTATGCTACAAACAGGACACGTTGGCCTATGTACTGTATTATCCACAGAAGCCTCTTGTTACTACGCGTGCTATGGAGCATTTGCATTTCAGGCAGCTTCCTGCAGGCATTGTAATTAAGCACCTGCTTATTGCTTGCCTTCATTCTTAAATTTCTTGCTTTGTAGTGATTGTAATCTTTTCCTGTTGGATGTGCGAAAGAACGCCATTGTTGCCATTTCCTGCTATTCTGGCTATAACCAAGAAGATTCTGTCATCATGAATCAATCTTCAATTGATCGTGGCTTCTTTCGCTCTCTTTTTTTCCGTTCGTATAGGTATGTAAGTCTCTTTTTTACTTCATATTATCTGCTGTTTCTTTCTCTGATCAAGCTCCTGTCTCCATTTTCCCTCAATAGAGATGAAGAGAAAAAGATGGGAACGCTTGTTAAAGAGGATTTTGGCCGTCCTGATAGAGAAAATACCATGGTTGGTTTTTCTATTGGTCACTCTCTTCCCCCTCTTACTAAAAGACATTTGGACAAATAAAGAAAGGAAATAGTAAAAATAATAATTGTGCTCTTTATAAGAGTAAATCTACTTTCTACTTGTATAATGTTGGATTATGGTTGTAAATTCTTGCAGGGAATGAGACATGGTTCTTATGATAAATTAGATGATGATGGATTTGCGCCTCCTGTTAGTATTACTAGAAAACACCAATTTATCATTCGGCTTCATTGAGATGTGCTTGAAATTTTAAGCTCTGATAATTTTTTGATGATGCTAGGGAACAAGAGTTTCTGGTGATGATGTCATAATTGGAAAAACCACACCCATTTCTCAAGATGATGCTCAGGGACAACCAGCAAGATACACACGAAAAGACCATAGTACAAGTTTACGGCATAGTGAAACTGGAATTGTGGATCAGGTCCCTATACTATTAATTGTGCTTCAGTTTTCCTAGTCCTTTCCCTTTTAAGGGGAAAATCAGCAGAATGAGAATTTCTTTTAAAAAGAATGTGATGGTTTTCTCCACATTTCTTGTTTGCCTTTACTTATCAGTTTTAATCATTTGTTAACTATCTTGGTAATCAGTTGTTTCCTTGCTTTACGTAGGTTCTTTTGACAACAAATGCAGATGGACTGAGATTTGTCAAAATAAGAATGAGATCTGTCAGAATTCCACAAATTGGAGATAAATTCAGCAGCAGGCATGGACAAAAAGGAACAATAGGAATGACTTATACACAAGAAGACATGCCATGGACCATTGAAGGCATCACCCCAGATATCATTGTGAATCCACATGCCATTCCTTCTCGTATGACAATTGGTCAGCTAGTTGAGTGTATTATGGGGAAGGTTGCTGCTCACATGGGAAAGGAAGGAGATGCTACCCCTTTCACTGATGTTACTGTAAGTTCAGGAAGTCTCTTTTGGAAAATAAAGACTTTGTATGATTGTAAATGCAATTTAAACAATACACATCTTCAGATTTATATAATAATGAGAGAGAACATGTGTTTGAGTTAGTACTATATTTTGAGATGAAAGAATGTGCCAGGAGGTTCATGAACTAGTGGTTTATCTAATAAAAATAAGGGATTAGGACTTATTATTGAATATGATTAAATGCCTTCACAGAGACAGATTACAAAAAAACTTCTTGACTTTTTGGGCAGATTGAAAATGAACTAACCATTTAATACTTTCAGGTGGATAATATCAGCAAAGCTCTGCACAGGTGTGGTTATCAGATGCGTGGTTTTGAGAGAATGTATAATGGTCATACAGGCCGTATATTGACTGCAATGATATTCTTGGGGCCAACTTATTACCAGAGGCTGAAGCACATGGTGGATGATAAGATCCATTCTCGTGGTCGTGGTCCTGTGCAGATTCTTACTAGACAGCCTGCTGAAGGGAGATCTCGGGATGGAGGCCTACGATTTGGGGAGATGGAGCGAGACTGTATGATCGCTCATGGGGCTGCACATTTCCTCAAAGAGAGGCTGTTTGATCAAAGCGATGCTTACAGAGTTCATGTATGCCAGCAATGTGGTTTAATTGCAATTGCTAATCTAAAAAAGATGTCATTTGAGTGCAGGTCTTGCAAGAACAAAACTGATAATGTTCAGGTACAATCCTCCTCTTTCTACCTTTGTTGATCTCTCCAAATTGTGCACACGGCACTCATATAGTATCCAATTTGTTAAGGACCTTAATACTTTGTTGCTGATCTTCCTGGACTTGCCTGAAATGTCTAGGTGTATATTCCTTATGCCTGCAAGCTTCTGATTCAAGAGCTCATGTCAATGGCAATTGCACCAAGAATGCTTACAAAGGAACTGAAACCATCCGGTGGAAAGAAAGCATCCTGACAGCAACTCCCCCTTCAAACTCTAGTGCTGCACGCTAGGTCTGTCGACTGCACTTCCTAATGAGTTTTCTGGATAATAGAAATTTCAAGATTGCAATGCAAATATAAGTGAACTCTTTCCTTACTGTTTCCAATAGCTTGTGCTTCTATATCAAAGTGGAAGTGAATTGGTTGAACCTGAGACTTTAGCAAAATGCTCTTAAAGAATGACCTCACCACTAGTACAAGTATGTCGCAGGGAGATATTCTGAGGACTTGCACAAGTCAATTTTGATCGTTAACAAACATTCAAAGTTACATGCATAAGTTCTTTCCCATTCTGATGCATTCTTCGCCAAATCTCCCAATCATTGCAACCAATAAATGATCTAGAACGATAAAGCCTGAACTGGGTAACACATTATGAGAAAATACCTTGGTAGCTTTGCACTCTAACTGAGCCATCGGTAGTTTTGATCGTCAACATTCTTTGTTAATTTAATAAATATTAAAGTAGAAAATCTTTTTTTAGACAATAAAGTTTGATTACATCTAGACTTTTTGCTTTCTTTTCAAAGGCCACTGTTGCTCTTAAGAACGCAAATAGTGTGCGGACTATTTTAACGTTATTTTTATTGACATTCTAATAGTGTTCTTACATTATTATTTTTGATTTGTTATATTATACACCTCTTAAGGAGATATTATAAACTTAAGCTCACTCAGGCAAGACTCGAGACAGATAAAGAGAAGGATCTAAAAGTACAGACTTTTGAAGAGGTTGTCATATGCTCAGCAATATATTAATTTAACATTACACGGATAGGTGTAGGGAATCTTTCCAACAGGACTTGAGCAAGAGATTGAGAAATTGAGATGGATCCAACATGTTAAGAATTTTGAACCGCATTATGATAGCCAGATAACAAGGAAACTAAATGCATTACTGAAAGTAGAAACTGTAGGATAAGAATAAGATAAAACAGAAAAATAGGCTATTAAGCAGCTTTGTCAAGCAAAGATCGCGCGACTTCTATTTAGAACTAAAAGATAGCAACATCTTGATCAAGATCCAGCTCAAAATGAATTAGCATTCAACTTATCCAGTGTCTTCTGCAGATCTTCTTTAAAGGTATGCATTGAACTCCCAAACTCCCCAACCCTTGCCATCAAATTTTCAATAGACTCCTTTATAGCAATGCATTCAAGGTTACAAGGCTGCAAAAATAAACCAAAAATCAGATCAACAAGACTGAAGGATCTTTGCACAAGGCCTTAAAAATACCAAAAAATATTACTGAAATGGAAAAAACAAAAAACGTTCACTTACATGTACCACAGGAGAAGAAAAGTGAGCTTGATTCTTCGTAGCTGGAGAGACTGTGATTGTGGACACAGCCTGTGTTTTAGCAGAAGAGCAGACAGTATTTTCAGCAGAATTAGGAGTAATTTCTTTAACATCTTCATTTGATGTTGGCTGGGCTACAACAACTGGTAACTCCGCCTCTCGAAGAAAGAATCCTCGGTTTTTATCATAGTCCAATATTGTAGTGTCTGTTTCAGACAATAGATCATGATACTTCTCCCACATTTCTTCAGGTGACAATAAATCATCATCCTTCTCAACTATTTCTTCAGGTTCCCCTTTCAATAATTCTATCTCCTTACTATCATTAGACACACCAGGAACTAATTGAGATTCTTTCATTTCTGTTTCCTTAGTATCAACACACACCACTCCCAAAGATTCATTTTCTTTCAAATTTTCACCAGACTCTGTGGTTTTAATAATGCAACCAGCATTTTGAGACACTACATTGTCCTCATTGGATATGATATTCAACAAGGGAACTTCATTTTCTTCTATAGCATTATCATCTACAGTTGCAACCTTAGTTTCAACAGAAGTTGCTTCATGCAAAACAACACCTTTGGCCAACTTTTCAATTGGTATACTCAAATTGACAATAGAAACTGTAGTCAAATCTGCATGAGCAAAACAACAATTAGCAAAATGAATCACACAAACTAGAACTTGCGGATTTAAGTTACACACTAGTGATAATATTTTAGCTACCATTTTTACAAGGCTAACAATTAATATTTATCAAGAAATTTACGTTTAATTACCATCAGCTTGTTTTGTCTGTGCCTCTTCTTGTTGCTTCCTCCGGGCAGCTCTCCTCTTCTTTGCACCTGATGGCATTTTTGCTTCTATCCTTTCTCAAACAAATTGAGTTGTAGTGAACTAAAACAGAATAAAAAAGGGTGTATATATATAGGTATATGTCTATTAAGACTATTAAAATTCTGTGCTTAATTTGATTAAAGAAGCTCTAAATTCTAATAAGTCTCTTAAAATTCGGTGACTGGTTTAATTAAAGAAGCTTTAGTTCATGAACTATTGATTGCACTTCCCATAAAATTAAATTCTGATTTTACTCATTTTCAAAATTGTTGGGAACGTAGAAAAAATAGGTAATACCGATAGCAGTTGAATAAGTAATATATGGTGAATATAGCACGGACTAGCTAGTTTTCGGACTGGTAATTGAAAAATAGTCAGCGTTTGCAAAGTCATTGAAAAATAGTCACTATTTTGCTGCGACACAGAAAGTTTTAGCATAATATGCTGGAGATTGGTGCATATGTGTATGAACTTCCACTATATTATACTGGAAGTCCAGTATATTATGCTGGAATATTTTTCGGATTTTGAATAGTGTTTTCGTTCAGATTTATCTTTACATGAAAAATAGCTAAATTTCGATTACTTTTGAAACTGTGGCTATTTTTCAATTATCACTTGTAAATCTGGCTATTTTTAAATTTCTCCCTAATATATGACTTAGAGCCCGTTTGGCCAAGCTGCCAAAACCTACTTATTTTGAAAAGTATTTTTTGAAAAGTAATTTTGCAAAATATTAGTTTGTGTTTGGTCAATTTATTTGAGTAGTGATTTTTGCAAGCTCATTGTGTTTGGTCAACCTTTTAAAAAAGCATTTTTAAGTATCAATTCCAAAAAAGAACAGTAAAGGTTCACTTTGCAGAAAAAAAAATAATCTAAACATTTATTATAAAAGAATTCAATTAAAATATTAAAACATAAAGTAAAATATAAATTAAAAATTCCAATCAATATAAAATATAATTATTCCAAAGCAATAACATTGAGTGTTTGGTATTACTTGTTATTTACATGATAATTTAAATATTCAAAATACATCGTTCAATATAAATTAAAAATCTACACTTTAAGAATAGGAGAGAGAACAAATTATGATTAAAATAAAAAAGAGAAGAAATGTATAGTAGAAATAAAAAGAAAAAGGGAAAGGAAAAGAAAAGAAAAATATTAAATTAATGAGTAATTTGAAAAATATAAATTTATTGTAAGGTTATTTTAGTCTTGTATAATTAATTTTTTGTTTCTGCTTATGTTTTTTGAAAAAAATTAGAATTTATAGTTTCTTCCCAAAAACAAAAAAATTGCTTCCATTGCTGTTCAAAAATACTTTTTTTATTTTGGCCAAACACCTTAAATTTTTCAAAAAGTACTTTTGGCTTCCGAAAAGCTTGGTCAAATAGATTCTTATTGTTAATGGAATGGAATGGAAGATGTCATTTCCATACTCAATCATACCAATATAGTTTTACCAAAGCCCCCCACCCACCACCACCACCCCCAAAAAAACCTGCATTTTGGATTGGCAAGTAAACTAAAAGAATAAATAAAAGAGAATCTAGTTTTCAATAATTGTTTTTTTGTTTGCTTATGTACAAAGAAATTGTGAGTTATTTTGTGTGTAGTTGTGGAAGACTTGCGATTATTGAAACCAAAGAGCCATAATAAGTTAAGCTCAAAAATGTATTTTACTTGCAAAGGCCAAGTTGATAATGTATTTATATATTGTATATAGAATCTCAAACATAACTTTTAATGCCCAACACGCTCTTATTATTATCTGTCAATTACTCACTCTATCAGATTTAGTTATTACTAAACTAAGCTAAAGTAAATTATTTAAACTAAAAATAAAATATTTAAAAACTACAAAAGATACCATGATTTGCATTTCTCTTCCTATTATAATAAAACTACAATGAGAAGTCCTATTACTCATGTATGTATACAGAAAAGCACACTATTTTGTGCAGGAAAAAAAGAATCCATATTGTCATTTTAAAGGCAAAAATGGAGTTAAGATGAATATGGATTTATGCAATTAACTGCGATACTATTTTTTTGATTTATTCCAATGCTTAGAATTTAAGTACGAGAAGGATGATTTTGTTTCCATTCTCATGATCTAAAGAGAATTTCAACAATTTCACACAGTTGTGTAACGGACAAAGCACCTGGAGAGATTTGTCTAATTAAGCTCACCAAGATACGTATGGAATATTAAACAAATTTTATCACTTGAAAATAACCTCATTATCAAAAAATAAAGATTAATGATACAAAAGAAATTTTAGGAAAGTCTTCGTAATTTATAATGCTTCACGCGTATTATCAACTACTCACTCTATCCACTTTGGTTGATACCATTTATTCTTTAAAGGAGTTAATATGATCAAATTTAAAACTAAACTAAATTAAAATGAATTATTTTAACCAAAACGAATTATTCAAAAACTACAAAAAAAAGTACCATAAGCTAGACATGTTAGGGAGCGCTTTTCCCTACAACGGGTTTACGCAACGTAAATTCGGATCAATCAGGGCCTTAATGTGGGTATCAAACGTTGAGTGAAGACACGTCAATGTAACCAATAAGGGGTGTGGGTATCTTCCACCCTTAAGCATAAATTTTGGGTTCAAATCTTAGGTATGAAAAAAACTCTATTAGGGAGTGCTTTCCCTTTTAATGGGTCTCACACGGCGTAAAACGGGTTAGTCGGGTTCCAATATGGGTACCGTATGATGGGTGGGAAAAAAAACACCTCAATATAATCAACAAGGGTTGTGATTGGATGTATATCATCCCTCCAACTTTCTCTATTAATGGTTTTTACACGAAACAGATTAGTCGGAGGGGAAATGTAATGGGCGGGAAACAAAATATAATCAACAAGGATTATGATGGTATGTATATCATCCCTCCATCTTTAACCAAAGATAAAAATCATGTTAGGAAGCGCTTTCCCCTTTATAGGTCTTACACGATCACTACTAGAAAACTACCAAAAATCGTCCACGAAAACTGACCGAAATCAGTCGGAAATATAGGAAAACCGACCGATTTTAATTCATTGTAACAATAGTGGTCGCTAAGGTGTGGCGACCGAAGACGGTCTCAATTTTTCGACCGAAGTCGGTCGGTTAATTCAACCTTTGGTGCACTTTGACTCAAAACTTTTATTGGAAGAATAAATATACTGATCGAAAACAATTGGTAATATTTAAATTAATTTTTATTTATTTTTCCCAATAGCGACCGATGTTGGTCGGTAATGTAAATATATAATAATTTCGCATTTCTTTATAAAATTTAACAGACCGATTGAAATCGGTCGGAATAATTAAAAATAAATAAATAAGTTATTTCAGATCTAATTCGGTCGGTAATTTTAAATTTCTGCAGATTTTAGATTGAAATTACCAACCGAAGTCGGTCGGAATTTATGAAATTTTGGGTTTTAATATGAGAATTTCTACCGAAATCGGTCGGTTTTCTAGGTAAAAACCTGACAGAATATGCCTACTTTTAAGCTACATCACCTGTCAATTACAACCAATAACCATCCTATAATGGCAGCATTACATTGTTGCCATTCAAACACAATTAACCAACAACAACCCTAATAACAACCACAACAACAACAACAACAACAACAACCACAACAACAATGCTAATAACAACAACCACAACAACAATGCTAATAACAAGCACAACAACAACGCCAACCACAACAACAATACAATTGTTCAATAACAAAATAATATCAACAATACAATCATCATTCAAAACTATTCCAACTAAATATTCACAAGTTCAATACTTTGTTTAGCAATACATAACATTCAATGAGTGTTTTGTATTGCATCACCTCCATCTTTACTACTAGAAGCTTCGTCGTCGGCATGGTTCGAAGGATCACGACGAGAAGGATTGGCATCTGGGGAAGGCTCACGAGACCGGAGAATGGGAAAAGCACCACTAGCAAGAAGATTGACCAGCTAACCTTGAAGGAGATTAAATTGTTGGTCTCTCTTTTCTAGCTGAACTTGAAGGGTATCAAATTGTCTATCTCACTTTTGTTATCTAGTCTTTGTCTCTTCAAGATATGTTGTCATCTTTGCAATATTCTTCTCCATAGACGAGATAGTCGACCTATCAATTGCCTCGTCTTGGGCGGAAGTCCCTATACCTTGCAATCCAGCCCTGGTCGCTCGCCTTGCTCATTCGGTGGCAAGCTCTGAGTGTACTCCTCCACATTAATCTTGTAGCGACCCTTTATTTAGGATATAGAAAATTATTAACTATATAATATTATAAATATTAATTTCAAGTTATATTAGTTATGAAATTTACATATGTAGTCTCTGCCCGGTCCTCGACCCATCTAGTTGGATATGTCGGTGCCTTCTTCTTCCGGATGTGAGTCTCCATGAAGAACTCATCATGAGTCATCTTCATTCCATATTTTTTTCCTACAAATATAATAAAATATGTTAACTAAATTAAAATATATAAATATAGTTTGATAAAAATAGAATTAAATATTTTAAAAAATTACCAGTAGTTTCTTCACAGTCCCCATGCTCCTTGCACCCACACAATGCAAGGAGCCACCCTTCTCTGATGCTCGAGCCTTTTTACCATGTTCACTTTTTTTCTCAAACTTCTCAATGTTCCACTGCCTCAACAGATCCTCTCATATGTGTGATAGAACCCATGAAGGCTTCTTGCTCTTCTTCCGAGCAGAATAGAAGGAATCAGATAGTCTTTTACTACATTTGAACTCTAAATTTGCAAGAATGACATTGTTATGCCGGTCCTCCCAGGAACACTTAGTTTTCAAATGAAGTATGTAACGTTAGATGAAAATATTATTAATATAATACTTAAATAGATAAGAATTGTATTAAAACCTTAAATTGGTTGAAAATTTGCTCCACGAGATCCGGTGAAAAGTCACTCCAAGTCGCAATGGGGTGCATCATACAACCGGCCAAGAGCTTCAGTGATTATCTTTGTAGTCTGATGATTAGGTATAGAAATTACATTAAATAAACAAGACTAGCTATTATAATTCAGTAAAAACAAAGAAGTAATAAATAAATTTTACCCATTGCCCTCAGGCATGATGATCATCCTATGATAACGATCATACCGCACTTCCCCTGGATCATCTTCCTCCGATGAATCTGAAACGTGCGCAGAAGAGGAGACATCTAGTTCAGCGCTACTATCCCGAAGGCAAAGTCTAGAAATGCTAGGAGACGAACTCCGTGGAGAGGGAGACAGGGTCGTTGATGAAGATGACTGCGATCCACACCCCTGCTGCGATCTAGACCCCTGCTGAGATCCGGCTAGCTGAAATCTAAATGGATGTGATCTAGACGGTGATGAAGCAAATTGAGCAGATGACGTGCGTATCACCACATGGCTCTGTGACTGGTGACTCGATGGACCAATGTAACTATATATAGGATCATGTGGAGGAAGCGGGTTATAGCCCTGTGGTGGAGAATGGTAAGAATACTTATGGGAGGATAAATGGTAGGTAGTCTAATGAGTAGATGGATGTGGTGGAAAAGATTTGTGCCTAGAAGATTGCTGCCGGAAATCAGCAGCGGAGGGATGCAAGTGTGTAGTGGAAGGAAGCGAGGGTGTAGCACCATCATCATGATCAATATGCCTCTTATCATTCCTAGACCTACCTGGACCCCTATCGGTCATCTGCATAAATTAAATAAAATGTTAGAATTGAGAATATAAATCTATATAAGTTGAGAGCGCTTGAAAAAACTAACATGCTAGTCGTCTTCGAAGTATCCATCCTCTTCCGAAAATTCTTCCTCTTCACTTATTTCATTTTCATTAGGTGATTCTTCGTCCTCATTTTCTATGATCGTTATTTACTCCATATCAACTTCTTCTATTTTGCGTTGAGGATGCTCCAAGTCATTTTCTAACTGATCATCCACCATTTGGTTAACACTTGAGGTATCGTTTTGGTAAGCAACATCTAGCACATTCTCAACTTTCACCCTACCAACATGCTTAGTTTTAATTACAACCAACCAATCAGCTTTATCCCTCCGTAATGGATATGGAGCATAATATACTTGCCTAACTTTTTCTGCAATTATAAAAGGATCATAGCGATTATACTCTATCTTTTTATTAACCTCAATTATGTTGTAATGTGAGTGTACGTTTGTACCTCTTCTAGGTGTTGGGTCAAACCACTTGCATCGGAAAAGTATGATCTTCTTATTTGGCCAACTTGAATATGATAATTCTTTAATCTCTCTGATTACACCATAATAATTATTTTTCCCATCCTGGTTGCCTTCACCACCTTTGACACACACTCCACTAGTATTGCTTTTTTTATACTTGGAGCATTCCTCGGTATGAAATTTATAACCATTCATAAAATACTTAGACATAGTTGTAACCGTAGGTGCAGGTCCCCAAGATATATCTTTCAAAAATTGATTAACATCGTTGTTTGGATTATTGACCTACATGTAGTATTAAATAAATCACAAGTGAGAAAGTATATTCACAAGTGACCAAGTATGTATATTCACATGTGAGAAAGTATGTAAGATGTAGTTACACACTCTTTAAACCATGCCTCAAATGTAGAATATACAACATCATGGCCAAATTGACTCACGAAGTCACTGAGCGACACATTAAAAATTTTGTTAGTTGCATCAACCAAATTAAATAGTAGTCCATGTAAATTAATCTTACGTCAACACTTACTTAAGAAAGGGTTGAACTTCCGGACAATTTAGCAACACATGATTTGAAGCTGATTTGTACTCCATACTACTTAGGCCCCTTTTTGTTTGATCTTTAGAACCTTGTCCTGGTTAATTGAATATGGATATTGGTGAATATAACATATCAATCTCAATAACGACAGTGTGCCGATTGGGCCTATTTCTAGCACATGGCACATGACTATCAAAGTAGTAAGAAACAAAATGGGTTGTTTCCTTTGCAAGATAGGCTTAGCTTATGGATCCTTCAATCATATTCCTCTGTTTAACAAATAGTTTACACTTGCCGATAGTCCCGTACATTATCATATTAAACGATAACGTTAAAGAAAATTACAAGAATAAATCAATATTTGATCATTACCTCTCGAATTGATATATCCACATGCATTGAATGGGCTCTCCAAGTCGCACCTCGTGTACAAGGTGAATTGGAAGGTGTTCCATCACATCAAAGAAACTACATGGAAAAATCCTTTCCAGCTTATTACTGATTATAGGAATGTTCTAATTCATTTGAAATAGGTTTTCTTCCATTAATATGGTAGAACATAAGTCTTTGAAGAACAAACTTATCTATGTGATGGGTTTCTAGATATTTTCAGGCAAACCACAAAATGCAATAGGGATTAAGGTTTCCATGAAGATATGACAGTCATGACTTTTCATATGAGTCAGCTTTCCTTCAACCATATCGGCACGTTTTCCAGGTTTGAAGCATAGCCTCGGGCATCTTTAGGTTTGCAACCTACTCACAAATCTGTCGTACTTGTTCCAAAGTGAATGTGTAGCTGGCATTGGGCCTAAACACCTTACCATTGTTCGTAGATTGCAAATGTAATTCAAGTCGCCTGCAATATTCTTATAAGTCCAGTCTAGCCTTAGATTTATCTTTTGTCTTATTCTTATCATCCATCACTGTGTTTAACAAATTGTCAAAATAGTTCTTCTCAATATGTATAACATCAAGATTGTGTCGAAGAAGATTATTCTTCCAATATGGCAACTCCCAAATATGCTATGTTTTGTCCAGTTATGAATAACACCATATCCAGGAAATCTAGAAAGTGGGGCCTCGGTAACTTTAGTGAAGTTCTAAACCCTCTCCCAAATTTCCTCACCCGACAAAATTGGAGGTGGAAAATCACGTTCAACTGTATTCTTTTTAATGCATTTTCATCCTTCTGAATTCATGATCAACTAGCAAGGACTGACGATGACAATCAAACCATGACTGTTTTCGGCCATGTCTTAAATTGAACGCTTTACCATTTTTCATGCAGTAAGGATATGCTAACTTTCCAGCAGTCTTCCACCGAGACAACATTCCATACACAGGAAAATCATTAATGGTCCACATTAAGTTAGCACGCAAGTTAAAATTTTGCTTAGCTGATATGTCATATGTCTCAATTCCATCATACCACAACTGTTTTAGCTCATCAATCAGAGGTTGCAAATATACATCAATCAAACTCTTTGGATTGGAGGTACCGGGAATAACACAAATTAAGAAAATATATGGACTAGTCATACACATTTCAAGCAGAAGATTATACGGCGTAATAAAGACTGGCCAGCATGATTATAGTGTTGCAAAAATAGAAATGGCGTGAAACCATCAGCACACAAACCCAACCAAACATTCCTCGGTTCACTAGCATAATCCGGATACGTCCTATCAAAATGCTTTCAAGCTTCCCCATCTGAAGGATGACACATAACACCGGTCGGCCTTCTATTTTCATAGTGTTATCTCATATGAGGAGCGAAACTCATCGATGCATACAAACTCTTTAATCTAGGAATAAGAGGTAAATAATACATCGACTTCACAACAACCTTCTTCCCGCAGGAAACCCGCTTAAAACAAGTTTTTTCACAAAATTTATAACTTTCTAAATCTGCATCACCCTTATAATACAACATGCAACCATCTTCACACCAATCGATTCTCATAGACGAGAGTCCTAACTTAGAAACCAATTTTTTAGCGTTATAGAAATCTTCAGGTATATTGAAAGTTGGGTCAACTAGTTCACTTTTAAGGCCAATGAAAGAATCCATTCCCGCTTGAGAAATATTGGTATCTGATTTGATACTTAATAATCTAACCGCAACAGACAACTGAGAGTGCATACGCCCTTCACTTAGTGGACGACTAGCGGCCTCTAACTATTCATAAAAATATTTTGCCTCTTCGTTAGGAGCTTGTTCAACACATTCATGAGGTTCAAACTCGAAGTGCATCCCAAAAGCATCCGCAACTATTTCATGGTATCTAGGATGTTGAACGTTATTCCCCACCGAGATACTACTTTCACCAACAACTATGTTATGAAATACACCATCACTACCATCAACCTCTCCGTGACTAGTCCACACAAAATAATTATCCACAAATCCTTTTTTATAAAGATGAGTCTTAACATCCTCTGGTCCAAAAAAATACAAACACTTGCACTTCACACAAGGACACCTTATCATCCATCCGATTTGAAATGGTTCAAGTGACATTGCATGCCTGATAAATTCATTAACCCATTCTATAAATTCCTCCCTCAAAAATCGACGATTAGGATAATTCCTATTATATATCTAACTACGATATTTCATCTACACAGAGAACAAAGAAATTGCATGTTATATTAATTTGAAAGTTCACATATATCCCTAAATAAGTTATTTTAAAATTCAATTATAAGAAGTAATTTGAAAGTTCACATATCTCTAAATAAGTTCTTTTAAAATTCAACTAAAATAAGTAATTTAAAAGTTCATATATATCCCTAATTGAATTTAATTAGCTTAGATTGTATCGTTACACTTAGTATTAGATTGAGAACTAGCTTAATATATCCTTGTAATTTATTTTATGTTTGATATAACTTATTTAAAAGTCCATATAATAATATTGATTTATCCTTGCAATTTATTTTAAGTTTTAATCATCAGCTCATAATTATACAACTAAATTTAATTAAATATTAACTAAACCCTAATTTAGACAATTAAAATAATTAAAATTACTTAAATTCAAAAATGTAGATAACTAACCTTGATATGCTATTAGCACCTAAGACAAGCATCTAGGTCTTTCAAAATGTAAAAATCCAAAATTACACAAAATACCAATTCACAAAGAGGGGCTAGAATACAAATATGAACTCTTATAATATGAACAATACTAAATGATAAATGATAACACATGAAATATTTCAAAAGTTTAATGACAAGGCAACTCACAATTATACAACTAAATTTAATTAAACACTAACTAAATCCTAATTTATACAATTAAAATAATTAAAATTACTTAAATTAAAAAATATAGATAACTAACCTTGAAATGCTAGGATATGGGGCTTGATTTTGGGTGGCGGAGGACGTAGTGGGGCCGGCAGAACAGTGGTGGGGGAGGGGAGGGACAATTCAAAGTGCTTTGTTTTTGGGTGAAGAGGGAGATATGAGTTGATTTTGGGTAGGGATTTGGGGGAATCGCGACAGTGGGGAGGAGAAGAAGAGAGATGGAAGAGAGATAGAGAAAAGAGCTAAATGGGGAAAACCCATATGGTGCTAACCTAATTTAAAAATTTTCGACCGAAAACAATCGGATTTTTTTGTCGGTAAGTTTAAGTGGCCTTTGACCCGTTTGACCATGACCATTCCGATCGAAGTCGGTCGGTAATTTAATTTTAAATTAAAAAAAATATTTAATTTAAATACCGACCGAAGTCGGTCGATAACTTAATTTTATATTTAAAAAAGAAATTATTTAATTATAGATATTATATAATATATAATTAATTGTGTATGTATATATTCACACACACACACACACACACACACACACACACACACACATATATATATATATATATATATATATATATATTATATCAACCAATCGTGGGATTTGACCGAGTATATGTTGTTGTTGCTACAACTTAAGTTTTAATATAGCACTATGTTTTATAACACTCTATATTTTATTTTTAAATGTGTTATAGTCGATACTTAGACTCGATCGCTCCAATATTAATTATAGGTACTATATAATATATAATTAATTGTGTGTATATATATATATATATTCATACACACACACATATACACATATACACACACAGTGCAAAGAGCCACCCTTCTCAGATGCTCGAGCCTTCTTTATTATCTATTTACTACGACACTAACTGTATCATAACATGTTGGATATAATGACTATTTTAATTAAAATCGATCAATTATATTTATAATGTTTATCATATGTGTGATTTCGTATAAATACAGTTCATATCCATATACGTGTAGTAGATTATAATAGAGTGTATAATTTTATTTCATACTCCCTCTATTTCAATTTATCTGAACCTGTTTTCTTTTTAGTCTGTGCCAAAAAGAATGACTTATTTCCCTATTTGGAAATAATTTACCTTTATGCAATGATTTATAGCCACACAAAATATATGTGCCTCATTTTACACCACAAGTTCAAAAGTCTTCTCTCTTTTCTTAAACTTTGTGCCCAGTCAAATGAGTTCAAATAAATTGAAACGGAGGAAGTATATGATTATTTACACTTACATATATATGACGAGGGTTGATGATTTATTCTCAATTGTTCATTACATCGCTTGAATGCTTGATAGGTGAATAAATAAGAAAACAAATCTTGAAGTTTAAGTGACGACATGCTCCAGTATAATGAGTGACTAGATGCTCCAAGATGTGTACAATCGACATAGTCTTGAATGTTTTATTCTCGATCACCTTATTAGTACTTTGCTCGGATACTTCATCAGTGGATCAATTGGAAATTCAATTATATTCGATCAAAACTTACTATAACACATTTAAAAATAAAGTGTATAGTTCTATAAGATGTAGTGCTATATTAATACTTAAGTTTTAGCAACAACAACATATGTATACTTATATCTTATGTTCTTTTGCATCCACTCGTGTATGAAATTGCGCACTCGGTATCAACTATGCACCAATGGTTCGTGATACTACATAGGGGTTATAAGGGAGCAAGGGTTGCTCAACCATTGTTACCACGTGTCGTCCAGATCGAGGATGCAGAAGTATTGAGAGATCATTCAGTTGTGCATATGGGGGTGCAGCAGGTTCTGACATCTGGTTGATAAGTACGATCTTAAGAAGGTTTAATTAGTTGCCTGATTGTCACAATCGTGGTAGGGTCACGAGGTGGATCTATATTTGAAGATAGTTGGTGGTATTAGAGACTATGTGGGTTCGTATGGAACTTCTATTTAGCGAAGGGTACATACTAGTAGCCAAGACACTGGAGGAAGCGAGTTTAACTGTCACGAGGATGACATGCGCCAAATAAATTGTTTGAGGTGTCTTATGACCGGTCTCGTACGAGCGATAAAGGTTAGTATTGTGGATCATCAGAATGTGTCCTATGGCTTCACGCCACGTGTGGGGAGTCCACTATCAACAATCAGATTGCGGGGTCATGTGTTATATCAGTTTTGGCCTGAGATGTATATATGTGGTATTGAAAGGTTCTCCAAAACTTGTATATGATTAAGAGCTGAGATTTGTATGTGATGGTGTTAGGACTTGAAGTATTCCCACGTCCTTAATAATTCTACATTTCAGTATCAGCGGGGTCATGGAAAAAATTTCAGAATACTCAGGGTGCTCCAGTAAGTTCTTTTAATGCACCACCGGCACGGGATTCCTATAATGGTTATTCTAGTTATCCGACACAGACTCAGTATGAGCAGCCGAACCCGCATAGGGGGTGTTATCAGTGTGGTGGTACTAGGCACATCATGAGAGATTGTCATATACTTGGGAGAGGCAGATTTCATCAGAATACTCAGGCTACAGGCTCTATTCCAGTTACTACCCCACATGCACATCCAATTAGGGGTGGAGGACAGGCGGGTAAGTGGCGCCCTATAAGGGGAGGCCCAACCCGTTGATATATTTACTATGGAACCAGATGGTGTCGTTACAGGTACGATCCCGATTTGTTATAAAGGGATATTTCCCTTAATTTGATTCGGTTCTGAATATTAAGGCGAGTCCTCCTATTACGCTCCGCTTATGGGTGAGCTTCTTAAGTTTGTGACACACTTATACGCTTATCCTTGTTGGGAGATTTGATGATATTAGCCCGTGTCTATCATTTTTATTTTGTACATTGTTGAGGACTATAAGTCCAAAAGTGACTTTCTATTACTCTCTACAGTGGGTTTTGATGTGATTTCGGAATAATTGATTTCAATTTTAAGAATTATATGCCCTATTGGTATGAGAGTTCATTATGTGTTGTGAAATATTTAAACTGGTCTACAAGCAGCGGTGAAAGTTATATAAGGACGAGGTCCTTGTGGTGAAATATTTATGAGTTTAAATTCTCCCTTTGTGAAATTTAATTTGTACTATAGTACTAATAGGGAGTCATGCCTGATAGGCTTATGTGATAATTCTTTTATGTGTTTCTGTGCCATAATTGTGCTGTAATTATTGAGTTTTAGCCTACGAGGTGAGTGCCTAGGTGGCGTTAAATGTGACTTGTTAACCCGAGTAAATAATTATGAGGTCTTCATGCTTCGCGTGTTGCCGTCAGTGTTGTGAAAATTATATATGATATTTTGGTTAAGATGAGATTAATTGAAGATGTTGAAGTTAATTATAAACATTTATTATGACCAGAGATATGGTTATGGACATACGTATGATGTGTGCGTAGGCACGAAATTGCTACAGCCGGTTGAGACTAACACAATGTGTTTATGAAAATCAGCCTTTTTTGAAATTTATTGGAGTGTAGGAAATTGGCTTCAAAGTTTATAAATGAGGATAAAAGAAATAATCTCAACTAAGGTGGCATTGTCAGATCCATGTTACATTTGCGGTGAAGTAGAATCACTTGCGGGTATGTGTGAAATAATACACTCAGTAATTTAATGTCCTCAAAAAAAAATTGGCATGTTCGTGGACGAACGTATGTTTAAGAGGGGGAGAATGTAACGACCCAACTTATCATTTTAAGGATTAGCGTCTCGTTCAACGACTTAAGGTCATGAGCAACTTTGTGATGTGTATTATGACTTGCGTGTGTGGTCGAGTTTGATTTTCGGATGATTCAAGATTAAATTGAAAGAACAATTCTCATTTTTGAAGTTTAAATGAAAAGAGTTGACCAGAGTTGGACTTTTGAGTAAACGGCCCCGGAATAGAGTTTTGATTATTCCAATATCTTTGTATGGTAATTTTGGACTTATGAGTGTGTCCAGAAAATTATTTGGAAGCCCGCAGTTAAATTAAGCTTGAAATGGCGAAAATATGAAGTTTAATTTGAAAGTTTGACCGGGGAGTCGACTTTTTGATATCATGGTCGGAATCCAGTTCTGAAAATTTTCATAGGTCCGTTATGTCATTTATGACGTGTGTGCAAATATTGAGGTCAATCAGACTCGATTTGATAGGTTTCGGCGTCGAATGTAGAAGTTGAAATTTCTTAGTTTCATTAAACTTGAATTGGGGTATGATTCGTGGTTTTAGCGTTTTTTGATGTAATTTGAGGTTTCGACTCAGTCCGTAATATGTTTTGAGATTTGTTGGTATGTTCGGATGGGGTCCCAAGTGACTCGGGTGAGTTTCGGACCATTTCTAGGCCATTTTTGGTTGCTGGTTTTTGGCCACAGAGGTATGCATCGCGATCGCGGACAAACGATCGCGATCACAAAGAGCAATTTTGTTGTTTGGACACTGTGAATCGCGATCGCGGAAGACTTTTCGCGATCGCGTAGAGTAAAATCCTGTTGCACTTACCAGACTTAGGAAGCTCATATCTCGCAATATATAAGGAATTTGGAGATGATCCATAAATTAAAGTTATAGCCCTTTGTGTCTAGTTTTCAGAAAGGTAATCCAATAGTCATTTGGAGTTGTGTACCAAAGGTTATGGTAGATACACTACAGGCTGTCTGGGAAGAGTTTGGAAATCTATGTTGCACATGGCTGACTTTGGAAGCTTATATCTCGCAATATTTAAGGAATTGGGAGATGAGAAACAAATGAAAGTTATAGTACGGGGAGTCTAGTTTTCACAAAGTTAAATCATTTATCATTTGGAGTTTTGTAACAAAAGTTATGACCATTATACTAGAGGCTGTCTGAAAGAGCCGGGCACTTGTTCTTCGCGATCGCAAAAGAAAAATTTTGGGCTGAGAAAAGTTGTGCTTTGCGATCGCGAATCATTTTCCACGATCGTAAAGAGTAAATACCTGGGCAGTAGCTATATTTCGAGGTTTCAGCTATTTTTAAACATATTTGAAGCTATGGAGCTCGGATTGAAGCAATATTTGAGGTGATTTTCACCATATGGATTGGGGTAAGTGTTTTATATCCGAAAGTGATTATATTTCATGATTTCATACTCATTTACATCATGAATCCGTGAATTTATGGAAGAAAAATCAGAATTTTATAAAATCTTCCAAAAATATAAAATGAAGATTTGAAGGTCAATCCGATGTCGGAATTCGATAATTTTTGTATGGTTGGACTCTTGGTTGAATGGGCGTTCATATTTTATAATTTTTATCGGGATCCGATACATGGGCCCCACTGTTAATATTTTAGTTAATTTCGGATTTATATTGTGGAATTTAGCAAAATTCATATGGAATTAATTCCTACGTTTCGTGTTGAGTATATTAAATTGATTGTAACTAGATTTGAAACTTTCGGACACGAATTCGCGAGGCAAAGGTTTATTCGAATCTTGAAATTGGTTGCGAAACGAGGTAAGTATCTTGTCTAACCTTGAGTGGGGGGAAATTACCCCTTAGGCATTGAGTCTTATGTGAAAATTGTATAATTGAAACCATGTACGTGAGGTGACGAGTACGTACTTGGTTTATATGTGCAAATTATATCAGTTGAAATTCATAGACGCCCTTATGTATTAAATTGGAAGATTGTTGGAACTTAGTAAATCCTTGATTTGTCACGCCTTATTCCTTGTTTGTCGAATTTGTATTTTATGTGGTAATTTGGTGTTATTGTCACTTGAATTTTTATGTGAATTCCGTGTGTTGTTGATTTGATATTTCTATTTACTTTATTATTGCGCACGTGGTGAAATAATGTGGGCTATGTCGGGGATTGATTTGTGATGACTTGTGATGGCCTGGAGGTATTGTTGTTGTTGATATTTATGATTTGGGACTATAAGGCGGTACCTCGGGAGTGCCATTTGTTGCTATTTTTCTATGGTTGCACATGCCTTTGGTTATTTTATTTTTCCATGATATGTAAATTTGTGTGTTCTTTCGTGATGTATTATTTGATTTTATTATGTGTTTTGTATTCCTTGTTGTATTGTGTTGGCTTTGGCTCTTTGTACAAGACTCTGAGGATTTGTGTTTATGATTTTTACTGGTTTTCGAGATTTGAGTTGTTTCGAATAAAAGAAATTGCTATTATATTTTAATTTAATAAATTTTACATCCAAATTAGTAGTCATCAGATGCTTCATTTTAATTGAAATGTCATTTTCTTCACCCAAACGAGTTCAAAAATAAATTCATTTCTTTGATGATTTCTTACTTGGTTTAAAAATAGTAAACTTACTTTATTGAAAATAAATTGATCCTGCGGATCTTATATACATTGATATATTGGAACGTGAATTGTCCGTGCAGTTGTGATATGAAATGTGGGCACGAGGTGTCGTGGTTAAATGATGATGATATTTGGCACGTGAGTTGTCCATGCAGTTGTGATAGAGAAATTGGCACGAGGTGCCGTGGAAATATGAAAGTGGGTTGAGGCCCGTATTTTATGATTTTGAAATGTTGTGTGAGAGGGTGACGTTATTCGAAAGAGTTTTATTTGAAAGATATTTGTTTGAAGGAAAGAGATTTATTTGAAAGTATTATATCCTAAAGATTTTTATTTGAAAAACATATAGGCGAAAGATTTATATTGGAAGGACTTAATTAATTGGTTATACTTGTATTCGTTATTTGTTGTACAATATATATGGTGTTCTTGTCTCCCTGCTGTGTATATCACTAGTTGATTATTGTTGTCATCATTGTTATTTGTTTCCTATTAAGTTTGCATAATATATTGTACAGGTTATTAGACTAGTAAGTGTCACTGTAACTCGTCACTACTCCACTGAAGTTAGTCTTGATACTTACTGGGTACCGACTGTGGTGTACTCATACTACACTTTTGCACATTTTTGTGCAGAGCCAGGTGTTGGAGATATCGGACTCAGACAAAGTTAAAGTGTGATCGCAAGGATTCAAGGTAGAGCTGCTTGGTCGTCACAGTCCCTTGGAGTCTTTCTATTTTATTGTACTGTTAATTATTAATCAAACAGTATTGAGTATTCGATCCTTGAGATCATTCCATGTATTCAGTTAGAGTTCATGACTCGGTATTACCAGTTTTGAGAGGTTGTTATGTTTGTAATTATTTCCGGTGTTGGTTTATATTTTAAAAAAATGGCTTCAATTGTTATTATAATCGGCTTACCTAATCTTAGAGACTAAGTGCCAACACGACGCCTGTGGCGGAATTTTGGGTCGGGACATATATATGAGTGTGTGTATTGTTAAATATATGTAGATATTGTAAATAACAAATAATCAAAACAATAATACCGACCGAAATCGGTCGGTAAATTATATATATATATATATATATATATATATATATAATCTTTTTTATATTAACAAGCCAATTGCACTTGGGCGTAAAAAAATAATTTCAACTTTCCAACCGATTTCGGTCGATATACTTGAAAATTTTAATTAAAATTTATTTTGGTGGATAATATGCAAGTATGACCAGATTTTGGTCAAAAATTGACCAATTTCCGTCCGACATTGATCGGAATTTTTGTTTTTATGTTGTGGGACCACTATTTCCGACTGGCGGTGGTCGGTATCTTTGTGAGAAATATTTTCGTTGGCTTTTGCGATCAATTTACCTCGTTTCTGATCGATTGCAGTCGGTATGCGGTGGACGGGTTTATTTTCCGACCAATTGCGGTCGGTACGTGATGTACGGGTTTTGACAGTTTTCGAGTAGTGAAAGCAACATAAAATATAGGTAGCGGACATCGGACGAGGAGCCAAAGGGAAATGACACTTCAATATTATCACAGAATACTTTTAAAAATACAGTTTAAAATAGTACTATTAAAATAGAGAGTAATTAGCTCTTTATTCGTTGACACATGGCAACGTTTCATTGAGTCAGTACATAGTGTACGTTTTATTTTGGCATGAATCAATACTCATGTAGTAGTCATGCTCTTGCTCTCTGTGGTTTCGCGTCACTACTGAAAAGAAAAGGGTTAAGCTTACTCTGTAAGTCTTCCTCTTCTTTAGTTTTCTTCTAAATCTTTAAACTATTCAAAAACTGTGGGGTTTCACGATGAATATTTGACGCTCTGCTTCAGGTTTTTGTGTTTGTTTTTAAATATTCTTTGTAGGTTTTCTGATTAACATCAGTATAGCTATAATGCAGTTGGTTTGCAATTTTTGGGGTTTTTAGTACTTATTAATAGTAAACTTGGGGGGGGGGGGGGGGGTTAGAGAGTTCAAACTGATTTTTAGCTATTTTTGAAAGTAGAAAGTTGAAAAAAAAAAAGTTAAATACTTGTCTGATACTTCTTGCATTTGGAGTTCTTCTGTTTCTGTTTCTGTTTCATGCTTTCGGGTTTAGGGTTTTATATATATATGCTTCTACTTATGTGACTCTATATATTCCATATTGAACTTTTTTTAAGGCACAGGTATATGAGAAACAAGTCATTATTTTAAAAGACCATATTAAGTCTAAGAAGAGCTGTTTGCAGGCGATTTAGCAAGCTTCTTCAAGCGGTTGCATTTCATGGGGGATGTCTTCATGATTAAAAGGAGAACGAATGCTATGTAGACTATTTATAGCTTCAATAGTGAATACCTTGAAAGAGTAGCCAGTGAACTGAATAAAAGCAGATTTGTCTGTAAGTACCATTACTAAACTATGCTAAAGCTTCAAAACTAGAAGCTATTGTAGAAAACCTTCAGCCTGATGTTTTAAGGACCAACTAATGCAAAAATTCTGAAAAATCAACGTGTCCTTAGGAAGTATTATCCTGTCTCGGGGGTTTTATCCAGCAAAGGCAAATCACAGGGTGTAATGCCAAGGGAGCTTATAAACTACCCAAGCTCCCTGTTTTCAACCAATGTAGGAATTGTTCTATGTACCAATAGAGCGCCCTCCACCCCCAACAAGCAGTTTGTGGCTGCCAACTGCAAGGGGTCCGCCTTTAGCGCAACCTATTGACAAATGGATCCTTCAACATATTCTGATGGTGTATTACTCGCCACCAACATGGTGTGAGGGATTTTTGTCCGGAAAAGATACCTCATGAGGTGAGTGGGAGGGAGCTCATAAGCTGTCCTAGCCCCTTGTCTTTGACATATGTGGGACAAGGTCCCAAGTACCAACAGCTGATACTAAGTCATGACACGAATTGAACTAATCCTAATTCACTTTCATTGATTCCAGTATTCTTGTATATTCTGGTGCAGGTTCGTTCTCCATGTCTTGGAGACGTTCTCCAGCATGCACGGACAAAAGGGTGTCCTTGGATTTCTGGAATCTCACGAGAACTTTCCTTTTACAGCTCAAGGGATTGTTCCAGACATTGTAATCAATCCCCATGCATTTCCTTCAAGGCAAACCTCTGGTCAGCTTCTTGAAGCAGCTTTGGGAAAGGGTATTGCCCTAGGTAGTGGTCAGAAATATGCCACTCCTTTTTCCACTTTATCAATTGATGATCGAGCAGTTTCATGGGTATGATATCTGAAAGCAGTATCCCTTTCCATAGTTACATCTAATTATGCCAACCAGTTAGGCAGTGATTGTGTTACTATGTTGTATTCAATCATGAATTCTGGTGATTTGTCATTGACTATTATAAATGGTATATGACCTGCAGGCGAGGTTTCTCAAGATGGGGAAATGAGAGAGTTTACAATGGCCGGACGGGTGAAATGGTTCAAAACCTGATTTTCATGGGCCCAACATTCTACCAGCGCCTTATCCATATGGCTGAAGACAAAGTGAAATTCCGTAATACTGGACCAGTCCATCCCCTTACTCGTCAACCTGTGGCTGACAGAGGAGCGCGACTGTCTGATAGCTCATGGTGCTGCAGCGAATTTGCATGAACGCCTTTTCACACTTAGTGACTCCTCCCAGATGCACATATGTGGGATTGGGAAGTGCAAGAATATGGCAAATGTAATCCAGAGGTCCGTGCAAGGTGGTAAAGTAAGGGGCCCGTATTGCCGCTTCTGTGAATCAGTTGAAGACATAGTGAAGGTTGATGTGCCATATGGTGCAAAGTTATTATGCCAGGAGCTCTTCAGCATGGGCATATCTCTGAAGTTTGACACTGAAATTTGCTAGTGTCTAGGTCTCATCTCAAGGTTATACTTATCATGCTGACATTTTGGTACAGCTGTTGATCACAAACAATGTTATATGTAAATATCTCTAGTGTTGATGGCAAAAAGAGATGGTCTGCTTGTATCGAACCTTGTTGGTTATCAGGTCAAAAAAGTTGTTTATCAATTGGACATTCTCTCTCTCTCATTGAATAATTAATGTAAATTTTAGTTGAACAGTTTGATGGGAAAGTATTGGCAGTAGAGGACCATATGCTTGCTTTATTATGAAATTGACTTTCAGTGCTAAAAGTTAATAAGAAGTGATAGAAGTAAGAAGTATGCTATGGTCATGATCAATGCCATGCTTGCCCAAGAAAAGAAGATATATTTTGACATATCACTTGGCTTGTTTGGTTTTAGTTTAAGATTGTTTCTAATTAACTGATTAGTATACTGGATTTTAGGTGAAATAATCCAAACCAGACAACAATGGATACATGTATAGCTTGTTTGGATGGTTGTTACTTATTGTATTGTTTCGTATTGTTACTTTAAATACAATATTTTTTTTGATTGTTACTTAAATTTTGTTGTATCGTATCATTAAATCTGTCGTTACGTAACGACGAAAAGTGTCACTTTATGTAACGACCGATTTGATGTGATCGCGTCGTTATAATCCTTTATCATACCTTTTTATATAATAATTCTACTCTGTACCCTAATTTTTCTTTGTAATACTGCAAGTTTATTCTTCATATTGCTGGTACATGAAACAACGGCAAACGATACAATTTATCCAAATATTGTATTCATCAAACGATACAGTACAATATAATACAATACAATACGATACATTATGAAACGTTTCACCTACCAAGTGGTATATTACTAGAGGTAGGGCTGTTCAAAACCGGACCGAAACCGTTAACCGAACCGAACCGATGGTTTATTGGCTTATTGGTATCGGATTATCGGGATAATGGATGGTGAACGGATTGAGATTTTATAATTAACGACTTAACGATTTGGGGGCGGATTACTCAATTTTCTTATCGGGTAAACCTTTAACCTGTTAAATTTTTTTATATTTACACTTTTACCCCTATGTATATAAAGTACTATTAAAACCCTAAATAGCTAAATCCCTAATTTTTATTTTCTAATTCTCAATTGTCTGCAGCCACCAGAGGTAGAGAAGTCGTCAGTCTCGTCTCTCTCTTGAACTGAGAACTGAGAAGTCGAAAAATCGAAATCTCAATGATTAATACGTGTATGTCTGTATGGGTAGTCTTGATGGTATTAAAAAAATTGGTTAATACGTGTATGACAGTATGAGTAGTCTTGAAGACACTTTAATTAAAAAATACCGTTTGGTTAGATCTTAGATGGTATTAAAAATTTGGTATTGATTTGAAACTGTTTGGTATTGATTGAATGAGTGTTCAAAAAATTTCTATTTGGTTTAGCCGATAAGCCGTCCGATAATTGTTAATATGATACCAGTTCGCCCGTTGTCTTATTGGATGGCTAGCGGATTATTACATTTATAATCCGATAATCGTTAAACCGAACCGTTAGCCGTAATTATCCGTTCGATCCGCCCTATAAGTACCCCTAACAAGGCTTGTAGTGATTAATCAACCACGTATATTAGGTAACTATTATTGCTTGAGAGTTGAGAGACATTATTACTTGCGATAATATGGTTTATACAAAAGATATGCTTAATATTTCTTCAAAATACTTGTGGATATTCAAATTCGCAAATCTTTCACAACCTTGACATTTTCAGGTAATTTCTACGCCGCTTAATAAAGCGTATATGGAAAATTTAAAAGGTACTAATTATTCAAAAATGACTGGACCTAGTACTTTAGCTTTAGTTTCGAAATTTCACTTTCACAATTCTAAAGATACACATCTATTTGAGAATATTCAATCATAAAATTTCTTTAAAAACAAAAAATCAGACCGATTCTTCTGCAGTCATGTCTAGTAAAATATCATGTTATAATCAACAGATTTTTAACAAAATAGATTGAAGAATTTTGTTGCCATGAAGGAAGTAAAAATTGAATTTACAAGTATTTTATTGGAAAATCTTTGCATTTTGTACCTTTGCCCAATAAATTAGATTAGCGGCCTCTCGAGCTTCACTTTGACGTGGCAATTTCAAAATTTGATAAAACCCCGCCAGTATAAAAATCCCAAATTCAACTTGGCAGCAGTCATTCGCATTGCAGAGAGAAACTTCGAGAAGAGATGAAGAAAAGATCGAGATCGACGAGGAAGTCATCGGCGGCGGATTTTCAGTCAACTCCGCGGGCTACCGCGGCGGCAAGTCCTGTCCAGTCGATGAGTGAGTCTCCGAAGCCATTCGAGTTCAATTTCAATATGTTCAACGCTACGCCAACATCGTCATCATCATCGAAGAAGAAGACTAACGGAAAGACGAATTTCAATATTTCAAGTCCAGAGCAGGTGAAGCCTGCCGGTGGTTCCCCTGTGTCGGTCGAAAATCTGAAGACTATTATGGATCTGAAGGAATTTGCATCATCTGGATTGGACTCTGTTAAGCGCGGACTCTGTTAAGCGCCAGGTTGAGCGATCGCATATGGAGATTCTTAAGGACCTCGAGGCTTCTCAGTCTCACCTTCAGAAACGTCTCAAGGTCTCTCTCTCTCTCTCTCGTGTGTGTGTGTGTGTGTGTACACGTACCCACGAGATCATGAAGATAACTTTAAATTCATGAATTTCTGTGTTAAATCTTTCTACTTTAGAGCATAAGCTCTTGATTTTGCTAATGCTTAGGTCAGTATGTAGTTAGCTCATATGCATACGTATATATATGTGTGTGTAATAAATATGTATGTACATCTTGTTGAAGTTTTATTTTAAGATGAATATTCTTAAAATAAGGGTGAATGGGAAATGGAGGGAAAATGAAATTTTGAATAAAATTTTAAGTTTCCCCCTCTTAACAATGAGACATTGTCCCATATTGGAAGAGGAAGACATTTTTGGTGGGTATATATATAATTGCTCTTCTTGTAGCTCTTAAAGAGTTAAGAAGAAAGCAAGCCTCGCGTCGTCGTTGTCGCTCGCTCGGCTACGGCTACGGCTTCGGCTTCGGATTTTGATTGATTAATTTTTTGGACCAAATTTATTTGTTAATAGTAAATATTAACGTAAGATTATCCGTATTTGTAACGGATATTTTCCAAATCCGTGTATTGATAATTTGGCAGCCGGATAATGGTCTTCCCACCATGAAGTGCTTGCTCCACAAACATGAAGTGTTTGCTCCACAAACATGTAATGCTTGCTCCACCATGGAGGGTGGACGTTTGGTCTTCTTCAACCATTTTTCTGCTATATATATGAACAACAGATGTTGACGAAAGACACTCAACACACAACATACAATTCGCTCAACAAATTGGCTATACAGTGCACTCCTTCCTCTCAGCATTTCCATACGATTTTCTGAGTTTATACTCCTTTCATTCTGCATTGTTTTTAACTTCAAACAAAGCAACTGTAAGTGTGATTTGCTACCGAACTTTGTGTTCGCTGAAACACTGGGGTTTGAAGTACCGCTACACCAGTGTGTTATTCGTTCTATCCTGGGAGGAAATAATCCAGGAATTTATCCTGGTGTAGCGGTACTTCAAACCCCAGTGTTTCAGCGAACACAAAGTTCGGTAGCAAATCACACTTACAGTTGCTTTGTTTGAAGTTAAAAACAATGCAGAATGAAAGGAGTATAAACTCAGAAAATCGTATGGAAATGCTGAGAGGAAGGAGTGCACTGTATAGCCAATTTGTTGAGCGAATTGTATGTTGTGTGTTGAGTGTCTTTCTTCAACATCTGCTGCTCATATATATAGCAGAAAAATGGTTGAAGAAGATCAAACGTCCACCCTCCATGGTGGAGCAAGCATTACATGTTTGTGGAGCAAGCACTTCATGTTTGTGGAGCAAGCACTTCATGGTGGGAAGACCATTATCCGACTGCCAAATTATCAATACACGGATTGGAAAATATCTGTTACAAATACGGATAATCTTACGTTAATATTTACTATTAACAAATAAATTTGGTCCAAAAAATTAATCAATCAATCGATCATTTGACCAAATCCAAATCCAAATCCGAAGCCGAAGCCGTAGCCGTAGCCGAAGCCGAGCCGAGTGAGCGACGGCGCGAGGCTTGCTTTCTTCTTAACTCTTTAAGAGCTACAAGACGAGCAATTATATATATACCCACCAAAAATGTCTTCCACTTCTAATATGGGACAATGTCTCATTGTTGAGAGGGGGAAACTTAAAATTTTACTCAAAATTTCATTTTTCCTCCATTTCCCATTCACCCTAATTTTAAGAATATTATATCTTAAAAAATAAAACCTCAACAATCCCCCACATGAATGGGGAATGGCTATATCACGGAAGTATGCATGAAAAAACTGTGTGATTTACAAGTAAGGATTAATTGCATCTGGATAAGTAGGTTTCCCTTTGAACTTTCCGTAGTAAACTTATGTCGGATATACTCGGTCAATCGGTAGATTTGATATCTTTGAACCGTCGATCTTTGGTGTATACCTAGACAACCATAAGTCACACAATCAACCCTTAACCGTCTTTGGTTCTCATTGTTGTGTTCGTTTCAGCCATGAACACCGCCTGGTTTCATAAGTGCGTAGAGAACTGGCCTTACAAAGTTCTCCTTGAAGCGGCTCACACTTCACACTTAAATAGGTGATTCCTAAACGTGTCATCCTGTAGATACACTATTTGATATACCCCGTATCAAATTTAGAAATCATTAAAAAGCCTTAATGCTTTATCCTTTGTACTGAACATTGTCTCATCACGAGAATGGACTAAAATTTTATTTGACAATGTTGAACCGTCATTAATGACTTTGTTTGATCTCCTTGAACCTAGATCTTGGGATCTCCAGTCTTCTAGGTAGAGTTACCGCCACAATGAATTGTTCTCGGCCATAGCCCCATTCCCCTTGATGATTTCTCAACTACCTCTCTAGTTAGGCCTTTTGTAAGTGGATCCGACACATTATCACTTGACTTTACATAGTCAATCGTGATAATTCCTCTAGAGAGTAATTGCATAACGGTTTTATGTCTTCGTCGTATATGACGAGATTTACCGTTATACATGACGTTCCCAGCCCTTCCAATTGCCGCTTGACTATCACAATGTATGCATATTGGTGCCAACGGTTTGGGCCAAAATGGAATGTCTTCCAAGAAATTCCGGAGTCATTCAGCTTCTTCACCGGCTTTATCTAAGGCTATGAATTCAGCCTCCATTGTAAAGCGGGCAATATATGTTTGTTTGGACGACTTCCAAGATACCGCTCCTCCACCAATAGTGAATACATATCCACTCGTGGACTTAGAATCAGTTGAACCGGTGATCCAATTTGCATCACAGTATCCCTCAATCACCGCAGGGAAATTACTTTAGTGCAATTCAAAGTTCTGGGTATGTTCTAAATATCCCAAAACTCGTTTCATTGCCATCCAATGAGATTGGCCTGGATTGCTCGTATATCGACTCAGTTTACTTATAGCACAAGCTATATCTGGTCGTGTACAATTCATGATATATATTAAGCATCCCAATACACGAGCATAATCCAATTGTGATATGCTTTGGCCTTTGTTCTTTGCTAATGCAAGATTCACGTCAATTGGAGTCTTTGCAACTTTAAAGCCCAAGTGCTTGAATTTTTCAAGTACTGTTTTAATATAATGAGATTGTGACAATGCTAGACCTTGAGGAGTCTTATTTATCTTAATTCCCAGAATTAAATCAGCAACTCCCAAGTCTTTCATATCAAACTTGCTATTGAGCAAACGCTTAGTAGCATTTATGTTGGCAATGTCATTACTCATTATCAACATATCATCCACATATAGGCAAACAATGACTATGTGATTTGGAACATTTTTAATGTACACGCATTTATCACATTCATTTATCTTAAAACCATTTGACAACATTGTTTGGTCAAATTTCGCATGCCATTGTTTGGGTGCTTGTTTTAGTCCGTAAAGAGACTTAACAAGTCTACATACCTTCTTTTCTTTACCTGGAACCACAAACCCTTCAGGTTGTTCCATGTAAATTTCTTCCTCCAACTCTCCATTTAAGAAGGCCGTCTTAACATCCATTTGATGAATTTCAAGACCATACACTGCAGCTAATGCTACTAACATCCGTATGGACGTAATTCTTGTAACTGGAGAGTATGTATCAAAGTAGTCTAGACCTTCTCGTTGTCTATACCCTTTGACTACGAGCCTTGCCTTGAATTTATCAATAGTGCCATCATCTTTGATTTTTCTCTTAAAAATCCATTTAGAACCCAAAGGTTTATTTCCAGGAGGAAGATCAACCAATTCCCATGTATGGTTATTCAATATGGATTCTATTTCACTATTGACTGCCTCTTTCCAAAACAATGATTCCGAAGAAGTCATAGCTTCTTTAAATGTTTGAGGCTCATTCTCCAATAAGAAAGTCACAAAATCTGGTCCAAATGAAGTAGACGTCCTTTGACGTTTACTACGTCTTGGATCCTCCTGATTATATGTACTTTCTTTTGTTTCTTCCCGAGATCGTTTAGATCCTTCACCAAACAACTCACATTCCTTTTTATACGGATATATATTTTCAAAGAACTCAGCATTATCTGATTCTATAACCGTATTATTATGAATATCGGGATTTTCTGATTTATGAACCAGAAATCGATATGCTTTACTATTTGTCGCATATCCTTTGAAAATACAATCAACGATTTTCGGTCCTATCTTTACCCTTTTGGGTTTAGGAACTTGCACTTTTGCTAAACACCCTCACACTTTAAAATAATTCAAGTTGAGCTTCCTTCCTTTCCATTGTTCATATCGAATGGATTGTGTTTTGCTATGGGGCACTCGATTTAATATTCGATTAGCCGTAAGAATGACTTCCCCCCACAAGTTCTGTGGCAAACCAGAACTTATCAACAACGCATTCATCATCTCCTTTAATGTGCGATTCTTTCTTTCCGCAATCCCATTAGATTGGGGCGTGTAAAGGGCTGTTGTTTGATGAATAATTCCATATTCTAAACATATTTCTTCAAAAGGAGATTCATATTCACCACCCCTATCACTTCTTATCATTTTTACTTTCTTGTTAAGTTGCGTTTCAACTTCATTTTTGTATTGCCTGAATGCGTCTATTGCTTCATCTTTACTATTCAGTAAGTAAACATAGCAATATCGAGTACCATCGTCAATAAAAGTTATGAAATACTTCTTTCCACCGCGAGATGGTATTGACTTCATGTCACAAATATCTGTGTGAATTAAGTCTAAAGGATTTGAATTCCTTTCAACTGACTTATAAGGATGTTTAACATACTTAGATTCCACACATGTTTGACATTTTGATTTTTCGCATTCAAACTTGGGCAGTACTTCCAAGTTAATCATTTTTCGCAAGGTTTTATAATTGACATGACCCAAACGTACATGCCATAAATCATTTGACTCAAGTAAGTAAGAAGAAGCTGAAATATTATTATTATTTTCAACAACCATTACATTTAGATTGAAAAGGCCCTCGGTGAGGTAACCTTTTCCCACAAATATTCCATTCTTACTAATTACAACCTTGTTGGATACAAAAACGCACTTAAAACCGTGCTTAACAAGAAGTCCAGTAGAGACTAAATTCTTTCTCATTTCGGGAACATGAAGGACATTGTTCAAAGTCATGACCTTGCCAGAAGTCATTTTTAGAAATACCTTCCCATATCCTTCAACTTTTGCTGTTGAAGCATTTCCCATATAAACTGTCTCTCCGGGTTTAGCAAGAGCATAGGTAGCAAAAGCCTCTCTAACTGCACAAACATGGCGAGTGGCTCCTGAATCAAACCACCACAGTTTAGGATTTCCCACCAAGTTATATTCAGAGAGCATGGCACACAAGTTATCAACATCATCATGGTTTACTACCATATTTGCTTGCCCCATTTTCTTGTCTTTCTTCGGAGCACGACACTCCGTAGATTTGTGTCCGGTTTTCCCACAGTTGTAGCAGTTTCCACTGAACCGCTTCTTACTTGGGTTGTATTTCGGACCAGAAGCCTTCTTCCTCTTTTTGTTAGCTTCAACAATATTTGCTCCCATTATTGTTGAATTTCCACGGCCTCTCCTTTCAGCAGCTTTATTGTCCTCTTCGATTCTCAACCGAACAATGAGATCTTCAAGGGACATTTCCTTTCGTTTGTGTTTCAAATAATTTTTGAAGTCCTTCCACAACGGAGGCAACTTCTCAATCATTGCTGCTACTTGGAATGCTTCGTTGATTACAAGACCTTCAGCAAGTAGATCATGAATAATCACTTGCAATTCCTGGACTTGAGTAATAACAGACTTGCTATCTATCATTTTGTAGTCCAGAAATTTTGCGGCAACGAATTTCTTCATCCCGGCATCTTCAGTCTTATATTTCTTTTCAAGCGCATTCCACAATTCTTTGGATGTCTCCATGCTACTGTATACATTATACAGATTATCATCCAGTCCGCTAAGAATATAATTCTTGCATAAAAAATCAGAATGCTTCCACGCTTCAATCACGAGAAAGCGTTCATTATCTGGAGTTTTATCCGGCAGATCAGGAACATCTTCCTTGATGAACTTCTGTAGACATAACGTAGTTAAGTAGAAGAACATCTTCTGCTGCCAGCGTTTGAAATCAATCCCGAAAAATTTTTCGGATTTTTCTGCCGGTGCCAACGCCGGTGTTCGGCTTGTCGTTGCGTTGGCAGTCGCCATCGGAACAGCTTGGTTTTCGTTTTCAGTCATCATCTTTTCTGTAAAAGAATGACACAAACAAACGTTTAATACACGTTTTCAACTGGAGTAAAAATCACGTAGATTTTAATACCCAACAAAACGCCACGAAGGCTTAACTCTCCAAAACGGGAGTACACAAACCACAAAGGTTTTAGTTTGCAGAATAATAAGAATAACACAAATACAGAAATAAATATTAAATTCCTTAAGATTGTTATTCCCAGTCACTATTGCTGTATTTGTAAATATTAATTCTGCAAAATATAAGTTAACGTAATGAAACAATAATAATAAATTCGAGCCCACTGAATTCACAGTGTTTCCTTAAGGAATTTAATCCCCTCCTAGTACCCAAGGTAATGGATTATTTCCTCCCAGGATAGAACGAATAACACACTGGTGTAGCGGTACTTCAAACCCCAGTGTTTCGACGAACACAAAGTTCGGTAGCAAATCACACTTACAGTTGCTTTGTTTGAAGTTAAAAATAATGCAGAACGAATGAGTATATACTCAGAAAAACGTATGGAATTTCTGAGAGGAAGGAGTGCAATGTATAGCCAATTTGTTGAGCGAATTGTATGTTGAGTTTAGTCTTTTTCTTCAACATTTTCTGCTCATATATATAGCAGCCAAGAAGGAGTGCAAGACCAAACGTCCACCCTTCAATCCTTCATGGTGGAGCAAGCATTACATATTTGTGGAGCAAGCACTTCATGTTTGTGGAGCAAGCACTTCATGGTGGGAAGACCATTATCCGGCTGCCAAATTATCAATACACGGATTGGAAAATATCCGTTACAAATACGGATAATCTTACGTTAATATTTACTATTAACAAATAAATTTGGTCCAAAAAATTAATCAATCAATCGATCATTTGACCGACGACGACGACGGCGCGAGGCTTGCTTTCTTCTTAACTCTTTAAGAGCTACAAGAAGAGCAATTATATATATACCCACCAAAAATGTCTTCCACTTCCAATATGGGACAATGTCTCATTGTTGAGAGGGGAAAACTTAAAATTTTACTCAAAATTTCATTTTCCCTCCATTTCCCATTCACCCTCATTTTAAGAATATTACATCTTAAAAAATAAAATCTCAACATATGATACATGGGATCTGTTAAAGGCCATCGATCCAAATAAAAAAAAATCATGAAAATTATAATTGTCGAAAATTTTGACAGAACTTTATCTGTTGAATAAAATTTATCGAAAGTCCAGATACATCTAATGGTGTTAAGCTAATACTCTCTCCGGATGTTGAAATTCGAGAGAGAATTTCTGCAAATTGTTGAAATTGTATTTTTCAATATGAGAAAACAAAGTGTATTGTACAAGCTATATAATATTCACGTGCACCTTCCACTAACTAACTAATCTCTAACTACTTTCGTACACGTGTGTAAAACACTACTAAAAATTCTGCAAAAATTGACCAAGGTTGACCGACCAATTTTGATCGGTCAAAAAACCGACCAAAGTTGGTCGGTTTTTCAAAATATTTTTTTTTCAATTTTTTTTTTACGAAACCGACCAACTTTGGTCGGTTTTCTTTGGCGCAAAAATGCGGAAAACTATTTTTGAGTCCCGCAAAATTTATGTTTCAAGAAACCGACTAACTTTGCTCGGTTTTTCAATTAAAATAAATAAAAAATAATATTAAAAAAACCGACCAACTTTGGTCGGTAATTTTACTTTTTAATAAAACCGACCAACTTTGATCGATTATTTTCGTGCGAAAATATAATTAAAGAGTATAAATCAAATAAAAGGCAATCTTAAAACAAAATGTATCAATGGTCTAGTGGTAGAATAATATCCTGCCACAGTACAGACCCCGGTTCGATTCCTAGATGGTGAATATTTTTATTATATAATTAAAATACCGACCAACTTTGGTCGGAAAAAACCGACCAACTTTGGTCGGTGTTTTTGCAATATTTTTTTTTTTTGAATTTAATTGACCGACCAAAGTTGGTCGGTAATTTTCGATTGGTCGGTATTCCTTTCCGACCACAAAAAAACCGTTCACACATAAATGGTCGCGTTTTGGTCGGTTTTTGGCCATTACCGACCAACGTTGGTCAGTTTTTTTGGTCGATTTTTACCGAATTTCTAGTAGTGGAAGGGGATAAAAATACATAAATAGTGATATCCAGTTGTCATCCAATGGACTAAAAACAACTGGTGAGATGAGAGAACTAAATGGAGAGTGTTGCACTTGATCATGACACAGGGAGAGCCAAATAAGAATCCTCCAACTCTGTATCTCAAAACCATTAGAAGTAAAACCTAATCACCTTCAATATTGATCCAACACTTTGGAGTTTGAGTGATTAAAATCTGGAGATGCAATGTCTCCAATACCCCCCTCCCCCCAAGTTGGGAGGGGGAGAAAGAACGCCCAACTTGCTTAGTAAATCCCAATGAAGAGGTCCAGAAAGGGGCTTCGTGAAGAGATTGCCCAACGAGAGTGAGAAGGAACAAAAGACAAGGAGATAAGACCGGCCTGGAATTGCTGTCTCACAAAGTAGCAATCGAGCTCTGCATGTTTGATGCGCTCGTGAAAGACAGGGTTCTTGGCGATATAGATGACTGCCTGACTGTCAGAGTGGAGAGCAACCAACAACTGAGGCGGAATGGAGAGATCGTCAGGTAAATGGAAAAGCCAAGTAAGCTCAACAACCACGCGACGTATAGATCGATACTCAGCCTCCGCAGAAGACAAAGAAACAGAGGGTTGTTTCTTTGATTTCCAAGAAACAAGGCAGCCACCAAGACTGATGAAAAAACCACTAATGGAACGCCTAGAATCAAGGCAAGAACCCTAGTCAGAATCGCAGAAGGCAATAAGCTCAAATGAAGGAGAATTACACATAAAGAGCCCTAAACCAGGGTCACGAAGAAGATAGAGAAGGCAATGTTTAGCATCAGAAAGATGAGGATCACGAAGGGCCTGCATGAACTGGCTTAGATGTTGGACCGCAAAGGATAGATATGGGCACATGTGAGTCAAAAAGTTCAATTTGCCTAACACTCGGCGATACAAAGTTGGATCAGACAAAAGAGCACCCTGATCAACATGAAGTTTGCACGATGGGTCCATCGGTGAATTAGCTGGAGACAGACCACAACAATCAAACTAAGAAACCAGCTCCATGGCGAATTTGCATTGGCTCAAAATCATACCAGAATCAAGGCAAACCACTTCTATCTCCAAGAAGTAAGATAAGCTTCCCAAATCCTTAATTTTGAATTTTGAGTCTAAAAAATATTTTAGCTCATTCAACTCTTGCATGTCATTCCCCGTTAGAATATGTCATCCACATAGACGACCACCAAAGAAATAGAGGAACCAGCCTTCTTATAAAAGAGAGAATAGTCATCTAGAGAGTGAGTGAAGCCTTTAAAATTCAGCACAGATGTCAACCTAGCATACCACTGCCTTGAGGCTTGACGAAGCCCATATAAGGACTTCTTAAGTCGACAAAGCATGTTAGGTGCAAGAGGTAGTAGCCCAGCAGGAAACTTCATATACACTTCTTCGTACAAATCACCATGTAGAAATGCGCTATTGACCCTGATGCAACCCCCAATATTTCCTTACTACCAAGGCTAAGATACAGTGGATGGTAATCATTTTAACCACAGGGGAGAAAGTCTTTATGAAATCAATCCCTTCCCTTTATATGTCCCCTCGAATGACCAACCGAGCTTTTAATCTCTCCAGGCTACCATCAAATTTGAGTTTCACTTTGTAAACCCATTTACAAGGTAGTGCCTTCCTACCTTGTGGTAAAGGAACTACTTTCCAAGTCTCATTGGTTATTAAATAATCAATTTCTTTGGACATAGCTTCTTGCCAGCCTGGATGCATGGCTGCCTAGGAATAGGAAGAAGGCTCTTGAATGAGTGAAGAGAAGTGAGCAGTTTTTGGTTAGGAAAAGATAATGCACTGAAATAAAACTGCATTGGAGAAATAAGAGAAAGAAAACAAGGAGTGGAAACATCAGTTAAATGATCTGCACCACAAATATAGTCACCTAAGTAAGATGGTGTCGTGTGATCCCTCAAGGACCCCGCGCAAGTCAGTCTTAACAATAGGAGGTGATGATTGTGGTGAAGAAGGAGAGTAGTCACGAATAGTAGGAGAAGTAGATGAAAGAGAAGAAGAAAAAAAAAAGAGAGAGAATAAACTGTGAGGATAAAGTGGAAGGAGAATATTGGATAGGTGAATTAGGATAGCAGTGAGTAGGATTTATAAGACAAGAAGGAATATGAGAATGAGAATCATCTGAATAAACAACCTAGGGTGAGAGAGGCATAGAACAATCAGAGAAAGACTCTGTAGGAAATAAGGGACAATGAAACTTATTCTGTGGAATAGAAAATGGGAAAATTGATTCATGAAAAACCACATTTCTGAAAGTAAAAATGTTTCTAGTTTATAGGTCTTACAACTTATAACCCTTCTTTCCAAAAGAGTATCCAATGAACACACAAGCCGTTGCTCTAGGATCTAGCTTGCCCCTATGATGAGGTAAGGTAGAGTAAAATACAAGCACCCAAAGCATTTGAGCAAACTGTAATTAGGAGACTTCTAAAACAAAATCTCATAGGGAGTTTTATAATGGAGTAATTTGGAGGGAAACCTATTAATGAGAAAAGTCGTTGTTAGTAAATATTCTCCCCAAAAAAAAGCAATAGGGGCCTTTGAAAGGAAAAGAAGTGCTCTACAAGTTTCCAATAAGTGTTTGTATTTTTGTTCAACAATGTCATTTTGTTGAGGGGTATCAACACATGAGATTTGGTGTAAAATACTCTTAGAAGCAAAATAGGCAATGGTTGCAACACGGCTTCCTAGTTCAAATACATTCTCAGACCTTATTGTCTTGAGTTTGGTATTAAATTGTCTCTCAACCATAAAAATAAAAGATTGAAGCACTGTAAAAGCATTACTTTTAGTGCTTAGAAAATATGTCCAAATGCCCCTACTATAGTCATCAACAATAGTAAGAAAGTACTTAAAACCATCATGTGTGGGCATTTTTATAGGGGCCCCAAGTGTCTATGTAGATAAGCTCAAAAATGTGAGAGGTAGAAGTTGCGCTATTAGAAAATGGTAATTTGTGTTGTCGAGCTATAGGACAAATTGTATAAGGAAAACCATCCTATGTGAAATTATGTTGGGTGCAACTAGGGATATGTCTCATAGAAAAATTAGGTAAATGACCAAGTCTTACATGCCATAAACTATCACAAGAAACCACAGAACTATCTATAAAATGTGAAACATGTCACGACCCAAAATCCGCATGTCGTGATGACGCCTATCTCAATACTAGGCAAGTCGATAACCTCAGTAAACCATAATTTATCTTATGTTTGAAAACATAATATCTAAATTCAATATAAAAATCTCACAAATACTGATATAAGTACACTCTCAAAACCCGGTGTCACTGAGTACATGACCATCTAAATAATAACAAAGTTTGACTAATAAGAACATTGTCTAAAAATATAGAATAGTACAATAATTGAAAGGAAGAGAGACAAGGTATGCGAACGCCAAACAGCTACCTTGATAGTCTCCAACAGATAAATCCTCAAATCTGGCAACCACCGTATCCGGAAGTACCTGAATCTGCACACGAGGTGTAAAGTGTAGTATGAGTACAACCAACTTAATAAGTAACAGGACTAACTTCTGGGCTGAAAGTAGTGACGAGCTCAACAGGTACAGTCTAGTATAGAAATAACAGTACAGAAATTTAGGCATGTATCCAAGTTCAACAGTTAAACTCTACATGAAATGAGGAATATGACATCTCTATATCTACATGCCAAAATATATATTGTATGTGATGTACCACAAGAGAAACCTCGTGTGCTCACACTCTCAGAATACTCAATCACTCAACCTAGGGTAGATCCATCCCATATATATATATATATATATATATATTCAATTACTCAGCCTAGGGAAGATCCATCCCATATATATATATATATATATATATATATATATATATATATATATATATATATATATATATATATATACATACATACATGATCAACTGACAATTAGTCGCTCAGTACCGTATAAGGCCAATCCAGCCCAGGGGGTAAATTTATCCCCAAATATAAATGACTCGGACAAGATTCATGTCCGGAAAATTCATCACAATTATAAATAAATAAGGCAAGTCAATGCCCTAGGAAGTACATCCCGAATATAAATCATCTGCGCTTACTGTGGGGGGTCCAGACTCCGGAGGGGCTCCTTCAGCCAAAGCGCTATATAAAGTCGAAATGGACTACTGCGGTGTGCAGTCCGATCCCATAATAATAAAGCCTATTAGGCCTGCTGCAGCGTGCTAACCTGATCCATATAATAATAACATATATAAAGCCAATATGGCCTGTTGCGCGCGTGCAGCTCGATCCCATAAATTTTCTCACAATGGATGACATGACTGAGTATGAAATGTACATTTTTTTTAAAACAGTTAATTCAATAGCAACACAACCCTATGGGTCCCAAAATATCGGCACGTGGCCTAAACATGATCTTTAATACGAGCCTCAACTCAATTTCTCTAGCACGTGGATGATATGTGGATATTGACATGATTCTTTAATTTTTTTTTCACAGAATTTATTCAAGTCACAATTTTTATGGTGCACACCCACACGTCCGTCACCTAATATGTGCGTCACCTTCATACCATTCACATACGACATAATTCAAGTATTTATACCTTTAGTACCAAGTTTAGAAGTGTTACTTAGCTCAAACCGTGCAAGTTTTTTATTCCAATATGCCTTTGCCTCGTGAATCGGTCTCCGAACGCCTCGAATCTAATCACAAATAATTCGATTCAATCAAAATAAATTATAGGAATTAATTCCATATGAAAATACTAATTTTCCAACAAAATTCGAAATTCCACTCAAACATCACCAGTGGGGCCCACATCTCGGAACCCGACAAAAGTTACAAAATATGAACGAGCATTCAACCACGAGTCCAACCATACCAAATTTACCAAATTACGATATCAACTTGACCTTCAAATCTTAATTTCTTATTTTGAAATCCCTAGGCCTAAATCCTCGAATTACACCTCAAAAATACGTAATCTAGTCGGAATAATCGATGATAATTCAATATTATTGACTAACAATGATCATAAGTGACTTACCTCAAGTTTTCCCGTGAATTCTCTACGAAAAATCGCCCAAAATCGTGTTGAAAATGTTTAAAATGACAAAAATGTCGGAACCCGGCTTCTGCTGTACTTTTAACCGCTTTTGCGGTGAAGCAATCGCTTGTGCGACTGCCTTCGCTTCTGCGGACAAGAAGTCCGCTTCTGCGGTGAAGCGTCCGCTTTTTCGACGAGGCTGCCCCTTCCCCTTTTCCGGTTCTGCGGTCGCGCTTTTGCGAGGCTTAGTCCGATTCTGCGAACCTCACGCTTCTGCGATTCCAAGCTCGCTTCTGCGATCTCGCACCTACGAGCCAATTTCCGCAGGTGCGATTGCATGAGTAGGCACCAATATGTTTCAATTGTTCTAAGTCCAAATTTGATCCGTTAACCATCCGAAATTCAACCGAGGCCCCCGGGACCTCAACCAAATATACCAATAAGTCTCAAAATATCATATGAATTTAGTCGAAGCCTCAAATCATATCAAACAATGCTAAAAATATGAATCATACCCCAATTCAAGGTTAATGAAACTAAGAAATTCCAACTTCTACATTCGATGCCGAAACATATCAAATCAAGTCCGATTGAACTCAAATTTTACACACAAATCATAAATGACATAACAGACCTCTGAAAATTTTCAGAACTGGATTCCAAGCCTGATATCAAAAAGTTAACTCCCTCGTCAAACTTCCAACTTTAATTTCCTATTTTTCGCCATTTCAAGCCTGATTTAGCTATGGGCTTCCAAATAATTTTCCGGACACGCTCCTAAGTCCAAAATTACCATACGGATCTATTGGAATCATCAAAACTCTATTTCAGAGTCATTTATACATAAGTCGATATCCGACCAACTATTTTAACTTAGGCTTTAAATCTTGGAACTAAGTGTTCAAAATTCATTCTAAAACCTCCCCGACAAGTCACATACTTATAATTGAACACATGATAAGAAATAAATGGGCAAACAGGGTTGTAATACTCAAAATGACCGACCTGGTCGTTATATTATCCCCCTCTTAAACAAACATTCATCCTCGAACGGGTTTAGAATTATACCTGGAGTCTCAAATATGTGTGGATATTTGCTTCGCATTTTCCGCTCAATCTCCCAAGTAGCTTCTCTAACTGGCTGGCCTCTCCACTGTACTTTCACTGAAGCTATGTTCTTTGATCTCAACTTTCGAACCTGCCGGTCCAAAATGGCCACCGGCTCCACATCATAAGTCAAATTACCATCTACTGCACTGTACTGAAATTCAAAACATGAGACGGATCTCCGACATACTTCCGGAGCATAGATACATGAAACACGGGATGAACACCCGATATATTAGGCGGCAATGCAAGTTCATAAGCCACCTCTCCAATCTTCTTAAGTATTTCAAAAGGTCCAATATACATAGGACTCAACTTGCCCTTCTCTCCTACTATGTAAGCAACATCGCGAACCTTTCGGTCGGCATAACTCTTCTGTCTAAACTGCGCCGTACGAAGTGAGTCCTGAATCAATTTAACCTTTTTCCAAAGAATCCTGAACTAGATCAATACCCAATAGCCTAGCCTCACCCGGCTAAAACCAACCCACTGGAGACCGACACCGTCTCCCATATAAAGCCTCATACGGAGCCATTTGAATGCTCGTCTGGTAACTATTTTTGTAGGCAAACTCAGCGAATGGTAGAAACTGATCCCAAGAACCTCCAAAATATATAACACAAGCGCGTAGCATATCTTCCAATATCTGAATAGTGCGCACGGACAGTCCGTCCGTCTGAGGGTGAAATGTTGTACTCAACTATACCTGTGTGCCTAACTCTCGCTGTACTGCCCTCCAAAACTGTGATGTAAACTGCGTGCCCCAATTTGAAATGATGAACACTGGCACACCGTAAAGACGAACAATATCACAGATATAGAATCAGCCAACCGCTCCGAAGAATAAGTAGTACCAACTGGAATAAAATATGCGGGCTTGGTCAACCAATCCACAATTACCCAAACAACATCAAACTTCCTCAAAGTTCAACTACGAAGTCTGTGGTAATACGCTCTCACTTCCATTCCAGAATTTCAAGTCTCTGAAGCAATCCGCCCAGTCTCTGATGTTCGTACTTCACATGTTGATAATTTAAATACCAAGCTACATACCCAACTATATCTGTCTTCATTTTTCTCTACCAATAGTGTTGCCTCAAATCCTGGTACATTTTAGCGGCACCCAGATGAATGGAATACCGCGAACTGTGGGCTTCTTCAAGAATCAATTCACGCAACCCATGTACATTTGGCACACAAATACGACCCTGCATCCTCAACATCCCATCATATCCAATAGTAACATCTTTGGCATCTTCGTGCTGAACTGTGTCCTTCAGTACAAGAAAATGGGGATCATCATACTGGCGCTCTCTAATGCGGTCATATAATGAAGATCGAGAAACCACACAAGTTAGAACCCGACTAGGCTCCGAAATATCTAATCTCAAGAACTTGTTGGTCAAGGTCTGAACATCAACTGTAAGGGCCTTTTATCAACAGGAATGAATGCATGGCTACACATACTCACCGCCTTTCTACTCGAGGTATCGGCGACCACATTGGCCTTCCCAGGATGATACAGAATAGTAATATCATAATTCTTCAGCAACTCCAACCATCTCCGCTGCCTCAAATTTAGATCCTTCTGTTTGAATAAGTGCTGAAGACTCCGATCATCTGTAAATACCTCACAAGACACACCATAGAGATAGTGCCTCCAAATCTTCAATGCATGAATGATGGCTGCCAATTCTAAATCATGAGCAGGGTAGTTCCTTACATATGACTTTAACTGGCATGAAGCATAAACAATCACTCTACCCTCCTGCATTAAGACACACCCAATACCGATCCGAGAAGTATCACAATACATTGTATAAGAGCCTGAATCTAAAGGCAAAACTAGAACTGGAGCTGTGGTCAAAGCAGTCTTGAGCTTATGAAAGCTCTCTTCACACTCATCTGACCACCCGAATGGAGCACCTTCCTGGTTCAATTTAGTCAAGGGCAATGCAATAAATGAGAAACCCTCCACAAGCGACGATAATAACCGGCCAAGCCGAGAAAACTTCGAATCTCAGTAGCTGAAGATGGCTTGGGCCAACTCTAAACTACCTCTATCTTCTTCGGATCCACCTTAATTCCATCACTGGACACTATGTACCCCAAGAATGCCACCAACTAAGCCAGAACTCACACTTGGAGAATTTGGCATAAAGTTTGTCCTCCCTCAGCCTCTGTAGAACAATACACAAATGTTCTGCATGTTTCTCCTGGCTACGTGAGTACACCAGGATATCATCAATAAATACTACGACAAACTAATCAAGATATGGCTGGAATACACTATTCATCAAGTGCATAAATGATGTTGGGGCGTTGGTCAGCCCAAAAGACATCACGAGAAATTCATAGTGACAATAACGAGTCCTGAATGTTGTCTTTAGAATATCTGAATCCCGAATCTTCAGCTGATGATACCTAGACCTCAAATCAATTTTGGAGAACACACTCGCTCCCTGAAGCTGGTCAAATAAGTCATAAATACGCGGCAAAGGATACTTGTTCTTGACTGTAATTTTGTTCAATTGCATGTAGTCGATGCACATCCGTATAGTACGATCTTTCTTTTTCACAAACAGAACTGGTGCACCTTAAGGCGATACACTAGGCCAAATAAACCCTTTATCAAGAAGTTACTGAAGTTGCTATTTCAATAATTTCAATTCAGTTGGTGCCATACGATACAGAAGAATAGAAATGGGTTGAGTGCCCGGCACCAAGTCAATACCGAAATTAATAACCCTGTCGGGTGGCATACCCGACAGGTTTGCAGGAAATACATCCGGAAAATCCCGCACTATCGGTACAGAATCAATAGTATGAGTGTCTGAATCAACATCTCTCACAAAGGCCAAATATGACAAACACCCCTTCCCAACCATCTATTGGGCCTTTAAATAAGAAATTACCTTGCTTGGAACATAATTTAGAGAACCTTTCCACTCGACCTTCGGCAATCGCGGTATCGCCAACGTCACTGTTTTTGCGTGACAGTCCAGAATAGCATGACACGGAGACAACCAATCCATACCCAAGATTACATCGAAATCAACCATACTAAGCAATAAGGGATCAACTCTAGTATCTAGTCCCCCAATAGTTACCACACACGACCGATACACATGGTTCACAATAATAGTATCGCCCACCGACGTAGATACACGAACATGTGAAACTAAGGACTCATGGGGTATATCCAAATAATGAGTAAAGTACGATCACACATACGAATAAGTGGAACCAAGGTCAAATAATATAGAAGCTTCCCTGTGGCACACTGAGACAATACCTGTGATCATTGCATCTGAAGCAACGACATCTGGTCTAGCAGGAAAAGTATATAATCGGGCCTGACTGCCACCTGATCAATCTCCCCCTCTAGGGCGACCTCTGGCTGCCTGAGCCCCACCCCGAGCTGGCTGGACGTGTGGCGTAGCAGATGGTGCAGGAGCCGTAGTCTGATTCCTCTGCTGAACTGGACCTCGCGAAAGGCGGGGACAATATTTCCTCACATGACCCAACTCTCCACACTCATAGCAATCCCTCTCAAAGAATGGTGGTAAGTTCTGAGGCGGACCTCGAGAACCAGAATAACTACCAGCAGAACCTGGTACAGATGAACCCTGAACTGATGGGGGAACAGTGCGAATGGAATTGGTCGTGTGGGTTTAATATTTTACAAAGTCACGTGTGAGTGTCACATGGGTTAGCACCGTTAGTTTTTAAGTTGGTTCTGTTAGTGAGATTAAAGATGTTCTACTTTAGCAAAATTAAAGGATTAAAGATGCTCTGAGTTATATTTGAAGGACAAAAATAAACCTACTCTAATAAATAAGTGATAATTTTAGTCAAAAACTCAACTTATCAACTCTGACTTTCCATCATTTGTCTAGAGAAAATAACACCCGATGTGCCGCGCAAAAATGTAGGAAATATTTAATTCAGATTCAATGCATGTAAAATAAGAACGGCATGACATACTTTTATATACATCACCATTCACCTGTATCACTTAAATATTTAGAAATTAATATTTAACTGATTCTTTATGTGTAGATAACCATGATTTGGTATATAATTCAGATTCAAATAATATCTTTTTTTTTTCCCTCAAAAATATTGTGTCTGTTTGATTTGTTCTATTCCCTGATCGGCAAAAGCATATCATAATTTTAAAAGTTTTACTTACGTTCTTAAGGGCTCGTTTGGTACAAGGATAAGGAATAATTAATGTCGAGACTAAATTTAAATAGAGTTTATCACATATTTGGTTGGAAGAAAATTGTGGTATAATTAATTCCGGAATTATAGTTTGAAAAGGTAGAATAACTAATTTCAAAATAATTAATCCTGAGATAACTTCCTTCCGACCAAACGAATCCAAAAGAACTTTATTTGTCTTGACAAACGTACGAACATCAAAACTTTTACATAGATAAGTTGAAGGAATGACTCAATCTAGCTAATAGCAAAGATCGATTTTATGATCCACACAAATATTTTTTTATTTATTTTATACAGCGAAGTTTGAATCATTAAGAGAAAAAACTTTTAAAAATTATCGTATTAAAGTTGTCATGAAATTTATAGGCTATAAAAGCATATCACTAAATTTTAAATAAAAATTTAAAGTTAAATAAATTTTAAATATAAAAAAGTATCACTCTTTTTAAAACAAACTAATAAAAATAATATTTACAAAATAAAACAAAAGAATACTAATTTTTGTAAAAAAGAATAGGGTTTTTCGCGGAGGCGCATGTAGTGTTTATAGTATCGGTTCATCTGTACTCAATACTTTTGATGCTGGGTATAAATTTAGTCTAAGAATTCACTAAAATTATAAGACTTAGCGGGTTGAAAATCATAGCTTTAAAAATATAATAAGTTTAATATTAAGAACTTTAAAGATTAAACCCACGTAGTTTAAATCCTCCATGTAACTTAACAATTTCTAAACTTTGCTCATAGTGAAAGTTTATTATAAATGAGTTTAGAAGGAAAATGAAAGAAAATTTGAAAGTCTAAATATGAAGGGCGGGGAATGGTTGCCGCGTACTTATTCTGAATATTGACCGAAGTGAGGGTCCCTTTTTATACAGCCGTCCAATTCTTTCCACTTTCTATAAAATTCCCCTACCATTTTCCCTACAACAAAGCTAACTACTCTTCGCTATAAAATCTTCTAATTCAGAAAATCTTAACTACCCATTTAACCAAACAACATGAAGAAGAAATCAGCAGTATTAGCAGCATCTTTGGCAGCAGCTTCCATTTTCATCTCTGTTACTAATTCCACGTCTTCATCCAAAGTTCGAATTTCTCATAATCAGGTAAATTTCCCTTCTTCTCTTCTCCTTTTAGTTTTAGTCTTCATTCTCTTTAAATTTCCTCTTTTCTGTCATGTTTGGCATAACTTTATTACACTGTATTTGTATATTAGAAGATACATAAATGTCCCTGTATTCAAAGGGCGGACCTAGCTGTCCGGTTGCGGGTTCGGTCGAACCCAATAGCTTTTATGCAGAAGTTGTATTTGTCATGTCAAATTCGCGGAATACGTACAAATTATATTTTTAGAACTCAGTAACTTAAAAGAACTAGAATCTTAAACTAATAAACTTCAAATTCTAGCTCTACCTCCGAGTGTATTCACCGCCCGGGCCCGGTTTTATAATTTCAGAAAAATATGTATTTATGCTAAGTTGACACTTAATTTCAAGAAATAGTAATGGGTGCAATGGTGCTTGATATTTTAGATCAGTATCTACTTATTTTCATTTTGCTTGCATTTTCATCTTTTCATTTCATTGAAGGGTGACAAATCCTTATTCTTTTTTTTAAACATTTTTTTAGGATAATAGTTGGAAGAAAAAGGATGAAAATTCTTCAACGCCTAAGACAGTGCAGCCATCATCAGATAAATTTGAACCGAGGTTTGATGGATTAAGGTTCATAGAAACTCTGGTCACCGCTCACAGATAATCTTAATTTCCGGCCAATTATTGAATTTTGGCGGAAAACTATTTTTGACATATTGATAGGATATACGTGAACTTATGGTATTTACTTAGTTGATTGGTGAATTGGTCAATATTTGGGTGAATGGGTTTTTATTAGTGGTATGTGCAAATGTTTTTATTATGTTAGCCATTTCTTTACCTCTTCCTTTTTTGGATTAATTTCATACATGGTTACTAAAGTTTACTTGTTATATTAGCAAAGACACAAAATTATTTATGTAAAGCGACTAAATTTTAGTTATTGTATCCGGAAAGGCGCAAAATTATTATGTATCTCGTTATAGTCATCGAACTAATGTCCTGAAGATATTATTCAAAAAAGTCATTTTTACACAAAAAAATTACAGATTGTTATATAAGCAAAATTTTAATTATAAAAGGAAGAAAATGTCGCAGTATAATGTTCAGAAACAGGTATTGGTGAGTATTTAAGAGGCAATTGTCAAAAATAAAACTGATTAAAGTACCAAATGATTCATTAATATCTGGCTTACCTTAATGCTAAGACACTCTAAACAAAAGGCTAACAAAACAAAGAAAAACTAATTGTAGGGTCTTTGTAAATGAATGAACAAGACGAATAACAGTACCAAAAAGTAAACATTTGCAAATTTAGAAAGACTCTCATTCTTTGCTTGAAATCAAAACCACATATTCCAGCATCTTTCAACATCGATCCTTAATGCTCTTTTCTATTTGCTTTTATGACAAGTGATATGTTTCTTTTTAGTCCATTATTGTATTCTTTGGACCACTAGTCGTGCCCTAAAAGCTTTCACAAATTCCCAATTCTACTACTCCATTGTTTTACGACGCAACACTCCATTACCACAATAGAAATGCATATGCTAATTCGTCCAAAACACCATCCTCCTCACTGATTGAAAACGATGTGACGGATAACGTCAATATATAATTGCAAATTAGGCCTAATAAAAAAAGATAGCTATTTTAATATAGTTATACTATTTTCATCTCAATTTATGTGAATGTTTTCAAATTTCAGAGACAAATTGGCCATAATTTTTGTGTCTTTTAAATATTTTAAATTACTAGTCTTAGAGTACACACTTTGCGTGTGTACCGCGTCTGAGTAAGTATAGATTTTAAGGAAAACACATAAATATTTATATTACTGTCACGATTCAAAATCTAACCCGTCGTGATGACGCCTATCGTGGTACTAGACAAGCCGACCTTTCCAAAACACTTTTAAAATTTAACAAAAATGAATTAAGACATTTAAAATAACCGGAGTTTTTCATAAAACGGGGGTAAAGCCCAAATAAAATATAAGTGCGGAAAAATAGCCCGACATCGGGGTGTCACTAAGTCATGAGCATCTGACAACTAATCTAGAAACAGAGTCTACTACAGTCTATGCAAAATGCCAATACATGAAAGAAAAGATAATATGAAAGGAGAAACAAGGACTGCGGACGCCGGCAACTACCTTGTAAGTCTCTGATAATCAGCTCGCGCACGAACTCAGCGACCGCAGAACCGTACACACCTGGATTTGCACATGAAATGCAGGGTGTAGCATGAGTACAACCAACTCAACAAGTAACAGAATTAAATAAGAATCTGAGAAGCAGTGGCGAGCTATAAAAAATACAGTTCATTTCAAAAGTTTTCAGTAAAGAGTGAATATGCTTTCACATCTGGTGGTGTAAGTCAAATCAGTTCGAGCTCAAGTAAAATAGATATGAATCTTCTAGAAATTTCACAGCAATAGATAACAACTAAGTGCAACAATAAATAAAAGCAAGTACAACCTCTCAAGGCATCAGTCACTCAACTCATCTCAACAGCTCATACTCTCGGCTCTCAGCCCTCAATACACACTCTTAATAGGTACCTGCGTTCACTGGAGGTGTACAAACTCCGGAGGGGCTCCTTCAGCCCAAGCGCTATATTGTTGCGGCGTGCAACCCGATCTAATAGTTATATATATATATATATATATATATATATATATATATATATATCATGAAGGCTTGTTGCGGCGTGCAACCCGATCCAATATACCTCACAACTCGCAGCTCGGCACTCAGGCCCTATCTCAGTCACTAACCTCTCCAGCCGTTTGGGCTCACAGAATATCATAATAATTATCCCAAACAGAGAATACAACAAGTATCAATAAGAAATGAGAGGGAACAGAGATATAACACATAAGTAAGATTATGATTGAGTAAAAGACAATAATTAGTAGTCAATTCAACAAGTATTCGGCTGTTGCGGGTCCCAACAGTGATATCATATGGCCTAAGCATGGTTTCTAACATGAAAGGCAGTCGATTGCTAAAAGACAAGGAAAAACAAGTAATAACAATGGCTATTCGACTTTACAATCTCACGAAATGGACCAAGTCACAATCTCTCACGGTGCACTCTCACATGCCCGTCACCTAGCATGTGCGTCACCTCCAAATATTTACATCATACAAATTTTCGGAGTTTCATACTCTCAAAATCATATTTATGACTGTTACTTACCTCAACCGCGCATAAAATCTTACTCCGAAATGCCTTTACCTCTTGAATCGGCCTCCAAATGCCCCGAATCTAGCCACAAATAGTATGAGATAATCAATATTGGCTAAAATGATCAATTCCACAAGAAAACTACTAAAATATAGTCCAAACTCCGAAATTGGCTCAACCCGGCCCCTAGGGCCCAAGTCTCGAAACACGACGAAAGTCACAAAACCCGAAAGCCCATTTACTCACGAGTCTAATCATACCAAATTTATCAAAATCCGACCTCAATTGCCCCTCCAAAAATCTAAAATTCACTCTCCAATTCCCAAGCCCTAATCTCCCAAATCTCAACTCAAACACTCACTAACTAGGTATAAAATCAGTGGGGAAACACCATTATTGAAGATAAAAAGGCATAAGGAACTTATCTCGGTGATTACTCCAAAATCTCTCTCAAAATCCCCAAAATTTGAGCTAAAAATGATGAAAAATCTCGAAGTGTTCTATTTATAGGTTCTGTCCAGACTTCTCACACCTGCGACTCCATTTTCGCATCTGCGGGCAAAGCCCCGCTTCTGCGAAAAAATTCCTAAACTCTGCCTCCGCTCCTGCGATCAAGTGACCGCATCTGTGCTCTTCGCGGGTGCGGAAACTACCTCGCACCTGCGGTCCAAACTCGCACTTGCGCCCCTAAATCCGCTTCTGCGACCATCGCATATGCGGGAATTCCATCGCACATGCGTCCTCTGCCCAGATCCTCCTTAGCTTCTGCGGGCTCGCACCTGCGGTTCTCACTCCGCAGGTGCGGTTACACTAGTAGCAACAGCTTCAGCTGAAATTCTTAAACTCCCATCAAGCCTTTAACTAATCCCATGCAAACTTAGTCGAACCTTCGAATCACTCAAGACAACCTCAAAACATCAATTACATCCGAATTCAAGCCTAAAGAACTTCTAAACTTTCACAAACGACGCCGAAACCTACCAAACCACGGCCGATTGACCTCAAATTTTACACACAAGTCAAAAATGACACCACGAACCTATTCTAACTTTTGAAAATCAAATCCGACCCTGATATCAAAATCTCCATTGCCGGCCAAAATCGCCAAAATTCCAACTTCCGCCAATTCAAGCCTAATTCTACTACGAACCTCCAAATTACATTCCGGACGCGCTCCTTAGACCAAAATCACCCAACGGAGCTAACAGAATCATCAAAATTCAAATCCGAGGTCGTTTACACACAAGTCGACATTCGGTCGATGTTTTCCAACTTAATCTTCCAATTAAGAGACTAAGTGTCTCAATTCACTCTGAAACCACTCCGGACCCGAACCAACCAACCCGGTAGGACATAATACAGTTGTAAAGAACAAAAGAGCAGAAATGGGGGAAACAAGGCTATAACTCTCAAAACGACAGGCTGGGTCGTTACACCCTCCCTCTCTTAAACAAATGTTCGTCCTCGAACGAGTCTAGAAACATACCTGGAGTCTCAAATAAGTGTGGATATCTGCTCCGCATCTCCCGCTCGGTCTCCCAAGTGGCCTCCTCTACTTGCTGACCTATCCACTGCACCTTCACTGTAGCTATATCCTTTGACCTCAACTTCCGAACCTGCCGCTCCAAAATGGCCATCGGTTCCATATCATAAGTCATATCACCATCTAACTGAACCGTGCTTAAATCCAAAACATGGGATGGATCGTTGATATACTTCTGGAGCATAGAAACATGAAATACTGGATGCACACTCGACAAGCTAGGTGGCAAGACAAGCTTCTAAGCCACCTCCCCTATCTTCTGAAGTATCTCAAAAGGCCCAATGAACCGGGGGCTCAACTAGCCCCTCTTCCCAAACCTCATAACACCCTTCATGGGTGATACCTTCAGCAGAACCTTCTCCCCGACCACGAAAGAAACATCACGGATCTTCCTGTCACCATAGCTCTTCTGCCTAGACTGTGCCGTGCGAAGCCTCTCATGAATCAATTTTACCTTGTCTGATGTATCCTGAACCAAGTCTGAACCCAAGAGCCTAGTCTCACCCGGCTCAAACCATCCCACCGGAGATCTACACCGCCTCCCATATAAAGCCTCATACGGAGCCATCTGAATGCTCGACTAATAAATGTTGTTATATGCAAACTCCGCAAGCGGCAGAAACTGGTCCCATAACCCCCCAAAATCAATAATACAAATGCCTAACATGTCCTCCAATATCTGGATAGTGGGCTCGGACTATTCCTCTGTTTGAGGGTGAAAGGTTGTGCTCAACTCAACCTGAGTACCCCACTCGCTGCACGGCCCTCCAAAACTATGATGTAAATGGTGTGCCTCTATCCGAAATGATGGAAACTAGGACACCATGCAGGAGAACAATCTCTTGGATGTAAATCTCAGCCAACCACTCTGAAGAGTAAGTAGTACCAACTGGAATGAAGTGCGCGGACTTGGTTAGTCGATCCATAATCACCCAAATAGCATTGAACTTCTTCGAAGTCCGTGGGAGCCCAACTACGAAATATATGGTGATCCGCTCCCACTTCCACTCTGGGATCTCTAACCTCTGAAGCAAGCTACCCGGTCTCTGATGCTGATACTTAACCTGCTAACAGTTGAGACACCGAGCCACAAACCCAACTATATCCTTCATCCTCCTCCACCAATAGTGTTGTTCAAATCCTGGTACATCTTTGCGGCACCCGAATGAATGGAATACCGCAAGCTATGGGCCTCCTCAAGAATCAACTCTTGAAGCCCATCCACATTAGGCACACATATTCGGCCCTGCATCCTCAATACCCCATCATCACCAATAGTCACATCTCTAGCATCACCTCGTCGAACCCTATCCTGGAGGACGAGCAGATGAGGGTCATCATACTAACGCTCCCTAATACGATCATAAAGAGAAGACCTAGAGACCACACAGGCCAAAACTCGACTCGACTCTGAAATATCCAATCTGATAAGCTGGATGGAAGATACACTAAACTCCCCAAACACTTTGCCCGGCAACTCAAGGCATCGATCACCACATTGGCCTTTCCGGGATGGTACAAAATGGTTATATCATAGTCCTTGAGAAGCTCCAACCACCTCCGCTGACGCAAGTTAAGATCCTTCTTCATGAACAGATGCTGCAACCTTCGGTGATTAGTGTAGATATCACAATGAACCCCGTTCAGATAGTGCCGCCAAATCTTCAAAGCGTGAACAATAGCTGCTAACTCAAGATCATGGACATGATAGTTCTTCTCATGGGTATTCAACTAGCGTGAAACATAAGCAATCACTCTACACTCCTGCATCAGAACACATCCAATACCTATCTGTAAGGCATCATAATACATTGTGTAAGAACCAGAAGCTGATGGCAGAACTAGAACTGGTGTCGTGGTCAAGGCAGTCTTGAACTTCTGAAATCTCTCCTCGCACTCATCTGACCACCTGAATGGAGCATCGTTTGGGTCAATTTAGTCAAGGGCGACGCAATAGATGAAAAACCCTTCACAAAACGACGGTAATAGCCCGCCAAACCAAGAAAGCTCATAATATCCGTGGCTGAGGACGATTTGGGCCAACTCTGCACTGCCTCTATCTTCTTCGGATCCACCTGAATACCCTCGCTGGACACCACGAGCCCTAAGAACGCCACTGACCCGGGCCAAAACTCACACTTGGAGAACTTTGTATAAAGCTTCTCCTCCCTCAATCTCTGTAGCACACCTCAGATGCTGGGCATGTTCCTCCTGGCTACGAGAGTACACCAGGATATCATCAATGAATACAATAACAAACGAGTCCAAATAAGGCTGAAACACATTGTTCATCAAATGCACGAACGTTGCTGGGGCGTTAGTCAGCCCAAAAGACATCACAAGGAACTCATAATGGCCATATCGGGTCTTGAAAGTTGTCTTAAGAATATCCGAATCCCGAATCTTCAACTAGTGATACCCTTACCTCAAATCAATCTTGGAGAATACCCTCGCCCCATGAAGCTGGTCAAATAGATCATCAATACGTGACAAAGGATACTTGTTCTTAATTGTGACCTTGTTCAACTGTCTGTAATCAATGCACATTCTCATAGTACCATCCTTCTTCTTCACAAATAGAACTGGTGCACCCCAAGGTGACACGCTAGGCCGAATAAACCCCTTATCGAGGTGTTCCTGAAGCTGCTCCTTCAACTCCCTCAACTCAGCCGGTGCCATACGATACAATGGAATAGAAATGCCCGGCACCAATTCAATACCGAAGTCAATATACATGTCAGGCAGCATGCCCTGCAGGTCTGTATGAAACACATCCGGAAAATCACCCACCACCGGAACAGAATCAATGGTAGGAGTCTCTGTACTAACATCCCTCACAAAAGCCAAATAAGATATACAACCCTTCTCAACCATCCGCTGAGCTTTTAAGTATGAAATCACTCTACTAGAACATAGTCTATAGAACTGCTCCACTCAACTCTCGACAACCCCGACATTGCTAACATCACAGTCTTAGCGTGATAATCTAGAACAACATAACATGGAGATAACCAATCCATACCCAATATCACATCAAAATCGACCATGCTGAGCAACAAATGATCTACTCTGGTCTCCATACCTCTAATAGTCACCACACATGACCTATATACGCGGTCCATAATAATAGTATCGCCCATAAGGGTAGATACATGAACATATAAAACTAAAGACTCACGGGGAATATCCAGAAAATGAGAGAAATATGAATAAGTGGAACCAGGGTCAAATAATACAGAGGCATCTCTGTGGAAAACTAAGACAATACCTATAATCACAGCATCTGAAATAATGGCATTTGGTCTGGCAAGGTGGGCATAGAAACGGGCTTGGCCACCCCTTGATCTGCCTCCCCCTCTCGGGCAACCCCTAGCTGACTAGGCTCCACCTCGGGCTGGCTGAGTGGGTGGTGGAAGGGCTGGTACTGATGACATAGATTGGCTACTCTACGGAGCTGGACCTCCCACTATACGGGGACACTCTCTCCTCATGTGACCAAAATCCCCACACTCATAACAACTCCCCGGTATTGGTGCAGGGGACTGAAGGGAACCCCGAGAACCAGGATAACTGGTAGAAGGGCCTGGCATAGACAAATCCTGACCCGATGGAGCATGGGACAAACTCTGCGCTGAGAGGGAACTGAGAGATGAATGACCATACTGATAACTGTGAGAACCCTGGCTAGATGATGCACCACGGTGATCTGGACGAGCCGTCTGGGCATGTTTGAAAGGACGACCTCTACCGTGCTAGAACTAACCCTCAGAAGGAGCACCGCTAAATCCTCCATGTCCACGAGGCCTCTTGGCCTCCCTCTCAACCCTCTCCTGACTGCGAACCTTCTCAATCTGACAAGCAATGTCGACAACCTCATCAAAAGTAGCATCAGACACACTCTCTCTCTGGTCATAAGAAATCGCAGTTGATAAGTGAGGCCATCTATAAACCTCCTGATCCTATCCCTGTCTTTGGGAACCAACCAGACAGCATGACGGGCCAACTCTAAGAATCGCATCTCATACTGAGTCACAGACATATCACCCTGATGAAGCTGCTCGAACTGTCTGAGCAGCTCCTCTCTGTGGGACTGAGGCACGAACTTCTCTAGAAAGATAACGGAGAACTGCTGCTAGGTAAGGGGCAATGCGCCAACCGGCCTACGCCTCTCGTAATCCTCCCACTAACTGAATGCAACCCCAGAGAACTAAAAGGTAGTGAACTAGACCCCACTGGTCTCCAGAATACCTGCTGTGCGGAGTATCCTCTGACACCTATCCAAGAAACCTTGTGCATCCTCTCCCTCTGCACCACTAAAATATGGAGGCTGGAGTCTCCCAAACCTCTCCAATCTACGCTGCTCATCCTCAGGCATATCACAAACCATATATTCCTAAGCAGCTGCAACCGGTTGGGCTGGTGGTGCCCCCGGTGTCTGGAATCCCCATACCACCTTCTCTGGTGTGCGGGAAGCGGGAGTCTGAGCACCTTCCCCGGCCTGAGAAGTGGTTGTTGCGGCCGGAACAGAGACCTCCTGAGCAAGACTGGTATACGTGGTCAGAATCTTAGCTAAGGCCTTCTGAAGGCCTGAAATCACAATAGGCACAGGTGGTGCCTGAGTTGGTGCATCAACAACTGGAATCTGGTCCTGATCTGGGGAAACTAGTGGATCTGCAGGTACTGCCCCAGTTGCTGTGCGAGATTCACCTCTGCCCCTACCGCGACCTCGGCCTCTCGCGGCCCTGGCTGGTGGTACTGGTGGCTGTCCAACCTGCCCGGTAGTGCGAGTCCTTACCATTTGTTAGAGAATGAAACAACAAATGTTTAGTTACTAGAATCAACAGATTCGCACAACAAGAATTCAAGAATGTGAAGTTTCCTAAGAGTTCTGCAGCCTCTCGAAGATAATTACAGACGTCTCCGTACCGACACGCAAGACTCTACTAAACCCGCTCATGACTCGTGAGACCTATGTTACCTAGGCTCTGATACCAACTTGTCACGACCCAAAACCTAACCCGTTGTGATGGCGCCTATCGTGGTACTAGGCAAGCCGACCTTTCCAAAACACTTTCAAAATTTAATAGAAATAAATTAAGACATTTAAAATAACCGGAGTTTTTCATAAAACGGGGGTAAAACCCAAATAAAACATAAGTGCGGAAAAATAGCCCAACATCGGGGTGTCACTAAGTCATGAGCATTTGACAACTGATCTAGAAACAGAGTCTACTACAGTCTATGCAAAATGCCAATACAGGAAAGAAAAGATAATACGAAAGGAGAAACAAGGACTACGGACACCGGCAACTACCTCGTAAGTCTCCGATAATCAGCTCGCACACGAACTCAGTGACCGCAGAACCGTACACACCTGGATTTTCACATGAAGTGCAGGGTGTATCATGAGTACAACCAACTCAGCAAGTAACAAAATTAAATAAGGAACTGAGAAGCAATGACGAGCTATAAAAAATACAGTTCATTTCAAAAGTTTTCAGTAAAGAGTGAACATGATTTCAAATCCGGTGGTGTAAGTCAAATTAGTTCGAGCTCAAGTAAAACATATATGAATCTTCCAGAAATTTCACAACAACAACAACAGAACTAAGTGTAATAATAAATAAAAGCAAGTACAACCTCTCAAGGCAACAGTCACTCAACTCATCTCAACAGCTCATACTCTCGGCTCTCAGCGCTCAATACACACTCTCAATAGGTACCTGCGCTCACTAGGGGTGTACAGACCCCGGAGGGGCTCCTTCAGCCCAAGTGTTATATTGTTGCGGCGCGCAACCCGATCCAATGTTATTGCGGTATGCAACCCGATCGAATATTGTTGCGGCGTGCAACTCGAACTAGTAATATATATATATATATATATATATATATATATATATATATATATATTGTTCATGCACTGGAGATTTGGAGGCATTACCTCTATGGTGTCTCGTGTGAGATATTTACTGATCATTGCTGCCTTCAGTATCTGTTCAAACAAAAAGATCTTAATTTGAGGCAGAGAAGATGGTTGGAGTTGTTGAAAGACTACGATATCACCATTTTTATCACCCCGGAAAGGCCAATGTGGTGGCCGATGCCTTGAGTATAAAGACTGTGAGTATGGGCAGTCTTGCGTATATTCCGGTTGGTGATAGGCCATTAGCTGCAGATGTTCAGACTTTGGCTAACTATTTCGTGAGGTTAGATGTTTCAGAACCCAATCGGGTTCTAGCTTGCACAACCGCTCAGTCTTCTTTATATGAGCGCATCAGAGAGAGGCAACATGATGATCCTCATTTACTTATTCTTAAGGACACGGTGCGGCACGGTGATGCCAAACAAGTTGTTGTGGGGGAAGATAGAGTTCTGCGAATGTAGGGCCGTATTTGTGTGCCTAATGTGGATGGGCTTCGTGAATTAATTCTTGAAAAGGCACACAGTTCCAGGTATTCTATTCATCCAGGAACCGCTAAAATGTATCAAGATTTGCGGCAACATTATTGGTGGAGGAGAATGAAAAAGGATATAGTTGTACATGTAGCCCAGTGTCTGAATTGTTAGCAAGTTAAGTACAAGCATCAGAGACCTGGTGGTTTGCTTCAAAAGTTAGAAATTCCTGAGTGGAAGTGGGAGCGTATCACTATGGTTTTTTATTGTTGGGCTTCCACGGACTCGGAGAAAATTTGAGGCAGTTTGGGTTATTATGGAAAAGTTGACCAAGTTAGTGGCAGTTACCTATTCTTCAGAGAGGTTAAATGAAATTTACATTCGTGATATTGTCCGCCTTCACGGTGTGCCCGTGTCTATTATTTCAGATCGAGGTACGCACTTTACCTCACATTTCTGGAGGGTTGTACAGTGTGAGTTAGGCACGCGGGTGGAGTTGAGTACAACATTTCATCCACAGACAGACGGACAGTCAGAGCGCACTATTCAGACATTAGAAGATATGCTTTGTGCTTGTGTTATAGACTTTGGAGGTTCTTGGGATCATATCTTACCACTTGCAGAGTTTGCTTATAATAATGCTACCAGTCGAGAATTCAGATGGCTCCATATGAGGTATTATACGGAAGGCGATGTCGATCGCCAGTTGGCTGGTTTGAACCAGGAGAGGCTCGGTTGTTGTTCTGCGAATGTAGGGCCATATTTGTATGCCTAATGTGGATGGTCTTCGTGAATTAATTCTTGATATATATCACCTCAGCGCATGAATATATATATATAGCCCGAAGGCTTGTTGCGACGTGCAACCCAATCTTATATACCTCACTGCTCGCAGCTTGCCACTCAGACCTTATCTCAGTCACTAACCTCTCCAGCCCCTCGGGCTCACAGAATAACATAATAATTAGCCCAAACAGAGAATACAACAAGTATCAATAAGAAATGCGAGGAAACAGAGATATAACACACAAGTAAGACTGTGACTGAGTACAAGACAACAATTAGCAGTCAATTCAACAAGTATTCGACCGTTGCTTGTCCCAATAGTGATATCATATGGCCTAAGTATGGTTTCTAATATGAAAGGCAGTTTTCTCAAAGACAAGGAAAAACAAGTAATAACAATGGCTATTCGACTTTACAGTCTCACGGGACGACCAAGTCACAATCCCTCATGGTGCACACTCACACGCCCGTCACCTAGCATGTGTGTCACCTCCAAATATTCACATCATACAAATTCTCGGGGTTTCATACCTTCAAAACCAGATTTAAGACTGTTACTTACCTCTACAGCGCAGAAATCCTACTCTGAAATGCCTTTGCCTCTCGAATCGGACTCCAAATAGCCCGAATGTAGCCACAAACAGTACGAGATAATCAATATTGGCTAAAAGGATCAATTCCACAAGAAAACTACTAAAATATAGTCCAAAATTCGAAATCGGCTCAACCTGCTCCCCGGGCCCACGTCTCGAAACCCAACGAAAGTCACAAAACCCGAAATCCCATTCATTCACGAGTCTAACCATACCAAATTTATCAAAATCCGACCTTAATTGCCCTTCCAAAATCCCAAAAATCACACTCCATTTCCCAAGGCCTAATCTCCAAAATCTCACCTCAAACACTCACCAACTAGGTGTAAAATCAGTGGGAAAACACTATTATTGAAGATTAATATGCACAAGGAACTTACCTCAGTGATTACTCTGAAATCTCTCTCAAAATCCCCAAAATCATAGCTAAAAAATGATGAAAATGGTGAAAAAGCTCGAAGTGTTCTATTTATAGGTTCTGCCCAGACTTCTCGCACGTGCGGCCCCATTTCTCCATTTGCGGAAAAATCCCTAAACTCTGCCTCCACTCATGCGATCAAGTGTCCGCATCTGCACTCTTCGCGGGTGCGGAAACTACATCACACTTGCGGTCCAAACTCTCACTTGCGCCCCTAAATCCGTTTCTACGACCATCGCGGGTGTGTGAATTCCATCGCACCTACGTCCTCTACCCAGATCCTCCTTAGCCGCATCTGCGGCTCCTCCTTTGCTTCTGCGGGCTCGCACCTGTGGTTCCCACTCCGTAGGTGCGGTTACACCAGTAGCAACAGCTTCAGCTGAAATTCTTCAACTCCCATCAAGCCGCTAACCACCCGAAATCACCCTGAGGCCTCTGGGACCTCAACCAATCATACCAACAAGTCATATAATCCCATGCGAACTTAGTCGAACATTCGAATCAGTCAAGACAACATCAAAATATCAATTACACCGGGATTCAAGCCTAAAGAACTTCTAAACTTTTAAATTCCACAAACGACGCTGAAACCTATCAAACCACATCTGATTGACCTCAAGTTTTACACACAAGTCAAAAATACACCACGAACATATTCCAACTTCTGGAAATTCAATACCACCCCGATATCAAAATCTCCATTGTCGGCCAAAATCACCAAAATTTTAACTTCCGCCAATTTAAGCCTAATTCTACTACAGACCTCCAAATCACATTCCGGACGCGCTCCTAAGTCCAAAATCACCTAACGGAGCTAACAGAACTATCAAAATTCAAATCCGATGTCGTTTACACATAAGTCGACATTCGATCGACTTTTTCCAACTTAAGCTTCCAATTAAGAGATTAAGTATTTCAATTCACTCTGAAACCACTCTGGACCCGAACCAATCAACCCGGTAAGACATAATACAGTTGTAAAGCACAAAAAAACAGAAATGGGGAAATCGGGGCTATAACTATCGAAACGATCGGCTGGATCGTTACAATTACGAGTTGAATTTGAGTTATAAAATAATAGTTAAAAAGAATATAAGTTTTTGAAAATAATAATTGTTGTAAAAGTATTCAATTCGTCTAAATCTCCATTATTAAACTTAAATTTATTCTATTTTTATTTGTTTTAGTATAAATATAGAATCTTTTAGAAATTTGTTATATAATCAATCTTCGTTTTCAATCTTATATACAAAGTGTCCCCCTCATTTGTTATTCTTATTTAAGTATGGTGATTATTCACCTTTTGGCCAAGTTTGCATAGAGCATCCCTTTATGCGCGTGCAATCCATTTATGTATTTCTTAGATTTTGCATTTTTAACTATTTTAAATATTAATATTATATTATGATTTCTTTCATCGCAATATTATTCTTTTAGAAATAAAGTATATATCCTAAGAGTTGTTTTAAAAATGATTTTACTTATAAGATGAAACTAAAAAAAATACTTGAATTAAATTTTTTGCTAATTAGTTAATTATAATGCTTAATATTTGTTCTCAATATTTTTTATTTAAATTAGTACATTCCAATTTTAAAATATTTAACTGCAATTATAGTTTTAGTACAAAAATTCAATAAAACAAAATTCTTAATGTAGCCTCAAAATTCAATCATCTTAGCATATGTGATGCCAATTAATGATGTACAACATAAAACAAAATCATGTTAGAAGAAAATAATTTACTTCAGATAAATAAAAGCATTAAAAATTATGACCCTACTTGTATAGTAGATCAAATATATAATTGGGCGAAATAATTGAATATTATAATTTACCTTCTGTAACGATTCGACCAGTCGTTTTAAAGGTTGTAACCCTATTCCCATTTATTGCTCAATTTATGCTCCACAATTGTTATGTGACTTACCGGGGTGATTAGTTTGGGTCTGGTGAGGTTTTAGGAATGAATTGAAATACTTAGTTCAAGGTTTAAAGTTAAAGTTAACATAGTGATCATACGTCGACTTATATGTAAACGACTCCGGAATGGAATTTTGATGATTCCAATAGCTCTGTATGGTAATTTTGGAATTAGCAGCGTGTCCGGATAATTATTTGGAAGTTTGTAGTGGAATTAGGCTTGAAATGGCAAAAATTGAATTTTTGGAAAGTTTGATCGGAGAGTTGACTTTTTGATATCGGGGTCCAGTTCTGAAAATTTTCATAGCCCCGTTATGTCATTTATGACTTGTGTGCAAAATTTGAGGTCAATCGAACTTGATTTGATAGGTTTCGACATCGAATGTAGAGATTAGAAGTTCTTAAGTTCCTTAAGCTTGAATTGGGGTATGATTCATGGTTTTAGCGTTGTTTTATGTGATTTGACGGCTCGACTAAGTTCATGTGATGTTTTAGAACTTGTTGGTGTATTTAGTTGAAGTCCCAAGGGTCTCAAGTGAGTTTCGGATGGTTAACAAATTAAATTTGGATTTAGAGGAAAATTGAAAACATGTTGTCATCTGTTGCAATCGCATCTGCAGAAATGGGCTCGTATGTGCGAGCAGGGGGCTGTGAGGCAGTGGTCACAGGTGCGAGAGAATTTTCGCACCTGCGTGATCGCAGATGCGAACGGATGGGCACATAAGCGAATTCTCGCAGAAGCAGAGCGAGCCTCACAAATGCGAGCCCGTAGAAGCGACTTCTAGCTCGCAGAAGCGGAGGCAGTGTGGGCATTGGCAATTCGCAGAAGCGGAGGTAGTGTAGGCTTTGGCAAACCGCAGAAGCGGTTGGTTTCTCGCACCTGCGAGACCGCATAAGCGGCTAAGTGAGTCACAGGTGCAGAACCCCTGGACAGTATACATTTCGAAGGGGTTCCGAGTTTTGCCATTTTTGGACTTTCAAGCACAGTTTTTGGGGCGATTTTTAGTGAGAATCATGGGAAAACTTGAGGTAAGTCACTTGTGATCATTTCTTCTCCATAATATTGAATTATCATCGAATAATCCGACCACATTACATGTTTTTGAGCTGTAAATCGGGAATTTCAACTTAGGAATTTGAAAATAAGATTTGAAGATTTGGAGGTCGAGTTGAGGTCGAATTTTGGTAAAGTTTGTATGGTTAGACTCGTGGTTGAATGGGCTTTCAAATTTTGTTAGAAAATTTATATTTTAATATGGAATTATTTCCTATAATTTTTATTGATTGAATCGAATTTATGATTAGATTCGAGCCGATCAGAGTCGGAAAATCGAGGAAAAGGCATACTACTTGACTGATTGAGCGCGGTTTGAGGTAAGTGACTTGTCTAACCTTGTGTGAGGGAAATTCTCCCTAGGATTGGTATTGATGTGATAATTATAATATATTGAAAGTCGTGTACACGAGGTGACGAGTGTGTACACAAGCTAAATGTGGAAGATTATGTCTTTAAATTGTGTAGATGACTGATGCATATTAATTAAATTATTTTATCATGTTATATTCATCATCATTGATCTATTTTATATTCTTAAATTTTTCTGACATTTTTCATACTAATTGTTTTACCTGTTTAGTTGAAACTTTGTTTCTTTTATTATGTGCATTATTTGAAGGTTGAATTTCTTTAATCTAAATATTATTAATACGAAGTATTTGATATTTTTAAAATTGGTATTGAGGCAACGTGTGAAATATTATTTTAGCTGAGCTATTTATTCCTGAATATTTTATGAGATTATGTACTCATTGTGATTGAGCCGTGAGTTACCTATTGTGGAAAATATTATTGTTGATTTATTTTGGCAAATTAAAATATTTGAGCACTTGAGGTGCAAATTGTGATGTATTGTGATATTGATACGCATGCGGTGGTATACGGTATAGGTGTTGGAACACATGCATTGAGATAAGGGTGGCTTGATACGCCTGGCTAGTAGGGGAACTACTAGAAGTCGTGCATTATGATAAGGGTGGCTAAAACGCGGAATGCTATTTCGGAAAAAATATTTTCTTTAAAATTAAATGTGAAGAATCCTGTGGTAATACAAGGAAATGAGATATCGTGAATTTATTTATAATTTTGGGACTACGAGGCGGTACCTCGGGAGTGCCCTTGTTGATATTTCTTTATGGCTGCATTTGCCTTTGATTATTCTTGTGATTTTCTTAAAGTTGTAAATTTCTGTTTTCTTTCCGTTGGGTATTATTTGCCCTCACTACTAGAAATGGCTATTTTTCGACTGCAAAAATAGTTAGAAAGTGGTCAGAAAATGCTAATTTCTGACTACATTCGGACCGAAAAGTTCTAGTCGCAAAATAGTTGGTCTGAAATATTTTGCGATCGCATCCGTCCGTAATTTGCAACTACAGCGATCAGAAAGTCAAAATAGAAAAACGACTAATAAATATGGTCAATTTTCTGACAGATGCGGCCGCAAACAATTTAAATTAAATTTTAATTTTATATTAACTTTTCTACTACTTCGGTCACAAACGGTATACATAATTATAATATTATTTTATTTTATTTATTTATTTATATTTCAAACTACTGTGGTCGCAAACCTAATTTAATATTTTTTAATATTTAATTTTTCCACGACAGTAGTCGCAAATGTTCCTGAATCTAGAATATTTTGAAGCATTTTGCGACTACTATGATCGGAAATTAGTCGGAAAACTGAAAATTTTTTGCCAGATTCCAACTTTTTTAAAGCAGCACCACGTGCCAATTCAAATATACAGAAACTAACCAATTAATCCACCATGCCAACCAATTATTCCACAATGCCAACCAATCAATCCGCCATTTCAACTAATCAAATCCATAAAATGCAAAACATAAATATTTGTAACTAAAACATCCAAAAAGAGTTAAACATTCTAGCACCATTCAATCTAGTCTAAAACATTACAATCATGGTCAAGTGTAAATATTACCAAGTCTAAACATCCAACCATAACAAACTAAAACTCATTATCCCCGCCCTCCTCGCAATTCAAAGGATCAAATGGACGCCCGCTTATAAATTTCTCCACTAGACTCTGCAATTTGTTAAAATTTGTGCGATCTTCTTTCCGTTCCTCCTTCAACTCTTCAACTTCTTTTCGTAATGCTTCCACCTCTTCGTGATCTTGCGAATAATTCGCATCACCAGACAACAATGTCGTAGAATGACCTACGGAATATTGTGATCCAAGACCGTAGGTTCTACCTTTCTTTGCGCCACCAACCACCTGCGCCCATATTGAAGCTACATCATTGAGTGACACTTGGGTTGAGCTACCATCCTCGGAATCGGGTTCCTCAAAACGTTGCTGATAGGCTTCCTAAAATTAAAAGTTGGATATTCTGCTGATCAGTTGACACTACATTAGCTAATAACAACAAGCTTATAACGACAGAATAGTCAAAACTTCAAACAAGACTACAATAACAAAAAAGGTAAAAAGATAAACGATCAAAAAGGATAATCTATTCTGAATTCCCTGACCATATTATCTCATCTAACTACCAACATACGAAATCAGCATGAAGCTGAGACATCAGCATAAGCTAAACGATCAAAAAGCGTACTTCAAGATTTGCTGAGACATCACATCACTTTATAATACCAGTTGGACACACATGAAGCGTATACTATACCCTAGCCATGAGAATGCACAAACAACTTTCTAGTTTTTCTAAAACAATAATGTAGCAATGTTAATCCACAAATTTACACGAAAGTTTTAACATACAACAAACTTTCAAGGCAAACTTTATCATAAAATTCAAACAAATAATAAAGTTTTCGCACGTAATAATTTTTCATAAACCCCTTTTTATAAAGATGAACTTTAACATCTGGTTGTAATAACCTTTTGCACTTGCATTTCATACAAGGACACCTAATCACCCCTTCACTGAGAAATTCATGAAGTATTTTTGTTTTAGCCATGAATTCAGCAACCCCTTCTAAATATTCTTCCCTCAACCCACTACGATTAGGATAAGTCCGATTATACATCCATCTACGATGTGCAAGCTCCATCTATACAAAATACATCCAAGATATTTAAAACAATATATATTAATTAGTATTATGACCGTTTAACACAAGCCATCTACACAAATACATTATAGTTACAAATACATTCTAATTAAGCAGATTCTAATCACAAATACATTCTAATTAAGCAGATTCAAGTTGAAAGAGCTCTCCACAAGAAAGTATGAATTCCATTTGAGCTTCATTCTTTTAAAGTATGACTTCAGGTATACAATTCTCTCTTTTCCCCTTTTCTCTTTTTGTATTATAAATTTTAAGCCAAAGATAGGTACAACTACCAAAGACCATAATCGCAAAGTACAACTACCTATATGAGAAGGCTGAAAGTTTTAGACCATCTTGAGCACTACTTGTAATCCAGTCTACTGGAATAAGCCACAAATTCGCTAGCCAGTACAAACTCATATGTTTATCTGTTCCGGTGTAGTTTTTCGATAATCACTGTACTCCACTATTTTTCGTTGTGTATACAGTATGCCATCTTATTTCTAGCGGATCTGCCTTGTTACAATTATACAACTTCGGTTTTTTTCTTCTTTATTATACATATTGTGGCCTTCTCTATTCAAGATTTTGGAGATCTGTATCTCATGACCTTTTTCTTTTACTTTACTGGTAATGTTTCTGGTCCTTTTCCTTCCAACCTTTTAATTGCTTATTATCTGTGATGGAAGCTGACTGTCTTTTACATTGTACTCCTGAGGGCTCAGCTAGTGTGGATCCTCCAATTAGAGTAACAAGAAACCATTTATGCCTTAATTATGTTTATCGTGCCGCAGTTCTACTACGCAGCGGATAGTGAAGCTGTTAAATCCATTAATTCTACTGTAAGCAGATGCTACCTGGTTGATTAGAATGTGTACATGGTGGAAATAGGCTTATCGCAAATCTGAATAGAGTATCGGAAGAGAATAAGCACCCAATATGGACTGTACCGCTATGTGTATCCAACCAAATTAGCTCACCTTCTATCAAAGCAGTAACATGATTCGTACATATTGACTATTATAAAAAGCTCCTCTTATTTGGAAGATAGAAAATCAAAGCAAATAGAAGATACCAAAATATAAGCGAAACAGAAATACAGTACGGAGAAATACACAGCAACTTAACAACTCAAAAATACGGAACAAACAAAACAAGAAAAACCACAAATAAATGAAGCATGTGGGTTTTGATCATATGGATACGACTCTGAATGAATTTTAGGGATCAAACATACCTCGAATTCAGTAAAGAAATTGGGTTCTGCGACCTCAAAAGAAAAACCCCCAAATTTGCAACTGATGGAAAAACGGAAGATGGATTTGAGATATGAAAAGGGAAATAGAAACTTAGTGAGTGATTAGTGATTTACCTGGGACGAGAGATTGAAGAACGATCTAGCAGAGAGAGGTGGTCGAGCAGAGAGAGATACAGGAAATTGGGGAAATATGGTTTTGTCGTGAAATATTAAATTAAGATTACGTAGTCGCAAACGCACTTAAAATTCTTTTATCATTTTAATTTTAGTTTTGCGACCGACACGGTCGCTTAGTGGGTCAACTAATATTTTTGACTTTTTAATGTATAGCAAAAGTGAAGGCGGGAGATTGGCGCGCTGTTTTTCCACTACCTTTGTCGGAATAATAGTCGATTTTCTTTTTTAAAAATAAGTAATAAAAATTCAATCGTTTTTTGACTACGGCGGTCGCAAAAACAGTCCCATTAGCGACTGCTTCATTTTCAATCAGAAAATTCGGTCACTGATATTTTTCTAGTAGTGCCTTATTCTGTGTAATTTAATAGTGACATACTATTTACTTAATTCATTTTTATTATCATTTATTGTTATTATATTGTTAAACATTTTACCATGTCTTTTATTAGTTCCAGTAGGACCTGACTTGACCTCGTCAATACTCTACCGAGGTTAGGCTTGACACTTATTGGGTATCGCTGTGGTGTACTCATACTACGCTTCTGCACATCTTTTTGTACAGATCCAAGTACATCTTATCAGACCAGACATCAATGAATTAGCTGTACGAGGAGATTTCGAGGTATATCTGCTAGCGTTCGCAGATTCCGGAGTCCCCTTCTATGTTATTATGTTGTCTTCCTTATTTGCTTTAGACTCTAATAAATAGAGATATAGAGAATAAATTCTTAGAAACTTGTGACTTATTCCTATCGGGTTTTGGGATGAAATTGTTAAATTTGCACTTCTTATTTATTCGGCTATTAGGATTAAATTTCCGTTTATATTCACTTATTCTGCATTGAGAGGCTTACCTAGTCTTAGAGACTAGGTGCCATCACGACATCCTACGGAAGGAATTTGGGGTCGTGACATCTTCTTAGTATAATACAGAAGGAATAATTTTTTATTTATTATTTATTTACAAAAGAACATTTATGTTACATAGTTCAAATGGGAAAAGAATAATTTGAATGTGTTCCATGATGTTGCTTAATTGTTCTTTGAGGTTGTTAAACGTAATACTATTTCATGGATTTTAGAGGAAAAAGGTGAATTTATATCCTAACGTGCAGTTATTATAGGAAACAATTGAAATCTCTCTATTTTATTACATATATAGCAACCTCCACAAATCTTAGGATTTTGTTTTACCTATTTTAAAAAGAAAAATATTTAATAATTAAAATTCTAATTGAATTTAAAGTCCTAAATATTAGGGAAGTAACTTAAATTATAATTTTGTCCAATGTAAAACCTATTTTTAAAGGACAGAAAAGGCGAACGACATTTCGTTAAGTGGTTTCGTACTTTTAATATAATATAGATAGATAAATTTATTATGATTTATAGTATTTTTTTAAGTAGTTTTCAAATAATTAAATTTTATTTCAAAAAAAAATAAAAAATCCTATGTTCAAATGTATGGTAAAAATTAAAAGATACATACCCACTTTTGGGGTTACCATTGAAGTTATATCCGCATTAAACAAAATTTTACGAAGTGTACGTGATCGGATCTGAAGTAGTTCAATATCTTCAATGCAACTTCAGAAATCAAATATGAAGATCTTCTATCTTTCAAATGCAACTTCAGAAATTCGAATATGAAGTAGTTCAATCTTTTCAATGCAACTTCAGAAATCAAATATGAAGTTTTTCTATCTTTCAAATGCGACTTCAGAAATTCGAATCTTAAGTAGTTCAATCTATTGAATGCAACTTTAAATTTCAAATCTTAAGTACTGAAACATAAACTTTTTCTTCGAATTTTAATAATCTAATACACGATCCAATACCCAAATCTATTCCAAATGAGCTCCAATTTAAAAAATAACTTTCAGATATCATAAAGAACATATCTCAACCATCAAATTGTCAAAACAACAATATAAATTTAATAACGAAAAATGGTCAAATATACCCTTGTACGATCAGAAAAAGTTTAAATGTACCTCTCGTTATACTTTGAGTCCATATAAGCCCCGGGCGTTATACTATTGGTTCAAATATACCCCTCTTCATTAAGTTTGTCCAAAGTGGATATCTAATCCTATATGGCACTGGCATTTGATGAGGTGGATGCCACATGGCTTGCCACCTCAACGCCCCCAACCCATTTTACCCCTCTCTCCCTATTTTTTTCTACCACTAAAATTTCCTTCACCTCCACTACTATTACTGTCACGACCCAAAATCTATTAGTCGTGATTGTATCTAACTCAACCAGCTAGGTAAGCCAACTAATAACCATCCAATTCCACTAATATTAATAAGACAATTAAACAAAAAGAACTATCTAAATCTTATACATTCCCCAAGGACTGGTAGTACAAATCATGAGCTTCTAAGAATAGAATTTACAAAGCTGATATGAAGTAAATACATCTTCTGTTTGAAAAGAACATAAACAGAGTTTTTATAAATCTAAAGCTACCATGAACAAGAGGCAGCTACAATAGGAACGCAGGTACATCTTCAAATCCGGCAACCATCGAGCATCGCAACAACATCAGCCAACATCTGCACGCAATGTGCAGAAGTGTAGTATCATTACAACCGACCACATGTACTAAGTAAGTAACAAACCTAACCTTAGGTTGAAAGCAGTGATGAGCTGGAACATAGGCCGGGTCCAACACCAATAACCAATAGTAGTTCATAACAACGTAGAGCATATAAATAAGAAAATAACTAAGAGATAAAAAAAATGCTCAGTTTTTTCATAGTTTTTCGAAAATAGTTCCATTTTTCAAGAATATCAGTGAAAACTCAAATCCTTTACCGAAATCGTAGTAAAAATATGAGATAGTTGAAAACTGTAAATTTTTCCAAAAATTCTCTCCACAATAAATTAGATGTTTCATTTTCTTTCAAGATAGCAAGTGTAAAATGCCTCTCTATGCCCACATATAAATGTGTGTAAAACAAAATCATGAATGACGTGATACCGTACAACATGAGAAAAATACGTCTCTATGCATGTATGTCATGTGTGCATACCAATTCCATGTATCTCAGAGATGAATCATGTACTCACACTCTGAGAGCACTCAATCTCACTGTCTCACACTTTTCACTCATCATGCTCAACCACTCGGTACTGTATATGGCCCATACGGCCCAGGGAAATCCATCTACGAACATATACAAAATTGACTATAAGTCAACCAGTACCGAGGAAAAAGGGCAATCCAACCCTGTGGAGAAATCCATCTCCAAGTATCAAATACTTTGGACAAATCTATGTCCAGGGAAATCCACCCCTCAATAATATTATCCGCGCTCACTTGGGGTGTGTTACAGACTCCGGAGGGGCTCATTCGGCCCAAGCGCTATCATAAATCAATATAACCGCTACGGCGTGCGGCCCGATCCCATAACTGTCACTCATAATCAGGCTCTCGCCCTCACTCAGTCATCAATCTCTCCAATCTCGCGCCACGGGCTCACAATGTCATGAAAATTGACCCGGAATAATGATATGATATATCAATAAGTAACAACTGAGACTAGGACATGATATGAATGCATGAATGTGACTGAGTACGACATATCAATGAAATCGATGAGATGACAACAAGAAACGACCACTATGGGTCCCAACAATATCAGCATAAAGCCTAAACATGATATCTAGCACGATGTACAACTCAATTACTTAATCACATGGTGAAAACACATATGTCAACAAAATAGGGCCACTAAACAATGACATTAAACAACAGAGTCACAAATTCACAGGGTGCACGCCCACACGCCCGTCACCTAGCATGTGTGTCACCTCAACATCAATCACACAGCACGTAATTTAGGGTTTTATACCCTCAGCACTAAGTTTAGAAGAGTTACTTATCTCGAACAAGCCAATTCTAATACCGAGCAAGCTAAGCGATGCTCCAAGAATGCCCTCGTGCGCGTAGCGACCTCCGAATGGCTCAAAGCTAGCCAAAGCAACTCAAATATATCAAATAAAGCCCAAGGAAACAAATTCCAAATGATAAAGATCGAATCCTAAATCAAATCCCAAATCCGGCCAAAATTCACACCCAGGCCCGCACCTCTGAACTTGAAAAAACTCTCAAAATCCGACAACACATTCAATTACGAGTCCAACCATACTAGTTTCACTCAAATCCGACTCCAAATCGGTGTTCAAAACTCAAAACTTCATATTATAAAACTTTAGGCCAAAACCCCCAATTTCTCTTTAAAATTTCTCAACCAATTGCCAAAAATAGAGATAGATTTGTGAAATGTAATAAAAGCTGAGTAGAGAACACTTACCCAAATCCTTGTGATGAAATTTGCTTCAAAAATCGCCTTTATCCGAGCCCCACATCTCAAACTATGAAGAAAGAACAAACCCTCGATTTTTATCACTTCTGCCTAGTACTTTCCGCATTTGCGGACAAATAGTCGCATCTATTTCAAGCCAAATTCCAACTCTCACTCAAACTTTCCAACCCTCGATATCAAGAAGTCAACTCCCAGTCAAACTTTCCAAAATTCCAACTCTCGTTGTTTCAAGCCAAATTCTACTGTGGGCCTCCAAATTAAAATCCGGACGCGCTCCTAAGTCCAAAATCACCCAACGGTGCTAACATAACCATCAAAAATCCAATATGAGGTCAAATATTAATAGTCAAACTTGGTCAAACCTTTCCAAATTTAGAGCTTCTAGCTGAGGATCATTCTTTCAAATCAATTTCGAATAACCTGTAAACCAAAACCGACGATTCACATAAGTCAAGATACATCATACGGAGCCACTCATGCCCTCAAACAACTGAGCAAAGTGTAAATGCTCAAAACGATCGGTCGGGTCGTTACATCTTCCCCCACTTAAACATACGTTCGTCTTCGAATATGCTAGAGTTGTTCCAAAAGCCATCAAATCGCCGTGTAACCTTACTATGCACATACCCGGGGGTGATCCCACATCACCCTATCCCATATAGACCTGATAAAATAACATTACTAAAATTTCCTAATCCAACCTAGCCCACAAGCCTTAGAATCCAATTTCCACATCCGAAATTTTCTATAAGATCAGAATCTCGTATCTACACACTGTATAAGTCTGAACAAGCTGTATCATGCCATAGTCATAACCCAAGATGAAATCACATGATATACCACATAACTCAAACACTCATAGCGATAATTTCTAATCACCGTAGTTGCTCAAAACAAACCAAATGTCAATAATAAAACTCTTATCAAACAAAACCTCGTTCTAACACCTCCATATACTGGCAATGATGAAAGAAACACGCAGAAATTCATAACCATTCATCAGATCAACCAGTTGTGGAATCTCCTTCTCCTTCAACAAGAACTATAGCAATTTTTCTAAGCCGACTTTCGATATTATCCTTCCAACATGTTGTAATCAATTCCGATAGTATCCATTCTAGGTCCAATGACCTCATCTCATCCAACCCGTCCACTCTAGTGGCATGACACATTGATTCAATCTAAAACTACAACCCGTGCGCCAATTAGCAACATTCTAAATGTACTCAAACATAGAAAATGACTCAAACAAGAGAACCGTCCCGTAAGCTCCATGGGTACCACCATAACGAAATGCTAAAAACCCATCACACACCATAGAAGCAATACACACGAATCTCACACAAAGGATCATACTTCAATACAACTCCACTATAATGCGTGACCCCATCCAAATGCTGATCCATATTATATACCTCGAGCCACCCTACTCAAAGCCAATGATCATGCGCAATTCAATATCAAGTATCCAAAGTGCATTACCATAACTACGGAGGGCCATTAACACAATACCATAATCCGAAAGAAACATAGCCAACGCGCGATCAATCCTGTAGTACTCAAATACTCATCTCGCTCAAGTTCCGCTATAAAGCCCAAATAGAACCTCACCATATGTGCATATAACCAACGAATCACAACTCCTCATAACATAGAAGAGTAACTCACAGATTACTTCAGAACACGAATAAGATCGGCAACAACCGAATGGTACATCCCTCAACGATAACAGTATGGAGCCAACCAATCCGACCTGGTGTAGAATACACATCGTAATTGGGCCTATCAGTGGACCCCCACATCAACTCTGGTCACCCACAGATAGATAATAACCCCCCAAAAGTCCACAATGACTGAATCGCAACACATACTACCCTCTGACTAACCTTGGCTATATTTTCACAGTCCACAACCACGAAATCATCCACTCATGAGAACTCCAGTCTCCAAATTCATAGAACCCACGGATCACCATATCCGATCTCAACTCCACCGCCTGTATATTTGACACATCTCTCATACACGATCATCCTACGAGGAATACTTTTATAATTCTTCTGTGCCATATAGCGAAATTTGAATATCAGCAGATCAACAAGGAGAGTGTCGCAATACTAATGAAGTATCCATAAATCAAAACACATTTCCTCTTCTGAAATGTATACTTTCATCAAGCCATACCAAATAGTAATATCATTCACCTAGACATCTGAAACCGTCCATACTGCCTAAGAATACATCGTGACCTTGCTCATGCAAATCTCATTCCCACACAACACATCACATATACCATGCCATCATAGGAAAAGTACGATAATCTCATAATCCACTCCGAGTCACAGTAAACTACATACTCAACCAGTTAAAAACCTTCCATTTGATCTCATCCAAGAGAAAATCCATATTCGCAACATGTTCCACACACCGATAGAAAATATACACCTCGAACCATGGTAGTAACCATTGAAAACTCTTCGAAACGCATTTGCACATAATCAAGCCATCAGAACCAAATCTCTATATCTCAACAAAGCCACACAGGCTGCCAAAACCTATGAGCATTGCCACGAAGCACCTGTAGAAACTCACCACATTACAAGTACCCAAAGAATAGATCATATCTTTTATTGTGCTGATCTAACCTACTACCAAGTTGACATTTTTCCTTGCCAGAACGCCACGACCCTTAACCAAAACTCACCATAATCGGTCCTCACATGAAACCACATGCCTTAAAGCCCATAAGCCGATGAACGCTCTCTTAAGCACCCCCAAAATACCACAACCGAGATACTCACTCCGAAGAGACCTCCTGCGAATTTCAAGTTGTTCTTTCACCTTCCTAATACTAAAATGTAGAATCCATAAGGATATAGAAACGCCACAAGTCTCGACACCATCCACTAAAAATCTCAGTTTCTAGCCATATACAAATCCTGAAAGTTCCCAATTGCTATATTTAAATCTTGCATCCATCAGAACCATTCTCGAGAGTCCTCCACCTCGCTCAAATCTCAATTATACCGACCAAACGAACCGAACGGCCTGTGCCCCATTAGCACACCAACACCCAAGGAAGTGACCCCACCTTAATGCAACCAAATAAATTCCTACTCCATGCACCATACCTCCTTCACGAATAAATTCAATCATTTCATGATTTCCATATACCTATAGAGTGTAATACAACCCACATCCAAAAATTCTTTCACTCGAGTCATCCTCAATCTCAACCTCTGTAAGTCATAACTGGTTCATAAGTATATCTCAAACTGAAACTAATACAACACATAACCGCGCAAGCAACCGGTCGATAGCAGACTCCCACTTGACTCAAGCCAAGGAATAAAACATTTGATAACTTATGATACCCATACTCTGTTGCTGCCCAAAATCCCGCACTGAAATTCAACCAAATCCTTCATAAGCTTATGTAACACAAACCATCTAATATCTCATATCATCTGCAAATCTTGCATTCATCCTTGTAAGAGTCAAGCTAACTCTCATAAGCGATCCAAATCCAAATTGAAACACATATAATTCACTGGTAAAAGAAAACTCGCTACAAAACAACATAGGGGTCACACAAACCTCAGGACACCCCGCAGGAGATAACCCACCTTCTTTGCCTCAAACTGACATCTCTCTATTCCTTTCCACTGTCATAACTATTATGTAATCACTTAATCTTCTTGAGTCTGAACTCATATCACGACATTGAAAACTTACCTCACTCTGCAACCAAACAACATGAAAGATCCTTCAACACGCCCATAACTCGAGACTATACATCGAATAAAGATAGAAATCAGGCACCCAATAGCCCCTTCCACACCTCAAGCAAACCCTTCTCATCACGTTCAAACCATATGAATATATCTCGCAGTCACATCACACTCATCACGTAGCCATCCACCCACAAACTCCACTAATAGGGACATTACCGGGCATATAAATCCAAAAGCACATGCTCACATAATCAACACCTTTGTGCTCAAACTACAGTCGAAACCCGGCCTCAAGTCCTCTAGACTGGCCCATCATCAGCACACCAAAATCATATTTCGCACCTCAACCATGGAATCACAAGCCGTCGATGCACAACTGATACCGAGCGCTCATGTACGCATGCGAATGCGTGGAAGGAATTCAGAGAGTTACGCTTCAAGCAGAATCAATGTCACAAGATAAGGGAAGAAAGATGGGAAGTATATCCTAAATGTCCAGTAGCCTCTCGAAGATAGGTATGGACGTTATCATACCGATCTGCAAGACTCTACTAGACAATTGCTCATGACTTGTAGAACCTATGAGCCTAGATCTCTAATACCAATCTGTCACGACCCAAAATCCATTAGTTGTGATGGCACCTAACCCAACCTGTTAGGTAAGCCAACTAATAACCATCCAATTCTACTAATATTAATAAGACAATTAAATAAAAATAATTATCTAAATCTTATACATTTCCCAAGGACTGGTAGTAAAAATCATGAGCTTCTAAGAATAGAATTTACAAAGCTGATATGAAGTAAATACATCTTCTGTTTGAAAAGTACATAAATAACGTTTTTATAAATCATAGGCTACCATGAACAAGAGGCAGCTACAATAGGAATGCAAGTACATCTTCAAATCCGGCAACCATCGAGCACCGCAATAACAACATCCAACATCTGCACGCAATGTGTAGAAGTGTAGTATCAGTACAATCGACCTCATGTACTAAGTAAGTAACAAACCTAACCTTAGGTTGAAAGCAATGACGAGCTGGAACATAGGTCGGGTCCAACACCAATAACCAATAGTAGTTCATAACAACGTAGAGCATATAAATAAGAAAATAACTAAGAGATAAAAAAAATGCTCAGTGTTTTCACAGTTTTTCGAAAATAGTTCCATTTTTCAAGAATATCAGTGAAAACTCAAATTCTTTACCGAAATCGTAGTAAAAATATGAGATAGTTGAAAACTATAAATTTTTCCAAAAATCCTCTCCACAATAAATTAGATGTTTCGTTTTCTTTCCAGATAGTAAGTGTAAAATGCCTCTCTATTCCCGTATATAAATGTGTGTAAAACAAAATCATGAATGACGTGATACCGTATAACATGAGAAAAAATACATCTCTATACATGTATGTCATGTGTGCATACCAATGCCATGTATCTCAGAGATGAATCATGTACTCACATTCTGAGAGCACTCAATCTCACTTTCTCACACTTTCCACTCATCATGCTCAACCACTCGGTATTGTATATGGCCCATACAGCCCAGGAAAATCCATCCACGAGCATATACAAAATTGACTGTAAGTCAACCAGTACCGAGGAAAAAGGGCAATCCAACCCTGTGGAGAAATCCATCTCCAAGTATCAAATACTTCGGACAAATCCATGTCCAGGGAAATCCACCCCTCAATAATATCATCCGCGCTCACTGGGGGTATGTTACAGACTCCGGAGGGGCTCATTCAGCCCAAGTGCTATCATAAATCAATATAACCGTTGCGGCGTGCGGCCCAATCCCATAACTGTCACTCATAATCAGGCTCTCGCCCTCACTCAGTCATCAATCTCTCCAATCTCTCCCACGGGCTCACAATGTCATGAAAACTTACCAGAATAATGATATGATATATCAATAAGTAACAACTGAGACTAGGACATGATATGAATGCATGAATGTTACTGAGTACGAAATATCAATGAAATCGATGAGATGACAGGAAGAAACGACCACTATGGGTCCCAACAATATCGGCATAAATCCTAAACAGGATATCTAGCACGATGTACAACTCAATTACTTAATCACATGGCGAAAACACAGATATCAACAAAATAGGGCCACTAAACAATGCCATTAAACAACGGAGTCGCAAATTCATAGGGTGCACACCCACACGCCTGTCACCTAGCATGTGTGTCACCTCAACATCAATCACACAACACGTAATTTAGGGTTTTATACCCTCAACACTAATTTTAGGAGAGTTACTTATCTCGAACAAGCCAATTCTAATACCGAGCAAGCCAAGCGATGCTCCAATAATGCCCTCGCGCGCTTAGCGACCTTCGAAAGGCTCAAAACTAGCCAAAGCAACTCAAATACATCAAATAAAGCCCAAGGAAATAAATTCCAAATGATAAAGATCGAATCCTAAATCACATATCAAATCCGGCCAAAAATTCTCCCAAAATCCGACAACCCATTCAATTACGAGTCCAACCATACTAGTTTCACTCAAATCTGACTCCAAATCGGTATTCAAAACTCAAAAATTCATATTATGAAACTTTAGGCCAAAACCCCCAATTTCTCTTTAAAATTCCTCAACCAATTGCCAAAAATGGAGATAGATGCATGAAATATAATCAAAGCTGAGTAGAGAACACTTACCCCAATCCTTGTGATGAAATTTGCTTCAACAATCACCTTAATCCGAGTCCCACATCTCAAAATATGAAGAAAGAACAAAACCCTCGATTTTTATAACTTCTGTCCAGTGCTTTCTGCATTTGCGGACAAATAGTCGCATTTGCGACCACCACATATGCGGTAAAAACTTCTCTTTTGCGAAAATAGCCTTGCCTAGAAATCCACGCACCTACGGATGTCAAATTCCGCTTATGCAAAACCTTACGCACATGCGATCCAAATCCCGCATCTGCTCGCACGCAGGTGCGCTACAAAAATGCGCTTCTGCGGTCTTTCTCACCCAGCCTCTTCTCACTTTTGCGACTCCTCTTCTCGCTTCTGTGACCATCGCAGCCGCGCTAACCAGCCGCATGTGCGGTCATACCAGAACGAGCAAAACACAACAGTGCAAAATGAAGGAAAAATAGCCCGAAATCAATCTGAAACACGCCCGAGCCCCTTGGGACCCCGTCCAAACATACCAGCAAGTCCCATAACAAAATACGGACCTACTCGAGGCCTCAAAACTCATATAACAACATCGAAATGATGAATCACACCTCAATTCTAAATCAATAAACTTTGAAACTTCAACTTCCACAACAGATGCCGAAACCTATCAAATCACGTCCAATTGACCTTAAATTTTGCACACAAGTCACACTTGTCATTACGGACCTGCTCCAACTGCCGGAATCGAAATTCGACCTCGATATCAAGAAGTCCACTCCTGGTCAAACTTTTTAAAATTTCAACTTTCACTATTTCAAGCCAAATTCTACTGCGGGCATCCAAATCAAAATCCGGACGCACTCCTGAGTCCAAAATCACCCAACGGAGCTAACAGAACCATCAAAAATCCAATATTAGTTCAAATATTAAAAGTCAAACTTGGTAAAACCTTTCCAAATTTAGAGCTTCTAGATGATGATCATTCTTCCAAATCAATTCCGAATAACCCGTAAACCAAAACCGACTATTCACATAAGTCATGATACATCATACAGAGCCACTCATGCCCTTAAACAACCGAGCGAAGTGTAAATGCTCAAAACGACCGGTCGGGTCGTTACAATTACCACCATTACCGCTACCATAAAAAATATTGTATCTCAAATTTTAGTTTTTTTATATGGATTAGGGGAGCTGAGTATGTGGCATCCACCTCATCAAATATCAGTACCACGTAGGATTGGATGTCTACATTGGATAAAGTTAATAGAAGGATGATATATTTGATCCAATAGTATTATGATATGAGTATATTTGGACCCAAAGTATAACAAATGATATATTTAAATATTTTCTCATAGTATAAAGATGGCTCTTTGCCGATTTAATAAACTCATTTTGCAACTAAGAAGAAGAAGAAACGATAAGCAAAATAATAAGAAAATATCGGTAAAGAAGAAGAGAAAGTGTATGTGTCTAAAGTTATCTAAAAATTGGGTATCAGTTAAAGTACTTTTTGAAAAATAGGTACAAATTCAATGAATGGTGCAAAACTATGCTCCACGTGTAAACTTTAGGTGAAAAATGTTTCCTAAATTGAAATAAAGGCAGTAATACACCGATCGCGTAAAATCCATGTTGACTGAATCCTTAATCAAGTCGCATTATCCAGCTATACTAGAAATTATCTTGTTTCTTTTCATTACTTAAAATGATTCTAACTAATATTGTCGACTCATTGGATATCAGGTTGAAACATAACTTAAAGGGTCAAACCTTTAGCTATTCTATCCCAAACTTCATATATTTTAATTTGTGAATTAGTTTGGCTCGTCACGAAATTAAAAAAAAATATTTTTGAATTTTTTGTCTTGAAACATGCCATAACACACACACACACACACACACACACACACACACACACACATATATATATATATATATATATATATTGCTCTATTGTTCAAATAGAGCATGTGCAGCTTGGTGTATTTGTTAGTTAGGGGTCGTTTGGTAGGATGCATTAGGTAAAATAATGTATGCATTAGCTTTGTATATTAGTAATACTTTGTTTGGTATACTTTTTGAACCTATGCATTAGTTATACATCCTATTTGGTATTATCTTATGCATAACTAATATATAAGAAACCATAGTATTAACAATACAATGGGTTTTAATGCATGTATTAACTTAGTTAAAGACAAAAATGTCCTTCAAAATTTATACTTGATTAAAATATGCTATTATATAATGCAAGTTTGAAATAATCCAAGAAAGTGAGAAATAAAATTATATCCCTAGTAAATAAATAAATACTTAGCATATTTTTTATTTTATAAATAAATATTAAGTTCTATACTACAATATAGGTAGACAAATCAAATAATTTGTTTAAACCCTTTTCATATACAAACATTCCTCAACATATGTTTCTTTAAAAAAGATGTGGTGTGGACTGGTTATGAGGGTATTTTTGTAAACAAACAATTCTTTTAGAAATTGTGCAATGCTTTAGTACATCAAACCAAACAATGGATAATAAATATGTAAGCATAACTAATACTAGCATAACTAATGCAAGCATAACTAATACCAGCATTACTAATACACCCTATTCAACATTATTCTTATACACTCTACCAAACGACCCCTTAGGGTGTTAGTTACAGCTGTTAGGTAGTTAATGATATTTGTCAATGAGCTGTATTTGTTTGTTAAGTTAATTAGTGGAAGTTGTTAATTTGTATAAAAAGGTGTACGGTGTTACGACTGAATAAAATGGAACAGTTTCCTTCTCCAAACTCTCTCTCTCTCTCTCTCTCTCTCTCTCTCTTCTGACTCCATTAACGAGCAAGGTGAAAACTTCAAACCTTGCATTTCAGCATGGTATTAGAGCAGGAGTAATTGATTCTACGCATCGCATCTTGCTTCGCGTCTCGTCTAGGTCAAAATTCATAGAAAGTCTTCAATTCGATCAATTGCTATCAAATTATTCTGAACAATGGCAGAAACTCCGATCGACCATACACATCTTTTATACCTGGGTCCATCCGACACTCCAAGCTCAGTTTCTATACCAGTGAAACTCGCTGGATCAGACAATTACTGGCTTTGGAGCAGATCGATGAGGATCACATATTTAGGGAACATGAAGCTAGGGTTTGTTAGCGGTACATGCAAGAAGGATCTGTACAAAACAGCTGAATTGCAGGAACAATGGGAAACTTGCAATGCGGTGGTGTTGTCATGGATCATGAACAATGTGTGTGCAGAACTCCTAGGTGGTATCGTTTATGCATCAAATCACATCTCGTTTAGGAAGACCTACGAGAGAGATTTGACAAGGTCAATCGAGTGAGGAGTTTTTAGTTACATCATGAAATTGGAGCATTATCATAAGTAATTAGCTCAGTTTTAGTTTATTTTTCGAAATTGAAGGAGCTTATGCATGAATATGATGTTTTAGCCCCATTCTCTAACTGTGGGTGTCCAAAATCAAAGGAAAATGTGGAAATGATGCACCAGCAACGAGTAATGCAATTCCTAAGTGGCATAAATGATTCGTATGATCAAGCACGCATGCAAATCCTGATGAAGACCACTGCACCAAATCTCAATCAAGCATATGCTATGATTATACAAGATGAGAGTCAACAAACAGTTGATGCTTATATTGTGACTAATAAGGTTGATGCTATGGCAATGCAAGCAGGAACAGGTAGATATTTTCGAGGAAGGAAGCAATTTATGGAATGTGAGCACTGTCACATGAGGAATCATATCAAAGAAAATTGCTACAAACACATTGGCTATCCATATGATTTTGATAAAAGGAAGAAAGCTGGTGCTGGAACTCAGAATTATGGTCGAGGAAAAACAGACAACTGGAAGAGAGAGTCACTTGCTGTTGTGAATCATGCAGATGTAGGGTCATCCTCTCAAGCAGATGAAGGTGGACAATTCATGAAGCCGGCTAACAGAGGACATTACTTCACTGATGAGCAATATAGCTAGATACTCAGCCTTCTCAGCAAGGATTCCGGAGAATGTCAAGCAAATACAACAAGTAAGATCACTAGCCTAATGTATAAATTTGATCAGAAAATTGATCAAAGGGACAGAGATTAGATTGTAGACTCAAGGGCAACTCATCACATTTCTTCTAGTCTAGAACTGCTTGACAATACCAAGATGTCACGACCCAAAACCTAATCCATCGTGATGGCGCCTATCGGTGGTACTGGGCAAGCCGACCTTCCCAAAAATATTTCCAAACTAAATATAAAAGTAAAGTAAAGCTTTCCATATCAGGAATTTTTCATAAAATCAAAGTTGAACTCAATATAGAATCAAAATGCGGAAACCAGCCCCAAACATTGGGGTGTCACTAGTCATGAGCGTCTAAGTATTTAAAACTATTACAGTCAATGTCTAAATATCAGTACAAAATGAAAAGAAATATGGAAGGAGTAACAAGGTCCTACGGACGCTGGCAGTTACCTTGCAGTCTCCGAAACTCAAATAGGCCTGGACTCAACAATCGCCGTGCTCAGACACACCTGGATCTGCATATGTAGTGCAGGGTGTAGTATGAGTACAACCAACACAGTAAGTAACAGAAATAAATAAAAACTGAGAAGCAGTGACGAGCTATACAGTACAGTTTATTTTAAAAGTTTTCAGTAAAGAGTGAATATGCTTTCAAATCCTGTGGTATAAGTCAAATCAATTCGCGCTCATGTAAAACAGATATGAATCTTCCAGAAATTTCACAACAACAACAGATAACAACTAAGTGCAACAATAAATAAAAGCAAGTACAACCTCTCAAGGCAGCAGTCACTTAACCCATCTCAACAGCTCACACTTTCGGCTCTCAGAACTCAATACACACTCTCAATAGGTACCTGCGCTCATTAGGGGTGTTCAGACTCATAAGGGGCTCCTACATCCCAAGCACTATAATCCGCATGGACAACTCACGTGCTATAATATCATATCTAGATTCGCACGGATAACTCACGTGCTGCACGTACAACTCACGTGCCATAATATAAACATAAGGATCCACACGGACAACTCACGTACCATAGAATAATACCTCACAACCAGGCCCTCAGCCTTACTCAGTCATGAACCTCTCTAGTCTCATAGCTCTCAATAAAGAAAGGAAAAATATCCCAAATCAATGTGTTACAATATATCATCAGGGAAAATAGCATAGATTGAGGTAAACATGTACGAGAAACACTATTACTGAATATAACTACCAGGAGTAGGAATATAGCCTAAGCATGATTTCTAACATGAAAGGCAGTCTAGTTCTAGTAGACATGAATGAATATGAACACAAATAAAGTCTATTAGACTTCATAGTCTCCCGGGACGGACCAAGTCTCGATCCCTCATGGCGTACATCCACACGCATATCACCTAGCATGGGTGCCACCTCCAAACAGTCACATTATACCAAACTCCAGGTTTCATACCCTCAAGACCATATTTAAAACTGTTACTTACCTCAACAGTGTAGAACTCCTACTCCGAAATGCCCTTTCCTCTCCAACCGGCCTCCAAATGACTCGAATCTATCCACAAGCAATAAAATACGATCAATATGAGCTAAAGAATGAATCCCACAAGGAAAATACCAAATTATTAGCCAAATCCCGAAATTCACTCAAACCCGGGCCCAGGCCCATGTCTCGAAATCCGACAAAAGTCACAAAAATCGAAAGCCCATTCACTCCCGATTCTACCCATACTAAATTCATCAAAATTCGACCTTATTTGGTCCCTCAAATCCCCAAATTACTCTCTCCAAAATCCCAAGCCCTAGTCCCTTATTTCACTCCAAAATTCCTACTAATAAGGTAAGAAATTAACCTAAAAACACCATAGCTAATGATAATAGAGCTCAAGCAACTTACCTCAGTGAATACCCTTGAATCCCCTTCAAAGATCACTCCAAAAGCTCCAAAAACCGACTTGAAAATGGTGGAAATGAACCAAAATTCGCGAAGTGTTCAATTTATAGTTTCTGCCCAAGTCTGTCGCACCTGCGGCTAGATATGTATACCTGCGGTGCCGCATCTGTGCAAAAACCTCTGTATCTGCAGAAAATCAATAAAACCCCAAACCTCGCACCTGCGCTCCATAACCGCATCTGCGACCACGCAAGTGTAGAAAACACCTCACACATACGGCCACTGCCTGACCTCCTCACTTCCGCTTCTGCGGGCACCTATCCGCATCTGCGACCTCTCCTACGCACCTGCGGACCCATCCTACCTCACCACTTTCTGCACATGCGAACTCCCACGCGTGCTTGCGACCTCGCACCTGCAGCTCCCCCTCCGCAGGTGTGGAAATACCAGTAGCAGCAGCTTCAGCTACATTTTCCAACTTCAAACAATCCGTTAACCACCCGGACTCACTCCGAGCCCCTCGGGACCTCTACCAAAGATACCAACAAGTCATATATCAACATACGAACTTAGTTGAACCTTCAAAATACCCAAAACAACATCAAAACATCAAATTACCCTCGGATTCAAGCCTAAGAACTTCTAAACTTCCAAATTCGACAACCGATGCCGAAACTAACCAAACCATGTCCGAATGACCTCAAATTTTACACACACATCACAAATTATACCACGAACCTACTCCAACTTCCGAAAATCCATTCTGACCCCGATATTAAATTTTTCGCTGCCGACCGAAATCGCCAAATTTTCAACTTTTGCCAATTCAAGCCTAATTCCACTACGGACCTCAAAATCTCATTTCGGACTCGCTCCTCAGTCCAAAATCACCTAACGAAGCTAATGGAACCATCAGAATTATATTCCGAGATCGTTTACACATAAGTCAACATCTAGTTGACCTTTCTAACTTAAACTTTTAAATAAGAGACTAAGTGTCTTAATCCACTCCAGACCCAAACCAACTAACCCGGTATATCATAACATAGCTGAAAAGCATAAAAGGAGGTAAAAATTAGAAAAACGGGACTATAACTCTCGAAACGACCAGTCGGGTCGTTACACAAGAGTACAAATAGGTTCATTAGAGATAAGGTACACTTACCTACAGGGGAGAAAGCCGATATTATTCATATTGGTAACACTGGACTATTTGACAAGGAAGTAATCAGAGATGCGCTTTATGTACCTAACTTTAGGTTCAACCTATTATTAGTTTCAAAGCTAATTAAGACAGTGTCTTGCAATGTCAATTTCTTCCGTGACTTCTGTGTATATCAGGATCTTTAGAGTGGCAAGGTGAACGGAATTGGTAAAGAAAATGGAGGATTGTATGCGCTCAAAGGTAATAGATTGGCTAACAGAATAAAGGCAATAAATACAGTAAGCAAAGTAGTTGAAGGAATATCAGCCTGTGGCATAAGAGACTAGGTTATCCTTCACTGTCTTCCATGAAGAGTATGAGGACCTTACATGTCAATATTAGTAGTATAGCACAAAATACCTATTTTGTATGTCCATTGGCAAAGCAGACAAGGTTGAAATTTTCTCTTAGTGAATCTAGATCTAATGTTCTGTTTTAACTAGTACAACTGTCAATGAGTTGTATTAGTTTGTTAAGTTAGTTAGTGGAAGTTGTTAGTTTGTATAAAAAGGTGTACGGTGTTACGACTAAATAAAATGAAACAGTTGCCTTCTCCAAACACTATCTCTCTCTCTCTCTCTCTCTCTCTCTCTCTCTCTCTCTAACTCTATTAACGAGCAAGGTGAAAGCTTATATGACTATGAACCCGTTTGGATGAGCTTATTTTAAGTAACTTTTAAGCTAAAATTATATTTAAGCCAGAAGTTAATTTCTAACTTTTAGCTTTTGACTTGTTTTTGTCATTTTAGCTTAAAAATAAGTGCTTAAAAGCACTTTTTAACACTTTATTCAAACACTACAAAATGGCTTAAAAGCTTTTTTGGCTTAAAAGCACTTGAAATAAGCTAATCCATCTGACTTTTGATAAGCAATATTTATTTACAAGATGACATGGTAGATTTGATAAAATGAATGAAAACAATAAAGTTTAGTGCACATTCTGAATAAGGCTTTTCCTGCCCCAGTATTGATAGAGAAATTTGATCCGGGTGATTTGCACAGATATGATCCTTTGGTGTCACTGATTAAATTTTGACCCAAGTAAAAAAAGTTTTGAAAGAAAAGCCTCCGATCAGAATTTTGAAGTATGTTAGCCAGAATTTCTTAAGCAAGTCTTATGGTGATTCGTCATAATTCTGATGGGTGCCATAATTTTGCAAGTTATGGTGATCGTCACAAAATTATGATGGTTGCCACTTTTTTGTGCAATTGGCCACAAAATTCTGACCGATTATCAGAATTTTTCATATTACGGGAAAACTCTGGTGATTATCACTATTCCTAGTGCTTTAAAATTCTGGTGCAGATTTTTTATTTTATTTTAATGGAGTCAAAATATTAATGATGATTTTGGAAAGGTGTATTCAGCTAATTTATGAAATTTGATCCATTGGATTTCATTGAAACTCATTGGGCCTTGACAGGCTGTCGGCCTGCGATTTATGGTGGACTTTGCTATTAAAATGATTGTTGGCAGCTCGATCCAAATTATATCGTACATATCCCATTTTGGATTGGAAAAAACAAAAAAAAAAACATAAATCGGCAAAATTTAAGAATATTTTTCAGAAACCCTAAATAAATATAATTCCTTGCAGAAACTATCAATTTGGACCGATAATCACATTTAAAAGAAATCCAGAGCATTAATTTTCTAACAAAAAATCCAGAAGGGTTCAGTTTATTTCGGAATCTTCTCTTTAAGTTGGGTCAGCTTATCAGTAGCATGATGTGTATTTATATAGATAGATAGATGAAGATTATAAAAATTCTTTGAGATGTTATGACAAATTAATTATGACTTCTATGTATCACCGTATAATCAATCAGCTTCTATGTTCTTGAACATAATAATTACAAGATTTGTTTTTCGAATTATTCCCTTTTTTGTCACTCAGTCTTTAATTTACTATTATCACCTATGGGTAATCTTTCTATTTCCATTCTCCAGAATTAAAGATATAAAATAGACGTCTAGGATTATTGGCATCTTTATTCTGTGTTATTGCTGCCACGCTCTTGGTGAATAATCATTTCGAAGAAATTTGAGAAATGGATCCTATGGCTTAACATTAATTATAATGCAAAAATGAATTTGCAATATGTCAATTGTATTGATCAAACATTTTCTCGATCTCATTCTCTATCTTTTACTAAATGCAATATGTGCTTGACATGTTTTTTTAAAGTCATTGCTCACATTCAGCTTGAGAATGATATATGATTCATTTTTAATATATTTTATAAAACTACAGGAAATGCTTAATTATCATATATTAAGTTTGCAATAATTAGATTCCAGAATATGAAATGTATAGTTCTTTTTCATAGAATAGATTACAAATTTATTAATAGCATTTTATTATATTAAGATTGTTTTGGTCAAAGTTGCGCGAACATATACTTTCGGTTTTAATTTTAAAAATTGTAATTATATCACGCGAACGTATACATAATCGCGATGATTCGATTAATTAGCGAGCCTACTAGCGATTTGAGTCACCTAAGCTACTTTGAGATTTATTGTAAGGTCATGAGATATGGATAATATTACGGAGGAAATGCAGTGAATCAATTATGGAAAGATGGGCTAATAGAATTCTTCGGGACCAAAATCCACCCAAACCCAAACCACACTTTATATATGAATACAGTCCATTTTGCTTAAACAAATTGTGATCTTCTCCCAGTATTTCTTCCAACTCTAACGAAGGAGAACAACAAAATTGATTAATAACAACTGTTAATTTAACCAGAAGAACGAATTATAGCAATCAAGAAATCCACATAAACCATTTAACATGAAAATGACAATTAAAGAAAAACAACCAAACATTGTTCATCAAAAAAGAAGAAAAACAACCAAAACATTGACCTTTTAATCCTTTGGACCTTTTCATATAACTTAGTAATTTATATCTTTGCTTGACTAACAGTTCTTCATCAACAATCAAATACTCATATTGGACAGAAGCGACAAACTCAGATCATTTAAACAAATTCAAACCATGTCTTTCAATCGCGAAGTAAAACTGAAAATATCGAGATAAGATAAAAGTGAACCTTTGTATTAATGAAGCAAGCACAGAGTCGGAATCTTTGCCAGAATACATGAACAATGGTCGGAGAATTCTAAAGGCGACGTCACCGAAACCTCGAACCGGCAAACTCGAACATCACCTCACTTTAACGATAGTTTCGGAACTGACTTTGGACTGGTTTCGAAGCTGTTTTCAAGCTATTTCGCACATGGTTTTGCTGCTCCTTTTTGGCTAGATTTTGCTGAGCTTTGGAGCCTGAGTTTCGATGGAGTTTAAGGGGCTATTTTGAGGCATTTATGGGCTTTTTCGGGGTTGTTTCAGAGTCGTTTTTTCGACCGAGAAGAGGGATGGTTTGGGGTGGATTTCCAGCTCGTTTTTGGGGCTTTGTTGCTGGAAGTGACATGCTTTTATGAGGTATGGACATTTTCGCAGCTGTTTTGGGGACTGATTTTAAGGTATTTTGGAGCTAGATTTTGGAGTATTTTGGGGGTGGTTTCAGCTAGGTTTCGAGTGTTTTCGGAGCTGTTTTTGACCCAGTTTTTGGTGATCTTTTTGGGGGTGGTTTGAGATCTAACTTTATCTGGCATTATCTTTTGGTGTTTATGGGGTAAGGAAGATGAGTCATAAGGGAGAGTGCAGTCTCGTGTGTATGTGAAGTAAAATGGGGATATGGGGGTTGTGAGAGGGGGACATGAGTGGGAAAGTGGAGTGGGAAAATGGGAGCGGGAATAATGGAGTGAAAAGTGAGGTATTTGTGAGATGAGTGGAAAATAATTCAAGTATAGTCAAAAATTAGGTGCTCACATTGCTTAATTTGATTTCTAATTTTTCAGTTGCTGCTAAAATCGGTTTTCCAAAAATTTCTAAAACAAATAATATGATATAGCTTGGAAAGCATAAGTAAAGCTGCAAGTTGCGGCAAGCTTAAGAATTGCTTGGAGAATGTTAGCAGAAATTAGGTTATTATTTGCCTAACGAAATTAACTAAAATTTGAATTATTTTTATTATATAACTAATTCAAAAAGCAAACTATTCTGAGTTGCTTGAATAATTCCAAAAACAAGGTATTTTGTCTAACTTTTGTTAAATTCATAGGGTGTGTTATTTGCTTTGTTTGGGCATTTGCAGAGTAGTTAGAACTTAGAAATAGTTGATACATAATGGGGCGTGCAAACCACTAATTTGGTAGCAGCATGGGCATCTTTGAGCACACAAATTTAATTTGGTTCTGTATTTATGCCAAACTTTTCTATTGATAACTATTGGTTATAATTAGGGCAAATTCAATATTTGAAATTTTAAAAGTCTGAGTGATTGAGATTGCAAGTCCTAGTAGTTGATTGATATTGTTCTCGGTCATTGTTAAGAGAAGGACATTATGATTAATTGAACCCTGGTTTTGCATGAGGTGAAATGTGAGGATTACACATACCTTATATAATAAGACAAACAGATCTGGTCTCCCCCAATGTGGGGCTCAAACAACCCCCTCATTCGTTGTCCAAGCTTTTTACTTGGAGTGTGGACAATAGAATATGGGAAAAGTGTAGATATTACCGATTTTAGGAGTACCTTAAAAGTCATACCTACATCATACAAAAATTTACAAGGTTTACCCACTTAAAACACACTTTAGGCAATCATATTTGAAGTTATAATTATCGGATAGTGTAAAATTCAAAAAAATGAAAGTGCAAAATCATACAATTCGTTCTGAAGTTCTTATGTCGTAGTGTAGACTCAGACAATTATGATTGAAGTTTGACTGAAGCAGTACAAACTATTAGTCCTAACTCCATGTGATTTCTGGAGGAAAAAAAATCGAAATGTAAACTTTGAAGGACCGGGTCTACAAGTTCTTCTGTCACAATGCAGACTTCAAATAATTATGATTACAGTTCGCCTGACGCAGTTCAAGCTTCAGACAATCGCGTTTGAAGTGCCCAAATTGTAGTCCAAACTTCATATTATCGACTCTGAAGCAATCCTAACTTTAAATGATTTCCGAAAAAAATAAAAAGCCTAAGAGTAAAGGAAAAATAACAATATGCATAAATTATTTTTTATTCTTTCACTAAGCCTCCACCACTCGTAGTGGTTTTAACTTAACCAGCACCAAAACTTTCCTCCATAGCGTTGCTTCTTCTATTCAAAGAGCACATCACTCGTAAACTACCTGCTTCCACGACTGACCAATCACCACAAAAAAGAATCAGCCACATAATACCTTAAATCATTACAGGAAAGAATGAGGAGATAAAGAAGATGCAGAAGAAGTAGCTTCTAAAATATCATTAAATTAGGTCAAGTTAAATATTTTTTTCTTTTTAAATGGGGACAAGTTTAATCGCAGCGACCAATAAGATATATACTCGTAAATATTTTACATATAACATGGGGGAGGGAAGGGGACCCAACATAGAAAAATAATATTTGCGATGAGTGTAGCTCTGCTACTATATTAAGAGAATAGACTTTGGTCCTATCTTAATCCCAAAAATTAATTCATGAATTAAGGATTATCTAAAATTATATAAGGAGACAAACAACACATCCCTCACTGTGGGACTCTAGCACTTATAAATATAATCATATCGTATGTGCATTTAATATTATGATCTAATTATTTTTACAGAAAAAGAGTTATTTTCTAAATGTAAAGTCTGCTCCGTTCTTAGTTGGCCATAGACATGTGTTTATATAAGAATTTACTTGGAAAATATCCACTCTTCGCCTCCAAGTATGGACGAGTCGAGGAGGAATATTTCCTATTTTCCTTTCGGTCATTGATCATTTGCTATAAATAGGTGTCACGACCCAAATTAACCCTCCGTAAGGTATCGTTATGGCACATAGTCTTTACGACTAGGTAAGCCTAATATTGCGAAAAAAATAAATAAAACACAATATTTTAAAGATAAACAACATAAAAATATCCAAATGTTGAAGTAAGGTTTGTACTTGTCATTCTATCTTCCTGTTGTTATTTATGCATTGCATTATGGTAAGGGAGAGTGTTAATGCATGAAGGGTGATGTCACTTATTGGGTTGGGTACGCATCTGCGATCCCTGGGCCGCATCTGCGGCTTCGCTTCTGCGGACGACGAGCCGCACCTGTGAGCCCAGCATGCCCTGTCCATTTATGCATCTGCGAAGGCCCAAGCGCACCTGCGAGTCTACACCTGCAGACTCCCCTCCTCATCTGTGAAACACCAAAACCAGCAATACACCAGATTTTACTAAGTCCAAATTTCTTCCTGTTAAGCATTTGAAACACACCCGAGGCCCCCGGGACCTCAACCAAATATACCAACCAATCCTAAAATATCATACGAACTTAGTCGAGCCTTCAAACTACATCGAACAACACCAAAATCCTGAATTAAGTACGGATTCAAGCCTAAGAATTTGAAATTTTCCAAATTCTACAAACGACGCCGAACCTCATCAAATCTAGTCCGAATGACCTCAAATATTACACAAAGGTCACAAATTCCACTACGAACCTACATCCACTTTCGGAATTCCATTCCGAGCTCGATATCAAAATTTCCACTATCGACCGAAATCGTCGAAAAACTAACTTTCGCCAATTCAAGCCTAAATCTACTACAGACCACCAAAACACATCCCGGACGCGCTCCTAACCCCAAAATCACTCAACAGAGCTAAAGGAGTCGACAAAATTTTATTCCGGATCCGTTTTCACACAGTTCTGACTACTGTCCAAACCCCGAACTTATAGGCAATACTAATACTAGGGCTGTAGTCAAAGATCTCTTTAGCTTTTGAAATCTCTCCTCACACTCCTTGGTCCACCTGAACGGAGCACCCTTCTAGGTCAGCCCAGTCATAGGTGCTGCAATGGATGAAAATTCCCCCACAAAGCGACGGTAATACCCCGCCAAACCAAGGAAACTGTGGATCTCCGTAGCTGAAGACGGTCTAGGCCAACTCTGCACTACCTCCACCTTCTTCGGATGTACCTTGATCCCATCACAAGACACTATGTGGCCCAAGAATGCCACTGAATCAAGCCAGAATTCACACTTAGAAAATTTTGCATACAATTTCTTCTCCTCAAAGTCTGAAGCACGGTCCTCAGGTGCTGCTCATGATCTTCCCGAGACCGGTAATATACCAGGATGTCGTCAATAAACACAATGATGAAGGAATCAAGATAAGGACGGAATACACTATGCATTAAATGCATAAAGGCTGGTGGGGCATTGGTCAGCCCAAATGACATGCCAAGAAACTCATAGTGACCATATTTGGTCTTGAAAGCAGTCTTCGGGATATCCGGCACCCGATTCTTCAACTGATGATAGCTAGAACACAAGTCAATCTTAGAAAACACCCTGGCACCCTGTAACTGGTCAAATAACTCATCAATACGAGGCAATGGATACATGTTCTTCATTGTAACCTTGTTCAACTGCCGATAATCAATACACATACGTACAAAACCATCCTTCTTCTTCACAAATAAGACAGAAGTACCCCAAGGTGACACACTGAGTCGAATGAAGCCCTTATCAAGTAACTCTTGTAACTTCTCCTTCAACTCCTTTAATTCAGGAGGAGCTATACGATATGGAGGAATAGAGATGGGCTGAGTGCTCGACAATAAATCAATGCCAAAATCAATATCTCTGTCGGGCGGCATGCCCGGAAGATCAGCTGGAAACATATCTGGAAAGTCCCTCACTACTGAAACTGACTCAACTGTAGGAGTATCAATACTAACATCCCTCACATAGGCCAAATACACATCACACCCCTTCTTAACCATTCACAGAGCCTTAAGGAATGAAATGACCCTGCGGGGAGTATACTCTAAGGTACCTCTCCACTCTAATATCGGCAATCCTGGCAAAGCCAGCGTCACTGTCTTAGCGTGACAATCAAAAATAGCATAATGGGGCGACAACCAGTCCATGCCCAAGATAATATCAAGATCTACCATACTGAGTAATAACAAATCGGCTCTGGTCTCAAAACCACTAAGAGTAATCAAACACGACCGATATACACGGTCCACAATGAGAGAATCCCATACGGGAGTAGATACATAAATAGGGGAACTCAAAGAATCCCGAGATATCCCCAAATGTGGAGCAAAATAAGAAGACACATATGAGTACATAGAGCCTGGGTCAAATAATGTCGATGCATCCCTATGACAGACGGGGACGATACTTATGATGACTGAATCTGAAGCAACGACCTATGAATGGGCTGGAAGGGCATAGTACCTAGCCTGGCCTCCCCCTCTAGGGAGACCTCGACCTCCCCGACATCCACCTCGAGTTGGATGAGGAGGTGAGGTGGCAGTTGGTGCTGGAAGAATGGCCGGAGGACCCAGTGGAGCACGTGGAGGCTGATAAGTCTGTGGAGGTGCACCCCTCCTGGCTCTGGGGAAATCTCTAACCAGGTGACGAGTGCCACCACACTCAAAACAACCTCTCGGAGGACGTGGCGGCTGAGACTGACTCGGACCTAGCCTGCTAGACTGGACGGTGATAGTAGCTCGAGCAGGAGGCATACTGGATACTGGCGGTGCATAATAGGGCCCCTGAGGTGTAGGAGGAGCTAGGATACTACTGGCTGCTGGAAGAGCTGAATGAACAGGGCGACTCACAAAACCCCTACCATAGCGTGATGCTGGTGCATGAGCTCCTGAGTAATGACCGGTTTGTCGAGACCTCTTGGCCTCTCTCTCTCCTTTCTGTCCCGGGCGAACATGCCCTCCACTCTCCTAGCAGTGCTCGGTGCCTGCTGATAAGTGATGTCCATCTCTAACTCCTTGGCCATACTAGTCCGAATACTGGGGTGGAGTCCCTTAATGAACAAACCCTCTCTCTGACTGTAGCAACCAGAGCCGATGCATGGATAGCTAACTCACTGAAACGGGTTGCATACTCTGAAACAGTAATAGCACCCTGACGCAACCGCTCAAACTCTGCACGCCAAGAATCCCTGAGGCTCTGAGGAACATACTAACGCAAGAACATCTCTGTAAACTGAGTCCAAGTGAGTGAGGTTGCCTCGTCTGGACTACTCAGTTCATAGGCACGCCACCACTGATATGTTGCTCCCCTCATATTGAAAGCGGTGAAAGAAACCCCACTCGTCTCCACAATGCTCATAGTGCGGAGAATACAATGACACTCCTCAAGAAAACCCAGAGCATCATATGAAGCTAGTCCGCTAAAAGTACGTGGGTGGTACTTCTTGTACCTCTTAAGTCTGAGCTGCTCTGCCTCAAAAGTAGCTACCCTGATCTCATGTTGAACCAAAGCCACTAGGGGCATAGGAATATACTCTGGGGCCTGATCAACCTCGACCCTCTGCTCAGGAGTACGGGCTGTGGGAGTCTGTGCCCCTCCCACTGCCTGAGATGTAGCGGGAGCTATCGGAAATAGTCCAGCCTGATCCAGAGTGCTAAACATGCTCAAGAACTGAGCTAAAGTCTCCTGGAGGGCTGGAGTAGCAATAGGGATCTCCGGCGCTGGCCCTCCAGCTGGAGCTGCTGGGGGCTCCTCAGATGCAGCTTCCGCAGGTGTTTGGGCTACACCACGTGGTCATACTCTATCTCGACCCTGGCCTCTGGCAGCTCTGGTGGCTTTGGCAGGGGGCTCGGGTGCCTGATCGTCGGTCCTCCCAGTACGGGTCCTCACCATCTGTTAGAAAGAATAGAATAGAAGCTTAGAATATTTTGGTGTCAATAACTCGCACGACAAAGAAATCAAAGAAATATTATTGTTCTTAACAGTTACATAGCCTCCCGAAGTTAAGTACGGACGTCTCCGCACGGATCCGCGAGACTCTAATAAACTGGCTTGTGACTCGCGACTCCTACGAACCTAGTGCTCTGATACCAACTTGTCACGACCCAAATTAACCCTCTGTAAGGTGTCGTGATGGCATCTAGTCTTTAAGACTAGGTAAGCATAATATTACGAAAAATATAAAGAAAACATAATATTTTAAAGATAAACAGCATATTATAAATAGCCAAAAGTAGTACCACTCGGCATATACAAAATAATTTCCCAAGACCCGAAATATCACTAAGTCACAAGCAGTTATAATCTATGTAGCTCTACACAAAAGTCTGAAGATAATAAAGAAAGTCTCTAGGCGAGGGAGTAGAAGGGGACTCCGAAGATCTGCGAATGCAAGCAGTAGTACCTTGAAGTCTCCTAAAATCAGCAGCACGTACTAACCCCGAAGCTGATAGCTCGCACCTGGATATGCACACGAAAACATGTGCAGGGAAGGGCATGAGTACACCACAATGGTACCCAGTAAGTGCCAAGCCTAACCTCGGTCGAGTAGTGACGAGGTCAGGTCAAGGCCCTACCGGAGCAAATATAATAAATTAAACAGTAAAATATATAAGTAAAATTTATGGTGACACAGTTAAAGAGATTCTCAAAAAGTTAACAGTTAAGGGAGCCCTCGGCTCAAAACAAGGTAAACACAATGGAAAATCTCCCGGGATACCGTCCCGTAGTTCCGAATAAATATGCAGTACATGGGGATCTCCCAAAATACGTCTGTAATCCCAAAGTAAATATGCAGTGCTGGGGGATCTCCCGGAATACATCTGTAGTCCTAAAATAAATATGCAAGACAGGGGGATCTCCCGAAATACGTCCGTAGTCCCAATTTAAATATGCAACGAAAGATGAAATGGCAGGTATGGCATCGAGTTATACAGTTTATACTGAACACAGATAAAGAAAATAGGGATTCAACTAAGCATGGCGCACAGAAAGTCAAATAGGCAGTTAGAACACGTAAGCATGCTTTTCTAGTCCAAACTAAACAATTAACCATATTAGTACAATTTAATAAGAGAAGTAATTTATGATTTAAAAAGGATAAACAAGATTTTTGCAATAAAAACCCGTGTACATACTCATCACCTCATGTACACGACGCCCACACACCAAATAATATCAAGATATCCTAAGGGGAAAGTCCCCAACACAAGTTTAGGCAAGCCACTTACCTCGAACCGCTCAAATCAACTCGATATCACGTTCTTGCCACGAGTATCCGACTCCAAATGGCCCGAATCTATTCAAATTAATTGCATAATGTAAATATAACTACAAGTAACTAATTTTAACTATTTAATTTGAAGCTAAAGCGCGAAATTAGGAAAAACGCCCAAAATGTATCCCCGGGACCACATCTCGGAATTGGGTAAAAATTACAAATTATGAATACCCATTCACTCACGAGTTCACTCAAATAAAAATCATCTAAATCTGACGTCAAATTCTCATTCAAATCTCAGATTTTCAATTGGGGAACCTTTCCCCCATTTCCAAACTTTTACCCTCAAATTCCTTAATTAGACTAGGAAAACAACAATAGATTATTATATTATGATCAAAATAGAGTTAGAATTCGTTACCCAATAGTTCTCCTTTAAAATCCCTCGAGAAATCGTTTCCCACCGAGCTCCAAATCAAATTTTGTATTATGAAATTTCAAACCCTCGAAATCCCCTTTTCTGCCCAGTGATTTCCGCATCTGCGCTCATGGGGCCGCATCTGCGTTCCCACACCTGTGAAAAAATCAACACAGGTGCGGAAGTCACTTATTGGGCTGGGTCCGCATCTGCGACCCCTGGGCCACATCTGCGGCTCCGCTTCTGCGGACGACCAGCCGCACTTGCGAGCCCAGCATGCTCTGTCCATTTTCACATCTGCGAATGCCCAAGCTCACCTCGAGTCCGCACCTGCAGACTCCTCTCCGCATCTGCGAAACACGAGAACCACCAATGCACAAGATTTTCCTAAGTCCAAATTTCTTCCCGTTAAGCATCTGAAACACACACGAGGCCCCCGGGACCTCAACCAAACATACCAACCAATCCTAAAACACCATACAAACTTAGTCGAGTCTTCAAAACACATCTAACAATACCGAAATCTTGAATTAAGCACGGATTCAAACCTAAGAATTTAAAATTTTCTAAATTCTATAAACGACGCCGAACCACATCAAATCTAGTCCGAATGACCTCAAATTTTACACACAGGTCAGAAATGATACTACAAACCTACAACCACTTTTGGAATTCCATTCCGAGCTCGATATCAAAATTTCCACTATCGGCCTAAATCGCCAAAAAACTAACTTTCGCCAATTCAAGCCTAAATCTACTACAGACCTCCAAAACATATTCTGGATGCGCTCCTAACCCCAAAATCACTCATCGGAGCTAACGGAGTCGACGAAATTCCATTTCGGATCCGGCTTTACACAGTTCCGACTACGATCCAAACTCCAAGTCATAAACTCACAACTAGGGACTAAGTGTCCCAAAACTCTCTGAATTCCATAACCAATCAATCCGGCAAGTCCCAAAAGTAGAAACAAATATGGGGAAAGCAGATATTAGGGGATCGGGGCTCTAATTCTCAAAACGATATGCCGGGTCCTAACAATAGAAAACTAGTCTTTCAGCACATAAACTCACAGAGAGCAAGAAGCATTACAAAAGTTTCATCTAGAGAGTATTTTTCGAGAGGGATATTTTGAAACATTGTTGCGTGAATTTATTTATGTGTGTTTCTATAAGGTTATGTTAGAACAAGGATTACAACAATATTAGAAAATAAAAAATAAACTTGCTTGGCTTAGAGGCACGTAGAGAAAACATTTCTTGAAGATAGTTAGAGTCTCTTCCACGAGCAAAAGGAAGACTAAATGACAACTCTATGTAATGACCCAACCGGTCATTTTAACTTTTAGAACCCCGTTACCTAAAATAAAACTCCCCAAACATGATTTTACTAATTTATGACTGCGGGGATAGTTGGTTCGGATTTGGAAGCGTTTGGGTTGAAATTAGAATACTTGGTTCCTTAAGTTAGTTTTAAATGGACAAGTTTGAATTCGGTCAACATTTTGAGAAAACGACCTCGGAATTGGGATTTGACGATTCCAATAGGTTTATATGATGATTTCGGACTTGGGCGTATGTTCGAATCGGGTTTTGGATAACCTGGGAGCGTATTGGCGCTTAATAGTAAAAAATAACTATTTGAAGGTTTAAAGTTCTTTAAATTGGGTTTGGAGTAGGTTTTTGAGAAATTAAAGTCCGTTTGGAATTTCGAGTTTGGGAATAGTTTCGTATAATGATTTAAGACTTGCACGCAAAATTTCGTGTCTTTCCGGGTAGTTTAAGTACGTTTCGGCGTATTGGAACTAAATTGAAGAACTTGAAGTTCTTAAGTATGATTCTATTTGGTTTGGAATATGATTCTTAGATTTGATGTTGTTTTACATGTTCCGTGAGTTTGAGCAAGTCCGTTTTATGATTTCAAACTTGTTGGTATGTTTGGGCGGGGTCCTGGGGACCCCGAGTGTCAATCGAACGAGGTTCGGACCAAGTTGGAAGTTGGGAGCCAAAACCTGCAGCTCCCAGCTACTGTCAGAATCGCACCTGCGCTTGGCCAGTCACAGGTGCGACATTCGCATATACGGCAGAAGCTTGCAGGCGCGACACTCGCATATGCGAGATTTTGAGCGCAGAAGCGGAAAAGGGGAAGGGGCAATTCACCGCAGATGCAGACTATTTGCGCACCTGCGAATGCGCAGGTGCGAGGATTATTGCGCAGATGCGACCGTGGCCCAGGCGAGTGGAACTCGCACCTGTAAGGAATATCTGCAGGTGCAGTACCCCTTCCGCAGGTGCGAAACCACTGCTTGGCAGAATGGTTAAAAATTGGGACTCACACATTTTGAGCCCATTTTTCCTCCATGGGTGATTTCAGAGCTTTTGAGAAGGGAGTTCAACTAGAAATTGAAAGGTAAGTTAATTCCACACTCCTTGAGTTAAATACATAGATTATAAGTAGATTATAACTAGTAAATATTAGAAATCAAAGGTTTAGGTGAAAACCCTAGATTTTTCTAAAAATGAGATTTTAACCACGAAAATAGTTATGAAATTGTATAGAAATTATATATTTGAGTTCTTGAGATTATGGGTAACGTTTTTCATCCAACAATTTCCAGAATACGGACACGTGGGATCAGGGTGAATTTTAGGAATTTTACCATTTTGGATAGAGTAATTTATTTAATAGATGAATTTTGAATTATTGAACATATATTAATTATTTTATATAACTTTTAGATAGTTTTGGATTTCTCGGCATTGAATCGAGAATTTTACGCGACGCGATAATCGAAAAGTGGACTTTGAGACGAGCTAAGTCTCTTGTCTAATCTTGTGAGGGGAAAATTATCCCATAGGGATTAAATTGAATAATTATTGCTAATTGTGGGGGCTACGTACGCACGAGGTGACGAGAGTCCGTGCGTAGCTACTCTAAATGCTAAAGTCCGGGTAGTTTAGGACTCCAAGCATGAATTACTTGTGTAAATTGTATTCCTTGATTAATTAATATTAATTGATATATATATGATGAATTGTTAGATAAAGATATTAAAGGATAGAAATCTCATATGCTTGATTTTCTATTTAAATCAATTAATTGTTAAAAGAAATTGCTCTCCTCCCGAATTTATCACATAATAAATATACTCTTCTTCCGGAGGTACATAAGAAAATGTCCTATTTTCTTTTGGGGAGGGCCGAACGCCTCGGCAGGATAGATGCATCTGTGGATCGTGCCGCACGTCCCTCGGCAGTGTACACGACACTCTGGATCGGGTCGTGCGTCCTCGGCAGAAATCGTGCTTAATAATAATAATAATTACACGATACTTTAATAACTTATTTCAGCTTGCGAAGCTAATTGATAAATTGGAAAATCCTTGGAATTTAATGAATTATTATTCTTGCTTGTTAAATAATTAATTGTTATTCCTGAAAATGATATTTAATTGATAAATTGGAAGTTATTCAAATTGAAGGAATTTAATTAATATATTGAGAATTGTTACATTTGAAGAATTTTGATTATTTTCGTTGATTAAATAAATTATTATAAATTCTGTAAATCATGTTGATTTAAATATCCTAGTTGTATTTCAATTATTATTATTGCCCCATAGTGAGTGTCAAAGTCGGCCATCTCGTCTCTACCATTTCGAGATTAGGCTTGATACTTACTAGGTATAGGTTGTTTATGTACTCATACTACACTTGCTGCACTTTTGTGTAGGAATTGAGGCAAGTACTAGTGGGGGACCTATCGTCTTACACCCCCGTTATCCAGGGACATAGTGGTGAGATGTTTCTCTGATCCGTTCTGCAGCTACGAGTGTCTCTCTTTGTATTTTAATTCTGTCTATTTTTATTAATAATTGAGGTTTTGCATAATCTACTAGATGCTCATACACTTGTGACACCGGGTCTTGGCACACACATTGGTAGAGTTTGAGTTTTATTATATTTTCTTGGTTTTAACTTTTATCAATGTATACTTAATTTGTTAGTTGGCTTGCCTAGCTGTAGTGTTGGGCGCCATCATGACTTATAGGTGAAATTGGGTCGTGACAACATGGTATCAGAGCACTAGGTTCACGTAGGTCTCACATGCTATGAGTAGGCCTAATAGAGTCTTGCGGATCCTTACGGAGACGTCTGTACTTATCTTCGAGAGTCTATAGGGTGTTAGGAAATTACCTTTCTTCATATTCCATCATGCAATTAATGTAGTACTAAATATCCTTCTCTTATTCTCTCACATATGGTGAGAACGCGCTCGAATGAAGTTCCAGACCAGGGAAGAGCTACTCCCCTGGTTGCTAGAGGTTGAGGTCGAGGGAGGGCCCCAACCTGTGGTAGAGGGCGAGGACGTCCCAGGACTGTTCCAGTTATACCGCCAATGGGTCCAGTAAAGAATCCCATTATGGAGGAGCAGGGTGAGGTGTCTGTGGCAGAGCCAGCTCAGGTGGATTTCACATCTGCACTGGGATTTCAGGATGTCATGGGTCGTATGCTACGGTTCATGGATAATATGACTCAGGCCGGTTTATTTCTGGTAGACCCAGCCACATCTCAGGCGGGCAGGGAAATACAAACCCCTACCGTGCAGGCTCATGGACCGGAAGCTGCTGTATATCAGACCCAGGGTGCACTACCCCTGGGTGGAGCCCAGCCAGTGGCAGCAGCTACACTTGAGCCCAGGCCAACTGTAGCCGCTGATCCTCAGAAACTATTAGACAGATGGAGTAGAGTACATCCTTCTTTCTTTGGGGGTGAGCGACATGAGGATCCACATGACTTCATTGATCAGTGCAAGGATAGATTGTACAACATGAGGATATTGGAGTCTCATGGGGTAGACTTTGCTACTTTTCAGTTAGAGGGCAGAGCCCGTAGATGGTGGCAGTTTTATGCTCTTGACAGACCAGCAGATTCTCCTCCCGTGACTTGGGACATGTTCACTTGTATCTTCCTTGACAGGTATATTCCACCCTCCTAGAGGGTTGCGATTTCAGTTTGAGCAACTCCAGCAGGGTCAAATGTCAGTGACTGATTATGAAGCGAGGTTTTCTGAATTATCTCGTCATGTACTTATGATACTCCCTACTGAGGCAGAGAGAGTGCGGAGGTTTGCAGCAAGTTTACATACTGGTATTCAGGCCACTATGGCTCGAGAGGTTGAGATGGGTACTTTTTACGAGCGAGTTGTGTAGATAGCCTGGAGGATTGAGGGTGTGTATCAGCGGAGTCGAGAGCAGATTATGAGGGATAAGCGGTTCAGGTACTCTGGAGAGTTCAGGTGTGCTCCGTCTGGGGGCAGAGGTCAGTTCATGAGGGGGCAGTCCAGCAGACCCTCATTTCCAGCAGCACCACCTCCTCGAGGTGCTCTAGTGCGACCTTATCTCAGTGTTATACCAGAAAGTTCCTACCGCCCACCATCTATTCAGTGTCCTCCCGATGGGTATTCAGTTCCCCAGGGCCAGACACTTAGTCAGCAGCCCATCGCACCGAAGAGTTGTTACGAGTGCAGGGATCCCAGTCACATGCAGAGGTTTTTCCCTAGGCTTCAGGGTAGACCAGTACAGCAGGGCCTGCAGCCTATGCTTACCAGACCAGTTGCTCCACCAGTAGTCCAACCACCAAGAGGTGGAGGACAGGTGGGTAGGGGTCATCCTAGAGGTGGAGGTCAGCCAGGCGGAGGCCAACCAGTTGGTGCTCCAGCTCGGTTCTATGCTTTTCCGGCTAGACAAGATGCAGAGGCCTCAGATGCTGTGATTATAGGTATTATTTCTATTTGTGGCAAATACGCCTTAGTATTATTTGATCCAGGATCCACGTATTCATATGTGTCATCTCTATTTGCTCCATTCCTGGGTGTTTCTTGTGAGTCCTTGAGTACTCTTGTTTATGTGGCCACTGCTGTAGGCAATTCTGTTATTGTGAACCGGATCTACCAGTCTTGTATTATTATATTCTGTGGTTATGATCGAGCATATCCCTTATTGATCGAGATGATAGATTTTGAAATTATTCTGGGTATAGACTGGTTATCTCCATATCATGTTGTTCTAGATTGTCATGCCAAAACTGTTACTTTGGCTATTCCATCTTTGCCTAGGCTGGAGTGGAAGGGTTCGTCGGTTAGTTCATTTAATCGGGTTATTTCTTTTATAAAGGCTCAACACATGGTTGAGAAGGGTTGTTTGGCTTATCTAGCTAATGTTCGGGATACTACTGCAGAGACACCGACTACGGATTCAGTGCCAGTAGTTCGGGAGTTCTTCGATATATTTCTTTCAGATCTTCCAGGTATGCCACATGATCGTGATATTGATTTTAGTATTGACTTGGCTCCAGATACGCAGCCTATATCTATCCCACCGTATCGCATGGATCCGAAAGAATTAAAAGAATTGAAGAACAACTGGAAGAGTTACTAGCCAAAGGGTTCGTCATACCGAGTGTATCTCCTTGGGGTGCACCTGTATTATGTGTGAAAAATAAAGATGGAACAATGCGGATGTGTATTGATTATAGCCAATTGAACAAAGTCACTATTAACAACAAGTACCTGTTGTCGCGTATTGATGACCTATTTGACCAGTTGTAGGGTGCTAGGGTGTTCTCTAAGATCGACTTGAGGTCAGGGTATCATCATTTGAATATTCGAGATTCGGATGTTCCGAAAACTGCTTTCCGTACTAGATATGGTCATTATGAGTTTCTGGTAATGTCTTTCGGTTTAACTAATGCCCTGATAGCATTTATGGATCTGATGAACAGGGTATTCAGGCCATATATTGATTCGTTTGTCATTGTCTTCATTGATAACATTTTGATCTACTCGTGCAGCAAGGAGGAACATGAGTAGCATATGAGAGTAGTGCTTCAGATATTATGGGAACAAAAGCTATTTGCCAAGTTCTCTAAATGTGAGTTTTAGCTAGAGTCTGTAGTATTTTTGGGACATATTGTATCAGGTGAAGATATTAAAATTGATCCCAAAAAGATTGAGGCAGTTCAGAATTGGCATCGTCCCACTTCGGCGACTGAGATCAGGAGTTTCCTGGGTTTAGTAGGTTATTATCGTCAGTTCGTGGAGGGTTTTCATCTATTGCAGCACCATTGACCAAATTAACCCAGAAGGGTGCTCCGTTTCGATGATCTGATGATTGTGAGGTGAGCTTTCATAAGCTCAAGACAACATTGACTACAACACCAGTTGTTACCGTTCGGTTCGGGAATGTATACAGTGTATTGCGACGCTTTACGCGTTTGTTTGGGTTGTGTATTAATGTAGGAAGGGCGAGTTATTGCATATGCTTCATGTCAGTTGAAGCCCCACGAGCAGAATTATCCGGTACATGATTTGGAGTTTGCTGCAATTGTTCACGCCTTTAAGATTTGGAGGCATTATCTCTATGGGGTATCCTGTGAAGTTTATACTGATCATCGCAGTTTGTAGCATTTGTTCAAGTAGAGGAACCTAAATTTGAGGCAGCGCAGATGGCTGGAGTTACTAAAAGATTATGATATTACTATCCTGTATCATCCGGGCAAAGCAAATGTGGTTGCAGATGCCTTGAGCAGAAAGGAGGAGAGTATGGGATTTTTAGCTTTCATTTTAGCAGAGGAAAGGCCATTAGCCTCAGATGTTCAGTCATTGGCTAACAAACTTGTGCGGCTAAATATTTCAGAGCCCAGTCGAGTTCTTGCATGTGTTGTAGCTCAGTCTTCACTATTTGAACAGATCAAGGCTCGCTAGTATGATGATCCACACTTAATGGTTCTTCGAGAAATGGTACTACGAGGTGGTGCCAAGGAAGTTACTATTGGCGCGGATGGTGTTCTGCGACTCTAGAATCGTCGGTGTGTTCCTAATGTGGATGAACTAAGGAAAAAGATCCTGGAGGAAGCATACATTTCTCGGTATTCTATTCATCCAGGTGCTACGAAGATGTATCATGACTTGAGGCAGCATTATTGGTGGCGACGAATGAAAAAGGACATAGTTGAGTATGTGCCTAGGTGTCTAAATTGTCAGCAAGTTAAATATGAGCACCAGAGGCCAGGTGGCCTACTTCAACAGATGATTATACCAGAGTGGAAATGGGAACGCATCACTATAGACTTTGTAGTTGGGTTGCCGCGGACCTTGCGGAAGTTTGATGAAGTTTGGGTCATTGTTGACAGGTTGACCAAGTTGGCACACTTTATTCCTATTGTGACTACGTATACTTTAGAGAGGTTGGCCCAGATATATATTCAGGAGATAGTTCGGTTGCACGGTGTGCTAATTTCTATAATATCAGATAGAGGCCCTCAGTTTACTTCATATTTCTGGAGAGCAGTGCAGAGTGAGTTAGGAACCCCTGTAGAGCTCAACACAGCCTTTCATCCGCAGACCGACGGGCAATCAAAGCAAGTTCAGATTTTGGAAGATATGCTCAGGGCATGTGTGATTGACTTTTGAGGTCAATGGGATCGTTTCCTGCCTTTGGCCGAGTTTGCTTATAATAACAGTTACCAATCCATCATCGAGATGGCTCCATTTGAGGCTTTATATGGCCGTCGATGTCATTCACCTATCGGATGGTTTGATCCCGGTGAGGCTAATTTATATGGTACTGATTTGGTAAAGGATGCCTTGGAAAAGGTAAAGTTGATTCAGGAGCGACTTTGTACAGCACAATCCAGGAAGAAGAGTTACGCGAATCAAAAAGTACGTGATTTATCATTTATGGTAGGTGAAAAAGTTCTCTTGAAGGTTTCGCCGATGAAGGGAATCATGAGATTTGGGAAGAAGGGGAAATTGGGCCCAAAGTTTATAGGCCCATTTGAGGTATTGAGACGAGTTGGGGAGGTTGCTTATGAGCTTGCATTGCTTCCCAGTCTATCGAGAGTTCATCCGGTTTTCCATGTATCTATGCTCCGGAAGTATCATGCTAACCTATCACGTGTGTTGGACTTCAACACAGTTCAGCTAGATAAGAGTTTGGGTTATGAAGAAGAGCCATTTTTTCATTGTTGATAAAACAAGTTTGCCAATTGAGGTCCAAGAAGATTTTTGCAGTAAAGGTCCAGTGGAGGGGCCAACCAGTCGAGGAAGCGACTTGGGAGGCCGAGGAGGACATGCGAAACAAATATCCACACTTATTTAGTACTCCAGGTATTATTCTAAACTCGTTTGAGGACGAACGTTTGTTTAGGAGATGGAGAATGTAATGATCCAACCGGTTATTTTAACTTTTAGAATCCCGTTCCCTAAAATAAAACTCCCCGAACATGCTTTTACTAATTTATGACTTGCAGGGATTGTTGGTTCAGGATTTGGAAGTGTTTGGGTTGAAATCGAAACATTTGGTTCCTTAAGTTAGTTTTAAAGGGATAAGTTTGACTTCAGTCAACATTTTGAGAAAACGACCCTAGAATCGGGATTTGACGATTCCAATAGGTTCGTATAATGATTTCGGACTTGGGCATATGTTCGAATCGGGTTTTGAATAACCCGGGAGCATTTTGGCGCTTAATAGTGGAAATCAACTATTTAAAGGTTTAAAGTTCTTTAAATTGGGTTTGGAGTAGGTTTTTTAGAAATTGAAGTCCGTTTGGAATTCCGAGTTTGGGAATAGTTCCGTATAATAATTTAGGACTTGCACACAAAATTTTGTGTCATTCCGGGTAGTTTAAGTATGTTTCGGCGTATTGGAAGTAAATTAAAGAACTTGAAGTTCTTAAGTTTGATTCAATTTAGTTTAGGGTATGATTCTTAGATTTGATGTTGTTTTACAAGTTCCATGAGTTAGAGCAAGTCCGTTTTATGATTTCAAACCTTTTGGTATGTTCGGACGGGGTCCCGAGGATCCCGAGTGTCAAGTTGGTAGTTGGGAGCCAAAAACTGAAGCTCCCAGCTACTATCAGAAACGCACCTGCGCTTGGCCAGTCGCAGGTGCGGCATTCGCAGATGTGATAGAAGCTCGGAGGCGCGACACTCGCATATGCGAGATTTTGAGCGCACAAGCGGAAAAAGGGAAGGGGCAATCCCAGGCGAGTGGAACTTGCACCTGCGAGGAATTTCCGCAAGTGCGATACCGCTTCTTGGCAGTATGGTTAAAAATCGGGGCTCAAACATTTTGACCCCATTTTTCCTCCATTTCCGGGGGATTTCAGAGCTTTTGAGAAGGGAATTCAACTAGCAATTGAAAGATAAGTTAATTTCACACTCCTTGAGTTAAATACATAGATTATAAGTAGATTATAACTAGTAAATCTTAGAAATCAAAGGTTTAGGTGAAAAACCTAGATTTTTCTAAAAATGAGATTTTAAAAACGAAAATAGTTATGGAATTGGGTAGAAATTATATATTTGAGTTCTTGAGATTATGGGTAACGTTTTCATTCAAAACTTTTCAGAATCCGGGCACGTGGGTTTGGGGTGAATTTTAAAAAATTTACCATTTTGGATAGAGTAATTTATTTAATAGATGAATTTCGGATTATTGAACATATATTAATTATTTTATATAACTTTTGAATAGTTTCGGATTTCTCAGCATTGAATCGAGAATTTTACGCGACGCGATAATCGAAAAGTAGACTTTGAGACGAGGTAAGTCTCTTGTCTAATCTTGTGAGAGGAAAATTACCCCATAGGGATTAAATTGAATAATTATTGCTAATTGCGGGGGCTACGTACGCAGGAGGTAACGAGAGTCCGTGTGTAGCTACTATAAATGCTAAAGTTCGGGTAGTTTAGGACTCAAAGAATGAATTACTTGTGTAAATTGTATTCCTTGATTAATTAATATTAATTGATATATATATATATATATTGTAAATTTTTAGATAAAGATATTAAAGGATGAAAATCTCATATGCTTGATTTTCTATTTAAATCAATTAATTATTAAAAGAAATTGCTCTCCTCCCGAATTTATCTCATAATAAATATACTCTCCTTCCGGAAGTACATAAAAAAATGTCCTCCTTTCTTGTGGAGCGGGCCAAACACCTCGGCAGGATAGATGCATCTTTGGATCGCGCCGCACGTCCCTCGGCAGTGTAAACGACACTCTGGATCGGGCCGTACGTCCTCGGCAGAAATCGTTCTTAATAATAATAATAATAATAATTACACTATACTTTAATAACTTATTTCAGCTTGCGAAACTAATTGATAAATTGAAAAATCCTTGAAATTAAATGAATTATTATTCTTGCTTGTTAAATAATTAATTGTTATTCCTGAAAATGATATTTAATTGATAAATTAAAAATTATTCAAATTGAAGGAAGTTAATTAATATATTGAGAATTGTTGCATTTGAAGAATTTTGATTATTTTCGTTGATTAAATAAATTATTGTTAATTTTGTAAATCATGTTGATTTAAATATCCTAATTGTATTTTAATTATTATTATTGACCCATAGTGAGTGTCAAAGTCAGCCATCTCGTTTCTACCACTTTGAGATTAGGCTTGATACTTACTGGGTACACGTTGTTTACGTACTCATACTACACTTGTTGCACCTTTTGTGCAGGAATTGAGGCAAGTACTAGTGGGGGGCCTATTGTTTTACACCCACGTTATCCAAGGACATAGTGGTGAGCTGTTTCTCTGATCCGTTCTTCAGCTACGAGTGTCTCTCTTTGTATTTTATTTTTTTCTATTTTTAATTCGGACATCATTTGAGGTTTTGTATAATCTACTAGATGCTCATACACTTCTGACACCAGGTCTTGGCACACACATTGGTAGAGTTTGGGTTTTATTATATTTTCTTGGTTTTAAATTTTATCAATGTATGCTTAATTTGTTAGTTGGCTTGCCGAGTTGTAGTGTTGGGCGCCATCACGACTTATAGGTAAAATTGGGTCGTGACACTCTATCTCCGGGATTCAACTAAGCCACACAACAAGTAGCATTCAAGAATGTTGCTCTTCTATTCTTGAATATATGTTTTTACCATTTGATCAATGTCTCTTATAATATTTTAAGGAAAGAGTAGTTTGTGACTTGCTTCTATTTTTCAAAGAAAATCAGCCCTATTTATAGTCTAAAGACTCTTGAAAAATAAGTTTATCATTTAATAGGATCATGAATATATTCATGAATTTGGAAGATCAAATGGATTTGCTAAAACCAAAGCGTATGTAGTAAATCAAGAATGAATTCACATTCATTCACTTTGAAAAATAATAGTCTTTTGTAAATACATTAATTTATCAAATACATTGTTTCAAATTTATTGAAACGCTTATTCCAACAGGTTATTCTCTCGGGAAATTGGGATTAATCAGAGTATTTGTTTTAGTTTTGTACTCTTATTGGTATAATAAATTTGTTCATCTTTACTTATAGACGTAGGTCAAATTAATCAAATTATGTTAAATATGTATATTCTTTATTTAATTTTGTTATCATAATTATCCACTTCCATTGTCACTTGATATAATTTTGCTTGGCTTATTTCCACGCTACCCGTGCTTTTGATCCTAACAAATATATAGATATATACATCTGTAAAATTATTAAACACACACAAAATTTACGCGAATACTAAATTAGTGGATGTTTTCAAATGGTCATTTGACTCTTTCATGGAGTGAATGTAAGCAATAAAGCGAAAATGCTTGCACTCCAAGTTTTACATGTATTTGGATAAAAACTACTTTGTAGTACTCTTGTGTAGTGTTTTATTTTTGTAAAAGGCCAAATGTCGATTTTAAATAACCTTTTCAACTTATTTCGAGATTCTAATTGTTTTTAAATAGCATATTTTTAAAGTTAAATACGATAAATACTCTTGTATTATGACTCAGAAATGGATATTTTAAAATCAAATACTTACTACCCTTGTATTATGGAAATCGTAAAACGCAATAGCCAAAATGACGAAATAACCCTTAGATATCCTACACTTAGTTATTTCAAATCTAAGCTACAGTTTCACGAACTAAAATTAGGAAAAGGCGACACCAGTTCTAACTTCTAACTCTAACCATTTGAAACCAAAATCAAATACCATAAAGATTTACGAGGAATAAAGGAGAAGGCAAGTTGTACGAAAAATGCACAAAGATTTATCGATTCAATACCAAAATCAAAGAGGTATACGAGGTTTCTTTTGATTCATTAGATTGTCAATTGATTTATTAAACTAATGTTTCTTTAGCTAAGTACAAATAAATGATTATAATTGTCACGACCCGAAATTCTCACCTTCGGACCGTGATGACGCCTAACATTTCACTTGCTAGGCAAGCCAACGTTAGAATAATATTAACCAGTTTTTAAACAATTTATAAATTATTAATAATCAAAAAAATAAATGCGGAAGCAAGGTTTGAAATATAGTGAATAATCCATAAAAAAATAACGGTGTCTAAATATCATCCCAGAATTGGTGTCACAAGTGCACGAGCTTCTAGAATAATACAAATAAAGATCTGAATAAAATGAAGCTGTCTGGAAATAAACACACAGCTAAAGTAAAATAGACGGGGACTTCAGAACTGCGGACGTCATGCAGTTATACCTCAAGTCTCCTCCGAGTAGCTGAAATCTGAGCAAGTCTATGGCACGCCGCTGGGACCAACTCTGAAATCTGCACAAGAAGTGCAGAGTGTAGTATCAGTACAACCGACCCCATGTACTGGTAAGTGCTGAGCCTAACCTCGACGAAGTAGCGACGAGGCTAAGGCGGTTCACTTACATTAACCTGTACGCAATATTAGTAACAACAACAATAATAGAAATAAATCAGGTAACTCATTTATAATAATTGAAGCCAACTCAGCAGTTATAAGCAATTATCATTTCCATTAATTCTGTTGCAGCGTGCAACCCGCTCTCACAATATATTCACATTCAATTCTGTTGCAGCGTGCAACCCGCTCTCACAATATATTCACATTCGGTTCTGTTGCAGTGTGCAACCCGCTCTCACAATATATTCATTTTAATCAAGTCTGTTGTGGCGTGCAACCCGATCCACCAATATATATATGTATGTCGACTTTTAAATAAGTATGTTGCGGCGTGCAACCCGATCCTCCAATATGGACTTTTAATAAGTTTGTTGCTGCGTGCAACCCGATCCTCCAATATGGACTTTTAATAAGTCTGTTGCGGAGTCCAGCCCGATCCTCCAATATGGACGTTTTAATAAGTCTGTTGCGGTGTGCAACCCGATCCTCCAATATGAACTTTTAATAAGTCTGTTGCGACGTGCAACCCGATCCTCCAATATGAACTTTTTAATAAGTCTGTTGCGGCGTGCAACCCGATCCTCCAATATATTCATTTACCAATTCTTAAAGAATGATTTTCCCCAATAAATGCAACAATTAATATGCTAAATGTCAAATAACAATTAAGACACATAATTCAAGCAGCATGTAACAATTAATGCAGGAATTCAAGAATTATTATTTGGCAAAGAATAAGAGAGAAATAATTATTATAATAATTAATTCATGATTTAAAATAATTTATGATTTTTCAAGGAATTATACAAACAATTAATTTGACGACGTATAGACACTCGTCACCTCACCTATACGTCGTTCACATGCATTTCACATAACAAATAATTTAAGGGTTCTATTCCCTCAAGTCAAGGTTAACCACGACACTAACCTCGCTTTGTAAATTCAAATCAATTACTCAACCACATCTTTTCCTTTAAATTTGTCTCTGAAAACTTTAAATCTATTCACAAACAATTCAATATACTCAATACGAATTATAGGAAATAATTCCATATGAATTTACTAAATTTCCAGATAAAATCCTAAATTTATTAAAATATTCGGCAGTGGAACCCACGCCTCAAATCTTGGAAAAACTTATAAAATCCGAATACTCATTCCGAGACGAGTCCAACCATACAACAATTATCCAATTCCAATATCAAATAGACCTTCAAATCTTAAATTTTTATTTTTGGAAGAATTTATAAAAATCTAATTTTTCTTCCATAAATTTACGGATTCATGATATAAATGAGTATGAAATCATGAAATATAATTAATATAGGATAAGGAATACTTACCCCAATGTTTTCCCATGAAAAACGCGCAAAAATTGCCTCTTGAGGTTTAGGGTTCGAAGAATGAATGAAAAATCCCGTCTAAGTCTAAAGTTATCAGCTGCGGATGTCGCATTTCCGACCTGAGCATCGCAAATGCGAATGGTTCATCGCAAATGCGAGAACCTTCACATTTCCGCTGCTTTCGCAATTGCGAAGATTATGTCGCATCTGCGACAATTGACCCTTTGCAATTGCGAAGATAAACTTGCAATTGCGATAACTGCTGACTTGGGCTTTCTTCGCAATTGCAATAAAAACCTCGCAATTGCCATACCTGCTTGATTCGCATTTTCGATGCCTGATCTCGCAATTGCGAGATCAGAGGCCTGCAACAGGTTCAGTTATACCGGCAAAATTTTCTAAGTTCAAAACATCATGTGGCCTATCCGAAACTCACTTGAGCCCTCGAGGCTCCAAACCAAACATGCACGCAAGTCTTAAAACATCATATGAACATGCTCGTACGATCATATCACAAAAATAACACCTAAAATTTTGGATTTATCACCAAAATCTATGAATTCCTCAAGAACATTTCAAAACAACTATATTCTCAACCAGACGTCCGAATCACGTCAAATCAACCCCGATTTTTACCAAATTTCACAGATATGACTTATATATTATATGAAATATGTACCGGGTTCTTGAACCAAAATACAGGCCCGAGGTCAATAAATCCAATATCAGTAATTTCTTAAAAATCATTAAGCTTTCAAGTTTTTAATTTTTCATCAAAATTCCATATCTCGGGCTAGGGACCTCGGAATTCGAATCCGGGCATACGCCCAAGTCCCAAATCACGATACGGACCTACGAAAATTGTCAAAATACTGATCCAGGTCCGTTTGCTCAAAATGTTGACCAAAGTCAACTTAGTTGAGTTTTAAAGCTCTATTTCACATTTTAATCCATTTTTCACATAAATATTTTTCGAAAAATTATACGGACTGCGCACGCAAGTCAAGGAATGATAAGTGGTGCTTTTTGAGGTCTTAGAATACATAATTACTTATTAAATTCAAAGATGATAGTTTGGGTCATCACATTCTCCACCTCTAAAACAAACGTTCGTCCTCGAACGGAGTTAGAAAATAAATACCTAAGCTGGTGAATAAGTGTGGATATTTACCCCGCATGTCCGACTCGGACTCCTAGGTAGATGCCTCTACCGGATGACCTCTCCATTGCACCCAAATTGAAGGATAACTCTTAGACTTCAACTGTCGGACCTGCCGGGTTAGAATAGCCACCGACTCCTCCTCGTAAGTCAAATCTTTGTCCAATTGTACTGAGCTGAAATCTAACACATGGGAAGGATCACCATGATATTTACGGAGCATAGACATATGGAACACCGGATGAACCGCTGATAAACTAGGTGCTAATGCAATCCTGTAGACTACTTCACCCACCCTTTCAAAAATTTCAAAGGGTCCGATATACCTAGGGCTCAACTTGCCATTCTTTCCGAACCTCATTACACCTTTCATAGGTGAAACCCGGAGCAATATTCTTTCTCCAACCATGAATGCAATATCACGAACTTTACGGTCGGCATAACTCTTTTGCCTAGACTGAGCTGTGCAAAGTCGATCCTCAATAATCTTGACCTTATCCAAGGCATCCTGTACCAAATCGGTACCCAACAACCGAGCCTCTCCCGGTTCAAACCAACCAACTGGCGATCGGCATCGCCTTCCATATAATGCCTCATATTGAGCCATCTGAATGCTCGATTGATAGCTATTATTATTGGCAAACTCCGCAAGTTGCAAGAAATGATCCCAAGAACCTCCAAAGTCTATAACACAAGCGCAGAGCATATCTTCCAATATCTGAATAGTACGCTCTGACTGTCCATCTGTCTGTGGATGAAATATTATACTCAACTCCACCCGCGTGCCTAACTCACGCTGTACAACCCTCCATAAATGCGAGGTAAACTGCGTACCTCGATATGAAATAATAGACACGGGTACCCCGTGAAGGCGGACAATCTCACAAATGTAAATTTCAGCTAACCTCTCTGAAGAATATGTAACTGCCACTAAAATGAAATGTCTTGACTTGTTCAACCTGTCCATAATGACCCAAACTACGTCAAATTTTTTCTGAGTCCGTGGGAGCCCAACAACAAAGTCCATAGTGATATGCTCCTACTACCACTTAGGAATTTCCAACTTCTGAAGCAAACCACCAGGTCTCTGATGCTCGTACTTAACTTGCTGACAATTCAGACACCGAGCTACATATGCAACTATATCCTTTTTCATTCTCCTCCATCAATAATGTTGCCGCAAATCTTGATACATTTTGGCGATACCTGGATGAATAAAATACCTGGAACTGTGTGCCTCTTCAAGAATTAATTCACGAAGCCCATCCACATTAGGCACACAAATATGACCATGCATTCGCAGAACTCCATCTTCCCCCACAACAACCTGTTTGGCATCACCGTTCCGCACCGTGTCCTTAAGGACAAGTAAATGAGGATCATCATATTGCCTCTCTCTTTGATGCGCTCATATAAAGAAGACGGAGCGACTGTGAAAGCTAGAACCCGAATGGGTTCTGAAACATCTAACCTCACGAACTGATTAGCCAAAATCTGAGCATCTGCAACTAATGGCCTCTCATCACCCGGAATATATGCAAGACTGCCCATACTCACAGCCTATCTACTCAAAGCATCGGCCACCACATTGGCCTTTCCGGGGTGATACAAAATGGTGATATCATAGTCTTTCAACAACTCCAACCATCTTCTCTGCCTCAAATTAAGATCCTTTTGTTCGAAAAGATGCTGAAGGCTACGATGATCAGTAAATACCTCACACGAGACACCGTAAAGGTAATGCCTCCAAATTTTCAGTGCATGAACAATGGCTGCCGATTCTGAGTCATGAACAGTATAATTCTTCTTTTGTACTTTCAATTGTCGCGACGCATATGCAATTACCTTGCCATATTACATTAATACTGCACCAAGCCCAATGTGAGAGGCTTCACAATATACCGTATACGATCCTGAACCTATGGGTAATACCAACACTAGCGTTGTATTCAAAGAGGTCTTGACTTCTGAAAGCTCAACTCACACTCGTCCATCTAAATGGGGCACATTCTGGGTTAATCTGGTCTTAATACTTGTTCATTATTAATTACAGAATCGTCAATTAACTTTATGTTAACAAAATTCTCGTTTCAAACCTTCACAATACTAATAACGAGATGCGAGGCATGAAGACCTCATAATTATTTACCTGAATTAACGAGTCACATTTAACGCTACCTGGGCGGGCACCTACCTCGTAGGTTACAACTCAATATTAAAACACGAATTTGGCAAGTATGCACAAAGAATTTCATACAAAAAATTTTCAAATAAGCCTAGCAGGCATGACTCCCTATTAGTACTATAGTACAATTTAATTTTTACAAGGGAGTTGTAAATACAAAATTTTTTATCACAGGGATCTCGTCCTTATATAACTTCCACCGCAGCTCATAGCCCGATTTAAACATATCAATTTATTTTAAAATACGAGTACCTCGACCTCAATTCTTAATTACAAGTAATATGCACATCTTGCCAATAGAAACTTTCCATTTTCTCCTTTTAAATAACTTTCGTTAAACAAAATCACAACACATAATTAACCCCACACTGGTAAGGCATATAATTCACAATTTGTAATTAATTATCCGAAAATACATCAAAACATACCGAAATAAGTACCAGAAAGGCACCTTTAGCCTCATAGATCTTATTAGAGTCCATCATGGAATGATAGGTGTAGTAATCTCCATAAAACCTCCCAACAGAAGTAGGCACATAAGTAGATTATAGAATTACGAAGCCCGCTCATAAGTGGAGCACAATAGGAGGACTCATCTCGATACTCAGAACCGAATCAAGTTAAGGAAATTATTCCTTTATTTTAAATTGAGGTCATACCTATAATGACACCATCTGATGTAACGACCTCCACCATACCATAAAACAAATATAACAACGGCTGGGTCTCCACCTCTAGGACGCCTTCTACCCGCATGTCCTCCACCCTTAACTAGTCGTGTGGGTAGTGTAGTAACTGCAATGGGGCACGTAGCCTGAGTGCTTTGATGAAATATGCCTCTCCCAAGTTTGGGACAATTTTCTCATGATGTGCCTAGTATCGCCGTATTCATAACAACCTTTTTTGCGGGTTTGGATGCTCATATTGAGTCTCTGCCAGATAACTGGAATAACCATTGTAGGAAACTCATGTGAGTGGTGCATTAAAAGAACTTACTGGAGCACCTCGATTAATCCGATGTGCGAACTGGGCTGGCGAACTACTCGAGCCCCTGCCATAATGATTTATACTTGCAGTGTAGAATCCACTGAATCTCCAGAACCTCGAGACGTATTGGTCACCTTAGTTTCCTTTTTCCTCACCCCGAACACGTTATAATATCTTGGCAATTTCTACTACTAGTGGAAATGAAGTATCAGCAGGTAGTTCCCGAGTCATATAATATTTTACGATCATAATTAAGTCCTTTAATGAGTATGTAGACTCGCTCTCTGGCTGTAGGAATCAAAGTAGGAATATGACGGGCTAACTTATTGAACCTGATGGCATATTCCGTCATGGTGACTTGACGCAATCATTCAAACCCTATGCGCCATGCATTACGGAGAGTCCGGAAAACAAACTCTTTCAAAAGAATTTCTGAGAACCAAGCCAAGTGGACGGTGTTATATTGACTGGTCTTCCCTCTTCATATGCTTGCCACGAACATCTGTGGAGAATTATCTCTCCCAAGGCCAATTTCTTCTTTTGTTACGCTAACTCAACACTGTTGAGCTGACCTATTTCTTAACATACTCTTCGGTTCTTCTCAGAGGTTACCCTTACCCCTATTTATACACAACTATCACAAAAGTAGAGCTCCATACAGACAAATCTTGGCACAAACCACATAATCCAGAATTTCATCAACCACTGTACTTCCTCCGAAGCACCCCAAAATCCGCAACTGTGACGTCCACGCTGAGTTGACCTTCTATAAATTTAATGTTGTTTCTCTAACTCCTTTGGTATTGAAGTACAAGATTATTATGGAGGCAGACATACCGCAAGTCCCAACCTTATTCTCTGCAAGATCTCATGCCTTAAACACATTTAAATTTTGGGAGAACCTTTCGGTACCACATATATACATTTCAGGCCAAAACTGATATAACACATGACTCGCAATCCATTTATTGCTAGTGGACTCCTCCACTCGGCGCGAAGTCATAGTTCACCACATCCGATAGTCCACAACATAACCTTCACAACTCGTATAAATCAACTAGATGCCAAGGTACGTTGCACCTCCCCCCCCCCCAATAATATTCACTGGGTGATCTCTTTATACGTCTGCATCTTCAATTAGAATCACATGTTGAGGCAATGTTTGAGCATCTCTGGATCCCTCGTAGTTCATCTGCGGTATCACGAACCATCGACGCATAACTGATGTCGAGTGCGCAATCTCATACACAATTAGATACAAAGGAATGTGAGATATAGGTTTCAAGCAAAACAATGCCGCACGATAAGGAATGAAAGAAGGGATATTGTTCCTAAACTTCATAACCTCTGAGAGATAAGTACAGATGTCTCCGTACCGATCCTTCAGACTCTACTAAACTTGCTCGTGACTCGTGAGACCTATGTAACCTAGTGCTCTAATACCAACTGTCACGACCCGAAATTCCACCTTCAGACCATGATGGCGCCTAACATTTCACTTGCTAGGCAAGCCAACGTTATAATAATATTAACCATTTTAAAAAAAAAAATTAAATTATTAATAATCAAAGAAACAAATGCGGAAGGAAGGTTTGAAATATAGTGAATAATCCATTAAAAAAACAACGGTGTCTAAATATCATCCCAGAATTGGTGTCACAAGTGCACGAGCTTCTAGAATAATACAAATAAAGATCTAAATAAAATGAAGCTGTCTGGAAATAAATACACAGCTAAAGTAAAATAGACGGGGACTTCAGAACTGCGGACGCCATGCAGTTATACCTCAAGTCTCCTCCGAGTAGCTGAAATCTGAGCAAGTCTATGGCACGCCGCTTGGACCAACTCTGAAATCTGCACAAGAAGTGCAATAGTGTAGTATCAGTACAATCGACCTCATGTACTAGTAAGTGTTGAGCCTAACCTCGACGAAGTAGTGACGAGGCTAAGACGGTTCACTTACATTAACCTGTACGTAATATTAGTAATAACAACAATAAATAGAAATAAATAAGGCAACTCATTTATAATAATTGAAGCCAACTCAATAGTTATAACCATTTATCGTTTCCATCAATTCCGTTGAAGCGTGCAACCCGCTCTCACAATATATTCACATTAAATTCTGTTGTAGCGTGTAACCCGCTCTCACAATATATTCACATTCGGTTCCGTTGCAGCGTGAAAACCCGCTATCACAATATATTCACATTCGGTTCTGTTGCAGCGTGAAACCCCGCTCTCACAATATATTCATTTTAATCAAGTCTGTTGCGGCGTGCAACCCGATCCACCAATATATATATATATATATATGTATGTCGACTGCGGCGTGCAACTCGATCCTCCAATATGGACTTTTAATAAGTCTGTTGCGGCGTGCAACCCGATCTTCTAATATGGACTTTTAATAAGTCTATTGTGGCGTGCAACCCGATCCTCCAATATATTCATTTACCAATTCTTAAAGAATGATTTTCCCCAATAAATGCAATAATTAATATGAAATTATATGACAACAAGCATACATTAATTATGATTTAATCATGAAACAGACAATGTCAAATAGCAAATTATTATAGAAATTAGGGAGAAAATAGGCAGTTTAATATTTAATATATTAAATGTCAAATAACAATTAAGACACATAATTCAAGCAACATGTAACAATTAATACAGGAATTCAATCATTATTATTGGAAAAATAATAGGAGAGAAATAATTATTATAATAATTAATTCATGATTTAAAATAATTTATGAGTTTTCAAGGAATTATGAAAACAATTAATTTGACAACGTATAGACACTCGTCACCTCGCCTATACGTCGTTGACATATATTTCACATAACAAATAATTTAAGGGTTCTATTCCCTCAAGTCAAGGTTAACCATGACACTTATTTCGCTTTGCAAATTTCAATCAATTACTCAACCACGACTTTTCCTTTTAAATTTGTGTCTGAAATCTTCAAATCTATTCACAAACAATTCAATATACTCAATACGAATCATAGGAAATAATTTCATATGAATTTACTAATTTTTCGGATAAAATCTAAAATTCATTAAAATATTCGGCAATGGGACCCACGTCTTAAATCTCAGAAAAACATACGAAATCCGATCACCCATTCCGAGACGAGTCCAACCATACAAAAATTATCCAATTCCGATATCAATGGACCTTCAAATCTTAAATTTTTGTTTTTGGAAGAATTTATAAAAATCTGAATTTTCTTCCATAAATTCACGGACTCATGATATAAATGAGTATGAAATCATGAAATATAATTAATATAGGATAAGGAACACTTACCCCAATGTTTTCCCATAAAATTCGTCCAAAAATCGCCTCTTGAGGTTTAGGGTTCGAAAAATTAAAGAATGAATAAAAATTCCTGTCTAAGTCCAAAGTTATCAGCTGCGGATGTTGCATTTGCGACTTAAGTTTCGCTATTGCGAAGCTCGCAAATGCAAAGGGTTCATCGCAAATGCGAGAACCTTCACATTTTTGCTGTCTTCGCAATTGCGAAGATTATGTCGCATTTGCGATAATTGGCCATTCGCAATTGCGAAGATAAACTCGCAATTGCGAGAACTGCTGGCCTAGGCTTTCTTAGCAATTGCGATAAAAACCTCGCAATTGCCATACTTGCTTGGTTCGCATTTGCGATGCCTGATCTCGCAATTGCGAGATCAGAGACCTACAACAGGTTCAGTTATACCAGCAAAATTTTCTAAGTTCAAAAACATCCCGTGGCCTATCTGAAACTTACCCGAGCCCTCGGGGCTCCAAACCAAACATGCACGCAAGTCTAAAAATATCATACGAACTTGTTCGTGCGATTAAATCACAAAACTAATACCTAAAAATATGGATTTAGCACCAAACCCCATGAATTCCTAAAGAACATTTCAAAACTACTATCTTCTCAACCGGACGTCCGAATCACGTCAAATCAACTTCGATTTCTATCAAATTTCACAGACATGACTTATATATTATATTAAATCTGTACTGGGCTCCGAAACCAAAATACGGGCCCGAGGTCTATAAAACCAACATCAGTAATTTCTTAAAAATCATTAAACTTTCAAGCTTTTAGTTTTTCATCAAAATTCTATATCTCGGGTTAGGGATCTCGAAATTCGATTTCTGGTATACACCCAAGGCCCAAATCACGATACGGACCTACCGAAATTGTCAAAATACTGATCCGGATCCCTTTGCTCAAAATGCTGACCAAAGTCAACTTAGTTGAGTTTTAAAGCTCTATTTCATATTTTAATTTATTTTTCACATAAAAACTTTCCGAAAAATTGTACGAACTGTGCACGCAAGTCGAGAAATGATAAGTGGTACTTTTCGAGGTCTTAGAATACATAATTACTTATTAAATTCAAAGATGACATTTTGGGTTATCACAATAATTGCTTTCATATAGGGAAAAAAATCCTATTATGTTGAATTAAGTTAGTTTGTGATTATAGTGAATTTTGAGGTCACAAAATTTAATAGTGAATTTTATGATTTTATTTTTGTTTAATCAATATTAAAGTTTGTAGAAAAAAGAAAAATATAAAATCTTTACAAAAAAAAAAGAAGAAAAATTGCCTATTTTTTATAAATATGAATATTTTAGAACTTTGATTTAAACTATTCAAATTTTCATATTAGTAAATAAAGTTTTTTACAACCAATAGCCAAGGTAATGTTATGCAAATATATAGCTAAAATCTTATTAACTTGAATGAATTCTTACCTATATATTACCTATATATCAACTGTTGGTGAATCATGTGCATTGGTAGTGAATTTGAAATCAACTCTTTATATTTAATAAGTACCTCTCATATATGCTTGATTGAAGTTTATAAGTAGGTTTGAAACAGTCATACGTAATAGTTCATAAGTATAGTTTCTTATAATGGTGCTTAAGGTTTAATGTATCAATCGTTATCTAACAGAATAATAGAGGACGTAGATCAAGAGCATCTAACCGATGTGGTCTTGCTTCTAATCGTTGTCATTGAAAATACAGGTGATAAGAAAGAGTACAAGATTTAAAGAAATACTATTTAAACGTGAGTTTAAATAGCTTTGTCATATAGTAATTATTATATGAAAGAAATAAAAAATGATAATAAGGGTGTTAACATTTGTTTAATTTTTTTATAGTACAAGGGTAGTAAATGCTTGATTTTAAAATGCAGAGGTGTTTCCATTTTAACTTTGATATTTTTGATAACCAAACGCCTTAGCCAATATAGAAGGGTGTCTATATTGGGTTGATGTCTTTTCTTTTGTCTGCCTATATCTGCAACAGTTTCTGGGTTTACAGGTAGGCCACGTGTCTTTTAAGAGTCTTCTTTTGTTTGTTGATTTTTCCTTCTTTTAATTGGCATAATATGTATTATTTGAATGTCACTGTTTTTAATCATATCATATAAATATGTTGTCAGCTGATCAGCTCAAGGGAATAAACCAACAAAGGAGTTAGTCTGATTTCTCATATAAGTGAAATGAAATGAATAAATCTTCATATATAGTCAGATTAAGAAGCTTATACCCACCTACTCATCCTCTAATATGAGGCCTTATAACTACTTGCAATTCGATATTATCAATGAATTTTCGACTTGAAGTTTTTATGAAATTATTTCCACCAAGTCACGAGTGATATGAGTTAGTGATACCAGTGGCGGACCCACAATTTTCATGCATGTTCAACATGCGAAGAAATAAATATACAAAGAAGTGAACAAAATTAATTTTTATTAGAAAATTAAAATACATTATTGAAACATTACTTTTTTTTATAATTTTTAGATTGTTCAAAAAAAAATTTAAAATGGTACAGTTTTCTTTCACTATATCTATTTATATTCTTATACAAGTGGAAAGCCTTAAACTAAAAAATTGAAAGACTAAATTACCCCTTAATATGTATATTTATATTTAATAATAGATAAATAATTATGTTACAATTCAAAAGAACTAATTTTTGAAAAGCCACCATATAGAGTGACCATGCAGATAGAGAGAAATGAGAAATGTCTGATACAAAAACAACGCAAGCACCGAAAAATTTACATAAATTGAAGGGCTAAATTGCAGGCAACGTATTGTCTTTTTCCTTACCTCTATTCTCCAACTTTGTCTCTATTTATACACATAGCTAATATGCTGAATTATACTCAATTACTAACTCTATAACTATACAACTTCTACCTTCTATACAGATTAGGACTTTAACTCCATGTTTCCAAACTCCTTCATGGACATGGAATTGGATTCTTTTCTTAACTCACTTTCATCCCCCCTCAAGCTGGACATTGGTAGCGAGACAACTCCAAGCTTGCTCCTCAGAAACTGATATTGTTGCTTCGTCAAAGCTTTTGTAAAGATGTCAGCGAATTGATTTAGTAAAGGCACATATTTTGTAACCATGGCTCCTGATGTAACCTTTTCCCTTATAAAGTGGTAGTCTAATTCGACATGTTTTGTTCGAGCGTGGAGAATGCGATTACTTGACAAATGCAACGCATTGATGTTATCCGAGTAAAGAACTGGTGGAGAAGGAATTAAACACCAACATGATGCAAAAGATGAACTATCCAAGTAACTTCAGCAGCAAGATCGGCTAGCGCGCGATACTCAGCTTCGGCACTTGATTTTGCTACTGTGTGTTGTTTCTTCGATGACCAGGAAATGCAATTTGCGCCTAAGAAGACACAAAGACCAGTTGTGGACCTGCAGTGACGGCACAACCTGCCCATTCGGCATCTGAGAAGCCAACAACTTGTAGGGATGATCTGGACGTAATGCGAATGCCAAAATTTACAGTCCCAGCTAGATTTCGAAGGATGCGCTTTACTCCCTGCCAGGGTACATGACGAGCGCAAAACACATACTCAAATTGTGCTCGCTAGTCAAAAATAGTATAGTATAATTATCGTCTCCACATGGATTGGATTTAAACAGTATTCTCGTAATTTGTAGCTCGATTGCTATCCAGGAGGATCAACAATGGAGAATTAAGAATTGAAACTAAATAAGAACCTAAACTATTGACTAATGACAATCTCAACAAAGGTAAGCGAGGAAGTTATCAATGGGAGAAAATATGGGTTGATAGGATAGGTGCAAGTTAATTGTTCGGATCTAACTCTAGATAATTAACTCCTAATATTCAAGTGAGTCTCTCGAATTCACTTAATTATCAGTGTAATTGTTTAATAGAAAGTCCTCTCTCGATTAAGTGTCAACCTCACAATATGAACCAATTTATGCTCGGTAAAGATATACAAGAATATGTAATGGATTGGTCTTTAGGAGAACCTCTTTCGATTATCCTCCTAACTAGGTTTAATCAAGGATTCAACTAGCCTCTTTCTATTACTTAGAAGAATCTATGAACTCAACCAATAATATAGTGCAAAGATATCACAAGTTATGCCTCTTTCGATTATAAGAACAAGTGAACATAGATGCAACAATTAAATCTTCCAAAAATGATTCAAACACATAAAAATAGAGTTATAATCCACAAACAACCATCAATACACCAAATCCATCAAAACCCAAAAGGTTCTACTCCATAGGCATAGATAAGTTCTTCACAAATGAAATAAAAATAGAGGAAAAACTAAATACAATCCAAACCCGGATTTGAGTGAGGAAGGAAGGATTAAATCCTTGTGCTCTTGCTTCTCCTAAGCTTCCTTAGGTCTAAGGTATGTCAAAAGTATGGCTAAAATGGTGTTTTGGGGTGTTTTATCCGCCCCAAAACTAATCTTGGACGAAATTACCCTTTTCTTAGCGAAATAGGACTTTTCCCGGACAGAACATGCGCGGTGCGTGATCGCGCACCTGGTGGTAAGTTGGGAATTTAGTAAAATGTTAAACATGAAAGTTGTAGCCCTTTTAAATATCTTTCCAAAGATATATTGTGGAGCCCAAACAGATTTATGAGCGAAACGTTATGTGCATTTTACTGGACAATACGCAGTATACCTGCTCGATTCTTCGTTTCGTTTTTAAAGTGCATTATCATCCGTTGGTCCCCAAACATGATCCCAACTTAACCCTTGGGCTTTTACTCAGACTTCAAAGCTCCAAAATAGCATGAATTCATGCCAAAATATCTACATAGCTCGAAATCACTCCTACAGGGTATAAAACACACAATAAGTGCAAAACACGCCTAATTAAAGCTCAACTTAGTAAAGTGCAGTAAATAAGAGTGCAATAAGCGACTAAAATACGGGATTATAGCCTATCATCAATACCCCACACTTAAATCATTGCTCGTCCTCGAGCAATCAAACTACACTTCACATAGACATGACATTTTTAAACAACTCTCCCCTAGTCATCACACCAAGAATAATAAAACAGATTATGCACAATACCATAACATCCTTGCCTCAAGATTTGACTCAAGAGAACCACGCATTTTTCACAACCTGCTCACTTATTCTAATACAAAGGTCAATGACATTACCCTTCCTTCATGAATCAAGTGCCCCCACACAAGAATAAAGAGTAGTTCCACACACAATAAAGTTTAAGAATAATTAGGAACTTAAGATAGGAAGAATTCGCTCACTCTCAGAACAACATTCACGTGTCACAAAAGATGTACCATAAGATTGCCCGTAATATACTACTCTACTAATTGAGATTATTCAGTCAAGGATCAAGTAGGGCTTTATTTAGTTGTAATGTAGGTTGCAGAACGGGTAGGATATGTTTGAACATATTGACTATACCTCCCTAAGCACTTTAATAAATACAATTAATCGTTCAAAAATTCACACTTATGTCAAGCCATAACTCCACCTTTACATCAATATATGTTAACTCCCCACTTCTTTAAGCACAAATACATTAAGAGTTACCACTATGAATGGGTTTTTTTTATTTTCTTTTTTTAGTTCAAGTGGCTCTTACTTTTTCAAAATAATGCACATTTCTCCTTATTTCAATAGTTCCACTCAAAAGCCAAACCAACACCCCACACTTTAACTTTTACAAAGTTCATAACAAATTCAAGTGCTCACGAAAGGTAAAAAAGGTTCGAATAGATTGTCAATTCAAACAAATGGGTAAGGCTTGCAATGTGGTTGCCAAAGATACAGGATTCCAGGCTCAAAGGGGTTAACTAAGATACATAACAATTAGGTGAGTACAACATATAACTGGCTCAACGAAGAAATTCCTATATCACTTCCAAGACTGAATGAAACTACTATTTCGCTTTGCAAACATACGGGGCAAGTTCTAGACATCAAATACAGTGTACATAATACGCAAAATCTCACACACATGGCACACGACTCACTTAGGATTGGACTCATCAAGACACTCTAATCAAAGTGGTTAAGCAAAGTTAAGATCATACAATTTAAGGTACTTATACAAGACTCAAAAACTAAGCCTAAGCGTCCCAACTAAAGCAATTACTATTCTTAAGGCATAATGCAGTCAAGAGATATTGCTTGCATTTAAAATCACAGCACAAGGTTTCCTACTCCTAAAAAAAAACTAACTACATCCGGTTCAAATAAAACCCTTGAAAAAGAACCGTGGAACAAAGAAAAATCAAGGGGAAATTATTGTACTACCTAAAGAAAATAATTTTTTTTTCGACTTTAAAAATATCAATCAAAAGAAACGAAAACACACACAAGAAACATAAACAAACAATTATTTATATATTTACATCCCCACCCCACACTTTAAATTGTGGCATGTCCCCATGGCACACAAATAAAAAGCAAGAGGTAAAGGAAACTTCCCTTGACTTTTTTCGTTTCCCAGAACTTGTGAACTCCACCCCTAATTCTGAATGCGTTTTTCGATTTCGCTCCTCAAGATTCTTTATGGAACTCATCAGGCCAAAGTCCTTTAGAGATTTTTGAAAGACCCGTTCTTTTCTTTCTTTCTTGGCCTCATTTTGAGCGGTGGATTGTTCTTGTATGATTATCCTCAACTTGTTTCTGCATTCATTCACAAGATCAATCCATGCATATTCCTGAAAATCTCCAAAAATAAAATCCACATGATCAAGGTTAGAATAATAAAATGAAGAAGAAAGGTCATCTGAGTATTCTTCTTGTATGTCTAAGACCATTCGTTCCACATTCTCTTCTATTAAAAATTGTAAATGTGGATTGGAGGAAGGGGATTTGAACTCTTCTTTTATTGACGCACAATCAACCAAAGCCTCATCTTCAATCATCTCACTTGAGATAGAGTCCTCTTGCAGAGTCAAAACCTCTCTCTGTAGATGTTCATCATTTCGGGTAGGCTCATTCTCACATGGTATCTCCTCCATGTATTCACCATCACAATGCAATGACCTTTCTGAAAGTGTACTTAGTATTTGATCCACTTGCATTGTCAGGTTGTTAGAGGCTTCAACATCATGTGTGAACCTCTATTCCTTTAACCTCTCATCCACCTTATTAATTAACTTATACATAAGCTCTTCTAAACTAACATTCTCCTCTTGAGGTGGGTGTCTCACTTCGCTTTCATTCCAGTCATAATAAGGGTTTTCATCCCAACCAGAGTCAGAATTGAACCCATATGAATCCTCATATATGTACAGAATAAAGACAAAGTGAGAGTGTTCAAAGGATGAACCATAGGAAGAATACCTACATGCTTGACAATCAACCCATAGATGATTTCTACCGTATTTAAAATACGTAGCACACCGATGATAATATTCAGCTGCTAACTCTTCAACCATTTTCTCAGGATGGTTGTTCTCTATCTTCACATTATTTAGACTTCAATCTCAAGAATATGCTCTTCAAGATTTCTTCAACAAAAGAAATCTTGAAGAGACGTTAACCAAACAAATCTAAAAATAAAAGAAAAAATTAAAAGCTAATTCCTGAATTAGCACTACAAACTACTTCAAACACTATTGATTGCCAATCCCCGACAACGGCGCCAAAATTTGACGACCGCAAAACACACACTCAAATTGTGCTCGCTAATCAAAGATAGTAAAGTATAATTATCGTCTCCACAAGGATTGTATTTAAACAGTATTCTTGTAGTTCGTAGCTCGATTGCTATCCAAGATGATCAACAATGGAGAATTAAGAATTGAAACTAAATAAGAACCTAAACTATTGACTAATGACAATCTCAATAAAGGTAAGTAAGGAAGTTATCAATGGGAGAAAATATGGGTTGATAGAATAGGTGCAAGATAATTGTTCGGATCTAACTCTAGATAATTCACTCCTAATGTTCAAGTGAGTCTCTTCAATTCACTTAATTATCAGTACAATTGTTTAGTAGAAACTCCTCCCTCGATTAAGTCTCAACCTCACAATATGAACCAATTTAAGCTCGGTGAAGATATGCAAGAATTTGTAATGGATTGATCTTTAGGAGAACTTCTTTCGATTATCCTCCTAACTAGGTTTAATCAAGGATTTAACTAGCCTCTTTTGATTACTTAGAAGAATCTATGAACTCAACCAACAATATAGTGCAAAGATATCACAAGTTATGCCTCTTTCGATTACAAGAACAAGTGAACATAGATGCAACAATTAAATCTTCCAAAAAGCGATTCAAATACATAAAAATAGAGTTATAATCTACAAACAACCATCAATACATCAAATCCATCAAAACCCAAAAGGTATGTCAAAAGTATGGCTAAAATGGTGTTTTGGGGTGTTTTATCCTCCCCTAAAACCAATCCCGGATGAAACTACCCTTTTTCTTAGCGAAATAGAACTTTTCCTGGACAGAACATGCGCGGTCGCGCACCTGGGGACTTGGTCGCTTACTTGGTCGCGCATTTTGCATACCATTCTGCCCCAAGTGTGCGCCCAGTGCGTGATCGCGCACTTGGTCGCTCACCTGGGTGGTAAGTTGGGAATTTGGTAAAATGTAAAACATAAAAGTTGTAGCCCTTTTAAATAGCTTTTCAACGATATATTGTGGAGCCCAAACAGATTTATGAGCGAAACATTATGTGCATTTTACTGGACAATGCGTAGTATACCTGCTCGATTCTTCATTTCGTTCTTAAAGTGCATTATCATCCGTTGATCCCCAAACATGATCCCAACTTAACCCTTGGGATTTTACTAGGATTTCAAAGTTCCAAAATAGCATTAATTCATGCCACAACATCTACATAGCTCGGAATCACTCCTACAGGGTATAAAACACAGAATAAGTGTAAAACATGCCTAATTAAAGCTCATCATAAGTAAAGTGTAGTAAATTAGAGTGCAATAAAAGACTAAAATACGGAATTATATCCTACCATCAGTACAGTAGTAGGAGCTTGCATAAATTGACAAACTTGGTTTACTGTGTGGGTGAGGTCAGGTCGTGTTAACGTCAGGTATTGAAGAGCTCCCACAGTACTCCGATATGTAAACGGATCAACTGTTGTACCTATGTAAACGGATCAACTGTTGTACCTATTGTTGTGTGGAGATAATTCTTTTGAGATAGTGGAGTATGAAGTGCTCGAGAACAATGCATCATTATTTTACGAAGAACATCCTGAGCATACTTGGTTTGGCTAAGATAAAGGCCTTCTCTATATGGGATGACTTCAAGGCCTAAGAAGAATTTAAGGTTGCTCATGTCTTTTAAATCAAATTGACTACTCAATTGAGAGATCAATGAATGTAGAAGTGCTGGATTATTTCCAGTTATTACGATATCATCAACGTACAACAACAATATAATGATGGCAGTATTGTTGCGAAGAACAAATAGAGATGAGTCAGCATGACTTCCTTTAAAACCTAGATGAAGTAGAGCTTTACTAAACCGTTGAAACCATGCTTTTGGAGCTTGTTTTAATCCGTATATGGCTCGTTGAAGCAAACAACATGGTTGAAAGAGGTTGGATCTTGGAATCTAGGGGTTTGTTCCATCTAGACCGTTTCTTTAAGTCAACCATGAAGAAAAGCATTTTTCACATAGAGTTGTCGAAGAGGCCACTTCTGAACTGTTGCTAAGGTTAGAACAATGCGAATAGTGGTGGATTTAACGACGGGATTAAATGTATCTTCAAAGTCGAGTCCTTCAATTTGGTTGTATCCTTTTGCGACTAGACGAGCTTTGAACTTGTCTATTGTACCATCTGCCTTCAGCTTAGTCTTGAAAACCCATTTTGAGCCAACTACATTCATATAAGAATCACGAGGTACAAGTTGCCAAGTTCTATCATGAGATAAAGCCTCCATTTCCTCTTCCATAGCCCGCCTCCAATAAGGTTGAGATAGGGCCTTCTTGATGTGTTTGGGTTCGCGAATGTCGCATAGAGTAGCAGCAGCCAACAAATTCAAAATTTCACGTGGTTGTAGCAAAGATTTTGACTTTGTCCTTGTGATCATGTGATGAGTACTGTCATGTGAGCTTGAGAAGGATGCTGGATTGGTCTGAGGTGTGGTGAGATCGACAAGAGGATCAATTCCTGAAACATCAACAGGAGATGATTCACCAGCGGTCATTGAGGTTATTAGGTTGTGCATCGAAGTAGAGAGCTCGTCACACTCGGAATTGGTTGATTGTAAACTTGTTTATGGGCTAGTTGGCAATGAACCAGGTTCTGTCGAGTTGCATTGTTGAACTTGAGATATAAAAACTTCATTCTGGTCATTGTATGCATGTATTGTTGGTGTTGCATGACTTTCAACATTATCGGTGTCTCCATTTTGTTCAACGAATTCACTGTAAGTAGTCATATTAAAGTTTTGACCTGTAGTATCATGTGGAACACTTGAAACAAAAGGTAAGAATTGTTCATCAAATATTACATGTCTGGATATATAAACCCTCTTCGTTTGAGGATGATAGCACCTATACCCCTTGTGCAAGGTACTATAACCAATAAATATACAGGGAAATGTCTTTGGTTGAAACTTATTGTTGTTATACCCTTTTAGATGTGGAAAACATCTACAACCAAATATCTTTAAGCTACCATAATCTGGTATCTTGTTATATAATTTCTGAAGAGGAGAGCACATCTTCAAAACAGGTGTAGACTATTTATGAGATAAGATACTGTCACGACCCGAAAATTGCCCACCGACGGGACCGTGATGGCGCCTAACATTTCACTTACCAGGCAAGCCAACGTTAGAGAATCATTAAACCATTTCCTTATTTCGATTCAGTAAATATCAATAATTAACTCAAATAAAAAATAATATGTGCGGAATATCATAAAACTGTATTCATTACTATTACCCGGATCTGGAGTCACAATTCACGAATATTCTAGAATTTACTACAAGTAATAGTCTGAAAGAAATACATCTGTCTGAATGAAAGAAAACAGTCGGACATAAAAGATAGACGGGGATTTCAAGGTCTGTGAACGCCGACATATCTACCCTGAGTCTCCAGACAGCGGACCAATAGCCAATCTCGATCAACCTGAGCCGGTATCAAATTCTGCACAGAAAGTGCAGAGTGCAGCATCAGTACAACCGACCTCATGTACTGGTAAGTGTCGAGCCTAACCTCGACGAAGTAGTGACGAGGCTAAGGCAAGGCACCTACAATCAACCTGTACAATTTAACAGTGTATACGAAAATAACAGGAATGAAGAACTAAACAGGAAATGTTGGGAGGGGAGACATACTGAGGGGAATACAAGATAAAGAACTACAACAGAATGATCACCGGAGCAGTCAATATACCATGAATCAACAGGAATAGTGAATACAGTAAGAAAAAATGCACGGCATCTACGGAAAAATGAAGTCCAGGCCTGGGTCGCATCTGCGGGGCTTTTGCTTGCACCTGCGACCAAAGGCTCGCAGGTGCGGGCACACCAGATTTGGTGCACCTATAGCCTTGTTGAGGTTTGAACTCAACTCGCACATCGCCCGAATGGCACCTGAGCCCTCGAGGGTCCAAACCAAACATGCACGCAAGTCTAAAAGCATCATACGGACCTGCTCGCGTGATCAAATCGCCAAAATAACACCTAGAACTCTAAATTTAGCATCAAATCAAATGAAATTCTCAAGAACACTTTAAAATTTCTATTTTCTCAACTGGACGTCCGAATCACGTCAAATCAACTCTGTTTCTTACCAAATTTTACAGACATGTCTTAAATATCATAATGAACCTGTACCGGGCTCCGTAACTAAAATATGGGCCCGATACTAACAATGTCAAATATCAATCAATTATTAAAAATAAATAATTTCCAAATTTTAATTTTCATCAAAAAATCATAACTAAAGCTAAGGACCTCCAAATTAGATTTAGGGCATACACCCAGGTCCCATAATTCGATACGGACCTACCGGGACCGTCAAAGCCCGGATCCGGGCCCGTTTACCAAAAGTGTTGACAGAAGTCAACTAAAATCAACTTTTAAGGCAAAAATCTTATTTTCATCAGTTTTCAGCATAAAAGCTTTCCGAAAACCTGCCCGGACTGCGCACGTAAATCGAGGAGGGTAAAAATGAAATTTTTAAGGCTTAAGAGCGCAGATTCGAGTTCTAAAACATAAGTTGGCCCTTTGGGTCATCACATTCTCCACCTCTTAAACAATCGTTCGTCCTCGAACGGACATAGAAAAATACCTGGCATGGTAAAAAAGTGGGGATATCTACTCCGCATATCGGAATCGAACTCCCAAGTAGCTGCCTCAATAGGCTGACAGCTCCACTGCACTCGAACTGAAGGGTAACTCTTTGATCTCAACTGGAGGACTTGCCGGGCTAGAATTACCACCGACTCCTCCTCGTAAGTCAAATCCTCCAATTGGACAGAGCTGAAATCTAATACATGGGAAGGATCACCGTGATACTTTCGAAGCATGGATACATGGAATACTGGATGAACAGCTGCTAAAATGGGTGGCAACGCAAGCCTGTAAGCCACATCTCCCACTCTCTCCGGAATCTCAAAAGGTTTGATATACCTAGGGCTCAACTTGTCATTCTTTCCGAACCTCATTACAACCTTCATAGGTGATACCCGAAGTAACACTCTCTATCCGACCATGAATGCAACATCACGAACTCTACAGTCGGCATAACTCTTCTGCCTGGACTGAGCTGTGCGAAGTCGATCCTGAATAATCTTGACCTTATCCAAGGCCTCCTAAACTAAATCTTTACCCAACAACCGAGCCTCTCCCGGCTCGAACCACCCAACTGGCGACCTACACCGTCTACCATATAATGCCTCATAGGGAGCCATCTGAATGCTTAACTAGTAGTTGTTATTGTAGGCAAACTCCGCTAACGGCAAAAACTAATCCCAAGAACCTCCAAAGTCAATAACACAGTCGCAGTGCATATCCTCCAAGATCTGAATAGTACACTCGGACTGCCCGTCTGTCTGAGGATGAAATGTTGTGCTCAACTCAACCCGCGTTCCCAACTCACGCTGAACTGCCCTCCAAAAGTGCGAGGTAAACTGTGTACCTCGATCAGCAATGATAGACACGGGCACACCGCGAAGACGGACGATCTCACGTATATAAATCTCTGCCAACCGCTTTGAGGAATAGGTAACTGCCACAGGAATGAAATGCGCTGACTTAGTCAGCCTGTCCACAATAACCCAAACTGCATCGAACTTCCTCTGAGTACGTGGAAGTCCAACAACAAAGTCCATAGTGATACGCTCCCACTTCCACTCATGAATATCTAACCTCTGAAGTAAACCACCAGGTCTCTGATGCTCACATTTTACCTGCTGGCAACTTAGGCACCGAGCACACATAGGCAACTATGTCCTTCTTCATTCGCCTTCACCAATAATGCTGCCTCAAGTCCTGATACATCTTGGCGGCGCCCGGATGAATAGAATACCGGGAACTGTGGGACTCCTCAAGGATCAACTCACAAAGTCCATCCACATTAGGCACACAAATACGACCTTGCATCTTCAAAACTCCATCATCTCTAACAGTAACCTGCTTGGCACCACCATGCCGCACTGTGTCTCTAAGGACAAGAAAATAAGGATTGTTATCCTGCCGATCTCTGATGCGCTCATATAAAGAAGACCGAGCAATTGTACAAGCTAGAACACGGCTGGGCTTAGAAACATCTAACCTCACGAACTGGTTGTCCAAGGCCTGAACATCCAATGCAAGAGGTCTCTCACCAACTGGAATATATGCAACGCTACCCATACTGACTGACTTTCTTCTCAAAGCATCGGCCACCACATTGGCCTTCCCGGGATGATACAATATGGTGATATCATAATGATACAATATGGTGATATCATAGTCTTTAAATAGCTCCAGCCACCTCCTCTGCCTCAAATAGAGTTCCTTCTGCTTGAACAAATACTGCAAGCTCCGATGATCAATGAATACCTCACATGGCACGCCGTAAAGGTAGTGCCTCCAAATCTTCAGCGCATGAACAATGGCTGCCAACTCTAGATCATGAATAGGGTAATTCTTCTCATGAACCTTCAGCTGCTGTAAAGCATATGCAATAACCTTGCCACCCTGCATCAATACCGCACCCAAACCAATACGAGATACGTCACAATATACTGTATAAGATCCTGAACCTATGGGTAACACCAATACCGGTGTCGTAGTCAAAGCTGTCTTGAGCTTCTATATGATCGCTTCACACTCGTCTGACCATCTGAACGAGGAACCCTTCTGGGTCAATCTAGTCAACAGGGATGCTATGGATGAAAACCCCTCCACAAATCGACGGTAATACCCCGCCAAACCCAGGAAACTACGAATCTCTATAGCTGAGGTGGGTCTAGGCCAGTTCTGAACTGCCTCAATCTTCTTAGGATCCACCTGAATACCCTCTGCTGATACAACGTGACCCAAGAAAGCAATTGAACTCAACCAAAACTCACATTTTGAGAACTTAGCATATAATTGGTTGTCTTTCAGAGTTTGAAGAACGATCCGAAGGTGCTGCTCATGCTCCTCTCGACTGTGGGAGTAGATCAAGATATCATCAATAAACACAACTACAAAGGAATCCAAGTAGGGTTTAAACACCCGGTTCACCACTTCATGAATGCTGCTGGGGCATTTGTTAGCCCAAATGACATCACTAGAAATTCATAATACCCATACCGAGTCCAGAAAGCTGTTTTAGGAACATCGAATGCCCTAATCCTCAATTGATCGTAGCCAGATCTCAAATCAATCTTTGAAAACACCTTGGAACCCTGAAGATGATCAAATAAATCATCAATCCTCGGCAATGGATATTTGTTCTTGGTGGTGACTTTGTTCAACTGTCGGTAATTTATACACATCCTCATCTATCCATATTTCTTCTTCACAAACAACACAGGTGTACCCCAGGGAGAAACACTAGGTCTAATAAAGCCCTTATCAAGCAAATCTTGCAACTGCTCCTTTAATTCTTTCAACTCTGGCGGGGCCATACGATATGGAGGAATGGAAATAGGCTGAGTCCCCGGAGCCAAATCAATGCAGAAATCAATATCCCTGTCGGGTGGCATCCCCGTCAAGTCTGCAGTAAACACCTCAGGAAACTTACGAACAACCGGCACCGAATCTATGGAAGGAACCTCCGCACTAGAATCGCGAACATAAGACAAATAATCTAGACACCCCTTCTCGACCATATGTCGAGCCTTCACATAAGAGATAACCCTGCTGGCAGAATGGCCAAGATTCCCTCTACACTCTAATCGAGGCAACCCTTTCAAGTCTAAGGTCACCGTCTTTGCGTGACAATCTAATATAGCATGATAAGGTGACAACCAATCCATACCCAGTATGACATCAAAATCAACCAAGTCAAGAAGTAGAAGATCTATACGAGTCTCAAGACTCCCAATGGTGGCCACACACGAACGATAAACATGATCTACAATAATAGCATTTCCCACTGGTGTGGACACATACACAAGAGCACTCAAAGATTCACGGGGCACAACTAAATAGAAAGCAAAATAGGATGACACATAGGAGTAAGTAGATCCCGGATTAAATAGAACTGAAGAATATCTACTGCACACTGAAATAGTACCTGTGATAACAACGTCAGATAACTCAGCCTCAGGCCTGGCTGGAAAAGCATAACACCGGGGTTAGACCCCACCACCCTGAACTACGTCCCTGGGACGGCCTCTAGCTGGTTGGTCTCCACCTCTAACGGTCTGACCTTCACCTCTAACTGTCTGGCCTCTACCTCTGGCTGCCTGACCCCTGCCTATGGCTGGCTGAGCAGCTGGTGCAACAACTGGTGCCGGAACCATGGCACAAGAATTCTGATGTTGTTAGTTGCCCGTTGCCCGAGGGAAAGCTCTGGCAATGTACCTCGAATCACCACAAGTATAACATAACCTCGGCTGCTGTGACTGTTGACCCTGAAACTGACCCTGTCGACCTGAATAACCACCCTGATAACTTTGGAGTGGAGGTGCACTAATAGGAGCTGGTGGTGTACTGTAGGCTAGCTGGTCGGAATAATGCATCTGAGGGTCACGACCACCTGAGGCACTGTGGGATGCCTAGAGCGTTGAATGAAGCGGCATGGGAGGATGGCCTCTACCAAAAGTACTCATGCCTCTAGATGAGGCATCACTGAACTCACCGGAATGACGAGGCCTCTTGTCAGAACCCTGACCTCCCTCAGTAAGAACCATCTTGACTCGTATGGCGACATTAGCAGCCGCCTGAAAAGAAATCTCACTCCCAGTCTTCTTAGCCATCTGCAATCTGATAGGCTGAGCAAGTCCATCAATAAACCTCCTCACCCTCTCTCTCTCGGTGGGAAGCAGAAGAATGAAATGACGGGCCAAATCTACAAAACGGGTCTCATACTGAGTAACAATCATACTGCCCTGCTGGAGACACTCAAACTGATGGCGAACTCCTCTCTCAATGTGATAGGCAGAAACTTCTCTATGAAGAGCTGAGAGAACTGGTCCCAAATAAGAGCAGGCGGACCAATTGGTCTGGTCAACAAGTAATCTCTCCACCATTTCATGGCGGAACCAGTCATCTGAAATGCAGCAAAATCGACCCCATTGGTCTCTACTATACCCATGTTCCGTAGAACCTCGTGAAAACTGTCAAGATACACTTGGGGGTCCTCTGAAGGAGCACCACTGAAGTGAACAGGAAAGAGCTTGGTAAACCTGTCCAATCTCCATAAAGACTCATAATACATAGATGGCCCATCTCCGACCTATGCCGCAATAACCAGCTGAACTAATCCGATTGGCTGAGCTGCTGGAGCCTGATACTGGGGAGCTATCTGCTCCGGAGCGGGAGTGGTAGGAGTCTGGGCTCCTCCTCCAGCCTGAGAGACTGTTGGTGCCATGGGAAATGCGCCATTCTGGGCCACACTCTCCATAAGGCCCACCAAACGGACCAAAGCGTCCTGAAGTACTGGGGTAGCAATGAACCCCTCCTGATCCTGAGCTAGTCCGACAGGAACAATCTGGGCTGGAACTTCCTCGTTAATCTCTATCTAAGGCTCCACTACTGGGGCTGCTACTCGGGGCCTAGGCTGAGCCCTGCCACTGCCTAGGCCTTTGGCAAGGCCTCGACCTCTGCCCCGCGTAGGAGCTTTCACTGGAGGCTCTGGCTGCTACTCAACTGAGGAAGTGGTACGTGTTCTCGCCATCTTTGAGAGAATAAGAGTAGAAGAGTTCAATCAATATTGAGAAAGAAAAATCGCACGACAAGGAAGAATATAAGTGAAACTTGTTCCTAAACTTCATAGCCTCTGGAAGATAAGCACAGACATCTTCGTACCGATCCTCCAGACTCTACTAAGCTTGCTCATGAATCGTGAGACCTAGGCAACCTAGAGCTCTGATACCAACTGACACGGCCCGAAAATTTCCCACCGACGGGACCGTGATGGCGCTTAACATTTCACTTGCCAGGCAAGCCAACATTAGAGAATCATTAAACCATTTTCTTATTTTGATTCAGTAAATATCAATAATTAACTCAAATGAAAAATAACATGTGCGGAATATCATAAAACTGTATTAATTACTATTACCCGAATCTGGAGTCACAATTCACGAACATTCTAGAATTTACTACAAGTAATAGTCTGAAAGAAATACAAATGTCTGAATGAAAGAAAACAGTAGGACATAAAAGATAGATGGGGACTTCAAGGTCTGTAAACGGCGACAGATCTACCTTGAGTCTCCGGACAGCGGACCAATAGCCAATCTCGATCAACCTGAGTCGGTATCAAAATTTGCACAGAAAGTGCAGAGTGCAGCATCAGTACAACCGACCCCATGTACTGGTAAGTGTCGAGTCTAACCTCGACGAAGTAGTGACGAGGCTAAGGCAAGGCACCTACAATTAACCTCTACAATTTAACTGTGTATACGCAAATAATAGGAATGAAGAACTAAACAGGAAATGTCTGGAGGGGAGAAATACTGAGGGGAATACAAGATAAAGAACTACAACAGAATGATCACTGGAGCAGTCAATATACCATGAATCAACAGGAATAGTGAATATAGTAAGGGAAAATGTACGGCATCACCCTTCGTGCTTTTACTCTCAATCTCACCATAAAATTAATAGAAACGGCACGGCATCACCCTTCGTGCTTTTACTCTCATATCATGGCACGGTATCAGCCTTCGTACATTAACACTCACAATATGCCACGACATCACCCTTCTTGCATTAACACGTACAATATGGCACGACATCACCGTTCGTGCATTAACACTTACAATATGGCACGGCATCACCCTTCGTGCATTAACACTCTCCCTTACCATAATGCAATGCATAAATAACAACAGGGAGACAAAATAACAAGTACAACCCTTACTTCAATATTTGGTTTCATAATATCAATCTCAACTTTGAAAGAAAAACTCAATTATCACTAGAAAATCCGTAAACATGATAAGAATGATAAATTGAACAATACTGGCATAACACGTAGCAATTTGACATAGGTAAAGACAATCTAAGAAAAACAGAGAAACATGGAAAAAATAGGTAAATTTGGCGGCGCATAGGTACTCGTCACCTCACGTATACGCCGCTCACATGAATTTCACTTAGAAAATAATCTAAAGTTCCTAATTTCCTCAAGTCAGGGTTAGACAAAATACTTACCTCGCTCCGAAGGCCATTTAATTCTCAATCACAACTTTTCCTTTGGAATTCACCTCCAAACCACTCGTATCTATTAAAAATGACTCAATAATATCAAATATTGCTAAAGGAATCAATTACATTGCATAAATTTAAGGTTCCTAAGTGTTCCTCCAAAAAGTTGAAAATCGACCCCGGACCAGCTTGGTCAAAACCCGAGGTTCAGACCAAAATCCATTTACCCATTCACCCCCGAGCCCGAATATATAATTAGTTTTGGAATCCGAACTCAAATTGAGGTGCAAATCCCCAAATTCCCGAAATCCCTTGTTTCTACCCTAACCCCTAATTCTACCATGAAACTCTAGATTTTTAGATTGAATTCTAGTAAAATGAAGTAAAAGATTGAAAGAAACGAGTTAAGGAACACTTACCTATGATTTGGGGAAGAAAATGTCTTTGAAAAATCACCCTATGCCTCTTATCCTTTTGAAAACGAGAAGAAAAATGGCTGGAGCCTGAATTAAATGATCACTGCCCAGCGACCTTTGCACTTGCGGTGCTTTGGTCGCACCTGCGCATCCGCATGTGCGGACGGGATGTGCGCTTCTGCGGAAAGGGACTGGGCCAACTGGGGCCGCACCTGCGGATAGGGTTCTGCTTCTGCAGTCCCGCTCCTGCGGAGAAACGTCCGCATCTGCGGAAAAATGAAGTCCAGGCGTGGGTCACATCTACGGAGCTTTCGCTCGCACCTGCGAGCTCTCACCTATGACCAAAGGCTCGCAGGTGCGGGCACACCAGATTTGGTGTACCAGTACCCTTGTTGAGGTTTGAACTCAACTCACACATCGCCCGAATGGTACCCGAGCCATCGGGGGTCCAAACCAAACATGCACGCAAGTTTAAAAGCATCATACGGACCTGTTCGCGTGATCAAATCGCCAAAATAATACCTAGAACTCTAAATTTAGCATCAAATCAAATAAAATTTTCAAGAACACTTTAAAATTTCTATTTTCTCAACTGGACGTCCGAATCACGTCAAATCAACTCCGTTTCTCACCAAATTTCACAGACATTCCTTAAATATCATAATGAACATGTACCAGGCTCCGGAACCAAAATACGGACCCGATACTAACAATGCCAAATATCAATCAATTCTTAAAAATAAATAATTTCCAAACTTTAATTTTCATCAAAACTTCATAACTCAAGTTAGGGACCTCCAAATTTGATTTCGGGCATACGCCTAGGTCCAAAAATTTGATACGGACCTACCAAGACCGTCAAAGCACGGATCCGGGCCCGTTTACCAAAAATGTTGACTGAAGTCAACTAAAATCAACTTTTAAGGAAAAAATTCTTATTTTTATCAGTTTTCAACAAAAAAGCTTTCCGGAAACGTGCCCGGACTGGGCACACAAATCGCGGAAGGTCAAAATGAAAACTTTTAAGACTTAAGAGCGCAGATTCGAGTTCTAAAATATAAGATGACCTTTTGGTTCATCACAGATGCAGTCATAAAAGCTTCAACCGATAGATACAAAGGCACAGTTGCATTAAACAATAAAGTTAACCCAATCTCAACTAAGTGACGGTGCTTTCTTTCAGCAACCCCATTTTGCTCATGTGTGTGAGGGCATGACACTTGCCTTTGAATTCCACACTTCATAAGATGATCAATAAATACTTGACTATTAAACTCTCCTCATCCATCACACTGAAATATTTTAATTTTCTTATCACACTGATTTTCCACCAACTTTTGAAAATTGACAAAGGTGGTGAGAAAATTCGACTTCTTTCTTAACGGATAAAACCAAGTATATTTTGTATGATCATCAATAAATATCACATAATATTTCATGCCTTGAGGGGAAGTAACAGGTGAAGGACCCCATAGATCACAATGAACTTTGATAAGAGGTTCAATCTCAATTTTATTTGAATTCTCAAAAGGTTGCTTACAACGTTTTCCCATTTGACATGCAGTGCAAATAGAAAAGTTATTGTTCCAACTACTAAATCTAGCTAATCTATTGGAATGTAAAAAGTTCATTGTCCTAAAATTAGGATGCCCTAATCTTTGATGCCAGACTTCATATGATGCTTTATTTGAACGTATAGCAGCTAAAGCTCGATGCACCTCTCCATCTGCTTTATTTGAATCCAAGACATATAGGTCTCCTTTCCTACTCCCCGTTTCCAGTAGGTTCCTTGTTTTCTTGTCCTTAACAACAAACTCACAGTCAGTAAATTCCAAAAGACATACATTGTCACTTGCATGCTTGCTTACAAACAATAAGTTTTTCTTTAACTTAGGTACAACTAGGACATCTTTTAGTTTTAGATTTGTACCTATCTCCTTATTTCCAACATGGGTAATTTTGAGTCATTTTCTGTCACGCCCCAAACTCGAGGAGCGCAATCGGTGCTCAACCGAGTAAATCCAGTCGAGCAAGACTTATTTGCATTAACCTCTCATCATTACTCATGCATGATTTACCATAACATAATAAGATTTTGACTTTCATATTAAATACATTTGGTTCAATGGCCCATATTTTGTTTCTCGTGGTGGTTACACAGCTCTATAAATAGCTGTAAATACTGTGAACATAAATATATGACAAAACTCAAATCTTTAATTACATGCCCCATGGTGTATATAGAGCTTCTATGACAATAGATACCTATATTCATAAAATTAACTAGACCCAAACACCCACTAGAACTGTAGCGGGCTCACCATAAACTGAGTAGTGAAGAAGATCCCTATCAAAGGTCCATATCATCATGTAGAAGTATACATGCATCCATTAAAAGATGCAATGCCTCCAACAAAAGGGACGTGAGTACATGTGGAATAGTACTCATATGTAAGGCAGTCAAAAAAACATATGAAAATACGGTAAATCAAATAAGAGGCAAATAAAGTACATCAAGAAACTACGAAACATCCAATAGAATCACATTTCAAGTCTTATTATACTTGCATCATTCTAACCTTCTTTTAGGATCAAATGCGCCGTATGAACTATATGTGGAATACATAATATAATGTAATTGTAACAACATGTACAAACAAGGCCAATAAAAATGGCACATTCCTCTCTTATTTTTCACATATACATTTCATAGACCGTCCTTAGTGTTCACATATATACACTTATGCGTCTTATAGACCATTCACAGTATCACTTATACAATACATATGTGTGTTTCATAGACCGTTCATAGTGTTCACTTACATAATACAAATACACTTATTCAAGGGCATGGAAATACAACATGAATATGATGTATCATGGTAATAGTATAAGGGCTTAGATAGCCGTTAACGTCAAGCAAATTTATCAAGAGCTTCCATTCAAATTTATAGATATTAAGTCGGGGATCCTCTATAACCACCTTCACACAAAGCGGCCATGTAGCCTCACCCCAACATATGCAGGTGGAGGTGTATCATGATACCACAATCTCTACACAAAGAGTCCCTACCGCCTCACCCCAATATATGTGGATAGAAGTGTATCACCATACCACAATCCCTACACAAAGAGGCCCTGCCGCCTCACCCCAATATATGCGTGTGGAGGTGTATCACAATACCACAATTCCTACACAAAGCGATCATTCTGCCTCACCCCAATATATGCAGTTGAGGTGCATCACAATACCACAATCCCTACACAAAGCGGTCATGCTGCCTCGCCCCAATATATGCGGTGGAGGTATATTACAATACCACAATCCCTACACAAAGCGGTCATTCCGCCTCACCCCAATATATACTTGTGCACGTGTATTTCACAATACCACAATCCCTACACAAAGCGGTCCTACCGCCTCACCCCAATATATGTGGGTGGAGGTGTATTTCACAATACCACAAAACTCTACACAAAGCGGTCATGCCGCCTCACCCCAATATATGCGTGTGGGGGTGTATTCTACAATACCAAAACTCTACACAAAGCGGTCATGCCGCCTCACACCAATATATTTGTATGGAGGTGTATTCCACAATACCAAAACTCTACACAAAGCGTCCTTACAGCCTCACCCTAATGTATGCGGGTGTAGGTGTAATCCCAATCACAATACCATATATAAACTCAAAGCGACACAGTTCGTCATTACATTTAAGGTCGTAATAAGGTCGTAATTTCTCATATCATTGGAATACTTCATGTTCATGCTTATCATGGAGAAACACAACTCATTACATTAGCACATGCATGGTAAATCAATAAGTCTATTTCAATGGCACATGGGCCCAATTCCTTTTCTTAAGCTTCATCATCATTTAACAAAGGACATATACCTTCCATCTCATTATTCACTCCCTTGACATCTTGAGGTCATTATCTAGGTTCATGACTCTTGGTGACTTAACAATCGAAGTCATTTACATACATTATTTCATAAGCATACAACTATCGTTGAAACCATTGAAACATACAACACTTCATAATTCTTATTTAGGCAACGACCATATTTCATGTTCATACTATCACTTATTTGTACTTGTCATGGGTGATCATAGAACATTAAGAGAATTTAGAACATTTAGGAACATCATAGTCTTTACTCGCATGAACGTAGGGGTTTATAACACATTGAAAATAAAAGTACAAATACATACATCTCATAACCTTTCACACCATATATCACTTAATCCATACTTTCACCACTTACAATATTATTATTTCATTGGCTCTCTTGGCCATAGATATGATTCTTCTTTCATGACACAATGGCCTTATTTTATATTCTACACTTTCATATCTTTCCTTTCATGGATCATCATCATAAATATCAACTTATACAATATTCCGGAAATCACAACTTTAGGTTCATTGGCAATGAAGACTCTAAACACAATGGATTTCTTTTCAAGAAATGGAGTAAAATGATTGGCAATCGAAGCACAAGTTAAAATCATAAACGAGTAATACATCATTTATTCTTGAAATACTTTTTCCCAAAAGGGCAATACACCATTTCAACTCATGATTATGTAAGAGTTCAAAACATATTGGAAATACCTACCAAGCATAACATTAGTTCGAACAACCACATTTGGACATGACTTGAGTACATAAGCTTTTGGATAATTCTATTTTCGGAGTCAATTTGGAATATTTGAATCAAGGCTCATTTCATAATATTTCACATATCATTTCATTTCATTGGCGCTATTGGCCACAAGTATAACTTTCATTCTTGGTACGGTGTTCATACTTTATATCCCCAACTCACTACTTTTACTTTCAAGCATCTTTATAGATTATCGACAACAAAAAATCTCTAATCACGACTTATAGTACACATATGATCAATTCAGAGTCTTAAGCACATTGAGACTTCTTACACAATTTGGCATAATAGCCTTCACTTGAAATACTACTTGAAGTCATAATATTTTTATACCCAACTCATACTTTGAACACATTCCCGAAGGATAACATCATATGATAAGAGCATTCAGAACACAGTTTGAACATATACCTTTCAACACAAAGTTTATTCGGAATAGTTTATTTATAAAGAATAACTCGGGACTTACAAGAATATCATGGAATTCAATTCTAGGAAAGAAGTTTAGCCAACATACCTCGCTTTGAGCTTTCCTTAAATTACTACAACGTTCCGGAAATTATAGTAATCCTAATCTATTTTGAGACTTAACAAAATTGAACACAAATTAGGAAGGTATTCATGGTTTCAGCTCATTTGAGCATTTTATCAAACACTAGGTGTGCAATTTTAACTACAAGGTTCTTCTATAAGATTTACTTCACTCCTCAACCCAATCTTTACTTATTTGAGCTCAAAAATATTCACACAAACCTTATTGGTACAAGAATATATACATAATACTCTTACACCTAAGAATCATACTCCTAATCACCAATCTTTTATCCCAAACTCAAAATTGAAGACTAGGGGTTTGAATCTTACCTCTTAGATGAAGATCTTGTGATTGGCTTCCTTTATTCTTGAAGATTGGTGCAAGATTGGATGATTAGAATGTTAGATTTTCTCCTTCTCTCTCTAAAATGTTCTTACCTCTTTGTACAACCCTCAGAAAAACACTGCAATATAAGCCCCAAAGGCTATTTATTAAAATGGGGTCGGGTTATGAAAATAGGAAAATTAACCCTCCGAACTCAGGTCTGCGGTCGCATAATGGACCGCACAATTGGTATGCAGGTCGCACAATACACCGCAAAACTAATGTCCAGAAATGGGCTTCACTGGGCAGGTCTACGACCATTTTGCGGTTGCATAACCACTTCTGCGGCCCGCAGAATGATTCTGGGGTCGCAGAATTGCATTCTGCCAACCTTTAGTAATTTTGTCCTAACTTCTTGTAGGAGTGTCCTAATGACGAACGGTATGAAGAGTTAGAAACTAGACTCGAAGATCTTTAAATTTATAGGTCATCCATCACATAACTCCTTATATATATATATATGTCCGTCCAAAGTTTGGTCTTATGCGTACCCATTTGAAACTTTAGTCTATCATGAAACTTCCAACTTGACTTAGACTTAGGGCTCACCTTAGACCCCACCCCACTTATAATATGACTCGTACACTCATTATCATATCAAATTGATATCCATCATATTAATAGCCATGTCTGCACACAAAATAATATAATTAGCGCACATCAACTTTCTTAATAGCGCTTAAGTACTTCGATTTTTTTTTTTCCAGGGTGTTACATTTTCCATCACCTATCATAACTGAATCTGAACCTTTGAACAAAGTAGAGTTGTTTAGATTACCTGTTGTATGTACCATATGGTGAGTTGCTCCGGAATCCATGTTGAGATTGTTGTCTGATGGCTCATTGATTGTTAAGGCCGAAAGTCCCTGTGGTGTTTCTTGTTGGGATTGATAAGAATAATCCCACCTATAAAAACAAGAGACCGCTGTGTGATTGTTTCTTTGACAGATTTGGCATGGATTTGTTTATGACAGAAAGCTTTTCTGGTTGTTTATCGGAAAACTAGATTGTCTTGCAGGTGTGTAGTTATTGAACTTAGGTCCGTACTGACCTCCCCCTCTAAAGGAGTTTCCTCTGCCTCGACCAAATGATCCTTGTGTCTTCTGAACTTGAAAAGCCATGGCATGATCAACATGATCTTTCTCACTATCTTCTTCTCTCATATCATATCCTCTTAGTGCATTGACAAACTGTGGAAAGGTTGGATATGGAGGTTTGCCCAACATAATTGTCCTCAAAGTTTTGTATTTGTTTCCAAGATCCTTAGCAAAGTTTATAACTTTACTATCTTCCTCCAAAGGTTTGTGTATAGCAGTGAGGCTGTCACAAATTCCCTTGAATTCTTTTATATACTCATCCACAGTTTTTTACCCCATTTTAATACTCTGAATTTGTTGCTTCAATTGAAATTCTTTATCTTTGCTAGCTTGTAGGTAATTATCCTCAAGACTTTGCCAAATTTTCTTGGCCGAAGTGCATCCAATAATGAGGAACATTGATTCTTCTGTCATAGTTCCAGTTAGCGAACTTCTAATTAAGGCATCTCTTTCTTCCCATTCTAGAAACTTTGGGTTGGGGTTTTCTTCCTCCTTTTCGTTCATCACAACTGCCGGTGGTAGATCTTTCACTATAATGTTGCCAACTTTTAGGGCCTGCATCAATTGTATTATTTGGGTTTTCCAAACTAGGTAGTTTGAGGATTTTAATTTTATGGGACATATGGAAATGAGTTGATGAAGAGAGGCTGCTGAGAGAGAGAGAGAGAGAGTGGATGTTGATGTACTTGAAGCGTGGATTAGGGTTTAGGATTAATTTTGGTTAGAACTAAAGCTCCGATACCATGAAGAATTTACATAAATTGAAGGGCTAAATTGCAGGCAGCGTATTATCTTTTCCCTTACCTCTATTCTCCAACTTTATCTCTATTTATACACATAGCTAATCTGCTGAAATATACTCAATTACTAACTCTATAACCATACAACTTCTACCTTCTACACAGATTAGGACTTTAACTCCACGTTTTCAAACTCCTTCATGGACATGAAATTTGATTCCTTTCTCAACTCACTTTCAAGCACCGTTTGCAAAAGGCTTCGAAGACATTTCCTTGTAAATGCCCACTAAGAACTTCCAATGGATTACGTCAATTTTGCACTACGTGAAATGATAAAATAAAAAATGTTTGAAGACAAATGGCTTACTCCATTCATATCACCACTTAGTCCCTAAAGCCTACAAAATAAATGGAGGTAGTAACACTACTAAAAATCTGCTAAAAACCGACCAACTATTTTCAACCAACGTTGGTCGGTCAAAGAATGTGACCAAAAACCGTCCAGGTTGGACGCAAACTGGGGAAAAAAATATTTATATTTTTTTAAAACAAAATACCGACCAACGTTGGTCGGTAAATTGGTCAATAGCTGGTCAGACAAGAAAATTTTGGATTACCGACCAACGTTGGTCGGTAATTTGGATCCAATTTTTTAAATTTTAATAATTATTTTATTATTCTTAAATATTTTATAATATTTAAGAATTTATATTTAAAATTACCGACCAACGTTGGTCGGTTAAAGATTTTAAATTTAAAAAAAAAACCGACCAAAGTTGGTCGGTTTTTGGTCAAACGGTCAGCACTTAATGTACCGACCAAAATTACCGACCAACTTTGGTCGGTAATTCTAAAATCAGAGAAGTGAAAAATGGGGGAAACCCCCATTTCTCTAAAAAAAATCCCTCTTCTTCCTTCCCTTCTCTCCTTCTCCCAGCCCCTCCCCCTCACCGCCCAGGCCTCCCCTCGCCGTCGCCGCGCCATCGCCGTCGCCTCTGCCACTGCCACTGCCGCCCCTCGATCTCCTTCTCCATCTCCTACAAATTCTAGGTTTGAATTACAACCCATTTATTTATTATTTCCAGGTTTTGTTAATTAGTTATGAATTAGTTTCAATTGATTAGTATTTTAATTATTTGAACATTGCATTTTATTAAGGATTAGGGTTTAGGTCTTGTTTTAATTAGTTTTGTTAATTAGTTTTATTAACTAATTAGTTTTGTTAATTAGTCAATTATTTATGAATTAGTTTAGTTTAGGGTATGGGTTGAATTTCTTTAGTTTAGTTAGTTTATGTTTAAACTCGTAGGATATGAATTGAAATTTTAGTTTTTAGGATTTGTTCTTGTGAATTGAACTTTTAGGATATGATTTGAACTTTTAAGATATGAATTGGACCTTTTGGATATGAATTGAACTTTTAGGATATAAATTGGTGTAATTAGGAAAAAATAATTATCTTGAATTAACTAAAAAAGATATAATTAATTTATAATTGTAGAATAAATTAATTTATTCTTGTTTTATTTGTATAGATGGAACATCGTACTTGGATGTACAATAGAAATTATCCTAATCGGCGGGGATTGCGGGAGGATTTTGTAGAAGGGGTTGATGACTTTATTAGACATGCAATGTCACTTCCACCATACCAAAGTGAAGGAGTAATTAGGTGCCCTTGTGTCAGGTGCGATTGTATGAAGTTTAAAAAATCGGAGGAAGTTAAGCTTCATCTTTATAGGAAGGGGTTTATAGAGAATTACTTTGTGTGGACTAATCATGGAGAGATCGATGGTAGCCGTGGGATATTTCATAACATGGTTGTTGGTGAAAGTAGTAGGTCGGTGGAGAATACAAATCTTGATTCTAGAATTCAGGATATGGTTGCGGATGCTTTTGGGGGTGAGCCCAATGAAAATGTTGAACAAACTCCTAATGATGACGCAAAACATTTTTATGAACAGTTAGAGGAAGCTAGTCGTCCACTACGTGAAGGAAGTCCGCACTCTGAGCTGTCTGTTGCAGTTAGATTACTAAGTATCAAATCTAATTGGAATATTTCTCAAGCAGCCATGGACTGTTTCATTGACCTTATGAGTGAACTAGTTGACCCTAATATCAACTTACCTGGTGATTTCTATAAGGCGAAGAGATTGGTTTCTAAGTTAGGACTTTCGTCAATGAGAATTGATTGTTGTGAAGATGGTTGCATGTTATATTATAAAGATGATGCAACTTTAGACAGTTGTAAATTTTGCGAAAAGCCTCGTTTCAAGAGGCTTTCCAGCGGGAATATGGTCGCTGTCAAGGCAATGCATTATTTACCTCTTATACCTAGGTTAAAGAGGTTATATGCGTCGATGAGTTCTGCTCCTCATATGAGATGGCATTTTGAAAATAGAAGACCATCTGGTATTATGTGTCATCCTTCAGATGGAGAAGCTTGGAAGCACTTTGATAAGACATATCCAGATTTTGCTAGTGAACCAAGGAACATTCGGTTAGGTCTGTGTGCCGATGGCTTCACGCCTTTTTCTATATCTGCGACACCATATTCATGTTGGCCTGTCTTTCTTACACCTTATAATCTACCACCTGAGTTGTGTATGACTAGTCCATATATATTCTTAAATTGTATTATCCCCGGTCCACGTAATCCGAAAAGTTTGATTGATGTATATTTGCAACCTTTGATTGATGAGCTAAAACAATTGTGGTATGATGGTGTTGAAACATATGACATATCAACCAAGCAGAATTTTAATATGCGTGCTAATTTAATGTGGACTATTAATGATTTTCCTGCGTATGGAATGTTGTCTGGGTGGATGACTGCTGGGAAGCTAGCTTGTCCTTACTGCATGGAAAATAGTAAAGCGTTCACTTTGAAACATGGCCGAAAGCAATCATGGTTTGATTGTCACCGTCAATTCTTGCCTGATGATCATGAGTTTAGAAGGATGAAAAATGCATTCAAAAAGAATAAAGTGGAATATGATTCTCCACCTCCGATACTTTCAGGTGAGGAAATTTGGGAGAGGGTCCAGAACTTCAGTAAAGTTACTGAGGCTCCACCTTATAGATTCCCCGGATATGGTGTTAATCATAATTGGACGAAACAGAGTATATTTTGGGAGTTGCCTTATTAGAAGGATAATCTTCTCCGACACAACCTTGATGTCATGCATATTGAGAAGAATTATTTTGATAATTTGTTCAACACAGTGATGGATGTTAAAGGTAAGACAAAAGATAACCCGAAGGCTAGAATGGACTTACAAGAATATTGTAGGCGGCCTGAATTATACTTGCAGACAACAAACAATGGTAAGGTGTTCAAGCCCAAAGCAAGTTACACATTCACTTTGGAGGAAAGACGACAAATTTGTGATTGGGTTACGAAATTAAATATGCCTGAGGGTTATGCGTCGAATCTTGGAAAAAAGTAGATATGGAGGTAGGGAAGTTGAGCCATTTGAAAAGTCATGACTGCCATGTTTTCATGGAGACCTTAGTGCCTATTGAATTTTGTGGTTTGCCTGAAAGAATCTGGAAACCCATCACAGAGATTAGTTTGTTTTTCAAAGACTTGTGTTCTACCACATTAAGGGAAGAAAACCTACTTCGGATGGACCAAAACATCCCTGTAATTTCTAGTAAGATGGAAAAAATATTCCCATGTGGTTTCTTTGATGTGATGGAACACCTTCCAATACACCTTGTACACGAGGCATGACTTGGAGGGCCTGTTCAATGCAGATGGATGTATCCCTTTGAGAGGTAATATTATAAGTTTGATGTACTATTCTATTTTATTTGAATTTTATTGGCTAACATGACATTATGTAGGACAATTGGCAAATGCAAACAATTTGTTAAGCAGAGGAATAAGATTGAAGGATCTATATGCGAAGCCTATCTTGCAAAGGAAACTGCACATTTTTGTTCTTATTATTTTGAGAGTAACGTACCATGTTCTAGGAATAGGCCCAATAGGCACACGGTCGAATGTGTGAATGATCCATTATATCCACCAATGTCCATATTCAATCAACCAGGCCGATGTTCTAAGGATGTTAGAAAGAGAAGTTTGAGTGATATGGAGTACAAGTCAGCTACACTTCATGTGTTGCTAAATTGTCCCGAAGTTGTACCATTTCTCAAGTAAGTATTGATTTATTAGTTATCAAAATGTAAAATTTACTGTGACTACATATTGATGCAACTACTAAAAATATTTGATATGTCACAGTCACTTCGTGGGTAAATTTGGCTATGATGCTGTATATACGAGATTTGATACGTGGTTCAAACAGTTTATAAGTGTATATATATATATACATATGTAGTGAATCTATAAAAATTGATTCATAAGTTGTGCTAACTTATGACTTTTTTTTTAACTCTATGTAGGTAAATAATCCAAATAATGGTGTAAATCAATTTTTGAAAGATATATCTTGGGGACCTGGGCTTCAGGTCACAATAATGTCTAAGTACGTAGTGAATGGTTATAAGTTTCATACAGAGGATTGCTCTAAAAATAAAAATAGCAACAACAGCGGGGTGTGGGTTCAAGGTGGTGATGGCAACCAAGTTGGAGATATTGATTATTATGGTGTGGTCAAAGAAATATTACAACTAGAATATACAGGTTGGCCATATAAGAAATTGATACTCTTTAGATGCAAGTGGTTTGACCCAAATCCAACAAGAGGTACAAGAGTACACAACCAATACAACATAATTGAGGTTAATCATACGAGGGAGTATGATCGCTATGATCCTTTCATAATTGCACATAACGTTAGGCAAGTGTATTATGCTCCTTATCCATTGCGGCGGAATAAGTCCGATTGGTGGGTTGTAATAAAAACTAAGCCTGTAGGTAGGGTGGA